>NW_026606095.1:5610000-6210000 GCF_029834395.1 Sorex fumeus | reverse complement strand
AGTGTTAGTCTCCTATTTTATTACTTTATGTTCCCCAGATGAATGAATCTTTCTATGTCTATCCCTCTCTTTCTGACTCATTTCGCTTAGCATGATACTTTCCATGTAGTACCACTTGTATGTAAATTTCATGACTTCATCTTTTCTAACAGCTACATAGTACTCACGTAGTACTCATAGTACTACATCCATTGTGTAGATGTACCAAAGTTTCTTTAACCAGTCATTTGTTCTTGGGCACTCAGGTTTAACAAGCTGATTTTCATCTTCTTTCTCCGCTCTTAGAGGTTGACGCATTTGGTTTTGGCTGTGCCGCCACCAGAGGGCGTCTCTGGCCCATTGACCGCACCATTCCCTCATCAGTACCGAATAAACCTTTCCTCCGCTCCCTTTTCGGGTTCGCAGCCTGTGGAGCTTAGAGTTCTACTCCTGGCTCTGGAGTTGCTCCGGAGGTGTTCAGGGGGACCACGCGGTGCCAGCGACTGAAACCCAGGCTCCCACAAGCAAACAATGGGCTCTGATCCTCTGTGCATCCCAATGCCCCAAATAAGCACTCTGATCTGTTCATTTAGCACCCAGCTGAGGACGTTGGAACTCTGTTCTTTTCTGCAGGTGGAAACAACTCCCCTGGCCATGAGAGGGTTCAGCGCGTTCAGGGATTTCTCTCTGAAGACTCTCCCTGGCTTTGCAGTTTCCAAGTCTCCCATGGGTGAACATTGCCTGCAGCTCCCTGCACCTTACCCTGGTGCCTGGTAAGTTTGCTCCCAGTAAGGAACTTGGGGGACCATCTGGGAAGCTGGGGATTGAACCTGAATCTGCCGTGCTCAAGGAAAGCGTACTACCTGCTGTACTAATGTTAAGGTTAGGACATCAACACAAAAACACAAGGGGGAAATTAACACACACTGAGAAGGGGAATTTCTCCTACTCTGTTCCCGGAACAACGGAACTTGCAGTACCTGTCTTCAGGATAGGGTTCGAGTAATTATTCCACGACTAAGATGCAGTTCAAGTCAGGATGCATGCTTTGCTGCTATTCTGTTTTGCTTCTGTAATCCGCTTGTTTACTTGCTTGCTTGCTTGCTTGGCACTGCTTGATTAAATATCCCAGGTGCCAGGATTGGGCTTGGTGGGCTCCAATTCTGAAAGTGCTTACAAAAATGCTCAGGGTACCAGGATGGAGGGTAAGCTAATAAAAGGACTAGTAGGCCAGCGGGGCTGGAGCGGTAGCACAGTGGGTAGGGCGTTTGCCTTGCATGCAGCCATCATGGCCAACCCGAGATCGATTTCTCCGCCCCCCCTGGAAGAGCCCAGCAAGCTACCGAGAGTATCTCGTCTGCACGCCAAAGCCTGGCAAGCTACCCGTGATGTATTCAATATGCCAAACACAGTAACAATTTTGTCACAATGGAGACGTTACTGGGCCCGCTTGAACAAATCGATGAACAACGGGAGGACAGTAACAGTGACAGTAGGCCAGCGCTGCTGCTGTGCTTCAAGAGTGGTTCAGCCTGCCAGCTGCTATCAGTAAAGGCTCCTCCAAATTCTATTTTTTTTTTTGCCTCCCATGGTCTTTTGATTACTACCCCACAACTCTATCACTCTGGCCCCACTTTCCTATTTTTTTTTTTTTTATGTAGGAGTACTGGTATTTATTCAGCCACTGATTAGGCTGATTGAATTGGGCATGAACTCCACCTTACTTTTTTTTTGTTTCATTTTTTATAATTTTTAAAATTGAATAACCATGAGAGCAGTTACAAAGCTTTCGGGTTTAAGTCTCTGTCATACAATGAAACACTCATTCCTTCACCAGAGCCCATTCTCCACCACCAAAAACCCCAGTATATACCCCCATCCCACACCTTCCCCCTACCTGTCGGGCAGATGATTTCCACATTACTCTCTCTCTACTTTAATCACATTCAATATTCTGACACCAGACCCACCATTATTATTTGGGATTTTACCCCAACACTCAGATCTGTTGAAAAGGCAACAGTAGACAATTTGTTTTCTATTGCTGGTTATGAATAACATATGATGTGGCTGCAGTAGTGGCCGCACGATTTTGAAATTCCGAAATTTTAACACTTAAATCTGGAGGGATTTCTGCTAAAACCTGCTGGGTTCTGAGATTTGTTCCTGAGTCTCTAGAATAATGGCCGTTAAGCAGCTTGATCAGGAGCCAGAAAGGCTGTTCATGGATGGCAATTCAGGATCTATTTGGGATGGGGAGGAAAGGGCCGCTCCTCACCCATCCCGTGAGGCCCTACATGTCTCGTCACTGAGGGCCCAAACCTGATTGACCAGTGACCTCTGGAGGATGGTGGCCACCGGGCTGCCAGGGCAGTTTGCTAAATTTTAAGAATGCATGTGCCTGAGCAGAGCCACGGCAGCTAAAGACCTCTGGTACCCAGCCACAACCATGCTCAAGGCCACTCTCCACTTGCTCAGACGAACCTCACGCATGAAGGAACTGAAGAGGAACCCAGGTATGTGAGTCCCCTGGGCTGAGATCTCCAAGCCTGCTTGGATCGGTACTGGGCCTCCTCCACCCAGATCTCCCATTTTCCAGTAGCTAGGCAGTCAGGCCCACAAACTGCCCCTGGTACCATGAAATCCCATCAACAGCCAAGATCCAGAGACTATAAAACAGCTCCCAGAAATGACCTCTTAGAGTCTAGTTCTCCTTCTCAGAGAACCTGTCAAGCTACTGCCAGCACAGCAGAGCCTGGCAAGCTCCTGTGGCATATTCAATATACCAAAAATGATAACAATGATGTGTCTCATTCCCTGACCCAGAAAGAGCTTCCAATGTGGCACCGTTGGGAAGGATGAGTAAGGAGATGCTGCTAACATCTCAGGGGTAGGACAAATGCAGACGTTACTGGTGTCCGCAATTTGAGAGACAGTGCCACAGGCTGAGTCAACTTCCACTGGGGACTATGAGGAGCGACTATGAGCACAGAACTGGGAGGAGCCCCTGAGTGGGTGGGGTGTGACCCTCCCCAAAGAACATTTATCTTACCAGGCAAGGTTAAGTCCTCCTCTTCCCAGTCCTAGGCAACAGATACTCTCCATCCTGTCACTGTAAATTAGATTTACTTGCTCAAGAATTCAAATATAGAGACAGAGTTATGACTCAATAGTAGAGAGCCTGCCTAACATATGTCAGGCCCTGGGTTTGATTTCTGGCACTGCGTAGAACACACACATGGTTCTGGTTAAAAAAAGAAAAGGAAAAATAAAAATGACACACATGTAAACATCTCTGTGTTATTTGTAAATATATATATATTATTTACACACAAATTATGCAGAGTATATTCAGATACATACATATAAATCAATGAGTATGTCTTCTTTTGTATTTGGCATTTTTGCTATACATAAGGCCTATGAGATTGATTCATTTCGTGTAAATTTACTTAAAATAGTCTTTATTTTCTTTTTAAAGAGTTTTTGAGTCACTGTAAAATTAGAGTAATAAAATTATTCATGATTGAGTCCTAGACATATGATGTTCCAAGAGCAATCCCTTCACCAGTGTCCATCCCTCCAATGTCCCCAGTTTCACCTCCTCCCCCCAGTTCCTACTCCCCATCCTGCTTCTGTGGTAGGCAAGGAGTGGCAATCATGTTTGTTCTATAGTCTACTTTCATCATGCTTCTCCCACCCTTTATTTGGTGCTCCCTTCTCTATCTGATCTCCCTTTTCCCCTAGCATGTGTGGTTGGACTCCAAGTTGTGGAGTAAAATTCCTGGTACTAATCTCGGCCATTCTTGTCATCACCCCATTTTTTGACCGGGTTGGATGTTTTCTTCTTGTGGAGTTCAACCAGTACTTTGCCTACTATACTTCTTTTATTCTACTCAAAGAGGAAGCCCCAGTTTCCTCTTGCCGACAAGAGGGGAGCCCACAGTTCCCCTTGTCAGCAGTTCCATTTTCTCTGGTGACCTATCACACCTCATCCAAGGCCCTGTCTTTAACATTCTTGGAGTTCCCCAGCACCATCTTCTTCTGTCCCAGAACTAGGAGTCACAAGACTAAGATAATGAACAGTACCCGAGGCAGTTGACCAGAAAGACAAACCAGCCCAACCGCCCTGTAGATTCCCCGCATTCTCTGTCACACAAAGACCCAGTTTTCCTCTGAAAATCTCACAAGTAAAGGAACAGTTAACTTAGACCTACACTAAGTTCCTCCCCACTTGTGGAGCAGCTTTCCTTCTAATACTACTTTTCAATAAACTTTCCTGCTTTCCAACTCTGAGTTTGAGCATCTTTGTTATTCAATATTTTTATTCTTGAAAATATTGAAGAACCTGGGAATCCAGAACAAACACAGAGACCCGCCACGGCTGTTTCTGCCTCGCCCACATCAATTGGAGACTCGTTGGGGAGAACACTCACAGCGGAAGAGCAGTAAGTATGCCAGACTTGAAGTCTCTGTCACCTGTTTCTTTGTTTTTGGATTCCTAGTCCTATTGATGTTGGTGGGTCCCCACAAGTGGCTTAGGTCAGGAGAGGAGGAAAGAGAAATGGTCACTTTCTCATAATCCATCTCTGCCACCCTGAGACACAGCTGGGAAGACTGATAAGGTCTGTGATGAGCCCCTGCTTGGCACGGGCCTGAGCTCCGCCAACTCCACCAGGTGACCATCAGGCCACACCTAACGTCCACTTAGTCTTCTAGGCACTGAAGTTGATTCCACCACTGGATTTCTCGAAAAGCCATGAACTCAGGTTGGGATGAGGAACCGCTCTTTGCAGGAAAGAAAAGTCATGAGCAGGCAGGGAGAGAATAGCTGGAATAAAGAAAGGATTGTTAAGAAAATGATGGTTGGAGTAATCTGTCGGGATGGGAGATGTGTGCTGAAAGTAGATAAAGGACCAAATATGATAACCTCTCAGTCTCTGCATTACAAACCATAATGCCCCAAAGTAGAGAGAGAGTATGGGGAATATTTTCTGCCGTGGAAGCAGGGGAAGGATGGGAAAGGTGGGGGTATACTGAGGATATTGGTGGTGGGGAATGTGCACTGGTGGAGGGATGGGTGCTTGATCATTGTGTGACTCTAACTCAAACATGAAAGCTTGTAACTATTTCTCATGGTGAATCAATAAAATTTATTAAAAAAAAAGTCAGTTCTAGACCTTAACCAGTGTTACCAGGTTCTTGTCTTGCCTTTTGCAGAAACAAATTTTAAGCATAAGTGGCCTGTGAAAGTCTCACCGCAGCGTAGAGATGTCTTCCAGCATGCCCCGAGACATATTTTTCTTGTTCTCCAACTACCAGTCACCGTGAATACTGTTGACTTAGACTTGGTCCTCCTTTCTGCAAGATCCTATGGCATTTCTCCTAGGACTGACTCTGAAAAAGCTTCTTTCCCTGGGAGGTGGCCTGGAGGCCAGTGTCCCTGAGTCCCAGGGCAGGGCAGCCTCACTCTCCCGATGGCTTCTTATGCCACAGGCAGTGCAGTGTGTAATGTGTAGGCAGCAGAGGCCACAAGACCAGCCAAATCACAGGCGGTGTGCCAGGTCCTGCTATTGGGGCCAGAGGTAGAAATCCAACCTCCCTCCCATTCACAGCTCTAGGTCATTCTTATTCAGTCACCTTCCTCCTTTCTCCAGGAGGCAGTTCACAGATCTTTATTTCAGATCTTTAGACACGGAGGCTGACTGAAACTTTCCAGTTTCTACCTTCTCACCACCCCCGCCCCCTTTATTTTGGGGCTAGTGCCTGTTTATATTAGCTCAGGGGCCAGAGCTGATATTTTCAGCACCCAGAACTTGTTTGCTCATGCAGAGATGGTTATTCCAGACCCCACTGCAAGGTCTGATGAATTGTAGTGTTCCCTGTTTCCTGGCTAGGATCTCTGTGTGTGGAGAGGTCAGTGATTGCTGGGTTTCCTGGTACCAGTTTTACCTGGTGGTGACCCAGGGCACTTATGGAGGGGGTAGGCCTCATTAGTAAGGGACAGCTAAGTCCAACGAGTACTTAGTACATTTGAACCTGTACTGCAAGGTTCGAACTTGTGTGTGGAAGAGAGAAAGCTCTCTTCCCCTTTACGATTAGCAAATAAGGACCCTGGGTACCTCCTTATTTCTATAAATGGTAAATGCCATTTTTCGAATCCGCTCTAAAAATCACTCCTTCAGAGTGCATTTAAACAAACTGTCAAGCATTTGATCCTGAGACTCTCAAGAAGGACAGATCTTGTTTTTCCACTCAAGCCTTAGTTACCTTTGGATGATGATAAGTGGCAGGAACAGGGAAGTGTTAATTTTACTACCTATTTTGCCAGCCTATGAGAAAATGGTGAGAATTCTTCCATGGAAAATTACTCCAGGAACTGCGCCTGGCAGTCCTAGCCTTACAGAGGTACTGACACTAACTCCTGAGGTGGCCCAGTGGCCGGCATTGCCTCTGCCTAGAAGCTGCTAGTTTGATGGCTTCCCCCTGCTTTGAGGTGACTCAAGGGCCTGACCCTGTTGCCCTTACTGGCTCTGCTCCTCCGGGATAGTGAGTTAGCCCTAGAGACATCCCGCAAGACTCAGTCTTTTTTTTTTTTTTAAATTTTTATTAGTGAAACTTCATGAAGTACAGTTGTAGACTTACAAATTTTTGTGCTTAGGTTTCAGTTATACAATGATCGAGTACCTATCCCTCCACCAATGCCCATTCTCCACCACCACTCATCCCAGTATCCCTCCCACTCCCCCCCCATCCCACCCTGCCTCAGTCTTAGCTAAGTCTTATGCACTTTTCTAGGAAAGAGGAGAACCACCCACTTCTCTCTCTCTCTCTCTCTCTCTCTCTCTCTCTCTCTCTCTCTCTCTCTCTCTCTTTCCTTTTTGGGTCACACATGGCAATGCACAAGAGTTACTCCTGGCCCTGCACTCAGAAATTACCCCTGGCGGTGCTCAGGGGATTATGGGATGCTGGGATGCTGGGAATGGAACCTGGGTCGGTCACATGCAAGGCAAATGCCCTACCCTCTGTGCTATTGCTCCAGTCCCCCACTCCCCTTTCTCAAGTGGGCATCTTCACCCCCTTGTTTGCAGTCAATTTCTCTATCTGTCTCTGTGTGTAACACTGGAATGTTAAAGCCACAGTGAAATCAGAAGTAGAAATCCTTAGACTTGAATTTGGCTCACACCAGGCATCAGTCACATGCTCCTTCTTCTGCAGATTGGTGTGGATGGACACAGTGCTTGGGCCAGTTAGGACGTGGTCACTATGCCCTGGGATTCCCAAATGAAACAGGATAACAATGAGTGCAAATATGGTTAAGCAACTAATCCAGGTGAAGAAAGAATGAGGAAGCGTTACCTTTCAGGGAAAGGTACTCCTTTATGCAGGCCAGAGAGAGCTGAATGGACTGAGCAGATAGGTGACTTGTGGGAGGCCTGCTTTGGATGCCAGCACTACAGGACCACATCAAGAAACTGAGCTGGGAGGAGCCCCACACTGCCAGGTGTGGTCCCCAAACAGAAACAAACAAAACTTCCTTCCTTTGTGGCAACACCCAAGTTTCAGAACTTGTCATTTTGATGTAGGCAGGCAGGTAGGTAGGAAAGGAGATCCTCGTGGCCATGAACTTTCTGGGGAGTAGTAAAATTGTTGTGCTGGTGTAAGTCACAAAGAAACAGAGAAAGAGAGAAAGAGAGAGAGAGAGAGGAGAGAGAGAGACAGAGAGAGAAAGAGAGAGAGAGAGAGCGAGCTTGGGATGAGATAGTTTATTAGAAGCTCAGGACTGAGGACCCTAGAAAAGAAAGAAATGTGGAGCCCTGTTTGCTAAAAGGGTCTCTCTTTTATTCTCTAAGCGTGGGCTACAACCTATGTACATTCTTACCAGTGAAACAGGGGACACAGAGGTAATGCTCGAGCGGGCCCAGTAACGTCTCCATTGGAGACTTTGTTGTTACTGTGTTTGGCATATCGAATACATCACGGGTGGCTTGCCAGGCTCTGCCGTGTGGGCGAGATACTCTTGGTAGCTTGCCGGGCTCTCCGAGAGGGGTGGAGGAATCGAACTCGGGTCGGCCATGTTGGCTGCGTGCAAGGCAAACGCCCTACTGCTGTGCTATCGCTCCAGCCCATATTATTACCACATATTATTACCCATATTATTACCCATATTATTACCACAGAGGTAATAAGCAAAAGAAAAACAATCAATGCATCGTTTCTACATGGTGTGGCCTCCAGGTGCTCAAAAGTAAAACAGTCCATGTCAGTATATCTTGCCCATTTTGGTGCGTCCTTTATGGCCTTTATATGCGACCTCCCATGCATCCATCAATCTGGCAGGTCCAGTGTACTACCACAATCTGGTGAGCTGGTGGGCCCTTCACTAGGTTGATTGGGCTCATTAAAGGAACGCTTCTTTTCTCTTCTCTTGTTTAACCTAGAGTTCAGTTTCAGTTTCCCAGACCCTATTACAGTTTTCTTAGTTCTCATTACAGTTTCATTACATAATTCTCATTACCTACGGCTTCTTACTTGTCATTACAAAACTACCTAGCTCTAAGGCTGTCCGACCCACCTTGTGGATACAGGAAGCAAGACCTGATAAGATCTTTACCTAGAGCTAGCCCAGACCAGAGAAGGCTGGACCCACCCGCTGAGAGAAGATTCAGCAGGAGCAGAAGTCAAGAAAAGGAGCTTCAAAGACCATCCCAACCCTACCCCTCTTAGCAACAACCCTGCCACGAGCTCTTATCTAACTAGAAAACCCCACCTGGGGCAGATTGGTGAAACCCTATAAGAGCTACCTTTTATTTTTTTTAATTTTTAAATTTTTATTAGTGAGACACCATGAGGTACAGTTGTAGACTTACAAATTTTTGTGCTTGGGTTTCAATTATACAATGATCAAATACCCATCCTTCCACCAGTGCCCACTTCCCACCACCACGAATCCCAGTATCCCTCCCACCCCCCACTACCCCCATCCCCCTCTGCCTCTGTGGCAGGGCATTCCCTTTTGTTCTCTCTCTCCTTTTGGGTGCTGTGGTTTGCAAAAGAGGCATTGAGTGGCAATCATGTTTGGTCTATAGTCTACTTTCAGCATGCTTCTCCCATCCTGGGAGAATCGTCCCAACACTCTTTATTTGGTGCTCCCTTCTCTATCTGAGCTCCCTTTTCCCCATGTGTGGCTGGTCTCTAAGCCATGGAACAAAATTCCTGGTCCTAATCTCAGCCATTCCTGGGTGTTAGTCTCCCATTTTGTTGCTTTATGTTCCTCAGATGAATGCAATCTTTCTATGACTATCCCTCTTTTTCTGAGTCATTTTCCTTAACATGATACTTTCCACGTAGTACCACTTGTATGTAAATTTCATGACTTCATCTTTTCTAACAGCTACATAGTACTCCACTGTGTAAATGTACCAAAGTTTCTTTAATCAGTAGAAGAATAAAAGCTACCTTGAACAAAGGAAGGACTCACATATGCTGCTTGAGCCCATGTGCTGCTTATGCCCTCGTGACTGAGCACTTGTATCACCTGCATCTTCCCTCTTGAGATGTGTACTTTCATGCTTTCATATCTAATGCTAGGATGTGTGTAGGGGCTCTCTTCACCTTTCAAGAAGCCTGCATTCTCTCTTGAGTGCATTACTCTCTCTCACTTTCTCTCCCTCCTTCTCCCTCCTCAAAGCCCCCAAATAAAATCTGCTTTTACTTCACTGCTCGTCTACTTCCAAAATTATTATCTGTAAGACAGCCCGGCAAGCTCCCGAGAGTATCTTGCCTGCACGTCAGAGCCTGGCGAGCTACCCATGATGTATTCGATATGCCAAACACAGTAACAACAAAGTCTCCAATGGAGACATTACTGGGCCCACTTGAGCAAATCGATGAACAACGGGAGGACAGTGACAGTGAAGACAGGACAAAATACCTGGAAGCCTTGGCTAGGGCCTAGGACTGACTTTCCTTTTCTGCAAAGAGCAATTCCTCACTCCAGCCTGAATTTGTGGCTCCCTGAGAAATCGGATGTTGGGGATCAACTCCTGGGCTGAGAAGACCAAGAAGCCATCAGGTGTGGCTTGACGGCCACCTTGTGGGGCTGGCAGGGCTCTGGCTTGTGCCATGCAGGGCCTCAGCTGCAACTTTTTTAGTCCTAGACTTCCCAGCCAGTCTCAGGGTGGTAGAGGTGGACTGGGAGCAAGTGACCATCTCTCTCCTCCCTGACTCTCATTGTTAAACCAGGCTCGAGATAGAAGAGATCACTCCGTGATGCCAAAGCAAGAAATTTTATTGCTAGCTCGAGTTAGGGTCCAAGTCCACACCAACACAGTGGTTTCAAGATAAGGACCCTGACTCTAGTTTCAGAGGGCATTATATAGCATATGGTTACATAAGCTACGCATTCTTTGCCGATAGCAAAAGACAATCTCTGACGCTAGTCATTGCTGATATGGCACGTGATGATTTATTGAGCCCACTTGCTGGGCCCAAGGACTTTCCAAGTGGGGTCTTGTTTGACTAGTTTCACATTGTTTCATTTCTGGGAAACTGAAATTGTTTTGGTTCCAGGAACTGAACCTGAGGCCTAGCTGATTTCTCTCACTTCTGCCGCCTGTCACGGATCATGGTGTTGCCATTGTTTATTGTCCTGTCAATTCTCTTTGGGAGATGTGTGGCTCTTTGTAAGTGGTAGGTAATGAGTAAACATGCAAATTCTATCTCTTGGAACAGAAATGGACTTCCCTATCCCTATATCCGTGGTAAAATTACCTTTGCTCACTTTTGCAAATCATATTAACATTCCTTTTCTCCAAATAAAGTGCTGTATTGGCTTTTCCTTGAACGTGTTTATAACATTTACCTTGGTTTTTCTCATATGTAAGACAAATTCTTTAATGTAACATTTTTGTTTTTATGTTTGAAGAAATCATACTTTTTACCTTTTTTCTAAAATCATCCTTTAATGTCTCCAACTTTGTTTCCAATGTCTATAATTTATCTAGTGGACATTCTTATTCAAAAATTCTTATGGTAGTAAGAATTTTCTTACATGTGGTAAATTTTTAGGTGAATATTACTAACATCCTACATCCAGAGAGTTTATTATAATTTATGTCAATAACAGTGGAGAAATATGTATCACATAAAATTGTTATCTTGCACTGAAAATATTTTATTTATTTATTTATTTATATTAGGGAAACACCATGAGGTACAGTTATAGACTTATAAACTTTTGTGCTTGGGTTTCAGTTATACAATGATCAAGTACCCATCCCTCCACCAGTGCCCATCCTCTACCACCACGGGTCCCAGCATACCTCTCACCCCCCATCCCCCCCTCCGTCCCACCCTGCCTCTGTGGCAGGGCATTCTCCCTTGTTCTCTCTCTCTTCTTTTGGGAACTGTGTTTTGCAAGAGAGGCCTTGAGTGGCAATCATGTTTGGTCTATAGACTACTTTTAGCATGCTTCTCCCACCCTGGGAGGGTCTCACAATACCCTTTATTTGGTGCTCTCTTCTCTATCTGAGCTTCCTTTTCACCTAGCACATGTGGCTGGCCTTCAAGCCACGGAGCAAAATTCCTGGTACTAATCTCAGCCATTCCTGGGTGTTAGTCTCCCGTTTTGTTGCTTTATGCTCCCCAGATGAATGCAATCTTTCTGTGTCTATCCTGCTCTTTTTGACTCATTTCGCTTAATATGATACTTTCCATGTAGTACCACTTGTATGTAAATTTCATAACTTCATCTTTTCTAACAGCTACATAGTACTCCATTGTGTAAATGTACCAAAGTTTCTTTAACCAGTCATCTGTTCTCGGGCACTCAGGTTTTTTCCAGATTCTGGCTATTGTAAAGAGTGCTGCAATGAACAAACAATTGCAGATGTCACTTCGACTATACCTTTTTGCCTCTCTGGGATATATTCCCAGGGGTGCTATAGCTGGGTCAAATGGGAGATCAAATTCTAATTTTTTGAGAATCGTCCATACTGTTTTCCAAAAGGGTTGGACCAGCCGGCATTCCCACCAGCAGTGAAGGAGGGTCCCTTTCTCGCCACATCTGCATCAGAACCGGTTGCTTTTGTTCTTGTGGATGTGGGCCAGTCTCTGTGGTGTGAAATGATATCTCATTGTTGTTTTGATCTGCATCTCTCTGATGATTAGTGATGTAGAGCATTTTCTCATGTGCCTTTTTGCCATTCGGATTTCTTCTTTGAGAAAGTTTCTGTTCATTTCCTTGCCCCATTTTTTGTTGGGGTTCGGTGATTTCTTCTTGTGGAGTTCAACCAGTTCCTTGTATATCCTTGATATCAACCCCTTGTCGGATGTCTATTTGGTGAATATCCTTTCCCATTCTGTAGGCTGTCTTTGTATTTTGGTCACTGTTTCTTTTGAGGTTGCACTGAAAATATTTAAAAAATTTTTTTTTATTATTGAATCACTGTGAGATACAGTTACAAGCTTCCATGCTTGAGTTTCAATCATACAATGATCAAACAGCCATCCCTCCACCAGTGCACATTCTCCACCACCAATGTCCCTAATATACCCCCCCTTTTCAACCCTCCCCCTGCCTTCTCAGAGGTACCGGAGATTCTTTCAAATCAAATAATAGACATACCTGATACTATCTTGGTGTCTACTTTATAGAAAATTATTTTGAGCACAACTGTTTGGGTACTCAGCAAGTACTCTATTAATCTTATTGTTTCAGATGGCAGAATATTTCACTCTCAATCACTGTGTATTGTTGTACAACCAACACCCAAACAGAAACGGTAGATCTTGAAATCTGTCCTCCATGGTGAAATATCTCTGGTGCAAGATTGTCGTGGTTCTATCATGGGTTTTGAAGATTTCAGAGAGCAATTAGCATTTGCCTTGTGAAGACCAAATTTCTAAAGCCTTTTGTTTTTGTAAGATGCAGAATCCTGTTTCCCTTAGCCAGTCCTCTCCTCACTCACGCTCTCTTACAAATGTGTGTCCTACTTTGTAGGCTCTTGAGTTCCTGTGGAAGATCCAATTCTTGCCTCTCAGTCTTTCCTTTAGGGACATGCAAGTAGAAGTTTTCACAGTCCTTTCTGGCCATTTTCAGGCAATGGACCTCAAGTTCTTTTCTAGCACTACCAGCCGTGACCCCTAAGCAGTAAGCTGGAAGTAATAGTTGTGGCCCCCAAGCAAAAGCAAGTATTAAATGTGTGCATAACAAAAGATAATCATCAAGTTAAAGTGGAAAAATGCAATCATATTAAAGCAGACAGGCATATTGGGGTCTCCTGGAAAAGAATTTCAAATGAATTTCAAGTAGTCAAAACTCAAATATGGTACCTCATGGTGATTCACTAATAAAATAAATAAATAAGAAGTAAAAAGCTATTAGAAATATTTTTTAAAAAGAGTGTCTTTCATATTAAAGCTCACAGTAAAAGTTCAAACAAGACAAAACAAAACTCAAATATTATCTGTAAAGTAGTTCCTGCCGTCAGTCCCAAATCCAAGCCGAGTCCAACCCTAGTCTGAGGGAGCCAGTTCAAACCCCTAGGAACCATTAGGGATTATTCAATTGAACTCATCCAGGATGAGTCCTTAGCAAGTTCCCAGCACACATACCCAACTTGGAGAAAGCAGAGCGGAGTGTGGAAAGACTTGGAAGATTCTTCTGAACTTTTCGATGCTAATGGCAGTGGAATTTTTATCTCAAGCAGCCAAGGATAAGACTTCTCACTTAAAAATCTCCCTCAGAAGTGCCTCCATGGAAGTTCTGCTTTAAATAATGCAGTTAACACTAGATCATTCTAAAGGTTACAGGCACTGAGCACTGTACATATGTGAAAGAAGATCCATGAATAACTTATTTTTTTACTTGCTTAATTTTTTAAAAATTTACATTTTTATTAGTGAAACACCACGAGGTACAGTTGTAGATTTACAAATTTTTGTGCCTGGGTTTCAGTTATACAATGATCGAATACCCATTCCTCCACCAGTGCCCATTCTCCACCACCACTAATTCCAGTATCCCTCCCACCCCCCATCCCCTCCATCCCACCTTGCCTCTGTGGCAGGGTATTCCCCCTTGTTCTCTCTCTCCTTTTGGGTGCTGTGGTTTGCAAAAGAGACATTGAGTGGCAATCATGTTCAGTCTAAAGTCTACTCTCAGCACACATCTCTCATCCTGGGAGGATCCTCCCAACACCCTTTATTTGGTCCTCCCTTCTCTACATGAATAACTTTCAACTTCCCACAATTTTAATAGCCTGCTATAGATGGGAAGTTTTACTGATAAAATAAACAGTTAATAAACACCTTTCATGTTCGCTATATATATTGTATCTGTGTTGTTTAAAAAAAGTAAACTTGAGAAATGAGCATGTTACATAAAAATTCATAAGAAAGAGAAAATACACTTAAAATACTGAACTTACTGATACATAAGTTTGAGTTCTGTGTACTAGAAAATCTGTGTAATTTTGTAAGATGCAGAATCCTGTTTCCCTGTTCACTAATAAAAATGTGAAATCTAAGTGAAATTGATTTGTTTTTGTATACCTTTTCTCTTTTTGTTTTCTTTTCATTGTTTTGGTTTTCACTTGTTCAGCTCTTCAACAGTGTGTGTTCAAGAGTCAATTGTCTCTTCCTGTAACTGATCATTGTCCAAATATCTTCTGTGGGATGGTTGGAGGAATCATTTGGTATGGGAGATATGTGGTGAAAATAGATAAAGGACCAAACATGATAACCTCTCAGTATCTGTATTGCACCATAAGGAGGAAATTGTCTGCCATTTAGGGACTCAGCTAGGTTATTCTGAAGAATAGATATACCACATGAAAGAATTGCCAACCAGTGCTGTTCAAAGTAAGTTCCACCCAGAAAGATCCAGGCAGACCTTTCAGCCTCTAAGTGTCATGAAGTTCTATCTTCACTTGTAGTACATACATCTTAAACTCTCAGTATTATTTATGGCCTGTTATTTAGTTTTGCATATACTCTGTTTTCAGTCCACAAGCCATTGGTGTTTTAACTGGGAGGACTGAAATATTTGGTGTCCATTCCTACTCTCCTCTTAAATCTTTTCCTGGCTTGTGGACTGGGAGTTGAGCTCATCCAAACCTATCTAGCTGATTTGCAGCTCCAGTAACTGTTTGCTTTGCAGAAAGTCCTTGCTGAACTTTTTTTCATTCTGAAGATGATTTTCAGAGCAGATCAACATTGCCAGTGTAGTTTATTTGTGTCCACTGGGAGAGAAGTCCAGCAACTTACCACATGAGCCAAGTTTGGTTTATTGAAGAAAACTGTAGGAGCTTGTAAGATTTGTCAATAACTGCTGAAAATCATGGCAATATTTTCACTCTAATAAGACTTGACTCTCTGACTTCAACTTTGAAAGGAACTTGTACCTAGTTTGTTCGAGGCACTTGAAAAATTTCTATTTCTTGACTTTCTTTTTCAATGAATACAGTGTTGAAAGGACCTGTTAGAGGAGACATGTGTTCTTCTCTTATTAATGCATTTATTAATGCAGACCAATTTAGCTGACTTGTCACCGGAAAATCCATCCAGGTGTAGTAAGAAAAAACTTTATTTTTTACATTTAGAGTATCTCGCCTGCACGGCAAAGCCTGGCAAGCTACCCGTGACATATTGAATATGCCAAACACAGTAACAACAAGTCTCAAAATGGAGACTTCACTGGGCCCGTTCAAGCAAATCGATGAACAACAGGAGGACAGTGCTACAGTGATATTTAGAGCTTAATCCCTCTCTTGTGTGGTTGCTAAGTAGCCCGCGGATATTTTTCTTCACATTTGTGGGCTCTTGCAAGATAAATATGCAAACAGTGAAACAGACAAAAATAAATAACAAACAAAAATCTTTACAAATCCTCCAAAAAAATTAAAAAATAGAATGTTTCCCACATTTCAGCTCCCCCCTCCAAAGCCAGATTTACAGGTGGATTCTTGGAGGATGCCTCAGCATGCCAGAGTCAAAGGGAATTTACTCATCACCAATTTATTAATCACTAATCCTACCAATCAGCAACCTCTCTCTCTCTGTCTCTGTCTCTCTGTCTGTCTGTCTGTCTGTCTCTCTCTCTCTCTCTCCCCCCAAGCTGCATGAGCATGCAGGCAAGATGGTTCTCTAGGATGTGACCTGTCAGTTTGTTCCCAAGAAAATTCCTTCTCTGTCACCTGGTCTCCCAACTGAGGGCCTCTGGAATCGGACCTTCATGTTCACAATGCTTCTATCAACAGGTTCGTTTGTTTGGTCACTCACCTGCTCACCTGGAAAGATTACATGTTCTTCTCTCTGTTCAAATTCTTTAATTTTATTGTGAAAGGTTAAGGTAACGTTAACATCTATGGTTGCCATGGACGAAGTCACTGCACCTTCCCCACGGTTCAGGTGCCCAAGGGAACTGGAAGCTGAATTGAACACTAGGCATCAGGGAAGCTGTCTGGTGAGGGAATGCGAGGAACACTTTCCACATCATCACTTTCTAGAGGATAACAGGTCAGAACTTTTCATGAGCAATCACAGAGGGGATGTACCTGGGGTATCAGTTTCTGAGAGCATTTATTGATCTCCCTGGCCTGTTCTAGAAGAACCAACAAAGGTCATGAAGACAAAGGGCTGCTTTGAGGACAAGAGTCCCTCATCATCTAACCTGCCTGAAGGTGGAGCTCTTCTCTATAACCTTTAAAATGGTCTAGTCTTAACTGCATTATTTAAAGCAGAGCCTTCTTGGAGACACTTCTCAGGGTCTTCCCTCTGATTGGTTCTCGAACTGCCAATCAAACAAGGGAGGTGCCAGTTCCTCCCTTGTCCTTATATTATACTGTGGTGCTCCTGCACCCACCGTCATCCAAAGTGCCCACATCCCAGCATCTGCAGATCACAGTTTTATGGATCTCAACTCAGACTAAGACTGCATGTTCTGTTTTCTTTTTTGAGGGTTTTGATCCACACCTGGCTCTGCTCAAGGTTTTACTTCTGACTCTGTGCTCGGGGTTCATTCCTGGAGGTGTCCGGCAGACCCTGTGTGGTGTCAGGTGCCACGTTCAACCATGTCCAAGGTAAATGCCTCATTAACCTGTGCTGCCTCTATGCAGCCCTTACTTAATTTTTGTCTCATTTTGTCCCTGATTGGGAAGGGTCACTGGCTTTGCAATGAGTGGAGAAGACAATCATAAACCTGAACAAAAGACAGTCAGAGAGGTGTGGGCTGCCATAGGATTGCAGGCAGACCAGGCTAAAGCATTGGCAGAAGCATAGTTGCTGACGGGCACTTAAAGGGAGCCTGTCTGCAGAGGGGCTGCCCACCTGCCCTGTGTAAGGGGCTTTTAGAGGCAATGGGATGGTTCTCATTGGGTGGAGTTTCAGCAGAGCCCCCTGAGTAACGGTTTTATTTCTGTGGCCCCCTGAGTTATCAGCTGGTCCTCTAGTCTCATGCTGTGCACCCCACAAATGGGAACTTCCTAAAGATTGGCTTCTCACTCTGCAATAGAACCAACCCTCCAGGGACTATTTCGAGTATGGTTTCACTCGTTCAGACCAAAGGCCAATTATTTGCATGTGTACAAAATGATATTTGGAGTTACTTAGTTTTTGTGACCAAAGTAGAAAATGTGGTTTAAAAGGAGCTCCTGTGTGCTCCTTGGTTTAGGTCTTTTTTGTTTGCTGGGTTTGGTTTTTGGGGCCACACCCTGTAATACTCAGGTACTGCTCCAGGCTCAGGGCTGGAGGTTGCCCCTGGTAAAGCTTAGGGAGCATGTGCAATAATGGCACTGGGGAGTGAGAGGCACAGTCCAGAACAACCTTTCCAGAATATTCTAGCACCTACAGATGTTCTTCGGGAAAGGGACCAGTCCACAAGAGGTCAGGGAGCAGTAGTGCTGCTAATTAAAGATATACTCACTAGCACTGATCTTCTACTTATCTCTCTCCAGTCATCTCTGTCCCCTATCACCTCAGTCCAATGCTTGAGAGAGTGACCTTCAGGGACTCAGGCTATCTCCAGACAGCCAGGCCCCTCTGCACTCAGCATTTATCCCTGAGCAGTGCATTTTTTTTTTTAGAACCTGAGGAAGCAAGGCTATGACAGTGAAGCCCACCTGTAAGCAGGAAGGGCTCCCTGTTCTGCATTCCCGTAGAGCAGGTCCTTCATATATGGAAATGCACGTGTGATCAATGAATGAATGCTAGAGAAAGATAAAACACGCACCTCTGACGGCATCAAAGATGGAAGCAGCACTTTAGAATAGACCACACAGTGTGTATAGGTGGGAGAAGGAGCACAAGCACAAGCACAAGCATCCTGTTGTTCGTCAATTCCCTCGAACAGGCACCAGTAACGTCTCCTTCATCCTAGCTCTGAGATTTTAAAAGAGCAATTTCAATGCTCTTTCAGGATTAGGAGAATGAGACCCATCATTGTTACTGGTATTTGGCATATTGAATACGACACGGAAGTTTGCCAGACTTTACCAGGGAGAAGGAGAGTGTCTCCTTTACGTGATGCTGCAGATAGTTCACACTGAATGTGTTCTTAATTTCTGTGTTAAAATACACACGCACAGGGCCGGAGAAATAGCACAGCAGGTAAGGCACTTGCCTTGCTGAAAACCATGTTCTGATCCCTGGCATGGCATATGGCTCTGAACGCTAAGAGTGATCCCTGAGAACCCGGAGTAAGCCCCAGGCAGCACTGGATGTGGCCCCAAACAAAAACCCAAAACATATGCATTCAAGGAATTTTTTTTTTTTTTGCTTTTTTGGGTCACACCCAGCATTGCACAGGGGTTACTCCTGGCTCATGAACTCAGGAATTACCCCTGGCGGTGCCTGGGGGACCATATGGGATGCTGGGAATTGAAACTTGGGTCTGCCGCTTGCAAGGCAAACACCCTACCCGCTGTGCTATCACTCCAGCCCCATGCAAGGAATTTTTTAAATGCAAAAAGGGAGGCTTATCAAAGAAACACTATTTACCTATCTTTAAACTTTACAGGATATTGTTAACCTAAAATTAAAAACAGAAATGAGAGGCAATCACTGTTTATTTGGGATCAAAGAATGATGGGCCAAGAGGCAGGTGGTGAAAAAAAAAAAAAACAAACAGTCCCTAGAGGCAAAAAGATTCAGGTTTATGTGTGTGTGTGTGGGGGGGGGGGGAGGAGGAAATAAAAGAGGAATAAGGGGTAACCGGGGTGAGTAGGTAAAAGAGCTAATTAGTATTAACAAAGAAACTACTCTTGACTACACTTGACTCCAAACTGTCAGCCTTTGTGACCAGGATATGAGTTCTCTTACTGGTTCAAAAAACAATGGATGTTGAAATAATTTATCGTTGGACTAATTCAGAAGTCTCTTTGACAAAAGCCTCATTGTACAAAGAGACAATAATAAGAATAATTAATTTTTTTTGGCTTACTTTGGGAGGCCAAACTTATAAGTGATGGAGGAGACTCCTAGCTTAGTGCTCATGCGGTGACAGTCAGAGGCGCTGGGATCAAGCCTCCTTCTGCATGCAAAGCCTGTGCTCAGCCCCTTGAACTCTATTTTAAGATGGCTACACCCGTGCCTGTTTTTGTTGGTGCTTGTTTTTGTTGGTGCAACATAGAGAATCTTGACATTAAACTAACATTTCCCCCACCCCCATACACGTTTGCTATGTATAGCGGTGTTGTGGACGGATCAGAACCTGATACATAAGGAAGCATGCTTTTGATCACTAGGACAAAAGTCTACACCCCGCCCCCAAGAAACATTTTCACTAGAGCATCAGAGCAGGCGTCTTTTCTGACATTCCCGTCCTCCAAGAAGGGGTCATTAGAATTTCTTTTTGGAGGGGGTGGAGGGTGGAGGAGGCACACCCAGAGGTGCTGAAGAGTTACTTTATGCTCACAATTACTCCTGGTGGTGTTCGGGGACCCTGTGGAATGCCACGTGGATAGAACCGGGTCTGCTGGGTGCAAGGCTAGCGCCCTACCCACTGCACTATCTCTCTGGCCCGGGGCATCAAAGGAGACAATTCCAGCCCAGAGAGAAGAAGAATCGGAGCATGCAAAGAGTCTGAGAGAGCCCAGAGGGGGAGCGCGCGCGAATTCAGCTGCTCCGCGCACACCTTGGAGAGCCTTGGAGCGGGCGCTGACCTTGGCCGGCCGGTGGCCACGCGCTCCAGCGACCACCCGCGCCGGGGTGCGGCTGGCACGCCGCGGGCGGGGCCCGGGGGCGGGGCCTGAGGTCTTGGGGGGCGTGGCCTGGTCCTGCGGGGCGGGGCGAGCGCGGACGGACTGGGCGCAGTCTAGCCCCGAGGACCGGACCCGCGTGGGCGCTGCCCGCGAGCCCCCCCGAGCGCCACGCGCGCCCCGGGAGTGTGCGGTTGCCTCGGAGCTGCCGGGCGCGGCTGGCACCGGGAACTTCGGGCCGAGCGAGCTTCCTGAGCGCTGCAGGTATCCTGCCTGGCCTTGGGCGATCGGGGATGGGTGGGATGGGTGCTATCTCCCGCATTCCACTCGGGTGGCGGGAGGGAAGCGACTCGTGGCAGGCCCTGGCCGGCCCGGGCCAGGGGGGGGGCGCGGACAGTGCCCGGGATGCGGACCTGGAGCCGCGGCTGGAGGGCGCCCCTGCGCACCCGGAGCCGGAGCGCTCCCGCCCGCCTTTGCTTTCCCCCTCGGTCCCCGGAGTCCCGGGCCGGGACGCGGCGCGCGGGGTCACCTGGATGCCACTTTATCTGGGCTCTGCTGGGCAGCCGCTTCGCCCAGCGGCCGGCGCTGAGCCGCGGGCGAGCGATCGGGGAAAAGGAGCTGTCACCGGGTCCTTCGGGCGCCTGCAACGCCGTTGGAGGTCTACCGGATCGGCGTCGCCGCCCCGGCTTGCAGCAAAGTTAGAAGCGTGTTACGGTGATGTGACTGTGGCCCCCGGGGCCCCGACGACCCCTTGCTCGCTCGCCCGCGCCTCCCCGGCCCCGCGCGCGCCCGTGGGACACAGGTGAGGCGTCCCCGCGCCGCGACCCTTCCCGGTCGGACGCTGGCGCTGAGCTCCGCATCCACACGCTTTCAGCCTGTTGCAGGAGGCAGAAGCTTCCGTCCGTTATTTCTCTCCTTTCAGGCGTCCTCCCTCGGATGCAGAGCAAAGTCTAGGTCGCCTGGCCTGCCCCCCGGCTCGGCTCATCTTGATGCCTGAGGTCCCCCGCAGTCACATTTCAGGCCGGGTCTTAGGGCGACCCAGGGACAGGGAAGCCTTTGCAGTCAGTTGCACCTTTGGTTTTGCTGAAGATGGAAGAGTGACTGCATATCCCCAGGAGAACAGGAGGTGGATTGGAAAGATATATGTTTATTGAAAGTAATGGTACACAGGCACACATACATAAACCTTGTTTTCATATATGCACACATAGATGCGCGCGCGCACACACACACACACACACACACACACACACACACACACACACACACACACACACTGTGCATGGGGTTGGGAATTGAACCGAGGGCCTCACCCATGCAAGAAATGTGCTCTTGGAACCGCTGACCACATCCGGCCCCTTTTCGATCAGAACATGCCCACTTTTCTTTCTGTCCTGAGTCTGGTGTGGAACTTGGTTGCAGAGTGTCAGCTTCTGTTTCAGAGAGCCCAGCTGAACATCAGGTTTGTTTTCTAGGGGGAGGAGGGTGGGGTGAATAGGTTTTTAAAGATCAGTGTGGATTACCTGCTCAGAGCCTCTTCCAGACAGGCCCCCTGTAGTTGATTTGGAAACAGATTTCACTTGGGCAGAGAGGGAAACTACAGTTCTGAGGAGATATTCTGTTGCCTAATGGAGTTTTAGCAGATGCTAGTACTGGGCAACTTGGAGTTCTTACAAATGGCTCACCCCTCTGTTCTTAAAACAATGTTATCCACTGTGAATGCAGGTTCTGAAAGGTTTATTGGTAGATGGCAGGTGTGTTTTGATTTCATGAAGAGAGTTTCCTCTCAGCTTAGGGGGATCAGTCTTATTTTTTGGGGGGGGCGGCGGCGAGGTAGGGGCACATCTGATGCTATTCAGGACTCACTCCTGGTTCTGCACTCAGAAATCATTCCTGGCAGCTCTGGGATGCGATGTCAGAGGTCGAGCCCGGGTCAGCTGCATGCAAGACAAACTGCTGTACATAGTACTGCTGTACTATGGCCTGCCCCTTAGGGCTCCATCCCTACTGGATTCCAGCCTTCATCAATTATTGCTCAATAGGTGTCTATTTTTTTACCATTGTCATTCCCTTGCATTTCCTTGAGAACCATCCACTGCCTACATGAACTGCACAGGTCATGCAGGGGAGAGCCGCAGGTTTATCCTGATGGATTTGTTCCCGGTGCACTGGCTAGAATCTGAATGGAGATCACTGATGCCTCCTGGTAGTCGTGCCAAGGCCTGACCCAGGGCAGCCAGAGCTGGACTTTTTTTTTTTTTCTTAAATTTTTAAAAAAATTTTTGGCTCACACCTAGTGATGCTCAGGGGTTAGTCCTGGCTCTGAGCTCAGTGCTCAGGAATTACTCCTGGTAGTGCTTGGTGGACCATATAGGATGTCAGGGATTAAATCTGGGTCAGTCACATGCAAAGCAAATGCTCTACCCACTGTACTATTTCTGGCCCCTGGACTTTCTTTTTCATTCTCCCAAGTAGTTGAGAAATTTTTTTCTCTTTTTTCTAAATGTCAAACTTGCCTTTAAATATTAACTATATCTATCTATCTAGGGCTGGAGAGATAGCACAGCGGGTAGGGCATTTGCCTTGCACGTGGTTGACCCATGTTTGATTCCTCCGCCCCTCTCAGAGAGCCCAGCAAGCTACCGAGAGTATCCCGTCTGTACGGCAAAGCCTGGCAAGCTACCCGTGATGTATTTGATATGCCAAACACAGTAACAACAAGTCTCACAATGGAGACAGTACTGTGCCTGCTTGAGCAAATTGATGAACAACGGGAGGACAGTGACAGTGATATCTATCTATATATGTGTATCTATCTATATATGTATATATATGACTTGGGGCAATATTCAGCAGTGTTCAGGGCTGACTCCTGGCTCTGTGCTTAGGGAACACACCTGGTATGGCTCAGGAAACCAGATGTGATGTTGCAGATAAAATCTGGATAGGCTGTGTGGAAGTCAAAAACCCTAAACCCTTGTACTATTTCTCCAGTTTGCTACTTTTTTGTTCTTGTTTCTGTTTTGGGTGCACCAGCAGTGCTGAGGGCTTACTCCTGGCTCTGCACTCAGGGATCAGTCCCAGTGGGTCCAGGGGACCACGAGGCATGGAACCCGGGTTACCTGCATGCAAGGCAAGCGCTCTACTACCCACTGTACTGTTGCTCTCGACCCATCTCCTGTATTCTTAGCCACTTGTCTTTTACATAACACACCTGGCCTCAGATTGTCTTGTTTTGTTGTTGCTTACAATGTCATCTCTGTTTCAGTCACAGTTTCTCAGCTTTGGCTTTTTGGCTGAATAATCTTTTACTGTGGGATTGTCCTCTGCAATGTAAAATGTGTGTGTGTGTGTGTGTGTGTGTGTGTGTGTGTGTGTGTGGAGCCACAGCCCAGGCCTCTCCCCACTAGATGCCAGGAGCCCATCACCTTCAGTTGTGATGACCCAAACTGTTTCTAGACATTGTTTAAGAGCCCATGGGGATGGAGCCAGCCAGTTGAGTTTAAACAATGAGTCCTGTTTGAAGTGCTCCAGACATTCATAAGCTAAGCTCTAAATGAAACATGATTCACTTTAAGGCTCTAATGACTAGAGATGGTATTTGCACAGTTTAAAGAATTGTCTGACATTTGAAAGCATCTCTATAATAAGGACGACTAAACCGTTCTTCATGTACAGCTTGGTAAAAACTATTAGTGGGATCCAAACAGTGCAGGGGTGAAGGGCACTTGCCTTTCATGTTACCAATCTAGATTGGATTCCCAACACCCACTATGGTTCCCTGAGCCAGCCACAGGTCATCCCTGGACACAAAGGAGTAAGCTCTGAGTAACACTAGGTGTGACCCCAAACAAACAAAAATCCCAGGCATGTATGCACCTCAGCATCTTTTCTCCAGGTCATTCTCAACTTTGAACTTGTCCTTGCAGACTAGGGGCACAAAAGTCAGCAGAGAGCTGCTGTGGGGGACAGACACTGAAGGCCACTGCAGAGGGGAGGGGGTGGCACATGTCTGCATTTGGGGTACTGGGGGAACTTAGGGAATTCCTCCAACTTGGATTCAGCCCCAGTACTCCAACCACTGGTGGAGGAGCTAAGGACCAGTAACCCCTCACTCAGTGCTCTCCATAGCTTCTCAGAACTGCAGTTCTCGGGCAAGGACAGAGAATGACAGCAGGTCTCTGGGCAGTGTCCTCCTTTGGTTCAACTTCGTCCAGGATAGTTAAGGGATGGCGGTGCTCAGGGCTGGCTTTGCACTCAGGGATCACTCCTGGCAGGATGCCGGGTGCTGGGGATCGATCTCAGGTGTGTGGCGTGCAAAACCAAGCACCTGTCCCTCTCGACTGTCTTTCTGGCACCTGAGATTTGTTTTTCTCTTGTCTGTATTACAAGGAAATTTGAAGGCCCACCGGCTGGCAGCATGAAATTCCCCATAACTTTGTAGAGCTTGTTTTGAACCCCTAACCTGGGGGATGGCTGTTGACAAAGGGAGCTTCTCTGGTGATGATCCTGCCCTGCTCGGGGCCCTGATGGTGCTGACCAGGAAAGATTCAAATACGAGGGCTCTATTGGGTCCACAGGAATCTGCTGACCATTTCTGACATCTCACTGCAGCTAGGAAATCACAGCTTCCTCAGGCTCAGCACTGCCCCCGGGAATGTGCTCAAGGCACCACACGGGACATCTCTCTGCAGCCCAAGACTATCGGCCAAGTGTCTCAAGAACGTTCTCCATTGGTCTACATTCCTGGGATACCCTGACTGAAATTTCTTTACTCCAAATCTGTTATCTTCAGATGTGCCCACACTTCTCTGGACTGTGTTCTCCTGTCCAGAAATGACTCGAGATCCTTAAGGGGAGTACCTCTCATGGCACCCAAGGCTGCAGGGGCCACCTGCGAGGGTTCCAGTGAGGCCACTGGAGGAATGGTAGTTCTTCTTGTTTTAGGTGGCTCCCCCAAAAGACGGAAGTCTCCTTGGGGGCTTTACTGGCCAAGCGTTCTGGTCACCTGACTTCCGGCTCCCTCACCCAGTGCCCTCAGTGACTTGGTGGGGCATGAGGGAAGTTGATTCCTCATCCTCTGGGTAGGCAGTCAAATTTAGAATGGACAGGACTGCCCAGAGCCTCTCCCTGAATGGACACAGGGTCCCAGAAACCCTCAGGGAGCCTTCAGACTGCATGCAGGACCTAGCACCCACACTTGTAGGGACTGCTACCCACCACCCAAGGTCTGGGGAGCCCATCACAGGCTGGGACGAGGGGAGCCTCTTGCAGGGAAAGGAAGGTCAGTCCTGACCCTGCTCTGGTCACCACGGTCCCTTTTAGTGAGGTCACTTGATAGTCTTTGAAGAGAATTTAGGAAGGAGATGACAGTAGAGTCAAATGCCTTTATCTAGGAAATACGAGGATATAAGAAGAGAGTGGGAGGGAGGAGGAAGAGGGAAAGAGGAGGGAGAAAGAGGGTGGGCGGGGTGTAGATAGCTTTCTTAGGAATTGAGGGGTGTGACCTGGTGAGGACGGATGTCTTTCCAGGGTAAGCTTGCAGCCCTCACTGGCCCGATCCTGCCCTGCCTCTTGTAGGTCCCGTCACTTTCGCTTCTGGACCCCAACTTTCTCCTGCATGAAGGAGGACCTTGAGAGTGGGGGGGTGGCTGGACTCATCCCCTCTGAATGCAGAATCCAGTAAGTTTGAGAAATGCCATCTACCAGCACCGTCCTGCCTATAAAACATTCACAGTGCACGTTTCTTTTTGCCCAATAGCTAAGGCATCAGAAGCCCTGAGGTGCAGACTCTTACCTTTCTTTAGGACCAGCTCTCTTTTAATTCACTGTGCTTCCGAATCCAGCCCTGCCCCCAGAGCTGGTGATCCAGCAGGACTAGCTGCTCTCTCAAGTTGCTTTCAGCGCCAGGATGGATGCATTGTTACCAAAATAGTTCTTAACTCTGTTGATCAAGCCTGTAATTTTCTCCCCCAAAGCTCAGCAAATAACCATTGTGTGGATTTGAGATCAGGGTGTTGCGTTATTTATGTTTGGATCTCTACCAATCCACCAGAACCCAGGAATCCATTTTTATATAATAGATATTTAGAATATAATTCAGTTGAGTTTATTAAGGTATTTGATAGTAAACTTGAAATACAGTGTCTTGTTCCGTTGGGGGGGTGGGGTTAATTAAAAAGTGTTTAAAAATTATTATAAAATAAAAGGCCCTCCCATTGATCACCGATTTGCTCGAGCGGGCGCAGTAACGTCTCCATTGGAGACTGTTGTTACTGTGTTTGGCATATCGAATACGTCATGGGGAGCTTGCCAGGCTCTGCTGCGTGGGTGAGATACTCTCGGTAGCTTGTTGGGCTCTCCAAGAGGGGCGGAGGAATCGAACTCGGGTCGGTCATGTTGGCTGCGTGCAAGGCAAACGCCCTACCGCT
This sequence comes from Sorex fumeus, assembly GCF_029834395.1. Taxonomy (NCBI): domain Eukaryota; kingdom Metazoa; phylum Chordata; class Mammalia; order Eulipotyphla; family Soricidae; genus Sorex; species Sorex fumeus. Next base: position 6,183,392 of record NW_026606095.1, on the reverse strand, counting down.
GTGACTACTTTTTTTTTTTTTTTGCTTTTTGGGTCACACCCGGTGATGCACAGGGGTTACTCCTGGCTCTGTACTCAGGAGTTACTCCTGGCGGTGCTCAGGGGACCACATGGGATGCTGGGAATCAAACCTGGGTTGGCCGCGTGCAAGGCAAACGCCCTACCCACTGTGCTATCTCTCCAGTCCCTAGACTACTTTTTTTTTTCTTAAATTTTTATTAGTGAAACACCATGAGGTACAGTTGTAGACTTACAAATTTCTGTGCTTGGGTTTCAGTAATACAATGATCGAATACCCATCCCTCCACCAGTGCCCATTCTCCACCACCACCAGTCCCAGCATCCCTCCCTCCCCCCATCCCCACATCCGACCCTACCTTCGTGGCCAGGCATTCCTTTTTGTTATCTCTCTCCTTTTGAGTGCTGTGGTTTGCAAAAGAGACATTGAGTGGCAATCTTGTTCGGTCTATAGAAAAGACTACTTTTGGATACGAATTGAAGGTCTGGATTAAGTGTAGGCAGACATGAGATAATATCAATGATAATGGCTACATTGCTGATGTAAGAGCCCTTCTGTGTCAGATGTGAATAAGCATGTTGCTGGAGGGCTCAATTTTACTTGACAAAAAATTTACAGTCTATGTGAACCTTGGCTCAGTTAAGTGCTTTAGAGCTAATGTATATTTTAAGCAGGGAAGAAGCTGATGTGGAGAGATTGAGGGTTTCGTGACTTCCGGGTGGTAGGTCTTGGGCTCAGTTTTCTGAGCCTGGCAGTTGGTCTCCAGAGGAAGTCGTTACTCCCCATTTCAGATTCAACCGATGTTTTCAGAGGTGATGCAGATCAGTTGAAGCCAGTGGATGAGGGTTTGTCACACCTGTCCCTTGGGCAGAGTGGGAGGCCTGGTGGAGGGTGAAGGGTCACTGGACACTGTTGATGCCTGAGTGCAGTGGGGTTCTCTGGCCTGTTTCTTCAGCCCTTGGGGAAGTTGCTTCTTCCTGCTGCTGTGCTGGGGCCTAATTGCGTTCCAAGAAGCTGGTCTCAGTTCCCCTGACTGACAGTGAAAACAGGGGTCCTCACAGGGCCACTGAGGGGATCTGAGGAAAAGGTGTATTCTGAGAAGCTTGTCAGAGTGCCTGTTGCCCGTGAACAACCTGCTTCTCTCAACTCTGAGTCGCTTTCCTTTATGAAAATACCTTTGATGTGTTCATGGCAGATGAAAGGAGAACAGTTAATGCCCCAGTGGCAAGCACAGAGTGTGCTAGTGCCCAGGGTGCTCATCCAGGTTCAGACGTGTCCCTGTGTCTTCGTGATAAGAAAGTCATTCTCAAGAAGCGTCATTCCATCACCGCCTCCATCCTCACCCTTGCCATTGGGACTCAGCACCCCTAAGCTTCTGCCTCTGTCTTTCCCCTTTGTCCTCATGAGGGGACCCCTCTCTGCAGCTCTTGTGTGAAAATGGTGAGACAGGTGGTCTGTCCTGAGGGCGCCCGAGGGCTGTCTTTCGGAGTGTTCTAGAAGACCCAACACTCCATGAATCCTTGCTATGGGCCACATGTTGTAATTTGGAGCTGTATACACAGTACTTTTGTTTCTTTGTTCCGAAAGAGCCGAGGAGTCAAAAGATTTCAAAATAGACAAACCAAAAGCACCCTAAAAGCCGCCCTTCCAGAGGGAGTGAATTTTGAGATGTTCTGTTTTTGTTTGGAGGGGGGGGGGCACACCCAGCCGTGCTCAGGGTTTACTCCTGGCCCTGTGCTCAGGGGTCACTCCTGGTGGGGCTCAGAGGGCCATATGGATTGGCAGAGGTGGAACCCGCATTGACCACATGCAAGGCAAGTGCACTACTCACTGGGCTATCTTTCTGGCTCCAATTTTGAGATGTTTTGGGATTCCTCTCATTTTAAAATAAATTGTATGGGCGGGGGAATTTGTGGGCCTACAGTTATCAGGACACCCTCACTTCTCTTATCTCTTCCAAACTTCACCTCACTCTCTTCATATTAATGCTTCCTAAGTGAGCAGAGAGGGGCGGGAAGAGAGGGGAATGAGGCTAGCAGAGGTCTATCTCTTATTCAGCTCAGGTCAGCAATAATCAAGGAAATCTTGGATTGTTTTCCTTGTGATGAACATACAGCGTCCCTCTTGGCTCCAACAGAAACAGGAGTGATTTCTTTACTTCTGCCAAGTTGTAGGCAGTAATGGTAGCTGTCGTTTCCTCTGGGGGAACAGAGGAAGGATGAATGGGCAAGACTGAATACTATGTCCAGTAATGAATGGAATGCACGGATTAATTATCTCAGTGAAATGTTGTCCCAACATTGTGTTATAACTAAATAAAAAAAATTCTATAGGACTTTCATGCTATTAACTCAGGCGTGGAGAATCTTTTATTTATTTGTTTTCTTTTGTAGGTGACCATGGAGATAAAACCTGGTTTCATGTAATTTCATCTTACTTGCAATTAGGAACAAGGAACTGAAAAACGTTTTACTGGTTACATGGAGTATGTATTGCTAATTTTTAAGTAATTATTGAATACACTTTAATGTAGGATTAAATAATTGATGTCTTTGTGTTTAAAAACTGATGAAATATTTTTATACTCTTAATCTTATCACTAATTTTGTCTTTAGAAAAATGTTATTTAATAAGACTTAAAAGGCACATTGATTCAGAAAGCAGATGTTCACTTAAAAGTGCCAAGAGCAATGGGCACTGGTGGAGGGATGGGTATTTGATCGTGGTATGACCGAGATCCAAGCACAAAATTTGTAAATCTACAACTGTACCTCATGTTGTTTCACTAATAAAAAAGAAAAGAAAAAAAAAAGTGCCAAGAGCAAATCAAAGGAGAGTCTCAAGTTGGTGGCGGAGGAGGTTGGGGACTACCCTAGTGTTGCTCAGAAGGTACTCCTGGTTTTGTGCTCGGGGACCCTATCTGGTGCTAGGGATCAAACCTGGGTTAGCTATATGCAAGGATACAGTCTTGACCCCTTGAGATTGGAGAGATAGTACAATGAGGAAGGAGAATACCTTGCATGCTGCCACATTTTTGGTACTACATGTGGTCCCCCAAGTTTTACCACGAGTGCAGAGCCAGGAGTAAGCCCTGAGCTAGCCAGATGTGGCCCCAAACCAAAAATAAACTAAAAAGAAAAAGATTGGAGACTGGAGTAATAATTCAGAGGTCAGTGTGCTTGCCTTGCATTCAGCCAACCCAGATGTTATCCACAGCACCACGAATGGTTCCCTGAACCCTGCCAGGAATGATCCTTGAGTGCAGAGCTAGGAGTAAGCCAGGAGGAAGTTTGACTCCCATCAAAATTCTTGTGACATTTTTAAGGGAACAGGTAATTCCAAAATTGGCATGGAACCTCAAATTTCCCAGGCTTGCCTCGTGTGCGGTCAACCTCAGTTCCATCCCATCAGAAGTGACACCCCATCACCCAACCCCAAGCGCAAATGGGTGTGGTACCCCCCCAAAAACAAAGAACAATAACAATAAAAAGATCTAACCCCCCGTGTTATCTCTTCTACTCTCAACCTGTTAACATCTCCAATCTGTCAGTTTTCATGGATCATGGCAGAAGGAATCCTGGAATAAGAGATGAAGGACAGTTGATCCCTGTGGCCAGAGCAGTAGCTGAGGACATGAAGTCTTCACTCAATGCCACTCGGAGCTTCTTAGAAACTGATTTAAAATCAAATGATATGTAACCCGAAAACAGTTCTCCTATAGTGTAATTGATTAAGGCAGGAGTTAAGTTCTTGTGTATGTTGGTTGAGGAAGGGTTTGGGTCACACCTGGTCCTGCTCAGGGGCTGCTCCCAGCTCCGTGCTGCTGGCGATGGTGGTGTGGGTGGGTGTCACTTCAGCTGGGACGAAACTGGTGTTGGCTGCATATAAGACAAGTCTGTAAATGTTATGGTTCCATGCAAATTTTGGAATGATCTGTTCGGTGCGCTCCAGAAAATCCAAACTATTTAACTGAGCATCTCGGCTAAAGGCCTGGCTGCAGCTTTGGGCTGTGGGAGTGGCTTCCAGGGCTTTGGTAGGGTAAGTGCTGGCCCACCCCCAACCCTGGAGATCTCAGCTGGCAACAGGTATCTGAGATATTTTTATGGCTAGTTGATCTCTTTTGAGATATATGTGAGTTTCTGGAACGAGGCCAGTAGATGAGGTTACATGGCGGTGGTGGTGGGATGTTGTATGACTCCCAAGGAAGTACAGGAAGGTGGGGGAGGTCATCCATCCCAACTCCGAGAATCCGAGAAGGCTTGGAGTTTTCAGCCAAAAATACCCGTGTACCTGAAATTTACAGCAGTTTGGCTTCTCTGTAGAGCTCAGTCCTGAGAGGTGGAGCCTGGCCAGAGGCAAGGTGATGGCGCTTGGGTGTGGGAGCAACTGCTGGGCTTTGGTAGGGCAGGAGCTGGTCTGTCAGGGGCTGTTATTGGCTCTGTGCTCAGGGCTCAGTCTCAGTGGTACTCTGGGGACTGTATGCAGTGCTGGGCATTTGAACCAGGGTCGGCCACATGCAAGATAAGTGACTTATCTTCTGTACTATCTCTCTGACCTTTGCTAGATCTAAATTTCTCTCTCAGGAGTGAGTACAAATTCCCTCCGTCAGTCTATGTGTGTGTCCGATAGCATCGCTTTCTATACTGAGGGAGGACCTCGTTTCCTCTTGAACTGTAGCTGTTCACACACATACAGATGTCAGTTTAGCATGACTTCTGTTTTAGTTCCCCTCAGCTTTTGATATGGGTCTCCACAGCAAAATTCCACAACACCCACCATAGTAATTTTGTGTTTGAATTTTCTTAAAACAAAATTTTCTTTGGTTGGGGAGGGGGGGGAGGGTCGCTCAAATGGTGTTCAGGTGAAGCCACGGTCGGTCTTGGCAAATTTCTGTCAAGCAGGCCATAAGATTGAAGCTGCAAGCCTGAAGACACAGTGCTGATTGAGCTCTCCAGTGTGGCTCATCCCTGAGCACACCACACTCATGCCAGAATGCTCAGGGAGCTCCAGGTCATACCCGTATGGAACACGTAGCCATAGGATTCTGGGACCAATCTAAAGGCGGGACATGCCTGAACCATATCACCATCTCACTGGCACCTGAAGCAGAATTTTCTCAGTGGTAAAATATTCACGGTCACAGTCATGGTCCTCCCGTTATTCATTGATTTGCTCGAGCGGGCCCAGTAAGGTCTCCATCATGAGACTTGTTGTTACTGTGTTTGGCATATTGAACACATCACGGGTAGCTTGCCAGGTTTTGCCATGCGGGCAAGATACTCTCGGTAGCTTGCCGGGCTTTCCGAGAGGGGCGGAGGAATCGAATCCAGCTCGGCTAGGCTGGCAGCGCGCAAGGCAAATGCCCTACCACTGTGCTATCGCTCGTTTATTTTAGAATTTTTTAGTAAAGGCAAACATGGGCAGAAAAATAAGAAAAGTTACAGAACTTCTGTCAACAATTCGTAGTTGCATTAAATCAGTTGGAACCTTTTATTAGTAATCATTTATTTTTATGTTATGCGCTTAGTAATCATTTTGTTTTTATGATCTGCTGCTATTGGTATCTGCTATATTGGTATTGGTTATGTTGGCGTCTGTAATAAAGTGCAAGAGTTGTATATATGTAAGTCCTCCATAGGCGTGGAAACATTTATTGGAAATCTTTTAAAGGGACCACCCATGTATTTGACAATATGTTGCTAGTAACAGTAAAAGGAAGGAGAGAGCAAAGAGAGAGAAAGGAGGTAGGCAGTCAGGGGAGAAAGAAACTGAAGAAAACACGAAACAAAAGAAATCATGCTATTCCCGTACTTCCGAGAATCACTTTGTGGTGAAGCAAACACTCAAATTCATGATAAAAGCAAGGTCCTTGCTCAGCTGGATAGCAGGTCAATTCAGGAGGAGACAGAGCCAGGGGGAAATTTCACACAAGAAGAAATTTCCCCCTGGCTCCATCCTGGGGTGGGTGGGGGGAGCAGCCCCAGCAGGGGGTGTTTATGTGTGCATGCGTGTGTGCGTGTGTGTGTGCGCATGCATGTCTGTGCATGTGTGTGCGCTCAGACTTTTTCCTTTGGGGCCTTTCTTCTGTGTCCTCCTTGTCTTCCCTGTGTTATGTGATGGCTGGTGCTCATCCTCTTTGTCACAGTGCATTTGGATGTCACACTCTCATTGCAGTTCTCACACACACACACACACACACACACACACTTGGTCACAGGTGTGGCAGACTGGCACTTTTTTCTTACGCTATTCGCACAAAAGCAGATTTTCCTGCACTGGTGGTTTTTTTGGAGTATTGTACGAAAGTTTCGTGTACAAAACTCAGAAGATTGAGAGTTCGTTTATGTAACAGATAGCGTAGATGGGTCCGGGTCCCTCCCCAGATGTCCAGACCTCTCCTCTCCTCATGAATGACATCACTCATCCTGTCTCTGTGAACGACCTCCCTGTCTCATCCCAGGAAGTCTACTTGCCTCGCGTGAACAATGGCCAGAGCCTGTCCCTGCACTGCTCTTTGTCCTGAGTATGCTTTCCCCAGTCTCAGGCCGTCCCACATGCGTGTGGGTGAGATTCCTGTGCGCTGCACCCTACCTATCACCTGGCCTCTCAACTGTACCCCAGAATTTCCTTTCGTCCCGTCCCAGCTTTCCTATCTCTGGCCATGGCCCTGCCCAAACCTGAGCTATCCTGGGCATCTGAGCCCTGCCTATACTCTGCCCGTGTCTGGCCCTGAGCTGCCCACCTGCACTAGGTCCCATGTCTGGGTCCGCTGCCCTACCTGATCTTGGAGGCTGGGAAAGAGAGGAGAGTCCAGCAAGAATGTGGAGAGGGGGAGGAAGGAGGGAGGGAGGGAGATGGAGGGGGAGGGAGGAGAGAGACAGGCAGACAGACAGACAAAGAGACAGAGACAGAGACACACACACAGAGAGAGAGAGAGAGAGAGAGAGAGAGAGAGAGAGAGAGAACACATGATAGCAGAATATTGCTTTTCCCCTCATTCTTGCCATATGAAAGCATTTAGACCCTACAGTGGTGACTTAGAACCATTCCCCTTTCACCGACATTCTTTCAGGGGTGTTCTCTCAACAGCGCTGTCCTCCATACACACATTCAGAATTAGAAGCAGATTTGCTGCCGCTGGCAGGAGGGAGAAAGGATGCGTGCTCAGCTTGTAGCAGTGGCCCTGGCCTTCCTGGGCGGAAACTTCATTCATTTTCTCTATGTCACGTTCCACCTAACTCAGGATGTGAGGCCAGGCAGAAGGGTGGGATAGTTTGGTCCCTCTTATCATGCCATTATCGGGTGGAATTACTGTATCCTCCGAGGTGGGAAGTCCTGTGGCTGACGCAGGCACAGGAAGATGGACATGGAAGAGCCCCATGGTTCTTGTGCAAGAGCGGGTTCTGGGGGACAGTGGCCTGCATCATGGTGGTGGGCGAGGGGTCCAGGAGATGCTGGGAGCTTTTTCTGCCCAGCACAGGGCAGGTCGGGTCCGGCAGTCCTGCATGCTGGTATTTGTTTCCAGAGGAGACTCAGTGACCTCCTCAGCTCATGCCGGCAGGGTTCCTGCACAGCAGTTGGGCTGTTGAGACTGCCCGCCAGGTAGGGCTGAGAGAGGACAGGGCAGCAGGAACTCTGTTCTAATTGGCAAGGCCTTATCTGCCTCCAGCTTCTTCCGCAGCCTGCGGTGGGTGGCATTTGGGTAACTTGCTGAGTCACTGTTTTCCTCTGGCATCACAGTATTTTGCTTCAGTCACAGTGGCATGGGGCCCCAGAACAATAGCCTTTGGGAAGTGGGTGAAACTGAGCTCTAGATCAACAGCTAGCAGGACTCGAGGCTACGTGAGCTAACTTTGGCCACATTTCCTTCTGCTGAAGGTTGTGAATGTTGATCTGTTCATCAGATAATCATCGCCACAACATAGTGGTCACAGTGCCTCACCCCACCCTTACTGCCCATTTCTGTGTTTTTGGGTCACACCTGTTGGTATGCAGGGCTTGCTCCTGACTCTGCCCAGAGATCACTCCTGGCAGGGCTTCGGGAGGCTGTATGCAGTCTTAAAATTAGACTGGCTAGCTAAAATTTCTTTTGGTGAGTTTTCTGTATTCACCGTGGTAATAATGCACAAACTTAAAAGCATTATTTATAAAATAGGCTTGTCTGCTCATCAGACTAGTGATTTTGTCTGCAGACTAGTGATTTTGCATTTTATAAAGCACTCTTCAAACACTGCAAATATTTAGGATATGGATGAGAATGGCAAAGACATAGATATGTAAATTTTTTATATTGGGGAGGGCGATGAAACCTACATTTTTTAATTATTTTTTTATTAAAATTTTTTTTAATAGTGAGACATCATGAGGTACAGTTGCAGACTTACACATTTTTGTGCTTGGTGAAACCTACATTTTTGACTAGAAATTGTATATTTTGTATGACTTTTGGGGTCACTCCCTAATTACTCATGTTTCTCGTGTTTTATAAAATCTGTCTTGGATAAAAGGTCAACTCTTTTTTTGTTAAAAAGTCCACTAGAGAGAAACCTGAATTATTTGTATTTATATTCTTAAGTTGTAGAAGTTGAAATATTTGGGAAATTTATCCAATAGAAAATTTGTCAATATTTTCCCTCAGTGTTTTCATGTTTTTCTAAAACCACAGAAGTTTTAAGTTTTGATAATTAATTTATCAATCTCTTTCATTCCTTAGACTTTTGGGGGCTGGAAAGATAGCACAGTGGGTAGGGTACTTGCTTTGCAGGCCAATAATCCAGAACCCTGTCATTCGTATGGTCCCCCAAGCAACCACCAGGAGTGATCCCTGAATGCAGAGCCAGGACACAACAACCAAAAAAAAAAAAAAAACACATTTTTTAGACTTTTTTTTTCTTTCGGGTTTTTGAGTCACACCCAGCTGTGGCAAGAACCCTACAATTATACTATTTCTGCAGCCCACATTTCTTAAACTTTTGATGTCATGTATTAGAATCTAATTTTCCAGGTCACATAGCATTACCTCTATTTTCTTTACACTTTATAGTTCGATGGTAACAGCTCTTGTACTTAGATGATCCATTAATTTTGCATTATTTATATGGGGTATAAGACTGCAGTGTCATTAATGGCATGTGAATAATCTAGTCATCTTGGCACTTCTGCCTGCAACACTTTTCCCTCATTGTTTTAGTACCTAAGTATGTAGGTACCTTAGTACAGACTAAGAGAATGACCTGGAATTTGAGGATTTTTCTCTGGACTTAAATTCATTATTTTATGTGACTCTTTAGTCATATAAGTGCCACACTGTTTTGAATACTGTTATGTCATATTGTCTTTTTTAATTAATATTAAAAACACCGTGGTTTACAAGGTTGTTCATTATATAGTTGTTTCAAGCATTTGGTGTTCCAATACCACCAGTGTGACCTTTTCTCCACCAATATCCCCAGTTTCCTTCCTAATCCCAACTTGCCCCTCTAGGTACCTAACAAATTTACTTTATATTGCTTATTCCAACAAAACTTTAAGAAGTGGCAGATAAAATGACCAGAAAATAAATCAATAAGAGCCAACTTGTGACTACTATGTGTTTTGACCTATGTAAATAAGAAAATTAAAACCATTTGTCATAGTATGTTTTGAATTGGACAGTGTGTGTCTTCAAACTTTGATTTTTCTCTTTTGGTGGGGGAGATTTTCTGCAGTCTATGAACTTCTCTACAACTTCTAGGATCGAACAGCCAGTCTTTTGACAAAAGTCAGTGGAATTTGATGGGGATTTTGTTGAACTTGTTGGCTAACTTTTGGAGTATTGTCATCTCCACAGTAGTAAGTCTGATTTCTGAGATAGGAAAAGCTTGCTGTTTATTCACATCTCTCATTATTTTCCATGTTTTATGGTTTTCAGGAGAAAATCTTTGGATTTATTTCCTTAAGTTATTTGTTGATGTGGTTATAAATGAAATTATTTTGATCTATTTATTTATATTTTATATTTTTGGTTTGGAGGCCACACCTGGCAATGCTCAGGGGTTACTTTATAGGGTTACTCCTGGGTCTGCACTCAGAAATTGCATCTGGCATGTTCGGGGACCATATGAGATGCTGGGACTTGAACTCTGGTAGACCACAGTGCAAGGTAAGTGCCCTACCTGTTGTACTGGCCCCAGCCTACTTATTTTTTAAAATTTAATTTTTTTTTTAATTTTAGGGGCTGGAGCGATAGCACAGTGGGTAGGGCATTTGCCTTGAACACGGCTTACGTGGGTTCAATTCCCAGCATCCCATATGGTCCCCTCAGCATCGTCAGGGATAATTCCTGAGTGCAGAGCCAGGACTTAACACCTGTGCATCGCCGGGTGTGACTCAAAAATCAAAAAAAGAATTTTTTTTAAAATTTTATAAGGTAGTTTACAATATTTGATTACGTTTAATATTCAAACACCAATCCCATCACCGTTACATCTTCCCACCACCAAATTTGGGATGTTTCCATCCCAAGCCCCAATCCCTGTCCCAAAGCACAACCGAAATAATACATTTTGAATTGTTTGTTATGAAAAACTGCTGAAAATGCTACAAAAAAAGAAGTATCCATAGAGGAAACAGAGTGAAGATTGTTCTATTTTGGCATGGGCCATTAAGGCATTCTTTAACTTCAGGATATCACTAACATGTAGTTAAAAGTTGAGTGATATGAACTTTCATATATATATATCTGAAAAAAACATATATGCATATATATGTGTGTATATATATTTCACTCTATGATTGGTTGCTTACTCCTTGAACCCCATCAAATTTGGTGTGGTACTTGGAGAATCAGTAGGGAGTGTCTTATGATGTGTCCAGGAATAGGTTCACTTGTGCATGAGGCTTGGCCCAAGCATGTGGGGAGCAGCCTTGAGCATGGCGCTGGTTGGGTTGTGGAGGTTTTTGACTTCTGAGGCTGGGTCCCTTGGGGCAGGGAGGGCTTTCCCGGTCCCCCTTTGAGGCGCCCTGAATGAAACAGCCTAGCTCGGGGTCCGGTGGCATGGTTATGGTGGGTGTCGTGTTGCTTCTACTTATTTTTAATTGTTCATTGTTAATGTGTGCAGGCACAATTACTTTTGTATAATTTTGTATTTTGTAAACTTGCTGAACTCATTTATTAGCTCCAATTACCCTCTTCCCTTTTTTTGTTTGTTTGTTTATTTATTTTGCCTTTGGGATACACCTGGTGATACTTGGCCCTACTCCTGGCTCTGTGTTTAGGGATCATTTCTGGTGAGGCTCAGAGGAACATATGCAATACAGGGATCTAACCTGGTCAGCTGCGTGCATGGCAAGTGCTTTAATCTGTATGTCATGTCTTTGAGCCTACTGCACACTTTGTTATGTGTATATTTTATTGGATTTTAAAAACTCTGTCAAGATTCTGTGATCTACTAATGGGGAAAGTTTTGTTTCTTCCAATCTAAACTTGATGGCATTTGCCATTAAATTTTTTCCCCCTTACCTAATTACCTGCAGTACAGTGTTGAATAAACGGATAAGATTGAACACCTTATCCTATTCCTAAACTTAGAGAAGCATATTTTTTGTGTCATTTTTTTGGTCATTAATCATGATGCTAGCTGTGCATTTTCATAGGTTACTTTATCAGGTTGAAAAAATTTCCCCTAATTTTATGTGTTTGTTTTGAAAAAGCTTTTACTAGGAAAAATACTGAATTTTATCAAGTATTTTTTTTCCTCTGTCAGTTGTGATGGTCATGGAGGTATTTTCCATTTATCCTATTAATATGATGCATAGACTTTGTGTTACATCATCCTTGTATTTCTGAGCTTGATTCCAGTTGGTCACGCATATAATCCTTTTATGTGTTTTGGATATGATTCACTACGATTTCAGTGAGAAATTTTGTGTCTGGGGTTAGGAAACAGCTCAGTGGTAGAATAATTGACTTTTATATGTAGGGTGCTGGGTTCAACTGAAAAAAAAATGTGTTTATAAGAGATGTGATCTATAGTTTTCTTGTTAGGGTCAGTATTGGCTGTATAGAGTAGCTTGGAAGTATTCTACCTTTTTAAAATAAGATTTTTGTTTGTTTGGGTTTGGGGACCAGACCCAGCAATGCTTGGGGGCTACTTCTAGCACTGTGTGTGGGGATCATCCTTGTGGTGCTTGAGTGATTCTGTGGTAGTAAATACCAAACCCAGGTCTTTTGCATGCAAAGCATGTGCTCAACCCATTGAGCTCTCTCTTTGACCCCCATAAAGTTTTTTTTCTTTTTTTTGGGTCACACCAGCGATGCACAGGGGTTACTCCTGGCTCTGCGCTCAGTAATTACCCCTGGCGGTGCTTAGGAGGCCACATGGGATGCTGGGAATCAAACCCGGGTCTGCCGCGTGCAAGGCAAATGCCCTACTTGCTGTGCTATTGCTCCAGCCCCAACCCCCATAAAGTTTTGAGCAGTTTTATTAATTCTTGCTTCAGCAAGATAGAATTCATGTTAATAGAATGTTAGATAGAATTCACTGATAAAACCATTTCAACCCAGACTTTTATTGCTTTTCTTTTTTTCTTCCTCCACTGGGCCTACACTTTTCTGTATTAGTTTTGAAAATTACCATTATTACTGTTGCTACAGCTCAGCTCCATGTTTTTATATAGTGATTTATAGTTAGCTAAAATTTCTCAGCACAGCTTCTCTTACATTCTCTAAGTCTTGCTATTTTTTTGTTTACATTTTCGTTCATATCTGAATGTCTTGTTATTTGGGTCATTTCTTCTTTGACTCATTGGTTATTCAGTGAGGGATTGGAGCAATAGTACAGTGGGTAGGGCATTTACCTTGCTTGTGGCAACCTGGGTTCAATTCTAAGCACTCCACATGGCCCGGGAGTGCTTCTTTAGTGCAGAGCAAGGAGTAGCAAGTCTTGAGCACTGCCAGATGTGGTCCAAAAAGCAGCAACAGACAAACAGAAAGAGATGGCCTGGGGCTGGAGCGATAGCACAGAGGGTAGGGCATTTGCCTTGCACGTGGCCGACCCGGGTTCGAATCCCAGCATCCCATATGGTCCCCTGAGCACCGCCAGAAGTGGTTCCTGAGTGCAGAGCCAGGAGTAACCCCTGAGTATTGCCGGGTGTGACCCAAAAAGCAAAAAAAAAAAAAAAAAGTAAAAACAAGAAACAGATGGCCTAATTTCACATAGTTTTTAATTTCTCAGAATCTTCCTTTTTCGGGGAGCTGGGTGCTCCCAAGCAGTGCTTAGGAGTACCAGGTGCCACTTCTGACCATCTTCTCTGACTATGTTGGCCATAGATTGCTTTGTGCTCATTCTGGTGGTTGAGGAGATGTGCAGAGCCCACCAGGGTTGTCCCTGGGTGCTCAGGGGCCACATGGTGGGAGGGGCCAGGTGGTGCCAGGCCTGTGGGAGCCAGCTCCACCGACCCTCTGCCTGTTCTGTGATTTCGTTGCCTTCTTTTTCACTCTTTTTTTTTTTTTTTTTTTTTTTTTTTTTTTTGCTTTTTGGGTCACACCTGGTGATACACAGGGGTTACTCCTGTCTCTGCACTCAGGAGTTACTCCTGGCAGTGCTCAGGGGACCATATGGGATGCTGGGAATCGAACCCGGGTCGGCCGCGTGCAAGGCAAATGCCCTACCCGCTGTGCTATCGCTCCAGCCCCTTCTTTTTTTCTCTTTATGCTGCAGGGACTGAGCCATTGCCCTTGCATTCTTTGGCCTTAAGAGGCTTTGCATTCAATGATACCAGCCTGTTGAGAGTGTATTGAGGTTTGATGGCCTATGGCGTTTGAACTGCCAGGGAGAATGTTCCAGGTGCTCTTGACAAGCATCATACTCTGGCATTCTTGGGTCCAGTGTTCAACAGACCAACTGAGGTGGATTTAGAATGTTGCTCAGGCTGTTTCCTTGTTGACCTTCTGCCCCTTACGCATTTTATCTGCATAAATGGTTTCTCTCCTCCTTCTAATAAGAAATTTTATCTTGAAGTCCGTGTTGTCAGCCACGAGTTAACTTCTTTAACTCCCTTTTGCTAATGTGTTTGAAAAGTATCGTGTGTGCGTGCATGCATGCGTGTGCGCGCGCACGTGTGTGTGTGTGTGTGTGTGTGTGTGTGTGCGCGCTCTTAACACAATCTGCTTAAACCTAGATTATGTTTCTAAGAGACATAGTATAGCTGGATATTTTGTTTCTGACGAGGCAACAATCATCAAGAACTTTTTTCCTAAAAATAATTTCTAGGGTGAAGGAGATGGCTCAAATGGGTGGAGCAAAGGCTTTGCATGTGGGAACCTCAGTTTTGAACCTCAAAGCACCCCATGGTCCTGTAATCTCCTGAATGTGCACCTCCCACCCTCAAATCAAATAAAATAGTTTCTATTCTATTGATACTGGAAAATATGTCCTGTTACTTTCTACTTTTTGACTTTGTCTATTTGTAATGAATAGACACTGTCCACTGTCCTGTAGCACTGTCCTCCCGTTGTTCATCGATTTGCTCAAGCGGGCACCAGTAATGTCTCCATTGTGAGACTTGTTGTTACTGTTTTTGGCACATCGAATATGCCACGGGGAGCTTGCCAGGCTCTGCAGTGCAGACGGGATACCGTCGGTAGCTTGCCGTGCTTTCTGAGAGGGACGGAGGAATTGAACCTGGGTCGGCCGCATGCAAGGCAAACACCCTACCCACTGTGCTATCACTCCAGCAGTGAATATAATTACATATAAAATAGGATTTCTTGGCCGTTTGTGATTGTTTTCTGTATTTGATGTCTTTTGTTCCTGCTTCTCCAATACTGCATTCTGTTGTGTTAAAGACTGACCAGTGTATTATTTAAATTGTCTGGACATTTTCTTTTCTGTATACCTTTGAGTTGTAATTTTAGTGACTGTCCTGAGAACTGCAAAAGACTTTTTAACTGAGTACATTCTATCTGGGGACTGGAAAGAAGCACTCAACAGCCTGGAGTGCACAAGATGTGATCTCTGACACTACGTGGTCTTTCAAGCATAGACAGGAGTGACCCCCAGACACCAAACCAAAAGTAGTCCCTGAACACTGCTGAGTGTGATCCCAAACAAAACAAAAACAGAACAAACAAAATTTTGTTCTGTTTTTAGTTCGTGGCATTTAATTTCAATAGCACAGAAAAAATGTTCCAATATAGCTCCATTCACTTCTCTCTTCTTTCTATTATTATTACCACTTATGTTTACTTTCTCCTAAGCCTGTCAACAATGTTAAAAATTATACTCTCTGCAGATGTTTTTATTTTATTTATTTTTATTTTTTATTTTTTTGCTTTTTGGGTCACACCTGGCAATGCACAGGGGTCACTCTTGACTCTGCACTCAGGAATCAACCCTGGCGGTGCTCAGGGGATCATATGAGATTTTTTTTTTAAATCAAATGGAATAGGGCATGCATTATAAGCACAATTGCCCTTCTTGTGTAAATATTTTTACTACTGCTTTTTATTTCTTCAGTGTGGACAATAGTTACAGTGTAAGGCAGTATCTTTACTGGTTTTAACCAGAAAGTTTTCTGATTATAGACTTCCTGAGTCCTTTTCCTTTCTAATCATTAAATATGTTTTCCATTGGTATTTGCTGCCCCCCCCCCTTTTTAAAATTGTTTATTGATTGTGGCACTGCAGATTGAATCCGGGGCCTCACAAGTATTAGACAAATGCTTTACCACAGAACTTCGTTACCTCTTTGGCTCCCTTGGTTGTTTCTCATTTGAAGTTGTGAATCATTTTCACAACCCCTTGTGTAATTTCTTTTCTCAGGAGAGGCCAATTCTTGTGTTGTCCAGGCCAGTGGGTTTTGACCAATGTATACTATGCTGTAACATTATAGTGTCATACAGAATTGTTTCACAGCCCTCAATTCCCTGTTCTCTCTTTGCCTCTTTCTCCCTTTATCTAACTCCCTGAATAATGCTGCTTTTGTTACTGTTTTTGGGCCAGACACAGTGGTGCTCAGGGCTTGCTCTGGGCTCAGTGCTCAAGGATCACTCCTGGGGGTTCTCAGGGATCTTCTATGGTGCCAGAGATTGAAGCAGGGTCTTCCACAGACAAGGCAAGCCCCTTTAATCCCTGTATTCTCTCTCAGCCTTATCTTTGTATGAGTTTGATAGAATTACTGAAAATCTCAATTTGTTCTATATTTTCATACTTTCTTTTAGCTCTTTAGGGTTTTTTTGTTTGTTTGTTTTTTGTGTTTTCATTTTAAACATATTCCTCATCACTGACTTGAAAGTCTTGTTTCAGCTAAATCCCAGGCTTCCTTGGAGGAAGTTGTTATTTACTGCTAGTTTTCCTTTATGAAGAAGAAGTCCATAATTCCTTAAATGCTTGTAATTCTTTGTTACGTGTGGAATTTTTATGTGTCGTGTTCAAAATTACCCCTGCCCTGCTATCCATTTGTTGTTGCTGCTGCTTAGTTTGTTGTTATTCTAATTGCTTTAATTTTCTAAAGTTTGTATTTGTTGTGTGAGCCTCTTAGGTCTCTGTCTGCTCAGTAAGTTGAGAAGTCATGCAATAATTATAGGCTTTGGTTTGCTGGAACCAGTATGGATCAGGAGCTGCTCTGATTTTAAATGATTTTAAAAAATACATATATGTATGTGTGTGTGTGTGTGTGTGTGTGTGTGTGTGTGTGAAGTGGGACACAACGATTATTCCTGGCAATGCACTCAGGGATCACTCCAGGTAGCAGGCAGGTCTTAGGGGAGCTTCGACCACATGGGGTGTCAGGGATGGAACCCAGGTTGACCACATGCAAGACCAATGCCCTACCCACTGTACTACTGCTCCCACCCCTAATCATTTAACGCAATTTTAATGATTGAGGTACTGGGGTATTTCATCCGTGTCTCCCAGAGTTTGCTCTTGGAAAGATTTGGAGTAGGGTGATGATGGCGATGACCGTTATCAGCAGATAAGACAAATGGATAAAGAAGATAGTTCTACTGCATGAGCTCTTTAATAAGCCGGTGCAGACCACTGCGAGGACTAGGATGTTGTGGGTTTCCCAGCTCTAATGGACCAGTGTGCCATTCCTTTACACATGCTGTGGGGAATGCACTGAGAGTTTCCTTTCAACTATGGCGATGAAAATTGCAGCATGTTTTGATACCATTGGTAATTTTCAAGCACTTTGAGAAAAATAGGTCAGACAGGAGGGAAAGAAATTTTGAAAGAGGAAAGTCAGGACCAGGAGGTGACTCAAATGAAGGGCATGTGACTTCCTTGTGTGAGAGACCCAGGTTTGATCTCAGGGCCCCAGGGCCCTCTGACATCACCAGCTGTGGTCCTGGTGGTTTCTGAGCACTCAGGAAGTAAATAACCCCCATAAGAACAGAGACTATAAAACCCAGCTCCCGGAAGAGAATGGCACAGAGTCTCCTGCCCCCGCGCCTGGCTGTCCTCGCCGGGGTCCCTTGGGGGGAGCGGGTTGAGTTTCCCTCCCCTCCCTGACCAGGGCTCCAGCAGCCGAAGACCTCCAGAACCAGCAACCACCATGCGGAGACCACTCTCCACACGCATGAAGGTACCAGCAGAGGAACAAAGGCATGCGGGTCCCGGGGCTGAGATCTCCAAGCCTGCTTGGATCGGGGCTGAGCGTCCTCCACCCAGATCCTCCAAATTCCAGTAGGCAGGGGTCACACCCACCAACTGGCCCCCTGGCACCGTGTAATCCCATCAACGGCCAAGACACAGAGACTAGAAAACCCAGCTACATCTTATCTCATTCCTACTTTGGACAAACTGGCAGGCTAGCCAGCGACATCTTATCTCATTCCTACTTTGGACAAACTGGCAGGCTACCGAATGTAATGTACCGAATGCGCCTGCCCACACGGCAGAGTCTGACAAACTCCCCATGGCGTACCCAATATGCCAAATACCAGTAACAATGATGGGTCTCATTCTCCTAATCCTGAAAGAGCCTTAAATATGGCACTTTAAAAAAAATCTCAGGGCTAGGATGAAGGAGATGTTACTGGGCCTGCTTGAGGCAATCGACGAACAACAGGATGGTCGTGATCATGAAAAACAGTAACAAAAGAAAAATAAAGAAATTAGGCAGCCATAATTTTGAAGGAAAAAGAGAAAAGTAGATATATACGATTAGCCCAATGAATTAGTCTAATGTGCATCGTGAGTGTGATGCTTATGTGTGTGTCTGTGTACCTGCCTCAGTCAATTTTCCTTTTCATTTTGCAGAATTTGTAAAAGCCAGCGGGGCTAGATCACCATTGTGGAATCCCAGGTACATTTGAGAAATCGACCCATGAGTGACAAGTGCCGTGTGTAACAGCAGCAGAGAACTGAATGCTCCCGACTCTCCTCAAGCCTAAATGATGACATTAGTCTACATATACTACTATTGGTTAGTTTTTCAAAAATATTATTACTACCCACCATTCATTTATCCACCGTTTATTTTCAAAGTAAATGTTTGAAAAGTCAAGTGTTAGTTCTGATGTTAGAGACTGTTTCAAATTTGTAAATCTGATATGGAGACAGTTGATGTATTTGACTTTCTTTGTTGAAAAAGCAGCATTTGAGCGCTGGAGTGATAGTACAGCAGGAAGGGCAATTGTTTTGCATATGGCCAACCTGGGTTTGATTCCTGATAGTCCCCTGAGGCCACCAAGAGTGATCTCTGAGCTTGGACCCAGGAATAATTTCTGATCACAGCCATGTGTGGTCCCAAAACCAAAACAAACAAAAAAAATCCCCTCACCAATGGCATTTATTAGAGAACAAATTAACAAGTATATAACTTTGTTAACTTGAAGCAATATTTAAAAGGTTTAGAAGCAGTTCATTACCTTTTTATTTATTTGGGGCCCACGTTCAGTGGTGCTTCAAAGCTATTCCCAAGGATGCTGAGGGGAGCAGGCAGTGCTAGGGATACAACTTGGGCTCCAACAAGCAAGGCATGCACTCCAGCCCCTAGTATTTTATATAATAATAGTGAGTTGGGGTCTTGTAATTAGATTATAGACAAAAAGTCTCTCACAAAAAGACTTTTATAAAATTACAATTTATATGCAACTGTTGTTTTTCTGCCACATTACTATAACCTGTTACCACTAATGTAGAAAATATAGGGCTGTGTCTTTTTTGGATTATGTATGACTTCTCTTTCTAAATGAATTAACTTTGCACAGTCTCAAAGCTGACCTTGTTTCTGCTGGGTCTTTTGGTGTGTACTTCCTTCCTTCAAAGATTCTTAAAGACACGCTATTTTTTTTTAAACCTTTCCTGAAGTATACCTCTCATTCTAAACTGGTAAAATCTTTGATCTCTTCAATTCCTGGAGCTTTCTGAATCCAGCTGATCAGCACTGATGGTAATCAGGAGGAAATCATTAGTAAAGACCTCAAATGCTCATTAGCAGATCAAAACCACACTAGCTATCTGGGATGTTCAATAATTATAGCCTTGGTCTTCAACTGTATTTTGTTTTCAACTTCTGAACATACCTGAGAGACAAAATGTTGATTGTAACATATTTCAGCAGATCCTTATACTCAGCTTCTTAAAAAACAAAACAAAACAAAACAAAACACAGATACCAGCATCAGCAGGTTTTTCTGTAATACTAACCCTTTCTGGTTGACTCACATTGTTTTTGTTTTAAACACTTTTCCTCATAGCAAAGATGACAATTTTTAAGACTAAGGTGTGATATACCATTTATAGGTGACCTTCATTTTTTTTTTTCTTTTAGGGGTAGTTTACACTGCAAGTTGCTTCTGGACTTCTACTAAATACGCCCTGACACCTCTCAGGTCATGGTGAAGGAAGATCATTGGTGCTGAGAGCCCAGCATTTCCTTAAACAGGGGTACGTTCCCAGTGGTTGTTTGAAATGCTGTGGAGGCTGCTACCCAGAAGACTTTTGTGTTTTCCCACTAAATACTTCATCTGGCTTCTTATTTTTTCCCTCGTCACTTTCACTATTCTAAGACTTCATCAAAAGCCATTTGTAAGTGTTCACCATCTGGAGCTGCGTGGTGAGAATCCTAGTAGTGACATTAATTGCACCAAAGTCTTGCAAGGCAATGAAGAGGAAATTGAAAAAGTCAAGCTTGAGCTCCTAACAGTGAAATTTCGAAAGCAACCTCGATGGACCACCTACGACTACATAAACATGACCAGCGATTGTACCTCTTTCATCAAGAGGCGCAAGTATTTCACCGAACCCCTCAGTAAGGAAGAGGCTGCGTTTCCAATAGCCTATTCGATAGTGGTCCATCATAAAATCGAAATGTTTGACAGGCTCCTGCGCGCGATCTATATGCCCCAGAATTTCTATTGCATTCATGTGGACAAAAAGTCGGAGGAATCCTTTCTGGAGGCGGTAACTGGCATTGCGTCCTGTTTCAGTAATGTGTTTGTAGCCAGCCGGCTGGAGAATGTAGTCTATGCTTCATGGAACCGTGTCCAGGCAGATCTCAACTGTATGCAGGACCTGTACAGCATGAGTGCGACTTGGAAGTACTTGATCAATCTTTGCGGTATGGATTTCCCTATCAAAACCAACCTGGAAATTGTCAGGAAGCTCAAGTCCTTGATGGGTGAAAACAACCTGGAGACAGAGAAAATGCCACACAATAAAAAGGAAAGGTGGAAGAAACACTACACAGTGGTCAATGGGAAGCTGACGAACACTGGCACCGACAAAGCGCCCCCTCCTCTTGAGACACCTCTCTTTTCCGGCAGTGCCTATTTTGTGGTTAGTAGGCAGTTTGTGGGGTATGTGTTAGAGAATGAAAGAATCCAAAGGTTTATGGAATGGGCAAAGGACACGTACAGCCCTGACGAGTATCTCTGGGCCACTATTCAGCGCATCCCCGAAGTCCCAGGCTCCGTGTCCTTAAGCCACAAGTATGACATGTCTGACATGCTTGCCATCGTTAGGTTTGTCAAGTGGCACTACTTTGAAGGTGATACTGCCAAGGGCGCTCCCTACCCCCCCTGCAACGGGGTCCATGTGCGCTCCGTGTGCATCTTTGGAGCAGGTGATTTGAAGTGGATGCTGGGCACCCACCATTTATTTGCCAATAAATTTGACACAGATGTTGACCTTTTTGCCATCCAATGCCTGGATGAACATCTTCGGCATAAAGCCCTGCAGGCATTGAAATACTGACCACTGCAGGGAGTTTTAGGAACAGGAAGAGGCCTAAGTGGTGGCCTTACCCGGATCTTCTGTCCTGATCCCAAGCATTAACAGAGGGTGCTCACAGGGCAATCAAGTTGTGTGGTTTCTGCAATGCACAGTTGGTGAAAGAGCATGTGGCACTGAACACCGAGCTTGTATCAGTGCAGGGCACTGTGGGGCCAGGTTGCCTGGTGGCTGGCGAGAGGCAGAAGACAAACTGAACCTACTCAGAGAGCTCAGGGATGTGACACAATAGTGAGGTTTGACCTATGCCAAAATGCACATTGAGAGTTCTAAGGACGGTCGTTGTCCTTGCTCGAACAAATTTACAGCAATAACAAATCATGAGGGCGTGATTTCTCTTGTAGATTTAATGTGGAAATATGAAATTTGCCTGTTCTCTGAATGAGCTGGGTAAATAGTTTACTTTCTGCTGTAGCATCATGCCATGTGGGGTATCAGTCCACGTTTTCTCAGGGAACTTGATTGAAACATTATTTTTTTTTCTGGTGAGATTTTGCTTCTAAGAAATGTACATATGTTTTTAAAAGCAAAAAATGTTGATGATTTCTAGATTAGTTGATTCTATGAATCTTAGAAAAGCTGTCATTTTAGATTTGTGAAAAATGTTAAGGTACCCTTTTTAATATGATTGTTTCTATGAATAACACTTTATTTTTCCAAACACTTGTGTCTTCTTCCTTTTGGAATCCCAAGGCACCTGCTAGCAAGATGTATTTAAAACGAAAACAAACAAACCCATGTTGTTTTGTTTTGTTGTGTTGCTGGGGATAAAAAGACCTATTTTCTTAGTTTTGTATTGTTGCCTTAGTTCTCATAAGTGATCCGATTGATGGTTATTGGTATAAAGAGCTGACAAAGGAGGTCTGGGAGGAGGTTCAGATATACACTGTATCTGAGGCATGTGGTGTGTGTTAGCCAGCAGTTGGCACCATCTCCAGAAATGAATACTCTGTCATCCCAGGTTTTGCTTCCTCAGGCATCTAACAACATGGAAGGCTCTGGTATCTGCCCTCCCTGATTCTTCTGCTCACCCAACACTGCTGCCTGTGGGTGGTTCTGAACCCACTGGATCTTAACTTTTGGCTTTTCCTGGGATCTTCCATGAAGAGGGAATAGGTGTGCTTTTTTCTGAGGCATACTTGAAGGCTGAGAACCGCAAAGGAACAGAAGGTTTGAGATTGGATTTTCTTAGTATTGATAGTCAAAGCATTTGATTTTCACTCCACATCTTCACCCAAAGAGAGCTGAGTGATTCTCACGCTGTCTCGAGTCCCGGGGATGCACTTAGCAGTGCAACACCTGCCTTGCACATGTGAGACCTTAGATTCAATCCGTAGCTCTGCAAAAGATATACAGCGTAGTCAAAGTAAATGAAGATTTAAAAAATAAGAGACTTGCTCTTTTGCTAAGCAGAAAACTCTTCAGCCAAAGATCACACAAGAAACGTGAAGCTTTATTATTTTGTTGAAACTTTGAGAACAAGAACCAAAACATCTACTTTATTTCTAAGCCTAGTAAAGGAAGAGTGCTTTATGAGAAATTAACATCAATAGGCTATTTCACGGCATTCTATTGAGAAAACGGCTTCCATTCCTCAGAGTTCAAAAATATTCTTATTTTGTGGAAATTTTGGGGATTCTCTTCCTCCTTAGTGGAAACTCTGTGTTTTTGTATGCTTATCTTGCTTATAAATCTTTCCTCAGTGCATCGCGGTGTTTTGCAGAGTTTAGCTCTCAGCCAATATTAGACCAAGAGCTCCTTCGGTTTGGACTTGATAAGTGATGTCAATGAGGGCATTTTATGCACAGTTAAGTCTCTAATAGCTTCTAAACCCATTTCTCTTAATTTATTTTTTTTGTTTCTTTTTTCCTTGTTTATGGTGCTCAGGATTTATTCCTGGCTCTGTGCTCAGGAGTCATTCCTGGAGGGTTTGTGGAACCCAATGAACCTGGGTTAGCCGCGTGCTAGCTCCTTGCCCCTCTAACTCCATTTGTCCTTTTAATTTTGAGTGTTTTTTATTATTTGTGAGTATTTATCCTATTTTACTTAGATGAAAAGGTTTTACCGTTAAGTTAGGGTACTTTTTTTTTTAACTCTGAAACCAATAATTTCTCATGACACATATTTTGTACCTGTGTCTTTTATTTATAACTTGATTAAAAATAAAACATTTACAGATCAGAGCTGGAGAGATAGTACAGGAGGTAAGGCATTTGCCTTGAATGTGGCAACCCTGATTTGAATCCCTGGCACTACATGTTCCCCTGAGAACTGCCGAGGGTCATTTCAGGGCCCCAAGCAAGCAATTACCTCAAAGCACAGCCAGATGTGACCTCCAAACAAACAAAAAACCAAACTCCACTTTCCAAAAAATACACAGATCTTCAGAAAAGTTTAAAACTGAAGTACAGTGAATATTGCTTGGCTTGTGTTAATTCCACCTCTCATTTAAATTATATGGAATTTTTTATTTTAGCCAAAATAAGATTAAAAATTATAAATAATCAGAGTTGTGTCTCCTAATGTTCTTATTCTCTACCAGAAATATAAAATACCAGATACGAAAGCCTTTGTCCCCCAAACCATACACTAATTTTGGGGATCAGTTATATTTTATGCACCTGTGATACCTCATCTTTCTAGAATGGCACTTATTAAAGTGCCACAAATTGTTGAAATGCCTGTTATTAAAATATCATTGTTAATACTTGTTACGTAGAATTAATTTATTGGGACTCAGTTTTATGCTTTTCACTATAACTTAAAGCAAATATAATATACAACTGCAACAGGCAATTTTAAGAATCAAAAGGATGGTTTCAAAAGGAAACCCATAGTTTATTCAAGAGGCACAGAAAAGAAAGCTTTGGGGGGAGGCTGGAGTGACAGCACAGCGGATAGGGCGTTTGCCTTGCATGTGGTGACCCAGGTTCAATTCCCAGCATCCCATATGGTCCCCTGAGCACCGCCAGGGGTAATTCCTGAGTGCAGAGCCAGGAGTAACCCCTGAGCATCGCCGGGTGTGACCCCCCAAAAGAAATTAAAAAAAGAGAAAGCTTTGAGGCTGGAGAGATAGTTTAGGGGTTAAGGTGCTTGCCTTATACACAACTGACCTAGTTTTATCCCTAGCACCCATATGTCCTCCAAGCCTTTCAAGGAGTGATTACTAAGCACAGAACCAGGAACACCACTGAATATGGCCCAAACCCTTACTTCCCCCACAAAAATGCAAGTTCTTTGGGAATGATAGAAATTATATAGATTAGTTTTATATGTATGTTATTGAACATATATTTTTACTGTCATTCAAGGCCTTTTATATGGAATTTATTAGAAATAACGTTAAAGAACTCCTTAAATATGTAAAAACTTTAATTTTGTGATGCAAGGAATCTAGTTAACTAAGTACTGTATGAGAAAAGTAAAAAATATGTTTATATATATATCTGTATTATTAAGAAGGAATCAATTCTCTTGTATCTGTACCTAGATTTTTCCACACTATGGTAAATATCCATCAGGACTTGAAAAAGCAGAGAATGTTGTTTCTAAACCTGTATTTGTATAATTTATCAAGCACAATTCACTTAAATGACATCAATGGATTTGCTGTTGCAGTTTTTTGGGGAGTGGCTTGGAGAAAGCTAAATGTTAGTTAATTTAACTGTCAGTGGAACTGGACATTCTCAGTTGTCTTAGAAAACTAAAAATCATTTCTCATGTTAAATATCAAGCAAAGCCACTACTTTCTTTTCTTTTCTTTTCTTTTCTTTTCTTTTTTTTTTGCTTTTTGGGTCACACCTAGAGGTGCACAGGGGTTACTCATGGTTCAGCACTCAGGAATCACCCCTGGCGGTGCTCAGGGGACCATATGGGATGCTGGGAATCGAACCCGGGTCGGCTGTATGCAAGGCAAACGCCCTACCCGCTGTGCTATTGCTCCAGCCCAAAGCCATTACTTCCATGGCAAATATAAGTGCAGTTGCCATATGTTGTAGAGTTTGAAAGTGGATGTGACTGCAAGCATTTGGCACTAGTCCTATCTCCATTAAAATAAACTGGAAACCAGTGCTTTGTCTCTGCCAGTTTTTCCTTTTTCCATCTGCTACCAGCATATATGTTAAATTTAGTAGTAGATAGAGCACTTGGTCATCCATAAGTGTTGTGTTTGAGCAGGAGTTTAAAGCATAAGATTAATTCTCTAGGCAGAAAGGTCTGACAGGAAAAAGGTGTGGAAAACAGAGGAAAACTGAGCACAGATCATTTTAAGAGACTGAGGGGCCTCGAGAAGGATGTCACTTAATTGCCAGATTGTATTCCAGGGCGTTGCTGGCGGCAGCTTATGTCTGATGAAGGAGAGGGGCCTTTTCCCCATTAGTTCTGGCTCACTGGCCACTGACTAACTGGATCTGTTGCTTGCTGTGGTTGCATGTGGTAGAACTGGCCCAGGGAAAAGGGAACCCCCTTTACGGCCCCCCTCCCCCCAAGATAATGAATACCTGGTCCAAATATCCTTCTTTCACCTGATCTGTTCAATGCTTCTAGGTATTCTTTAACCCCATTTTAGTTGAGCAGAATCTAAGATTTCCTTCCTTTCTTAGGCAAAAAGACGGTGCTCAGAGGCTGGGCCATATCAGGGATCAGCCGCTTCCTGCTTTATCACTTGAGCTACTTCCTGAGCTACCCCCAAATTTTAAGTTAGTATTTATTTTTTCCTTTGGAGAACCTGGCAGGCTACCAAAAGTATCCTGCCCACACGGCAGAGTCTGGCAAACTTCCGACGTCATACTCAATATGCCAAATACCAGTAAAAATGATGGGTCTCATTCTCCTAATCCTGAAAGAGCATTGAAATGGCTCTTTTAAAGTCTCAGGGCTAGGAAGAAGGAGACGTTACTGGTGCCTGCTTGAGGAAATCGACGAACAACAGGATGATCGTGATTTTAAGACTCAAACTCGAAATGTGTTTTATAATTCTAGGGAAAGATGAAAACGTTTTTCGTTACTGCAGATGATGTGATTATCCGTGTCGAAAGCCCAGGAATGTCAGACTTAGTTGAATATGAGCTTTGTAGGCTTTCTATCATTTATGAAAGAGGGTGGCCTTGCTCCTCTTTATAAAACTAGCCCCTTTGTTATAGATTAACTGTCCATACCTTTGACAGCTTATCTCCAGGCTTCCAGTTCAGTTCTATTGATCTGAGAGTCTGTCTTTGTTCTAGTACCAGGTGGCTTTTATTACTATAGCTTTATAATAATAAAGTCTAGAAATGTAATGCCTCCCATTTTTTTTTTTGTCTGAGAATTGCATTGTTTGGGAAGTTTTACATTCCTTATGAATTTTAGAAGTAATTGTTTTATGTCTTTAAAGAATGCTCTGGGAATTATGATAGAGATTAAATTACATCTGGGCTGGAGCGATAGCACAGCGGGTAGGGCGTTCGCCTTACAAGCAGCCAACATGGCCGACCCGAGTTCGATTCCTCCGCCCCTCTCGGAGAGCCCGGCAAGCTACCGAGAGTATTCGATATGCCAGACACAGTAACAACAAAGTCTCCAATGGAGACGTTACTGGGCCCGCTCGAGCAAATCGACGATCAACGGGAGGGCCTTTACCTTTACCTAAATTACATCTGTGGACATATTACTTTAGGTAATATGGTCATTTTATTTATGTTGATTCTTCCAATCCATGAACAAGGAATATGTTTTCATTTCCTTCTTTCAGTTATTTCATAGGTGATTTAGAAGTTTTAATAAATAGATATTTCACCTCTTAGAGTGATGCCTAGACATTTACTTTATACAATCATAAGTGGGAAAATTAAAAAAAATTTTCTTCTACATTATTGCTTACATATAAGAGGGAAACTTTTCTGTGCTTTAACTTTGTAGCTTGCTACTACTGTATAGGCTTATTATTGCTAGGGTTATTTCTTTTTAAATGAGAGTTTTTAGTTTCCAATGTACAATATTATGTCATCTGCAAATAGTGACAGTTTGACTTCTTTACCAATTTGAGTTCCTTTAATTTTAATTATCTAATTGTGGTTACTAGGATTTCCAGCACTATGTTGAATAATAGTGGTAAAATTAGTAATTCTTGTCTTATGTCTGATCATGCAGAAAAGACTTTCATTTTTTCCTTATGAAGGATTATGTGAGCTGTGAGTTTGTTGCATATGGCCTTTATGATATTAAGTTCCGTCCGTCTCATTTTGTTAAGAGTTTTCATTATGAATGGGTGCTACATCTTGTTGAATGCTTTCTCTGCATCCACGAAGATATTGTATGGTTTCTGTCCTTCCTTTTATTAACAAGGTGTATCATGTTAATTTATTTGCAAATATTAAGCCATCCCTGTATCTTATCCTTGGGATAAATCCCACTTGATCGTGATGTATTTTATATATTTTATTTGATTATTTTAGGATTTTACTCAGGATCCTTTCATTCATGTTCATCAGAGATATTGGTCTGGAGATGTCTCAACTTTTAATGCCAGGGTGGTGTTGATCTCATAGACTGTTCAGAAAAATTCCTGTTTCTTCCAGTTTTTGGAATTACTTAAAAAGAATGGGTAGTAGGTGCTCTTTGATGGCTTGGAAGAGTCTAGTAGTGAACCCATTTGGCCTGGGGCTTTTATTCTTGGGAAGGTTTTTAATTACTGTCTCAACTTCCTTGATAGTAATAGGTATATATTCAAGTTTTCTACTTTAAAAACAGCTTATAATTTTATCACATACACAAAACACCAAATGGATTAGAAATTAAACTAGGGGAACATATTAGCATCTCTGCCTGTGATGGAATTTTCTGAATAATACATTCGAGAATGACTATGGTTTTAGTTCAGCAGTAGATATGGACTTTGTATTTATGAAGACTTGGATTTAATCCCCAGTAGCACTGTAGCACTGTCCTCCCATTGTTCATCGATTTGCTCGAGCGGGCACCAGTAATATTTCCATTGTGAGACTTCTTGTTACTGTTTTTGGCATATTGAATATGTCATGGGTAGCTTGCCAGGCTTTGCCATGCGGGCGAGATATTCGCGGTAGCTTGCCAGGCTCTCTGAGAGGGGCGGAGGAATCGAACGTGTGTTGGCCACATGCAAGGCAAACATCCTACTCACTGTGCCATCACTCCAGCCCAATCTCCAGTACCACAACATTTAATTTAAAATAATTAATGGGAGATTTATTCACTGTCACTGTCCTATTGTTCATCGATTTGCTCGAGGGGGTCCAGTAATGTCTCTATTGTGACACTTGTTACTGTGTTTGGCATATCAAATATGTTACGGGTAGCTTGCCAGGCTTTGCTGTGAGGGCGAGATGCTCTCGATAGCTTGCTGGGGAGATTTATTAAGGAAAAAAATTATGGATTGAGCTAAAAAATGTGTACCTAATGAGTACAATAAAAATGTGTACCTAATAAGTCCATCGGAATCAGACATTTTGCCATCAAACTTTGAAAGCAAGAGTCCTTTATGAGTAAATTCTCCTAAGAATTGTGCCATAATTTTAAGAGCATTTATGAGATATAGTTCAGTACTGCACAGTCCACTCTCCATTTGTAATTCTGTAGTTCTTTATACAACCATCACAGTCAGCTGTGCCTTTTTGATCTTTTGCTTATTGGGCCACACATAGTGATGCATAAGGTACACTCCTGTCTGTGCTTGGGGCTTACTCTTTTTTTTTTTTAATTTTATTGAATCACCATGAGATAGTTATAATCTTTCATGTTTGGGTTACAATCACACAATGATCATACACCCATCCCTCCACCAGTGCACATTCCCCACCACCAATATCCCCGGTATAACCCCCCTTTCCCACCCTCCCCCTGCCTCCATGACAGACATGATTCCCCATAATCTCTCTCTACTTTGGGGCATCATGGCTTGCAATACAGAACCTGAGAGGTCATCATGTTTGATCCTTTATCTACTTTCTGCACACATCTCCCATCCCGACCGATTCCTCCAGACATCTTTTTCTTAATGATTCCTTCTCTATCCCAGCTGCCTTCTCCCCTTTGCTCCTGAGGCAGGCTTCCAGCTATGGAGCAATCTATCTGTCCCATGTATCTACTATCCTTAGGTGTCAGCCTCATGTTATGTTGTTTTATACTCCACAAATGCGTGCAGTCCTTCTATGTCTGTCCCTCTCTTTCTGGCTCATTTCACTTGCTTGGGGCTTATTCTTACCAGTGCTGGGGGTTATGAAGAGGCACCATGCATTGCTGGTGATCTAACCTGGGTCTCCATCATGCAAAGACTGAACTCAGTTGTTAAACTCTCTCTCTCTCTCTCTCTCTCTCTCCCACACACACACAATCAGTTTTAGATTATCTTCATATTCCCTCTCTCAAAAAAAAAAGGAAAAAAGAAAGCCTATTGCCCCTTGAATCATTTTTTTCTTCCAAACCATCATGATTCCAAAAGTAAAGTGAACAAAAATGTAACAGTTCACAGGAGGTAAAATAGAGTAAATTCAGATGGTTACATGAGAATTAGAAATTCAATAAAAATGATCCATATTAAAACAATTTCGTTTCTATGCACCAAATTAGCAGAGGGATTTTTCCCCTTCACATTGTTTTCCTATTTACTTTCAATCCTTATGGGACTGTGTTGAGAAATAATACTCACAGTGTGGGAATCAAATTGAAAGCCAACGGAAAAGTTACTGTGACTCCATGAATAGTGTTTAAACCCATTCAATTTCTTTGGCCAATGATTCACTTTTTGGAAAATATCCTGAGGGAATAATCAAGGGACCTGCATCCACATTTAAACCTAGTGCTTGTCAAATCAATATTTATGGTGAAATGTAAAAGTACTGAAATCTGTAGTGATAGAATAATAATTCTATGCCCTTTTAGAGTATTTTAGAGTATTATGGAGTAGTCTTAGAGTATGTACGATACCGTGGAAAATTCGCATATGTAAAGCTAAAGGCCTACATATAATATGCTCTCAATTATGTAAAAAATGATATTGAACACAAAGGAGCATTCAAAATTTCTCTGAAATGCCACATCTTGATATTTTGAGAGCGATTCCTTCCAGCTCTATAAAATAGTTGCTTGCCAAGTATTTATTTGAAGCATTTTCCACATATGGTTTGTCTTAGGGAGTCTTACTAAGACTCCCTACCCGCTGCCTTTACTTAGAGGACCGAGGAACCCTGCTTTCTCCCCAGACCTCTTTCACCCACAGAAATGTCCTAGATTTAAACTTTGGGTTTTAGCCATGTGTCTTGAGGCCTTATGCTTTGGGTAACCTGGGCCTCTCGGATCGTATTCCCTGGTCAAGAGCATTGGTCACAGCCACCAAATGCAGCATGAATCAAGAGAATCCTCTGGTCGGTCTTGGAGGCAGCCTAACTTCAAGACCCCAAGTATTTAGCTGAGCTAAATGCTTTTGTCTCCAGCTCCTTGGACTCACTGTATGGAGTTTCAGTTTCTGAGAGCAGATCTGTGCCAGTTGCTCATCAGGTGAGGCTGGCCTGCTTCTTTCTGCTGTGTGCCAATACAAAACAGATGTTCCCTTCAGCAAGACTTCCTTTCAGTAAGAAGACTGGAAATTCCCTCCCAGGATAGAAGAAGCATGCTGAAAGTAGACTATAGACTAAACATGATTGCCACTCAATGCCTCTCTTGCAAAACACAGGACCCAAAAGGAGAGAGAGAACAAAGGGGAATGCCCTGCCACAGAGGCAGGGTGGGATGGGGGAGATGGGGGGTGGGAGGGATACTGGGACCCATGGTGGTGGAGGATGGGCACTGGTGGAGGGATGGGTACTTGATCATTGTATAACTGAAACCCAAGCACAAAAATCTGTAAGTGTATAACTGTACCTCATGGTGTTTCACTAATTTAAAAAAAATTAATTAAAAAAAAAAGAAGACTGGAAATTCTTGGTGCTTTTTCCTGTAGCTGCCTCATAAACAGCTGACCATGGGAGTAGCTGATGACCAATTCTTGGTGCCAGAGGGGATCTTGTTTAATTCATATTTGGTGTATTGCTTGTGAGGACTCAGCTACCTTTAAGATGTGTTAAGGAAGATAAACTGATACTCATATATTTTTCAAAAATTGGGCGGGGGGGGGGGGAGGCACACCCAGCAGTGCTCAGGGCTTACTGCTGGCTCTGCGCTCAGTGATCACTCATAGTGGCACTTGGGGATCTATATGGGAAGCCAAAGATTGAACCCAGATCAGTGATGTGCAAAACAAGAATTCTGTCCACTTTACTATCTCTCCTAATACTTGTATTTTAAAAAAAAATTCTGTCAGTCATTAGCACAAATATTACTAGACATTCATAATTCACTTACTTAGCCATCAAACATCTGACTCCATTTCCTGTCCTGGTTTGCATTTCTTCATTTAACTTGATCTGAAGAGAAGTGATTTCTTTCTGTGAAGTCACCCCTTCAATCTCACCCAAAGAAAAAAACTGCCTAAAAAACAAAAAAGGCTGCTTGAAAACACCTTCCTTATCAGAATCATACTAGCAACAGCTGACATTTACACAAACTTAGTCATGTCGAGGTGCAAAAGAAATCATTCTTAGGAGGATCAAAGGATAAAATTGATGAGAAAAACCTTAAGAATTTTTTGATTTGCATATCTCATATCTCTCTTTTTATTTTTCTCCGTGACTCAGAAACGTTGGGTAACTTTCTACATAGTCTAGAGTGAGCATCCTAACTAGGGTGCACATGGCCCACCACAAAGTCCAGGATATCCCAAGGGAGCCACAGACGAGATGTGTATAAATGGGGGGCAAAGACCACAGAAGGGTAACAGGGTTGGAAAGAAGTCACAGTCAGAAGAAGGTTAAGTGACACAGTTTAAAGATGACACCTTGGGACATCTTGGGACTGGAGCGATAGTACAGTGGGTAGGGCATTTGCGTTGCACACGGCTGACCTGAGTTCGATTCCACCATCCCATGTGGTCCCCCGAACACTTCCAGGAGTAATTTCTGAGTGCAGAGCCAGGAGTAACCCCTGAGCATTGCTGGGTGTGACCCAAAAAGCCAAAATAAATAATTAAATAAAGATGACATCTTTAACGGGCTTGAGTGATACCTGGGACTTAGGTGAGAACAGGAAGGTTAATCACGGTGAGCACAGTAAAACAAACACACCAAGACACTTAAATCTTCACTGATTGGATCTTTCTGGAGAGGAACAGATTTCCACGTGAGTCATTTTAAAGCCACCTTCCTCCTCCCTTTCTGGTTCCTTGGAAATCCCCCAGCAAGCTACCAAGAGTATTCGATATGCCAGACACAGTAACAACAAAGTCTCCAATGGAGACGTTACTGGGCCCGCTCGAGCAAATCGATGATCAACGGGAGGGCCTTTACCTTTTACCTTTACCTTTACCCCCTTTCCCCAGAGACATTTGGAGCAGAGAGGTTTTGACCTCTTGTAGCATCTTTTAATGACACTTCACAGCAGTGTCAGGAGGGTAGACCTACTGATCCAACTTACCCAGTGCAATGAAATGTGCAGATCTGAAGTGAATTGCACACTTTCTGTCCTTTTGTTTTTCCTTTTTTGAGTGATGGGGGACGACTGTGGCCATTCCAGGGTACCAGGGGGGAGAGTCAGGTAGTGCCTGGATCCAACCTAGAACCTCCATGTGGAATGGTTATACTCTGCCATTTTGGATCACACCCCCAGTCCTGAGATGAGAAATGTTTTTTTTCTGGGATTGGTTCACCTCTATCTACTCTCTCAACTCTTCTTTTCCTTTTCCCGACTCTGTCTGGTTTGAGTGTGGCACTCTTTAGAAAACAAGCAAATGTGTTGATAAATAAAAGGGTAAAAGCAAAGAATGATTCACTGACTTGTGAAAAATCCTTCCCCAAAGAGTGTCTATAAAGAGAGGAATATGATGAAGATTAATTTGTTTAGGATGGTGCTGAGAAGAGATCAGGGAGAAACCCTGAGATATAATTTCTCTCAGTTTTGGTTGGGGGAGCGGGCGCACCTGGCAGTTCTCAGGGCTTCCTCCTGGCTCTGTGCTCAGGGATCACTCTTGGTAGTGCTGGGGTACCCTACTCAGTGCTGGGATTGAACCAGTGTTGGCTGCTCTCAAGGCACCTTAATCCCTGCACCATCTCACAGTCCTAGACACAAAAGTCCCAAAACTAGGAGGAAAAGCAGGAAAAGGAACTGCAGGCGGGAACAATTTCAAGACATCCCACCTGTCTTAAACTGAGGGATGAAGGCATGGGGCGTTTGAGAAAAAAAGGACTTGTGCATAAAATGGACCTTGAGAGGTCCTGAGAGTATTCAATATGCCAAACACAGTAACAAGAAGTCTCACAATGGAGACATTACTGGGCCCGCTCGAGCAAATGGATGAACAACGGGAGGACAGTGTTTGTTTGTTGTTTGTTTGTGCATAAAATAAATGGTAAAATGTCCAGAGAGTTCTCATGTTAAGGATTGTTTCCTGCTGTTTCTCTAGCTGGTGTGGTAGACCCATTTCTCACACACTGAGGGGGTAGGACCCTGGATATGAGGAATTGTAGGTAATTTGTTTGGCTGAGCTGGGTTTGTGGCTTTTGTGAGATTCAGGGAAATTTTGCAAATGGTTGGGATTTTGCTTAGGAACTCAAGTGAAGGAGATAACAGTGGGAAAGACTGGAAGGTCAGGACAAGACGGGCTGAGCTGTGGGAGGCACAGTCCTGGAGAACCAGAGGAAGGAGGGAGGGTTTGAAGAGACTCTGGACTTTTTTCCTGCCCATGATGATTAATTTCCCCCATCTTCCCCGGACTAGAGGGAAAGTTCCTAGGAGTCTAGACTTTGTATCCTAGAACAAGTACAAGTTTGTCATCCTTCGTCCTTTTCTTTCTGTTTAAATCTCTAGGAAGGTTTCCTCCAGTCCTTTAGGAGTGAATTCAATGTACTGCACACTGACAGGTTAGCAGTAGGCTTCCTGGCCAGCTGACAGAAGAGTGAGTGGTCAGCGGTCGACCCACCTAGTACAGGGGGTGTTTCTGGTTGTGGAGAGAATGATCGCCAAGGAGACCTGGGGGTGCTCTCCTCCACAGATCCCAAGAAGGCTGACCCAGGCTATGTCCCTCCCCCACTCTGAGGGGACTCTTTGCAGGCAGGGCTTGTGAATGGGTGGAGCTGTTTCCAAGTACTGAATTGCACTGAGCAAAGTCTCTTAAGTTTTACAGTGTAAAACTTTCCAGTGGGGCAGGGACACAGACTCAGCCCATAGGCCAGGTGAGGACCTGGGGGCCCCTAGGACCTCCAGGCTAGAGCAGTTCTGAGCACTTAATCGTCAGATGTGGAAACACGGCTCACCTTTGAACAGCGTATCTATTCAACTCTGTTCCCACCGTTAAACCCTGGTTGCTCTTTCATCTCCTCTCTCCCACAGCAGTGCTTTTGGCTGTGTGCTTGGGAATACTGGTTACTGGAAAAACCACCCAAATAATCTGGGCTGGAGACAAAGAAGCATCGATTGCTCATTGCAGTGGGGAAGAGTTGCAGACATTGCAAACAGACTATGTGTCTTGGCCAGTTGAGGGTGGGCTGAAAAGGAGCACCGGGTATTGTGTGTGTGTGTGTGTGTGTGTGTGTGTGTGTGTGTGTGTGTGATTTTGTTTATTTATTTATTTTTTAAATTTTTATTAGTGAGACACCATGAGGTACAGTTGTAGACTTACACATTTTGTGCTTGGGTTTCAGTTATACAATGATCGAGTACCCATCCCTCCACCAGTGCCCATTTTCCACCACCATGGATCTCAGTATTCCTCCCACCCCCCATTCCCCCATCCCCCCTGCCTCTGTGGAAGGGCACTCCTCTCTGTTCTCTCTCTCCTTTTGGGTGCTGTGGTTTGCAAAAGAGGCATTGAGTGGCAATCATGTTTGGTCTATAGTCTACTTTCAGCATGTTTCTCCCATCCTGGGAGGATCCTCCCAACACCCTTTATTTGGTGCTCCCTTCTCTATCTGAGCTCCCTTTTCCCCTAGCATATATGGCTGGCCTCCAAGCCATGGAGCAAAATTCCTGGTACTAATCTTGGCCATTCTTGGGTGTTAGTCTCCTATTTTGTTACTTTATGTTCCTCAGATGAATGCAATCTTTGTATGTCTATCCCTCTCTTTCTGACTCATTGTGCTTAACATGATACTTTCCATGTAGTACCACTTGCATGCAAATTTCATGACTTCGTCTTTTTCTAACAGCTACATAGTACTTCATTGTGTAAATGTACCAAAGTTTCTTTGACCAGTCATCTGTTCTCGGGCACTCAGGTTTTTTCCAGACTCTGGCTATTGTAAAGAGGAGCACCGGGTATTTCGGACAGTTTAAATTCTGGTAAAGGTGGATTTAACCATCTGGGAGCAGAAAGAATGGAGTGATAAAATTACTGAGGGTCTGGAGGAGCTGGCAAGGTAAGGATGAGGAGGTAAAGGTTCAAGCAAGCTCAAGGTACGACCTGTCATTTGATGCTTTCTCTTGCATGCTTCGTTTGTCTTGGAAGGTGTTTTTGGAGTGAAATATGTAGTTGTTTTATTTGTCTTCCAGGGCATGAATTTTCTGGAATTGTAAAGTCGAAGTGATGAAGACAGTGAACTATGGCTGTGGGTGGTTTTGCTTTTCTCCTGCTTACCTCAGACTTCACACTCTTCCAAACAATAACAATAATAGTGACAGAAAACAATTATTTGGCTCTTGCTATATGCTAATGACTATCTAAAGCATTTTGCAATTATTAGCTCATCTACTTCTGCCATGGTCTTGTGACACAACATACAGAGACTGTTACTTTCTAGAAGTATAGAAATGGAAAGGGCTCAGAGAGCGAAAGTAACACAGCAACTCCATTGTTAGTGACGTGTCTGAAACAAAACTTACATAATATCACACTTTTGTTTTTATTGAAGTTTCCCGCTCTGCAGTGCTCCAGGATTATTCCTGGCTCTGTACTCAGGGGTCTCTCGGCGCTTGGGAGACTATATGAGTTACCAGAGATAGAATCTGGGTCCGCCCTGGGCAAGGCAAGTGTTCTAACCACTGTACTGTCCCCTCACATTTTTGCCCTAAATCCTTTCGGTGAGTCTGTTCTAAAGGATAATGTCCTGATTTCTTAACATGGCACTGAAGGCCATTATGGTCTGGCTGGGCCTCCTCCTCCATTCTACTCTTCCGTGCCTAACACAGGATCCAGATGGAGCTTGGGGGTTATCAAGACATATGAGGTTCCTACTGCATATCCTCATGGGCTTCTTTTTTTTGATTTGGGGGTCACAACTGGCTGTACTCAGGGCTTACTCCTTGCTCTCTGCTCATGAATCACTCCTGCTGGGCTCGGGAACCGTATGGAGTGCCTGGGATAGGACCAGGGTCAGCCATGTGTAAGGCAAGTGCCCTACCCACTGTACTCTCTCTCTTTCCCTGCCCTCCCTGCCCCCCCCCCCCCCCCCATGAAGGGTGCTGTCCTCCTGGTTCCATCCTCTCAACCAGCCTCTTATAGCACAACAGAATCTCTGAAGAAACTATCCCTGCTCACTTTTCATCCCATTTCCTTTGTCCCCACTTAAGATGACCAGAACTAGAAAATAGCTGTTTTCATCTTAGTGTTAGGGGCACCGTGAACCAGTGCTGATGACAGCCTTATGGACAGCCAATGGGAACCAGTGTTGAGGGAGTGAGTTGGGGAGTGGGAGGTACAGACTGGTGTGTGGTAACACTTGGAGACCTGGTCACTCACTGCATCCAGTAGATTCTTTTTTCCCTAGAAGTGTTTCTGGGTGTCTGGGTTTTACAAGCACTGGCCTCTGAAGTCTTCTTCACACACTGTGCCCTGAGCCAGAGCACATTTCTCCAGGTTCCCAGACTACCAGGACCTCAGCCATCAGCTCTCATCTCAGGTTTCTTCTCTGCTATCCCTCCTGGCCACTGCTGTCCCCACCCACTGCCTACTATAAAGGACCACTCTGAACTCTGGCTTCCACTCACCCTGTGCAAGATTTATTACCACAATCTAGGCCATTGATTGTGCTGATAAACCTGTGTGAGGCCTTAGGTCTAGTTTTTCAAAAATAGGCCATATATATGTGTGTGTGTGTGTATTTAATGTAAGAGTACTGCTATTTATTCAGCTATTAATTAAGCTGATTGAATTGAGGCTATATATATATATATATATATATATATATATATATATAATGTAGGAGTACTGCTATTCATTCAGCCGCTGATTAGCTGATTTAATTGGGCATGAACTCCACCTTTTTTTTTTCATTTTTTGTAATTTTATTTATTGAATCACCATGAGAGCAGTTGCTAAGTTTTCGGATTTAAGTCTCCGTTATACAATGAAACACCCATACCTTCACCAGTGCCCATTCTCCACCTCCTAAGACCCCAGTATACCCCCATCCCACACCCTCCCCCTACCTGTGGGGCAGATGATTTCCACATTACTCTCTCTCTACTTTGATTACATTCAAAATTTTTATACCAGACCCCCTATTATTATATGGGATTTTACTCCAACACTCAGATCTGTTGTAAAGGTAACAGTAGACAATTTGTTTTCTATTGCTGGTTATGAATAACATATGATGTCGCACGGGAGGCCTAATATTTTTTGAGCATATTGAGATCATAGTAAAATGAAGTAGACGCTTCCAAGTTTACTTACAATTCTGTCCTTTCCCCTCCACAAAAACTTCCCGCTCTCAATACCTCCAACAGGCTGTTGGGGTCCTTGGGGAAGGGCATGGGTACACTGGTTGATAGGTGTGGTGTCGGAATGATGTGCATGGAAAAGCACCAATAATAGTATTGTAAACCATAGTGCCTTAACCCATAAAAATAAAGACCTTCAGCAAGAGTTGTTCAATTGTTGCAATAGGTAGAATTACACTGATATGGCATTATCTAGAATCCGTTCTGCATGAGGGTATTGTAGATTCTGTGGGTTTTAATAATAATCTAGAGCACACTCACTATTATTATATAGAGTAGTTTTCTTTGCAGGGAGGGTGTGGTGGTCACACCCGCTGATGCTCAGGGGTCACTTCTGGCTCTGCATTTAGGAATTATTCCTAATGGTACTTGGAGGACCACATGGGATGCAGGGTATCAAACTCAAGTTGGATGTGTGCAGGGCAAGTGACTTACTGTACTATCGCTGTGGCCCCAATAATCTAGAGTAGTTTTACTGCTCTGCTATCGTCTCTGCTCTGTCTGTTCTCCCATTCCTGGGAGCCACTGATCTCTTACTCTCCTTATTTCTCCCTTTTTCATAATGCTTGTGGGAAAAACTCTGTTAAGGTCTTCTGTCCATTTTCAATTGAGTTTATTTTCACTTTATTGCAATTTAAGTGTTCATTGACTATTTATAGATAACAGTGTATCAGTTATACCTTTTGCAGTTATTTTTTATGACTGTATTTTTGTTTGTTTTTTAGTTAACACCTAAAGGTGCTCAGGCAGGGCTTACTCCTAGGTCTGGATTACTCCTGGGAGTTCTTAGGGGACTGGCAGTATGTGTGATGGAGATCAAACCTGGGCCACCCCTATGTAAGACATGCACCTTAACCTCTCTGCTATCTTTCTGGCCCCTGTGACTACATCTTTTATAGAGAGAAATATGTGTTGGAATATTAAATATTGGATTTCTTCTGAAATCAGATACTGTGTCTCTTTTATATTTGTAACAGATGTAGGTTAGAGATAATGGTGCTCTTTCAATAACATATAATATAGGAAGAAAGGCAATTAATTTCCTTCTTCTTGAGTAACCTCTCAAGAAAAAAAATATTCTTTTAGATAGATTTTTTTCTCTCAAATAGAAGTCATAACCACATAATAAAATAATACAGAGTAATTCACTGGCAGAGCCTGGCAAGCTGGGCAGAGACTGGCAAGCTCCCTGTGGCATGATCGATATGCTAAAAACAGTAATGATAACAGGTCTCATTCCCCTGGCCCTGAAAGAGCCTCCAATCGTTGGGAAGGACAAGTAAGGAGAGGCTACTAAAATCTCAGGCTGGGAGGAATAGAGACGTTACTGGTGCCCGCTCGAGTAATTCGATGAACAACAGGATGACAGTGATACAGTGATACAGATTAATTCACAGCTATTCAACATTTGGTTACATTTAGCTTGTCCTTATTCTGCCTGTAAAGCAAAACTTTACTGAACACTAAATGCAGTTCCTGAATTAAAATATCCCCCCACAGACTGAAGAGATATTTCAGGGGTGAAGCACTTGCCTTGCATGTGCCCAACCCAGATTAGGTGCCTGGCACCATATTTGGTTCCCCGAGCCCTCCAGGAGCAATCCTTGAGTACAGAGTCAGGCTCATTGAGCCCACTAGCTGTGACACACACACACACACACACACACACACACACACACACACACCACAACAATAAAATGTCCCATTTCCCTTTGACCACAAATATTCTCATTGAGGAAGTTTGCTCACTAGGAATCTGGTGTTCTTTCCTTGCTGTGCCGGTATATGACCGAGGTCACTAGGGGCTGGCCACACTGATACACATGACCAAGTTGATGTCCAGCAGGTTTTGGGCTCCCCTTGCTCATGGGAACAAGCAGATGTGCACGGTGTGAATTCTGCAATGAGCCTTTCCCCAGCCACTCCCGGGCACTCCGCCAAGGGTCACGTCCTCCTGCTTCCTGCACTGGTGCAGGTACAAAGAAAGAAATAGGGCCACACTGGAGGGCTGGGCAGACAGTGCCTGGATCTAGGGTGCAGAGACCCACATTGAGGGCACGAGACGAGCACCAGTGAGCTGGGAGAGAGGAAGTTTTTCCTTAGCAACCTTCACACAGCTCCTCTGCATTGGGCTGGAAATAGGAGCAGGGATTCAGCCTTCCAACACTCTCAATAACAGCATGTCAGGGTGGGAAATCACCACCCTGGAAGGGCTTCTCCTGTTATCATAGCTTTTACTATCTCATGCTCTGCTGCTATTTGAGTCCATATTGTTCTCTGGGGAGCAGAGGTGTCCCATGCATGCTAGGAGCATCCATGGTTCTTTTTTTTTCTTTTGGTTTTTTGGGTCACACCCGGTGATGCACAGTGATTACTCCTGGCTCATGCACTCAGGAATTAGCTCTGGAGATGCTCAGGCGACCATATGGGATGCTGGGAATCGAACCTGGGTGGCCACTCGCAAGGCAAACGTCCTACCCGCTGTGCATCCTTGGCTCTTGGTTACCCCCTGTCCATTGTGACAACCAAAGATCGCTCTAGATGTCCCCTAGGGACCACATATAATCCCTGCCTGAAAACCCTGATTTATGGGAAGAATTTGAATTCCTACACAGCACCCGCGGGGGCAGAAGACTGCATTGTTCTCGTCCGGGAGCTGGATTTTATAGTCTCTGAGTCTTGGCCGTTGATGGGATTTCACGGCGCCAGGGGGCCACGTGGTGGGTGTGACCCCCGCCTACTGG
The DNA here is from genome assembly GCF_029834395.1 of Sorex fumeus. Lineage (NCBI taxonomy): Eukaryota > Metazoa > Chordata > Mammalia > Eulipotyphla > Soricidae > Sorex > Sorex fumeus. The sequence continues at coordinate 6,142,655 of NW_026606095.1, read as the reverse complement.
AATTTGGAGGATCTGGGTGGAAGATGCTCGACTCCAATCCGAGTAGGCTTGGAGATCTCGGCCCCGGAACCCGCGTGGCTTTGTCCCTCTGCCAGTACCTTCATGTGTGCGGAGAGTGGTCTCAGCATGGTGGTGGCTGGTCCTGGAGGTCTTCGGCTGCCGGAGCCCTGGTTGGGGCGGGGAGGAAAGCTCAACCCGCTCCCCTCCAAGGGGCCTGGGCGAGGAACAGCCAGGCGCGGGGGCAAAAGACTGCACCAGCTAGCAGACAGCATTGCCGTGTGGCTGCAAGCTGACGAGATTTATGACTGCACTATGCAGAGTCAAGATATGTGAAGCTTTCAACTGGAGCTGGGTGTCTTGCTTCTCTTACACAATAGCACAAAATATGCCACTCTTGCAGGATCGCTGCTTCTGAACACCAAGGGCTACAAATCTACTTTTTCTTTTTTGGGGTTGTACTCTAGTCTTCAGTGGCCGGAATACAGGTTTTGCATGTGAGAGACCTGGGTTCGGTTCGATTGCCAAACACTGACAGGAATGAGCATAGATAGAACCAGGCTTGGCCCAAAAGCAAACCCAAGACTCCAATCAGTGAAAAAAATAAAAACGAAATCTGCTAGTTGTTATGCAGGAAAAGCGTTAAGTGGAAAGGCATATTTTTCAATACAGATGTGACTGGTTTGTTTTACAAGCTGGCAGGCAAAGTATGTAACACACATGAACTTTCAATGGATGCAAATGTTGGGACCTTGGACCAGAGAGATACAGTGGGGAAGGCGCTTGCCTTGTACACAGCCAACTCAGATTTGATTCCCAGCACCACATAGGGTCCCTAGAACCCCACCAGGAATGATTCCTGAGTGCAGAGTCAGGAGTACACCCTGAGTGCTGATGAGTATGGACCAAAACCAAAACCAAACCAACCAAACAAACAAACAAAAAAAAACCATGAAAGCAAAGAATATGTCACAGAAGTTCTTGGGTATTTAACTTTGCATTTCCCCTTACTTGGCAGTGATGCTGTGTTTGCAAACTTCGATGTTTATAGTGATTTCATAGAACATAACCATGCAGAATAGCAAGAACAGACTCTCTGCTTCAGATTCAGAGATTTTGAAAGTCAAGTCAGGGCAAATGTCTGTATTCTCATCAACCCTTTCTTGGAATCTAAGGCAGTCTAGTAGCTGGGAGTTACCTTGATGGTACCCACATACTTCTAAAGGTCTGTCGCATTCATAATAGGCATTACTTTCTCCCGGGGTTTGCAGAACCTGATATTGGGGTCTTGGGTTTCTACCAACAAGGAGTGCTTTTCCCCTGTAGGCCAGCAGAAAATTCGTGGTCTGGGTAACTTTTTAAAACCCTGACCCATGCCTAAAAACAATGCTGCCTCCCTATGAAGACAGTCAATAACCATCGTCTTCCCCTTAAGATTCAAGTTGGTTCACTGAGCAGCATTTCATGCCCAGACCATGATTGTCTACAACACAGGTACTCTCCCTGGGTGCTGTGTTTCATTTTTCATTTCATCATCCTGTTATTCGTCGATTGCCTCGAGCAGGCCCCAGTAACGTCTCTTTCATCCTAGCCCTGAGATTATATTCAAGGCTCTTTAGGAGAATGAGACCCATCATTGTTACTGGTATTTGGCATATTTGGTATGCCACGGGGAGTTTGCCAGACTCTGCCCTGTGGGCAGGCTACATTCGATAGCCTGCAAGTTTGTCCAAAGTAGAAATGAGATAATAAGATGTCATAAAAAGATGTCCTGATAAGATATCGCACTGCCGCGAATGCGGCCGCGCGGTTCCGGGAGCTGGATTTTATAGTCTCTGAGTCTTGGCCGTTGATGGGATTTCACGGCGCCAGGGGGCCAGGTGGTGGGTGTGACCCCCGCCTACTGGAATTTGGAGGATCTGGGTGGAAGATGCTCGACTCCAATCCGAGTAGGCTTGGAGATCTGTCATCACCTTTGGTGTCCACATACTGAGTTGCCTTTTCATTATTCTGTCTGTCACTGTCCTCCCGTTGTTCATTGATTTGCTCGAGGGGGTCCAGTAACGTCTCCATTGGGACATTTGTTACTGTGTTTTGGGATATCGAATAAGTCACAGGTAGCTTGCCAGGCTTTGCCATGCGGGCGAGTTACTCTCGGTAGCTTGCTGGGCTCTCCGAGAAGGGCAGGGGAATACAACCCTGCTCGGCCGGGCCGGCTGAGTGCAAGGCTAATGCCCTACTGCTGTGCTATTGCTCCAGCCCATTATTCTGTCTAGTGACACAAATGTTTTCTGAGGAGGCCTAGCTCACAGCAAGACAAATTTGCCCTTCCTTTCCTGAATGTATCCTCTTCTTGAGTCATCCATGTTGCTTTCACAGCCAGCAGCCTGGCATCCAGGCCTGAGCGAAGCTGATCTAGCACATGAGATTTTCTGTATGACACATGCCAGCCTCCGTGCACGCAGGAGCCCTGGGAAGCTCTTCAGCAATATGTGTGTGTGTGTGTGTGTGTGTGTGTGTGTGTCAGGGGATGGGGGGTGTCGCGGGGGGGCGAAAATCATTTAAAAGAGCAAACACTTGGAGCTTGAGAGATAGCACAGCGGGTAGGGCGTTTGCCTTGCACCCGGCCAACCCGGGTTCGATTCCCAGCATCCCATATGGTCCCCTGAGCACCGCCAGGAGTGAGTCCTGAGTGCAGAGCCAGGAGTAACCCCTGTGCATCTCTAAGTGTGATCCAAAAAGCAAAAAGCAAAAAAAAAAAATAGCAAACACCAACTTAAAACACAAAAATCAAAAGTGAAAACGTGGCACTATGCCAGCCATGAAAAAGTGCTGGAAGGAGAAGGCTGAATGTGGTCTGTTCTGCCTCAGTTGACATCAGCTGAGATACGCTAAGAACGTGGGAGGATTCCGGATTCTGTCTTTCTGCACATTGTTAGATGATGGTAGAAACTCTAAATATGACGGTTTTGGTGTTATTAATTCACATGAGCGAGTATGTGCATTTGCCAACATGGGATCTGTGGATCCTGGAGATCTACAGCATACATGTTTCTGTGCACCCGAGGGTGATGCAATCCATAGCCACGTGAGGAGGTTCTGAGTTATACCACTTGTGAAAGTGAAGTAATGCTTCAGTTCGACGCACCTCACAGTACAAAAGTTACATTTTCTAAAACGCTAAAACATGTTCATGTTTTCTAGATTACCCCCATAGAGAGAAGTAAAAATTAAGGGCCAGGAGGTAGTACTCTTAGGGCATGCATAGCACATTAAATTCCCAGCACCACATGGTTCCTGGAGCACTGTCCAGATGGACTTGGGATCTCCAAATTGCAGGTCCCCCAAAGCACCACATCCTCAAGCACTGAACTATGAGTGTCCACGAATTGTGATGGGGCCCCTGAATCTGCAGAGCATTTGGAAGGACCTCCTCCACCCCCCAAAAAAAGAAACAAAAATTAAATCTATGTATGTAGGTGACTTATGCTATACCATTTGTTGAGATCTCACTGGAGAAACCATTTTTATTTTTTCAACAAGAGATAAGGAGAAGAATTTTAAAAATTCCTCTAGGGCTGGAGATACTGTCGGTAAAGCACTCGCCTCGCAGGTGTAAGATCTTGGGCGTGGTTGCTGGCACTGAACCACACACACACACACACACACACACACACACACACACACGCAGCCCCACTCACACACGTACTCTCTATGATAGAAGTTATAAAAATTAGGTCACCACTTCAGAATAAAAACAGGAAAGAGTACAACTTTGGCTTTTATGCAGTTATTTATTTATTTATACGATCTGCAAAGGACTTAAGGAGAAGAGAAAGACAATATTTACAAGTCAATAGAGCACAAAGAAAGAAGTTACAAATAAACACAGAGGAATGGGAGCACTGTGGTGGGAGTAACTCAATAAACCTAAGCTCCCTGTGGCAAGGTGGAAAGGACAAACCAATGGTATACTACACCTATGGAAATATGTTTTATCCTAAGAGAGGAATATTGGCTTTGTGTTACAAAATACAAATACTGTTTAAATGTTTGCATTGATAAGTAAAAGATTGTAATTAAAATTACATAAAAAGACCACCTGATATATAACAATTAGTATAAATGAAATGCTAATTCTCATGATTGCGATTGTATAAAATTTCTTAGGGTCAGAGTAAGTCTGGGCTGGAGTGATAGCACAGCGGGTAGGGCGTTTGCCTTGCACACAGCCGACCCAGGTCCAATTCCTCTGGCCCTCTCGGAGAGCCCAGCAAGCTACCAAGAGTATCTCGCCCATATGGCAAATCCTGGCAAGCTACCCGTGATGTATTTGATATACCAAACACAGTAACAACAAGTCTCACAATGGAGACATTACTGGGCCCGCTTGAACAAATTGATGAACGGGAGGACAGTGCTACAATTTATTTATTTAAATATTCCACAACCAGTTAGATGTCTGACTAGATACGAAAGCTGGAAGTTCATAGGAATATGAAAATTTGTTCTTGGATTTCACTGTGTATTTCACTGTGAAATAAATATTTGGCTAAAAGTTCCACCTGAACACTTGCATTAAATTGTCTACACTGCTAAACAGTGCCATGGAAAGCAGGTTCCTGAAACAGAACTGCTGTCAGAACACAGAGGCTCGAAAGAAGGCTGTGTCCTAGCACCCTGTTATGTAGCAGAAGAGTGTTATTGATCCCTTTAAAGCAAAAATGGGAAGTATTTTACTTTTCTCTTGCTTTGGAGCCGTACACAGTGGCACTCAGGCCCTACTTCTGGTTCTGAAGCTCCTGCAGGACTCAGGTACCATATGTGGTGACTGAGATTGAACCTGGCTCAGCTGAATCCAAGGAGGTGCGCTACCCACTGTGCTATTCCTCTCTCTGGCCCCCAGAACCTTTTCATTTGGAAATTGCAAGCAGGTGATGACTATTTCTCTATACATTGCATTCTCAGGAAAAGTAGCACTGTAGCACTGTCCTCCTGTAGTTTATCGATTTGCTCGAGCGGGCACCAGTAATGTTTCCATTGTGAAACTTGTTGTTACTGTTTTTTGCATATCATATATGCCACGAGGAACTTGCCAGGCTTTGCCATGCGGGCAGGATACTCTTGGTAGCTTGCCAGGCTCTCCTAGAGGGATGGAGGAATCAAACCTGGGTCAGCTGCTTGCAAGGCAAACACCCTACCCACTGTCCTATCGCTCCAGCCCCTCAAAAAAAGTACTATTAAATATTTGTTATTGGATTTATATATATGTATAATATATATAATATCATTGGTGTATAGGAGAGTCTGACAAGCTACCTGTAGTGTATTCGATATGCCAAAAACAGTGACAATAATGGGTTTCATTTTCCTGACCCTGAAAGAGCCTCTAATATATTGGGAAAGATGAGTAAGGAGAGGTTGCATGCACCTCCTTTCATGCTAAAATCTCAGGGCTGGTGAGAACAGATAACTCGTTAAAGAAACTCAGGTACATCTATACAATGGAGTACTATGTAGCTGTTAGAAAGGATGAAGTCACGAAATTTACATACAAGTGGTACTACATGGAAAGTATCATGCTAAGCGAAATGAGTCAGAAAGAGAGGGACAGACATAGAAAGATTTCATTCATCTGGGGAACACAAAGTGAAAAATAGGAGACTAACACCCAAGAATAGCCGAGATAAGTACCAGGAGGTTCACTCCATGGCTTGGAGGCCAGCCGTACATGCTAGGGGAAAAGGCAGCTCAGATACAGAAGGGAACACCAAATCAAGGGTGTTGGGAGGATCCTCCCAGGATGGGAGATGCATGCTGAGAGTAGACTATAGACAGAACATGATTACCACTGAATGCCTCTTTTGCAAACCACAGCACCCAAAAGGAGAGAGAACAAAAGGGAACACCCTGCCAAAGGGTGGGATGAGAGGGATGGGGAGTGCGAGGGATACTGGGATCAGTGGTGGTGGAGAATGGGCACTGGTGGAGGGATGGATACTCGATCATTGTATAACTGAAATCCAAGCACGAATACTTGTAAGTCTACAAATGTACCTCATGGTGTTTCACTAATTAAAAAAAAATCTCAGGGCTGGGATAAATGGAGACATGACTGGTGCCAGCTCAAGTAAATTAATGAACAACAGGATGACAGTGATACAGTGAATATCATTGGATATATGTATTTCTACCAAAAGATCTCTTGCACATATTTTCCTCTACTTCATTTTGGTCTGAGCAGGGATCACAGTCACTCTCTGTATCCAGTGTTGTTCATGATTTGGCTCTCCTGTAGAATGTGAGCAGCAAGGATTGCATTTATTTACTACCATTTTCCTGACTTCTGTGTGGAGCCTGATGCAAAGAGTGGGCGAACTCATGGTTTTGAATAAGAAGGGGATGAGGAAAAATGTATTTACCCTTGTTGAATGCTGTTACCAAGTTGCTATCTTTTGTATTCCTCATGAAACTGTTTGATCGATTTCTAGATTCCTGTCCTACAGATCAGGAGAATGAGATTCAGAAAGGCTTTGCCACACATCCATGTCTTCCCCTTAAGTGTCATTAGTTGCAAAATTGCTCTCCACTTCGACTTCTCCTGCTGGCAGAATCCCAACTGTGTTGTCTATATATACAGTCCCTCACTCCACCTCTCTGTTTCAGAGGGAGGCAATCCAAGTTTAAAGTTAGTGATTACTTGAAAAACATAAGGCTAGAGCTGTTTCTTCTGTGATTAAATTGGGAGTTGTTGTGTGACTCGGTTCTGTCTCACCGGTGAGGAGGACAGGCTGACTGTAATTCTGGGTATTCTGAAGAAGGCTTTGAGTCCTTACAGAGCCACTGGAAAGGACAGGCTCTCTGGACTTAATGTTTCCTGAATGTGATACCTGGAATGCAGCCTTCTTGGGTTACAAAAATTGCAAGTAGAGAGACTGGAGAACAGGGTCATCTGGGGACAGGGAGATGGCTCGTTGGCTTGGGGCACTTGCCTTGCTTGCTTGAGTGTGAGTCTTGTACTCAAATGAGCCATCACTGAGGCTTGGGTTGGGGGGAGAGCCCTGCCTGGGCCACAGGTTTTAAGCTGTGTGCAGCAGAATGGGAATGTTAAAGAAAATAACTCTGCAAACGCTTGGGGCTCCTGGGTTGATTCCCTGTACCGTTATCCACCCCTCCACCCTCCACAGGCATTGGAAGGGAAAACTGCTGTACCGACACACTTTAGTATGTTGCAAAATAAGTTTCTGTACTATTAAAGGCATTTGGGTTGTGGGGTGGGGGAGATATTCAGCCACACCTGTCAGTGCTTAGGGTTTACTCTTGGTTCTGTGCTCAGGGATCAATCCTGGAGGGACTTGAGGAAATGTATGTGGGGCGGGAGATCTAACTTCGTGCCCAGAAAGTTCCTTATCCCCTGTACTACCTTTCTAGGCCCTATTTTAGGCTTGTTGGGTCAAAGTAGGTTTATTGCAGAGGAGTGGGAGGAGCCAGTTGCTCTTTTCCAGTGGAAATTAAAAAGGAAATGGACACAGTGATCAATGACTGTGTTGAACATAAAAGGAGGGAGGCAGGAGTGAAGTCGCTCACTTTCCTCTTTCAGGAGACTCACTTGTATGACAGTGAGATCCCCATGGGAAGGAGAGGTCTTCCTTGGCACATGCCCACAGTGGAAATAGAGGAATGCCATGAGCTGGGTGTATGTTTTTTATTTTTTTCTATTCAAAAGAATAAGAACAGGCCAATTTATTTTATTTTATTTTATTTTGAACAGGCGATTTTAAAGACAAAGGTTTTCTATCTTTTTACATTGGTGATGCATTCATCACCAGCTATTAAAATGTTATAAACATTTTATTTATTTATTTATTTATTTATTGGATTCTCAATTTTTTTTAGTAGCTGTTAGAAAAGATGAAGTCATGAAATTTATGTACAAGTGGTACTACATGGAAAGTGTCATGTTAAGCGGTATAAGTCAGAAAGAGAGGGATAGACACAGAAAGATTGCATTCATCTAGGGAACATAAAGCAACAAAATGGGAGACTAACACCCAGCAGTGGCTGAGATTAGTACCAGGAATTTTGCTCCATGACTTGGAGGCCAGCCACACGTGCTAGGGGAAAAGGAAGCTCAGATCGAGAAGAGAGCACTAAATAAAGGGTGTTGTGAGGATCCTCCCAGGGTAGGAGAAGCATACTGAAAGTAGACTATAGACCAAACATGATTGCCACTCAATGCCTCTCTTGCAAAACACAGGACCCAAAAGAAGAGAGAGAGAACAAGGGGGAATGCCCTGCCACAGAGGCAGGGTGGGATGGGGAGGACGGGGGTGGGGGGTGGGGGGTGGGAGGGATGCTGGGACCCGTGGTGGTGGAGGATGGGCACTGGTGCAGGGATGGGTACTTGATCATTGTATAACTGAGACCAAAGCAAGCAAATTTGTAAGTCTATCACTGTACCTCATGGGTGTATGTTTTATTAGGTGGTTAAACCTTGTTGGTGCAAGCTGGTTTTGTTGAGCTGCTGTGTGGAAGAGCATTCTCCAAAAGCCTGGTCCCCAGAATTTCTTTTGAAATCTAATACAGGCCAGATCACTGTTTTTATGTTTCCTTCCAAGATGGTAGACACAAGAGCTTTGGGTTACAAATACCATCTGTATTCTGGTCAATACATGAATCTTCCTACTCCTGAGTTTACCCTTAACCAACAGGCTTTGAGTTAAGGACTCCTCCAAGCTCCCAACCCAATACAGTATTTTTCAGATGAAGATATCCAAACCAATAATCACAGAGCTCAAAGTAGAAAAATCCAGGTTTCATGCCAGGTGTTCTCTCCTCCAGGACCTTTCAGAAGGCAAAAAATTGTCCAAAACAAGGACTGTAAACCGGAAGTGCTGTGGGGAAGTGAACAATGGCTTATTGTTCACTATGCCAAGCAAGTGTTTACTATAATAAATTCTTCATGCTTCTGACAATAGATTTATCCACTGTGCAGGTATGTAAGGGATAGGTAAAGCCTGGGAAGCACAACGTAATGCTTGCAGGTATTTAACTTGTATTTTCTTGTGTAGTCATCTTTTAGGGTACAAAGAGAACTTTTCTGAGGGAAGCACCCAGGTCTTGCTTTTCCATTGATCTATATTCTTTTTTTTTTTTTTTTTTTTTTTTTTTTTGCTTTTTGGGTCACATCAATGATACACAGGAGTTACTCCTGGCTCATGCACACAGGAATCTCAGGAATTACTCCTGGTGGTACTCAGGGGAACCATATGGGATGCTGGGAATAGAAGCCGGGTCGGTTGTGTGCAAGGCAAACACCCTACCCACTGTGCTATTGCTCCAGCCCCTGATCTATATTCTTTAGTTTTCTTTTGTTCCACAGGATGGAAATGTAAAGTACTCACTCACATAGTCCAGTAGTAAAGCACAAGAATAGAGGTGCCTCATACATGGAAGGACAAGGAACAGTCTGTAACTTCTACCTGCTAAGGTGTCTCTGGCACAACTTTCTCTCAGATGGCCTTGTTCAGTAGAATGGTGACAGCAGACCACTTCAGGCCATGATTGAAGCCATCTCTGGTGGTCTGGTGGTTAGGATTCCAGATTCTCTCCAGTCAGATTTGCACAACTCCTGTGGAGTGAGAATGAACAAGCTTCACTGACGGCTACAGAAACATCCTAAAGAAGATGTGTGTGGCGGGGGGAGCAAGGGGGCACAATGGGTATGGTGTTTGCCTTGCACGCAGCCGACCGGGGTTCGATTCCCAGCATCCCATATGGTCCTCTGAGCACTGCCAGGAGTAATTCCTGACTGCAAAGCCAGGAGTAACCCCTGAGCATCACCAGGTGTGACCCCTCCCCCCCCAAAAAAGAAGATGCATGGGTCCTTGTGTAATTACTATGACTAGGGTTCAGTGAATGGCCCAACTGGGCAACAGTGTCAGGTTGTGTGCAACAGAACAGGATTGTTAAAGGAAAGAATTCTGAAAAGACAAGGAAAAAAATACCCTATGTTCATCGACTGGATGGCCAAGAGTGTCATTCTGCAAATCGCTAAAGAGCTTATGAATACAAACAAGCTATTCACCAACTAGAAATTAACAGGAAATGAATACACCTGAGAATTTCTTACAGACACAGTATAAAGCAAGCATGGTTTGTTTTTTATTTTAATCACACCTGGCATTGCACAGGGGTTACTCCTGGCTTTGCACTCAGGAATTACTCCTGGCAATGCTCAGGGGATCGTATGGGATGCTGGGAATTGAACCCGGGTCGGTCGTGTGCAAGGCAAACTCCCTACCCACTCTACTATGGCTCCTGCCCCAAACAGCCATGTATTATTTTGTTTGGTTTGTTTGGTTTTGAGGTCACACCCAGTGGCACTGAGGACTTACTCCTGACTCAGTGTTCAGGGATCACTCCTGCTGACTTTGGGGACCTTGTGGGGTACTGGGGATGGAACCTGGTTTGGGTTTGTGCAAGGCCAGCACCTTGCTTACTGTTGTAGCATTCTGGCTAGTGCACCCTCGTTTAGAACTGGGGATCTTCTCCTCTCAGCCCTTTGACTCACACTTCCTGTCCAGATGATTGCCAGCTAGGCTTGACCTTTCTGCCCCTAGAAAGAATGCAGTTAAGAAAAAATACCAACTCCCTCAAGTCATCCTTTCCTCAGCAGCACAGTCCTGCTTCACAGCATGCCCCTGCCTGCCTGCCTGCCTGCTGGGGATGGACCATTCTCACTTTTGTTCCACTTAGCTTTCCTTCGGGGTGCTCTCAAAACATCCTCAATCCCTGTACAAGCAACAGAAGCAGCGTTATGGCCACTGTTTATCTTGGATGATCACAGGTTAAATGTGGGAATAGGAGGCTCTCCAGGTAGCCTCTGTGAGTTCAAAAAGCATGGGCACAGGACACATGTGTTCAGTGTCCACAAACTGCCTCCCCAGGCTGGTCCATGGTGACAGATGAATGAAGGAACAGGGAGACAAGCGGGTTGTTGGTCAGGGACCATTTATTTCTCTAACTTCTCCTCTTTTATAACTTCATTCTCCTACAGAATGGTTATTTCTTCTCCCCTCTTCCTCCTCACGCATAGTTATATAGAAATCACGAAGGGGGGGGTACACAGGTGGGGTTGAACATTATCATCAAAACAAACAGATGTAAAGCCACTCCTTCAGGAAGATATTCTAGGAGATTAACTCAGGACAAACTCTCATCTGAGAGTTCAGCACTCTAGATTACTAGGAAATCTGCTCAAGAGTGGGATCCCATCTAGGGCATATTGCTCTCTCTTCTCCTCAGCTACTAATCCATTTAAATAACCATATTGGATACTAATATTTCTAGTCATTTTGTATGAACATAGTAAGATATATATATATATATATCTTAAAGTTTGGCTCTTCTACACTCCTCAGGCCAGACTAGTCTTTCCTAACCCCAGCAGGGTCCTTATTTAATTACTTCTTTTTGGGTGATGATAGAATTTGTCCCATGGCCATGCTCTTAACTTAATATACTTCTTATGGCACTTAGCTTGTCCCTTTTTTGATGCCAGGGTCGCTTACAGCTTCCTCTGGATCCATCTTTTTCTCTCACTGGGATCCTCCTTTTGGGAATGTTAGGAAATAAAGGCAACTGAGGCTTAAGTCAGGTAAATATGATGGGTGAATAGGAGTAAATATTATTCAGACTCAACTGACTCCCATGTTACAAAAGCATAGCATCATCTATTTTCCTGTGACTATATAAAAAGGCCATTGCTAAACCATGAAAAGGACATAAAGGAAAGAGAAAAGCAATATAGGATTATTAGTGCCTGATTGAATTGTGCCTCAGGAGCATTCCTGTGGGAGTAACTCTAAAAACCTAAGCTCCCTGTGGGAGGAGCAAGGACAAACTAATGTTTTCCAACTGCCAGACCTCATGTGAAATAATAAAGACACAAGAAAAATTATCTACTGTTTAATTTTATTTGGGTGCTTCCCCCAGTTGTGCTCAGAGCGGCTCCTAGCTCTATGCTCAGGCATCATTCCTAGTGGTGCTCATGGAAGCATATGTGATGCTGGCGACCAACCCTGAGTTGGCCATAAGCAAGGTAGGTCCAGTGCACACTGTCATCTGTTCTTTCACAGTTCAAACACTATTTCAGTCACTTACTTTCCCCTTATCCTGGATATTGTCATTGTGTTCCTGCTGCTGCTAGAATGTTCTAGCAGTGGTGTTGTACTTGGTCTCAGTCCTCATGTTCGACTGACCCAGATTATAAGGACAACCTCTCAGCTAGACATTAATTGGAGCCATCCAGAAACAAATTCCATTACAGAGGGCCAGAATTTTAAGAAGAGTTTTCGTTCCTTTACTTACTTTCTACAAGGTGCATGCTGCATTTGATAATTGGAAGAATGGTTGAATGGTTCTTCAATTCACATCAGGTATGTTAGTCTGCTTAGTTGGCTTCTCCTTCATTGAAATGCCTGAGCTATGGAAATAGGATGGGACAATATTTGTGTGACCATGATAAGCATCTCTGTTTTCTTTTTCCTTCCTTCCCTCCCTCCCTTCCTTCCTTTCTTCCATACATCCTCCCTCCCTCCCTCCCTTTCTTCCTCCCTTCTTTCATTCCTTCTCTTTCTTCCTCTGTTTTTTTTTTTAAATTTTTATTAGTGAAACACCATGAGGTACAGTTGTAGACTTACAAATTTTTGTGCTTGGGTTTCAGTTATACAATGATAGAGTATCCACCCCTTCATCAGTGCCCATTCTCCCCCACCAATGATTCCAGTATCCCTTCAACCCCCCAAATCCCCCATCCCACCCCGCCTATGTGGCAGGACATTTCCTTTTGTTCTCTTTCTCCTTTTGGGTGCTGTGGTTTGCAAAAGAGGCATTGAGTGGCAATCATGTTCAGTCTATAGTCCACTTTCAACATGCATCTCCCATCCTGGGGGGATCCTCCCAACACCCTTTACTTGATGCTCCCTTCTCTATCTGAGTTGACTTTTCCCCTAGCATGTGCGACTGGCCGTCAAGCCATGGAGTGAAGATCCTGGTACTTATCTTGGCTATTCTTGGGTGTTAGTCTCCTATTTTGTTATTTTATATTCCCCATATGAATGAAATCTTTCTATGTCTGTCCCTCTCTTTCTGACTCATTTCACATAGCATGATACTTTCCATGTATTACACTTGTATGTAAATTTCATGACTTCATCTTTTCTAACAGCTACATAGTACTCCATTGAGTAGATGTACCAAAGTTTCTTTAACCAGTCATCTGTTCTCAGATACTCGGGTTTTTCCAGATTTTGGCTATTGTGAACAGTGCAGCAATGAACATAGAAGTGCAGATGTCATTTCAGTAATACTTTTTTGCCTCTCTGGGATATATTCCCAGGAGTGTTATTGCTGGGTCAAGTGGGAGCTCAATTTCTAATTTTTTGAGAATCGTCCATCCTGTTTTCCAAAAGGGCTGGAACAGTCAGCATTCCCACCAGCAGTGAAGGAGAGTCCCTTTCTCCCCACATTCATGCCAACACCGGTTGCTTTTGTTCTTTTGGATGTGGGCCAGTCTCTGTGGTATGAAATGATATCTCATTGTTGTTTTCATCTGCATTTCCCTGATGATTAATGATGTAGAGCATTTTCTCATGTGCCTTTTAGCCATTAGGATTTCTTCTTTGAGAAAGTTTTTGTTCATTTCACCACCCCATTTTTTGATGGGGTTGGACGTTTTCTTCTTGTGGAGTTCAACCAGTACTTTGTATATCCTTGATATCAACCCCTTGTTGGATGGGTATTGGGTGAATATCCTTTCTCATTCTGTAGATTGTCTTTGTATTCTGGTCACTGTATCTTGTGAGGTGCAGTAGCTTCTTAACTTAAGATAGTCCCATTTATTTATCTCTGTTTCCACTTGGTTGGTCAGTAGAGTGTCGTCTTTGAAGATACTGTTGGCCTCAATATCGTGGAGGGTTTTGCTGACCTTGTATTCAATATACCTTATGGATTTTGGCCTGATGTTGAGACCTTTAATGCATTTTGATCTGACTTTTGTGCATGATGTTAGGTCGAGTCTAAGCCCATTTTTTTGGCATATGGTTGTCCAGTTACGCTAGCACCATTTGTTGAAGAGGTTTTCCTTGCTCTACTTCACATTTCTTGCTCCCTTACCAAAGATTAGATGTTTATATATATGGGGTTGTGTGTACGGATATACCACACTGTTCCATTGGTCTGCGGCCCTGCCTTTGTTTCAGTACCATGCTGTTTTAATTGTTGCTGCTTACCTGAATAGACCCATTCATATCAAGGAGATTGAAACTGTAATTATTATTTTTTTAAATTTATTTATTTATTGAATCACCGTGGGAAAGGTTACAAAGCTTTCAGGTTTAGGTCTCAGTCATGCAAATATCAAACATATTTCCCTTTACCAATACTTATTTTTTACCATGAAGAACCCCAATAAAACCCCACCCCCACCCCTCCCAGTCCCTGTGGGGCAGATGAATTCTAGTTAACACTCTATCTGCTTTGATTAGATTCATTGTTTCAATAAAAGATTCACCACTATTATTTAGAGTTTACCACCCCCCCCCCCCAAATCAGACATGCTGAAAAAGCATTGTGAAGTGATTTGCTTTCTACAGCTGGGTTCAAGAATTAAATGTTGGTTTTGGATTTCTGCTATTTTACTTATTGACCCTGGAAGTATTTCTACTGAAAATCAGATAGTTAAGAAATTGGTTTCTGTGCTCTGGAGTCGTGGCCGTTCTGGAGAGCCGCTAGTGGGGGGCAACTGGTGGCCTCGGTAGGGCGTGAAGGGCGGACCGAAACGCCCCCTTCCCATGAGGTTTTAGTCGCCCCCACTCTCCCGGCTCATGCCTGCTGTCCACAAGGCTCCCATGTGGCCACCATTTTTCTTTCCAGAGAGGAGAGGGCGAATGGGGCAACACCCTTTCCCCTCCAGCAGACTTGATGGCCTGGATTAACGCATAGTCCGTTCACTTTTCTGCTCCAAGCTGCTGGGTTCTTCATTAAATCCTTGTGTTTCTGGGGCTGTGGCCGTGCTGGAGAACCGCTCGTGGGGGACAACTGGTGGCCTCGGTAGGGCGTGAAGGACGGACCAGAACACCCCCCTTCCCATGAGGTTTTAGTCGCCCCCACGCCCCTGGCTCATACCTGCTGTCCACAAGGCCCCCATGTGGCCACCATCCTTCTTTCCAGAGAAGAGAGGGCGAATGGGGCAACTCCCTTTCCCCTCCGGACAGACATGATGGCGTGGATTAACGCATAGCCCGTTCACTTTTCTGCTCCAAGCTGCTGGGTTATGCATTAAGTCCTTGTGTTTCTGGGGCTGTAGCCGTGCTCTGAACTTAACTATGATTTTCAGAGAGAAACGTTGGGTGGTTTACTTCCCATGGATCACTTTGTATATAGAGAGATGTCGCACGGCCATGTAAGTGGTCGCATGGTTTTGAGGAAAAGTCCTAGTTCCCGCATACTCGAGCTGTGCTTGTAGAGGCTTCTGGTCACCGGGATTCCATCTGGGGGAGGCGAGATGCGGTACCTACCCCATCTGGGACTTCCCGATGATCTCGGCTCTTTTTGGAACCTGTTTTTTTTTTTCCTTCAGGATCTGTGGATCCCACCCTCCATGTAGTCCTTCTCTTCGGCCGAAACTGTAATTAAAAGTCTTCCCAAAAACAAAAGCCCAGGCCCAGATGGATTCACTAGTGAATTCTTCCAAACATTTAAAGAAGACCTACTGCCAGTTCTCCTTAAGCTTTTCCAGGAAGTTGAAAAAACAAGAACTCTTCCAAACAGCTTCTATGAGGCACATATCTCCCTAATACCAAAAGCAAACAAAGATACCACCAACAAAGAAAACTATAGGCCAATATCCCTGATGATAACGGATACGAAGATTCTCAACAAAATATTAGCAAATAGGATCCAACAACTCATCAAAAAGATCATACACCATGACTAAGTGGGATTCATTCCAGGGATGCAATGATGGTTTAACATTAAGAAATCAGTCAACATAATCCATCATATCAACAAAAGTAAAGATAAAAACCATATGGTCATATCAATAGATGCAGAGAAAGCTTTTGTTAAGATCCAGCACCCGTTCATGATGAAAACTCTCACCAAAAAAGTTTCCTCAAGATTTTCAAAGCCATCTATGACAAACCCATGGCAAGCATTATCCTCAATGGGGAAAAAAATAACGGCCTTTCCCTTAAGATCAGGGACAAGACAAGGATGCCCACTATCACCACTTCTGTTCAATCTACTACTGGAAGTACTTGCAATAGTGATTAGGCAAGTAAAAGACATTAAAAATCAAGCTCTCACTATTCGCAGATGATATGATACTATATCTCAAGAATCCTAAATCCTCTACCAAGAAACTCCTAGAAACAATAGACTTGTACAGTAAAGTCGCAGTTTATAAAATTAATGCCCAAAAATCCATGGCCTTCCTATATGCAAATAATGAGACAGAGGAAAGTGACAGGAAAAAAAATCCCATTCACAATTGTGCCCCACAAAATCAATTACCTTGGAATCAGCCTAACTAAAGAGGCAAAGGACCTCTACAATGAATAGTACAAAATGCTACTCCATGAAATAAAAGAGGACACAAGGAAATGGAAACATATCCCCTGCTCATGGATAGGAAGAATTAACATTGTCAAAATGGCAATACTCCCCAAAGCATTATACAGATTCAACACGATCCCTATAAGGATACCCATGAAATTTTTCAAAGAAATATATCAAGCACTCCTGAAATTCATATGGAACAACAAACACCCACGAATAGCTAAAGCAATTCTTGGAGAAAAGACATGGGGAGGTATTAACCTTCCCAACGTCAAACTCTATTTCCTTTGTTTTTGTGCTGGGGGCCACACTTAGCATTTTTTGAGACTTACTACTGGCTTTTTGCTCAGGGGTCATTTGTGGTGGGGCTTTGGAAGCATATGGGGTCCTGGGGATCCAACCTGGCTCTGCAGTGTGCAAAGCAAATGCCCTACCTGATGTACTATCTCCCCATCTTCTCTTTTCTTTGAGGGACCTCGCAAGCACTGCTCAGGGAATCTGGGGCCATACCTGGCTGTGGAGCCTGATTTTTGGTTGTAAATGACTCTGGAACCCATTCCAGTGATGGTGGTGTCCCCAGAGGGGCCAGCTCAGAGTGCTGGCAGCAGAAAGGACTTTACTCAGGGTATCATGCCTGCCGGCATCATTCCAACCGTTTGGGTTATCTCCCAGTCCCTGAAGATAAACTCTGACACACAGCCTCTCCAAGATGTTGAGAGCTGGCTTCCCAAGACATGTCTCTGGCATGTGAATTATTTAGAGCTGAGGTTAACAGAAGCCCTGATGTTTCAGTAAAAACTTTTATCATGCTCTTAATTACCTTATGAATAGAAATTGGGACTGTTACTCAGAATTCAAATCTTTAAAAATTGAGATAGAATTGGTTTAGAATACTTTATCATAATTTGATTTGTATCTGTTTATTTTTTAAAAATTGGGGCTGTGTTGTGTGTGTGTGTGTGTGTGTGTGTGTGTGTGTGTGTGTATGTAGGGGTGGGGGGTTGTGGATTACACCTGGTAGTGCTCAGGGGCTACTCCTGGCTCTGTGCTCCAGAGTTACTCCTAGCAGTGCCCAAGAGATCTTCTTCCACCCCTTGAAGTGCTGAGGATTAAACTGGGCTGGGCCAAATGCATTCAAGTATTTTGTCTCTGCAGCCCCCAGAATCAAGTTATTTTTTTTGTTTGTTTTTACCAGAAAAAAACTTTCATGTTGAAGAAATATATGAGGCAGAACATCTAATTACTGAGCATCTAATTCTCAGAATATGAGTCATCAACTCCTCCCCCTGTATCCTTCCTTTGACTTTCTTTTAAGGCCGCTGCTCCATCCTGCTCCTTAGTTCAGCATACATGTCCTCATTTTGTCTTTCAGTTTTATTTTCTTTCTATTTTTGGCTTTTGTTGTTGTTGTTTCTTTTTTTCTTTTTAGCCACACCTGACAGTGCTCAGGGATCACTCCTGGTGAACTACACCACCATGTATGGTATCAGATATTAAACCAGGTTGGCTACACGTGAGGCAAGTCCCTCTGACTCTACAGGTTTGGTGTTCCTTTGATTGACAACCATGAGAAGAATCTACTGGGATATCAAGAAGTTTTCTCTTCACCCTTGCATACGCTAGCATTGTAGCACTGTCCTCCCCTTGTTCATCGATTTGCTTGAGTAGCCCAGTAACGTCTCCACTGTGAGACTTGTTACTGTGTTTGGCATATCGAATATGTCACGGGGAGCTTGCCAGGCTCTGCCGTGCGGGCGAGATACTCTCGGCAGCTTGCTGGGTTCTCCAAGAGGGCCAGAGGAATTGAACCCGGCTCGGCCAGGCCGGCGGCTTGCAAGGCAAATGCCCTACTGCTGTGCTGTGGCTCCTGTGAATTTTCAAAGACTTTTCAGGAAAGTCAAAGAATAGATTAAGCATATTTGAGTCCGGTTTTCTTTTGCTTATGTCAATTTCCTACTGCAGTTGAAATAAATCATAAGTTCAAGTACTTGAAACAATGCACACAGATACCTTTGAATTCTGGAGACCAAGTCTGAGTCAGTTTCCTTTAAGTAAGGGATCTATGGGGTTGTTTCCTTATGCGTCTCCAGGGGAGGCCTGTCTACATCAAATGCTTCCTGTCGTGCATCCTTCAGCTGATACCCCCTTCCTCCATTTCCAAGACCAGCAAGGAGCATCTCAAATCTCTGTCCTGTCCTTACAAGGCCTGTTTCTGGCTTAACTCATCTGTGTCTGTGTCTGGATGAACCCTGTGAGTCCTCACGTCCACCCAGGAAAACCAAAGATGATCTCCCATATCCAAGCCACTAATTTAATCACATCTGTAAAACCCTTCTTGCCATGAAAGGTAAATTTGGGGATTAGGGTGAGGACATCTTTGGGGGACATGCCTCACTTCCTATCCTATTTGTTAGAGATATCATATATCAAGTAACATTTGCAATAGATTATGAAAAGTACTTTAAAATACACATAGGGGATTCCTTGTTTAGCTCTAAATATTTTTGTTGTTGTTAAAACCTCATTGCCTGAAGGAAATTCAGGCTAAAATAAAGACACCTTGCTGAGTGGAAGAAAATATCTGTACACAATAATCAGATAAATTCAATATTTATAAAACACAAAGCTCAACAACAAAGAATTCAATCAGCCCATAAAAAATGGGGAGAGATGAACAGAAACTTCCTCAAAGAAAGTACACAATGGCATATGAAAACTTCTTATTATCATTTGTTATTAAGGAAAAGCTTCGCCCCGAGCAGAGCCCCAGCAGCTGAGGACCTCCGGAGCCAGCCACAGACATGCTGGGACCACTCTCCACATGTCCGGATGGCCTCATGCATGAAAGAACTGGCAGAGGAACCCAGACATGCGGGTCCTGGGGCTGAGATCTCCAAGCCTGCTTGGATTGGGACTGGGCCTTCTCCACTCAGACCCCCCATCTTCCAGTAGGTAGGCGTCACACCCACCAGCTGCCGTCAGTGCCAGTTGGTCCCATCAACAGCCAAGACACAGAAACTATAAAACCCAGTTTCCGGAAGTGCGCAGCCGCATTTGCAGCCGTGCAACATCTTATTATCTTATTTTTCCTTTGGAGAACCTGGCAGGCTACCAAAAGTATCCTGCCTGCACGGCAGAGTCTGACAAACTTCCCGTGTCATACTCAATATGCCAAATACCAGTAACAATCATGGGTCTCATTCTCTTAACCCTTAAAGAGCATTGAAATGGCTCTTTTAAAATCTCAGGGCTAGGAAGAAGGAGACGTTACTGGTGCCTGCTCGAGGAAATCAACGAACAACAGGATGATCGTGATTAAGGAAAAGCAAATCAAAACAACAATGAAATATTCTCTCACACCGCTGAGAAAGAAAAATATCAAAAGACTGGGAGCTATCTGTGTTGGTGGGAATGTCCTCTGGGTTAACCTCTATATAAGAAAGTATGGAGTTTTCTCAAAATAATAATAGAGTACCATACAATCAGCTACTCCACTTTGTGGCATCTCCTCACTCCCCTACCCACCACTCCCCTCTTTGAAATCGTATCCAGAACATGCCAAGCAGCTCTGAAGTGCATTTAATATCCTCACCAGTCAATAGTTTCTCATCTTGTCGCCTTGGTTCCTATTGCTACCATTTCATTTTAGTTTTAGCTTTTTTGTTTGATGTCAAGGATAAAGCAAAGGCACTATAGCTTAGCTACAACTCTGGCCCCAGGTTCAGTCTATTATTGAATGTGTGAACGCTTCTTTTTTTGTTTGTTTCTTTTTGCTTTTTGGGTCACACCCGGCGGTGCACAGGGGTTATTCCTGGCTCATGCCCTCAGGAATTACACCTGGCGGTGCTCGGGAGACCATATGGGATGCTGGGAATCGAACCCGGGTTGTCTGTGTGCAAGGCAAACACCCTACCCGCTGTGCTATCACTCCAGCCCCGAATGTGTGAACTCTTGTATTTGACTTTCACTCAATATAATGTGTCTGAGTGTATCCTAATTTTTACAGGTGGAAGTTTTTCTTCCATTCCTTATCTTTCCCTCCCTCTCACTCTCTTTTACTCTCATTTTCACTTTCACTCTTATTCCCTCCCTTCCTTCCTTCCTTCCTTCCTTCCTTCCTTCCTTCCTTCCTTCCTTCCTTCCTTCCTTCCTTCCTCTCTCTCTCTCTCTCTCTCTCTCTTGCTTGCTTACTTTCCACTGCACAAATTACTAATCACTTATCCATTCTACTGATGATGGTCATTTGGGCTGTTTCCATTTTGGAATCATTATGAATAAATCTACTCTGAACATATTTGTGAATATTAGTAAAGGATTACAACAGATTGGTTTTATTTAAAAACAAAAACAACCAACCATGTTCTGGGACCAGAGCAATAGTACTGCTGTGAGTGGGGAGCTTGCCTTGCATATGGTCAGCTTAAATTCAATCCCCAGCATCCCATATAGTCAGCTGAGTCCACCAGGAGTGATCTCTGAGTGCAGAGCCAGGAATGATCTTTGGAGCATCACCTGATATGCCTCCAAACAGTCAATCAATCAATCAATCAATCAATCATATTCTAGGCACGGTGGAAGACTGAGATCAAATTTCTTTATTAGGACTCAGATGAACTCTATCCCATTGGAGCCTCATCCCACACCAGTAGTGGTGCCACTGGCTTGTTTTATTTCATTTAAATTTTTGATTTAGAAGTGACACCTGGAAGTACTCCAGGGCTACTCATAGCTCTCTGCTTGGGGATTGCTCCTGGCAGTGATTGAGGATCCATATGGTGCCGGGAATGAGACCTGAACTTCTCAACTGAGCATGTGCTCAGCCCATTAAACTTTGTCTTTGTCCCACTGCCATTGGTTTGGCCTTCACACTTCCAGGCCCACATCTGATACTCCTTCATCTTGTCACCTGAGAAGAGGATGATGATAAACCATTTGAGGGTTCCTTTTTCAGAAAATAATTTTTTATATAGAGTCATATAAACAGATATTTGCCTATATTCACTGACATGAAAGAAATTCTTTCCTACAAGATGTTATTTTTAGATACTAATGAACTTTTACATGTTTTGATATCGGTATAATGCATCATTGATTTTAAGGGATATATAGAGTGAATAAATTATAATTAAAAAAATTCTTCTGGATGAAGTCATGAAATTTACATACAAGTGGTACAACATGGAAAGCATCATGCTAAGCGAAATGAGTCAGAAAGAGAGGGATAGACATAGAAAGATTGCATTCATCTGGGGGATATAAAGTAACAAAGTATGAGATTAATACCCAAGAATAGCTGAGATCAGCACCAGGAGGATTACTCCATAACTTAGAGGCCAGCCAGGTATCCTAGAGGAAAGGGCAGTTCAGATAGAGAAGGGAGCACCAAATAAAGGGTGTTTGGAGGATCCTCCCAGGAGGAGAGATGCATGTCGAAAGTAGACTATGGACTGAACATGTTTGCCACTCAATGCCTCTTTTGCAGACCACAACACCCAAAAGGAGAGAGAGAACACAGGGGATTGCCCTGCCACAGAGACAGGGGGGATGGGGGGATGGGGGTGGGAGGGATATTATCCATGGTGGTGGAAAATGGGCACTGGTGGAGGGATGGGTATCTGATCATTGTATAATTGAAACCAAAGCACAAAAACTTGTAAATCTACAACTTTAAAAAAAAAATAAAATAAAGGGGAAAAAAAAAAGAATGCTATCCTCTGTACTATCAAAAAAAAATTCTTCTGTATTGGACTGTTTAGACCCCTAGCTTCATGCTGAGGCCTCCCATTACATGATTTTCACCTCTTGGAATTTTCTGGGGCCCACACAGGACCCTATGGCCCTCAGCTAAGAAACGTCAAAAGGTTAGGTCACAGCTTTTAAACTGTGCTCCCAGAGTAGGAGCACTGGCATCAACTTGCTAGAAATACAAATTCTTGCCCTCTCACTTCCAATGAATTACAAAAGTAAAGACTAAAAATTGTGTTGTGGTGAGTTCTCCAAGTGACCCTAAAGTATATTTATTTGAGAACCACAAGGAGAACAAATTGTTTATTGGCATTAAAAGAGGTCCATAGTTAGAATTTATATCAGATCATAAAAGGACATATACAAATATTTCCCTAGTTTGTATGAATACATAGAAACAGATCCATAAAGATATTCGTTGACCGCTTAAAAATGGTTTTCATTGGGTGGAGTTGGTAACACTGTATCACTGTCCTCCCATTGTTCATCAATCTGCTTGAGTGGCACCAAAAATGTCTCCATTCGTCCCAGCCCTGAGATTTTAGCAGCCTCTCCTTACTCGTCCTTCCCAATGGTGTCATATTGGAGGCTCATTCAGGGTCAGAGGAATAAGACCTGTTATTATTACTGTTTTTGGCATATTGAATATGCCACAGGTAGCTTGCTAGG
The DNA here is from genome assembly GCF_029834395.1 of Sorex fumeus. Classification (NCBI taxonomy): domain Eukaryota; kingdom Metazoa; phylum Chordata; class Mammalia; order Eulipotyphla; family Soricidae; genus Sorex; species Sorex fumeus. The sequence continues at coordinate 6,119,621 of NW_026606095.1, read as the reverse complement.
CTCTGCTGTGCGGGCGGGATACTCTTGGTAGCTTGCCAGGCTCTCTGATATATATATATATATATATATATATATATATATATATATATATATATAGGCTGGAGCAATAGCACAGTGCTAGGGTGTTTGCCTTGCACATGGCTCACTGGGCCGACCCGGGTTCAATTCCTGTAACCCTCTCAGAGAGCCCGGCAAGCTACTGAGAGTATCTCACCCACACGGCAAAGCCTGGCAAGCTACCCATGACTATATATATATATATATATATATATATATATATATATATATATTTCCTTCTATGATGATGTGTCGTGCGAGAATATGTTCTCTCATGCGTGAGGCTCGGCCCAAGTGTCCGGAAAGTGGCCTGGAGTGTGGCGGCGGTTGGGTAGTGGAGGTCAGCTGCCAGGGCTGGGTCCCTTGGGGTGGGGAGGGCTCTCACCTGCCCCCCTCTGGGGTGCCCTGAGTGAAAATAGCCTGGTGTGGAGTCTCTCTCACCATACGGAGTACCAGGATCTAGTCTGGGTTAGCCATATGCAAGGGAAACACCCCACCCACTGTACTATCTCTCCAGCCCCCATTTTTCTTATCTATAAATCAATATAGTATATTGCCCCCTTTATAAAATGACCATTGATACATATTACATCTAAAATATTTATTTACATATAATATACACTTAACATTTAAGATTTATTATAATAGCGAAAAATAAGTGAATGATATAATTTTGTGCTTTCAAATGTTTCTACAGGAAATCAGAATTCCTTATGTAACTATAATTTATTTTGTTTGCTTTTGAGCCACGCTGACAGTGTTCAGGGCTTACATCTGTCTCTGCATTCAGGGATCACTTCTGGCAGTGCTCAGGGGATCGTACGGGGTGCTGAAGAGGGAACCCAGGCTGGCCACATGTGTTCTTTGGTCTATCACTCTGATCCCTATAATTTTAATATTTATTCATTTTGGTTTTGAGGCCACACCTGGTGCTGCTCAGGCTTACTCCTGTCTCTGCACTCAGGGATTACTCCTGGTGGGCTCAGGGAACTATTTGGGGTTCCGGGGATTGAACCTATGTTGGCAGTGTGCAAGGCAAGTGCCCTACCTGCTTTACTATCACGTTGACCCAGTCGCTTGTAATTCTTAAACAAGAGCCGAATAAGTCCTCTGCTTGGAAGTGACTTGGCAGATAAGGACCCATCCCTGCCCCCGGGTTTCATTTCTTGCTTGAGGATTTTTCAATCCTTCTGCCACCAACAAACTGGGACCCAGAGAGAACCACTCCCCTTCGAATTTTCTCAAGCAGGCAGCATTAAGATTGCTTTTCTTGATTTCCCTTAGTGTGGCTGGAATTTTCCAAACCACCTTGCCAAATACACTAAGAGATAACTGAAGTTAGCTAAGCCAGAAAACAGGAGAAACATGAAATTCCAGAAGACGGTTTCAGATTCTAGTCAGCATCTGGTCCTTTTCCCATTCCGTATTTGGCATGAAATGCTTCTTGTGCTGGCTATCGGGCCTGGCTCTCCCCATAAACACCTCCTCATCCTGATTTCCTCAGTAGCTTCAGTCTTGTCCTCACATCTGGAAGGTTGTATTTCTTACTAGTTGGCAGGTCTTCCTATGAGAAGAACTCATTCTTCCGGCAGATTCCTGACTTGTAGGGACCTTGAGCAGCATAGGCTAAGCTGAAGCCTGCGGTCACTTAATAACAAATATAATTTTATGGGCATGTCAGGCCTCCAAATTCAGGGGTGCAAAAATGTAACTTTAATCTGACATAACTTCACCTTTTGTAAAAGACTGTGTCTCCTATTTCTACATGAAAGAAACACTCTCTGTTAAAAAAAAAAAACTATTGATATTTATTGATCCTACTAATAGCCAAAGCAGCTGAGTTTTTTTTTCCTCTTGGATCTTTAGAATTAAGAGCCAAATTGTATTAGAGCCTTGGCTTCTTCTGGGAATTTTCTTCCGAATCCTCCTCAATTATTTCTGAAGTCCCAATGGGCATAGGTCTTTGTCAGTAATTGAGAATGAGGCCCTCTCTCTCTCTCTCTCTCTCTCTCTCTCTCTCTCTCTCATTCAGTTTAAATAAAACCATTTACTTAAAAATACCTGAGTTAAAAAAGAAAGAAAAGAAAAGAAAAAAATTACCTGAGAATGATAAAAAAAAAATCACCTTGGTTCTGTGTCTTGCTCTCTCCATCCCCTGTTGTTGGAGTCCCAGTAGTCAGTCTGAGACTTTGAATAAATCCCCTGCCCCTGAAAGAAAGAGCTAGCCCTGTTTGCAGGGGCCCAGGGGCTTGCTTCAGCACCCCACATACGTAGCACTCTGGTTGAGGATGAGGGATGTAACAGTTACATCTGCCTGAGTTGATACACCTGACCCTGAAAGCAGAGACATAAATCATTAACTAACATCTGTACTGAGCCTGCCAAGGTAAATGTGATGCACATGGATTGTCCCTGAACTGTATATATAAACCCCCCTGTGTGAGAGCTAATAAATGGATTGCTGATTGACCACCAGCTCTCCCCCCTCCACGTTGTTCTTTCTCAGTGGCGTCGGAAGTCCACCAGTGTGCAGAGGGCCAGGGCAGAGGCTTCTCCCTTTCCAACTTCCTCTTCTATAGGGAGTAAGACCCAGGGGATCTCACTCCAAAGTGCCAGGATAGACTGGCCAGGACCCGACACCCTGTGACCTCCGACTGCTAAGTTTCCTTGACTCTGGGGGTTTGCTGAGTAATAACAGGTAGGTAGGTTCCCTCTTAAGCTGGGCTCCATGGAGTTGCCACCACATTACAGAGGCCACAATTTATTTTATTTACTTTTTCATTTGGGGGCAATACCCATAGTAGTTGAGGGATCATGCAGTGTTAGGGAGTAGATCTGGGGTTCCTGCTTGCAAATTATACACTATAGAACAGTGAGTCATATCCCCAGATAAAATTTATCTTCAAATCCTTCACCACAGCTGTCCCATGACACTTAAACAAAATGCTTCAGTAGGAAGCAAAACTGAAATTCTACAATATTATAAACCAACAAAAAGTCAATAAAAATAGAATAAAAAGGGTTGGAGGTACAGCAGGGTAAGATACTTGTGTGTAGCTGACCTGGCTTAATCTCTGGTACCCCATATGGACCCTTGAACCCTGCCAGAAGTGACCCCTAAGCACTGCTGAGTGTGGGCCCCCAACTAAAGATATGGGAACACTATGTGACAGAAACCCAATTATGAACAACTTTGTAACTGTATCTCACCGTGCTTCAATAGTAAAATAAATAATAAAATAGCACATGCATTGTACTTTTTAAAATATGTATTTTTAGGTTAATTCAATATCCAGGAAGTGATCCAGAACGTGCAGTGAATGAATCATCAGTTATAATCAAATCAGAAATGACTATTGTCTAGAGGTGGTTTCATGGAAACCTCTTGTCTAGGCCCGGGGAGATAATTCAAAGAGCCTTGCATGCTGGAACCCTGGGTTTGATTCCCAGCATTGCCTCATCCCCTGAGCACTGCAGGAATGACCCATGAGAACTGAGCCCTGAATATCACTGGATGTGACCCCAGAAACAAAGCCCAAACAAACCGAAAAGAGCCACTTGATTAATCAACTTGATTAATGAGTACAAGAATGAAAATGTTATAATAAAAATTACATGGTCATTCTTAGAAATAAAGTTTTTTGTTTGCTATTTTGGGGAGTGGGAGAGGGCACACCGAGAATGCTCAGGGCTGACTCCTGGCTCTGCTTTCAGGAATTACTCCTGGCAGTGCTTGGGGGACCATATAAGGTGCTGGGGATTGAACTCAGGTCAGCTCCAGGGAAGACCTTACCGGCTGTACTATCTCTCTGGCCCCTACACATGAACTTTTAATATAAATACAAATGTATCTAAAATATGAGTATGGGTTCATTATAGCTAGATAAACTTCATGCTCTTGCATGAATTGAGTATAATAATTTACACAGCTAAAATGTAATTTGATCCCTGAATATTGCTTTGTCCACTTTGCTGGCATGGGGAAAATGTCTAAGTGACACCTATTGGAGGAGATTCTGACCTCTGTCTGAGTGACTATAAGATGGGAACACTTCAGGCAGCCTGACAGGATGACGAACCAGAGCTGAACTGCGTTGTCAGGAGAGCATAAGCTCTTTAATGGCTGTGAATGAATATCTGACTGACAAACCAGTGACTTATCTGGTGGATATTTTTCCCCCTGTAGCTTTATACAGGGAGTGAGAACATGTGAGCTAAGCCTCATTCCCTCAGACGTCATGAAGAAGGACAACTTCTCAGCAAAAACAGCCTATAAACGTTTGGACATAACTAGTTGCTTGAGGTCAGTCAAGCAAGCTATCTTGACTGAGTTTTGAGTCAGTGAGTCTTATAGTGAGTCTTTCTTCCTGGTCTACAATCCCTGACATAAATGCCCTCATGGCTAATACATTTTCCCCCTGACCTACCTGAATCATAGGGAATGAGGCCAAGAGAGCTTCCTGAACATTCTGTGAGACCTGAACAAGTGTGAGGAATCATATCAGCTAAGATGCCTTTAAACCTGCTATTGAATTAACTTCTCTATAGGAGTTAAATACTGGCAAGAACATGAAAGAGCTTCTCCCAATCAAGCTGCACAGTTATTGACTGGACACAGGACTGTTTGGGAGTTATAATTTTTTTTGAGGGGGGGGAGTGACACACCCAGCTGTGCTCAGAACTTACTCCTAGCTCTGCACTCAGGGATCACTCATGGAGGGCTTGGGGACATAGCATATGGAGTATTGGGGATCAAACCAGGGTCAGCCGTGTGCAAGGAAAATATCCTACCTGCTATTCTATTACTACAGCCATGGCATGGGAGCTTTTAAGAAGTTCTTTGGGCCCAATTCTTTCTCCCTTGCAAGATATTTGGTGTTTGAAGGCCAGCAGTTTTAAAAAGCTACAGAGCATCAGCTATGTCAAGAAAAAGTACTGGTAGACTATGGTCAACGCTTCGCGAATGCCAACAGCTGGGAAAGAAGGGAAGTGGTTTAAGGGGTCAGGTCATCACCTGCTAGGACATGCCAGTGTGGGCTCAGCATTTCTAGGCTGTGGTCCAGTTGACTACCAGCTGTTCTCCACCTAATTGTTCAGGCATTTCTTTCAAGAGGTCTAGAGTGTAAGTCACTCAATAATCTTCCTTATCTTTTTGCAAGGAGTCTTTTGCACATCTTTTGTTAGCTATCATGATCAAAATTATAGTGTTTATATGCTCCACATGAATTATGTACTGTAGTAACAAGTTTTCCTAAGGTTTTTTTCACGTGTGTGTTTATATTTATCTGTGTATGTCTTTTGGGAATAGTTCAAAATTGAAAATTGAAGTTTGCATGAGAAATATTTTAATTTTCATGTACACACACAGACACAGACACACACACATACACACATATACATATATATATATATATATAGAGAGAGAGAGAGAGAGAAGGAGAAATGTCAGCATTGTACAGAGAGCACTAACATGGCTGTGTTTATTTTCCTAAAAGGATGATTCCTCAGAGGATAGAGTCTGCATAGCTGGGCGATAGGAGCTAATTGGGTCTGGCAGCAGGGCATCTCTGCTCTTGGTGTGGGTTCTGGAACTAGCTAGCGCAGTTAACTACCTACCTAGCCTAGTGAGTGAGGTAACTGTCTGCATTTATTTCCATGAGCAGCTATGGAGGCTCTTGGGAATGAGCAGTGCTGTTGGGTTCCCAAGGTGAATTCCTACTCTGCGGGTTTCTGTACCAAGTGGATGTCATAGCTTACAGTGGAACAGGATGAAAGGGGCCACACTGTTGAGTCTCCTCAAGGGGTTGAAATTTCAGGAAGCACCTATAAGATAGAAAAGTTCGTGTTGGTCCGAACTCACGTAATTCTGATGGGGCATTTCCTGATGTGACTTCTTGGAAGCAGAAGTTGAAGAACGGATAGCATAAGTGTGTCATTCGTGTACTGAGCACACAGAAAGGGGCTCTGGTAGTAGTTTGGGAAACTGAGAATGGATTCGAGATTCTGCTACTCTGTGGGTCCTCCAAACACATGCAGGGAAGTGTCAGCATTATCAGTGTAAATGCAATGAAAACCTCGAGGTGATGCTTTTTCAGACCTTTGAGCCCTGCATTTAGTACCACCAAAGTCAACACAGAGCTATTATTGGGCGGGGGGGGGATAGGTACACAGCTGTGCTCAGGGTTTACTCCTGGATCTGTCTCAGGGCTCACTCCTGGCAGTGCTCTCTGCCCTTTGCAGAACCAGAGAGAATTGGGATCAGCTGTGTGCGAGGCAAGTACCTTCATCCCTCTCCTATTTCTCCTGCCAGTTTTGGGTTTTTGAAGTCCCTAAGCAACAAAAAATTCCAGTTTGATAAGTGGCTTAGTCAAAAGATGAATCAACCCAGTGTTCATCGAAATGATTCATTTCCCCCTTCTGATAAAAAACCAAATAAGAAAGAGATGACTTTGTGGCTTGTGAACTTGCCATGGGTGGCAGGTCCTTCCCCTGCACAACAGGGGAGACTGGGGCTAACGAATGCTCTCCTCTGCCCCCACTTCCAGTTTCCCCTACACCCTTCATTTATGGCCCTCCTGGCTACTTCATTGATTTCTATTAAAGTCAGCCTGTTTCTCTATGACTGGCACATTTCCTGTTAGTAGACCATGTTTAATCATTTGCCAATTTAAAATATTCCATTTTTGTAAAATTTTTATTAGTGAGACACCAGGAGGTACAGTTGTAGACTTACAAATTTTTGTGCTTGGGTTTCAATTATACAATGATCAAATACCCATCCCTCCACCAGTGCCCATTTCCCACCACCACGAATCCCAGTATCCCTCCCACCCCCCCCCCCCCATCCCACCCTGTCTCTGTGGCAGGGCATTCCCTTTTGTTCTCTCTCTCCTATTGGGTGTTGTGGTTTGAAAAAGAGGCAATGGGTGGCAATCATGTTTGGTCTATAGTCTACTTTTAGCATGCTTCTCCCATCCTGGGAGGATCCTCCCAACACCCTTTATTTGGTGTTCCCTTCTCTATCTGAGCTCCCTTTTCCCCTAGCATGTGTGGCTGGCTTCCAAGCCATGGAGTACACATAGAAAGATTGCATTCATCTGGGGAACATAAAGTAACAAAACAGGAGACTAACACCCAAGAATGGCCGAGATTGGTACCAGGAATATTCCAATTTTTTTTAAAACACATGCTTAGTAAGTTATGACATGATGCTTTCCAAAATAGATTTGTTATTTTGTAAAGAGATAGCAATTATATATATAAAAATTGTTGTTACTCAGAAAGCTATGGTTGTTCATGGATACATGTGCATCAAGGTAAAAAATACTTTAAATTATTTGTCTAATCCCAAGCCCAGGTTACTTATGTGGGTTTAGAAACCACAGAGTGTGGCTTATGGGCTTGACTATTCGGAAGACATGACGGTCACTGAGAAAACACATTTTACCTCTGGCCAACAAAACCAGGGGTCCCAATATAGTTACTCCTAGGTAGGAAGGAACTGTCAGAATGTTGGCTCTGGATGAAAAATAAAGCCTTTCAGAAAGAAGCTTCTTTCTTTCTTTCTTCCTTCCTTCCTTCCTTCCTTCCTTCCTTCCTTTCTTTCTTTCTTTCTTTCTTTCTTTCTTTCTTTCTTTCTTTTATTTCTTGTTTCTGTTTTTGGGCCACCCCAGCAATGCTCAGGATTTACTCCTGGCTCTGCACTCAGGGATCACTCCTGATGGGGCTCAGAGGACCGTATTGGAGCTGGGGATTGAACCCAGGTCAGCCACATGCAAGGTGAGCACCTTACCCACTGTACTATTGCTCTGACCCCATGGTTTCTGATTTATTATCTAATATCTACATATTGCTCACTGTATTTTGGAATTAGGGTCCCACAAGTAGATAGATTTCTTTAAGAAGGAACATCAACCCACACCTAATTCTTATTCAGACTGAGTCAAGAAACCCAACCAGAATACTTATAAACAACTGGAAACGGCAAACATGAACTGTAAGGAAACCAGCATCTGACCCAAGATAAAACTCTCTGCTATAAAAATAAATACAAAAATAAAAGTAATAAAAACTGAGTGCTATGTCTATAATAACAACCTGCCTGAACACAGGGCTTTCATATTTAAAACTTATCTTAGATAAACAAGCATAACTGAAACCAGTCCAAAAGAAATTAAAGAGCTGGATTCAAAATTGAAAAACCAGGGGCCAGAGATACAGGACAGAGGGTGAGGTGCTTGGTATACATGCAACTGACCTGAGTTCAAGCCACCACACCACATAGGGTTCCCTGGGCACTGCCAGGAGTGATACCTGAAGGCAGAGCCAGGAGTAAACCCTGAGCACCACCAAGTGTGGTTCAGAAACCCAAATAAATGACTAAAAAACAGTATCTTTTCTGTGTGGAAGTAGTTGTATTTTTTTGTCTTTCTTAAAGCATAAGATTAGGACAGGTGAAAACCCTTATTGAGAAACTTCTGTTTAGGGTTTTCACATCAGATGGAGAATGACTGAAACCACGAGCCCAGAAAGACGTTTACTGGTCGCTGAACCTACCACTGTCACCCACCGTTCCTTATAAATGGACTATACTTCTCTATTCCCCCTTCAGAGCATCTGCTTCTTGTGACCATATGGACAAGATGTTCACTCTGAGAAAAACAGTTACTCAGGCTGGCTCGTTGGTGATTCTAAAGTCTCCAAATTAATTATTCCTTGTGTGGAAATGAAACCAGACCTTCATGGTTAGCTGTTTGCATACAGTAATCATTATCGTTTCATTTTTGTAAAAAAAGTGACTGGAGGAAAGAAATATCTGTTTCTAAAAGATCTGTTGAGGGGCTGGAGAGATAGCACAGTGGGTAGGGCGTTTGCCCTGCACACGGCTGACCCGGGTTCGATTCCCAGCATCCCATATGGTCCCCTGAGCACTCCTAAGTGCAGAGCCAGGAGTAACCCCTGTGCATTGCTGGGTGTGACCCAAAAAAGCAAAAAAAAAAAAATCTCTTGAGTAAATTTAGTCAACCAAGAGAATTATATATGTATATGGAGAGAGAGAGAGAGAGAGAGAGAGAGATTTTTTTCCCCTTTATTTTATTTTATTTTTTTTTACAGTTGTAGATTTACAATTTTTTGTGCTTTGGTTTCAATTATACAATGATCAGATACCCATCCCTCCACCAGTGCCCATTTTCCACCACCATGGATAATATCCCTCCCACCCCCATCCCCCCATCCCCCCTGTCTCTGTGGCAGGGCAATCCCCTGTGTGAGAGAGAGAGATTTGATCTAAGAAATGGTGATGAACATTGTTGATAGTTGTGTGTAACATTAAAATAACTGTGAATGATATACTTAACACAGTGCCAGTTTTATAAACATTGATATAAAATTGTTGACAATGTAAAGATAAAGTCTTGGAAAGTAGAGAGTGATAACCATAAGGTCACGTTAATCTTTTTTATAAAGAAAATTGATTTAGGGGCAGAGAGATCATTTGGAAGGCCAGGAGCTTGCCTTGCGTATAACTGACCTTAGTCCCATCCCTGTCATTTTCGTAGTTTCAGAGCCCCAATAGGAGAGACCTCTGAGCACAGAGCAGAAGTAAGCCCTGAGCACTGTTGAGCATGCCCCCCGATTCAGATGAAAGTTGATTCAAAGAATGTAGCAAGTGGCGTAGAAGTGGAGGGGAAGAATTCATTTTTGAATTGAAACAGATTTAAATATTATTATGATTTTACTGAGCCTTAGAAGGATCATCTGGAAATGACTAACCTTATTGTAAGAAACATTTATTTTGAAGTTGTACTCTAACCACTTGATCTCCTTTCAGGAAATATGAAATTATAAACTTTGACCAAGTGTTTGTCGTGTATGGTTTTTATTTTTTATTTTTATTTCTCTATTTTTTTTCCAGCTGTCTTTGTTCAAAAATTAAAAGTGTCCCCACCCCAAGGGACCCAGCCCTGGCAGCCAAAAACCTCCAGAACCCAACTGCCACCATGCTCAAGGCTGCTCCCCACACGCTCAGGCCAAGCTTCACACATGAGTGAACATATTTTTGGACTGTGCGGCCACATTTGCAGTGGCGCGACACATAAGACACTCCCTATCCATTCTCCATAAGTCACTGTCAATGTCCTCCCGTTGTTCATCGATTTGCTCGAGTGGGCCAGTGATGTCTCCATTGTGACAATTGTTACTGTGTTTGGCATATCGAATACGCCACGAGGAGCTTGCCAGGCTTTGCCGTGCGGGTGAGATACTCTCGGTAGCTTGCTGGGCTCTCCGAGAGGGACAGAGGAATCAAACTCGGGTTGGCCATGTTGGCCGCTTGCAAGGCAAACACCCTATCCGCTGTGCTATCACTCCAGCCCACTCCATAAGTACCACAACACGTTTAATAGGGTTCAGATGGCAGGCAGCAAATCATAGAAGGAAATATATATATAAGTGCATATATACATATTTTCATATATATACACACACAAAAGATCACACATCACTCAGCCTTTAACAACATGTTAGCGATATCCTAAAGAATGTCTTAAGTGACCCCTGCCAAAATAGAATGATCTTTACACTATTTCCTATATGGATACTTTTTTGTAAGCATTTTCAGCGGTTCTTCATAACTGACAATACAAAATATATTATTTCTGTTGTGCTTTGGGACAGGGATCGGGGCTTGAAATGGAAACATCCCAAATCTGGTGGTGGGAAGGTGTAATGGTGGTGGGATTGGTGTTTGAATATTAAATGGAATCAAATATTGTGAACTACCTGATAAAATAAAAAAAATTTTAAAAATTTAAACAGTGGTTGTTGAAGATGAGGTTGATTTTTCTTCTAGGGTATCAAATTTTGTGTGGAGGTGAATAAAAATTTTTCACTCTTTAATTTTTTAAAATTGAAGAGGTGCCGAGTAAAGTAAGTAAAGGCCCTCCCGTTGATCGTCGATTTGCTCGAGCGGGCCCAGTAACGTCTCCATTGGAGACTTTGTTGTTACTGTGTCTGGCATATCGAATACTCTCGGTAGCTTGCCGGGCTCTCCGAGAGGGGTGGAGGAATCGAACTCGGGTCTACTCGATTTGGAGCCTACTCGATTTGGAGTCGAGCATCTTCCACCCAGATCCTCCAAATTCCAGTAGGCGGGGGTCACACCCACCACCTGGCCCCCTGGCGCCGTGTAATCCCATCAGCGGCCAAGACTCAGAGACTATAAAATCCAGATCCCGGACGAGAACAGTGCAGTCTCTGCCCCCGCGCCTGGGTGTTCCTTCCCGGAGTCCCTTGGAGGGGAGCGGGTTGAGCTTTGCTCCCCGCCCCGACCAGGGCTACGGCAGCCGAAGACCTCCAGGACCAGCCACCACCATGCTGAGACCACTCTCCGCACACATGAAGGTACTGGCAGAGGGACAAAGCCACGCGGGTTCCGGGGCCGAGACCTCCAAGCCTACTCGATTTGGAGTCGAGCATCTTCCACCCAGATCCTCCAAATTCCAGTAGGCGGGGGTCACACCCACCACCTGGCCCCCTGGCGCCGTGTAATCCCATCAGCGGCCAAGACTCAGAGACTATAAAATCCAGATCCCGGAACCGCGAGGCCGCATTCGCGGCTGCGCGACATCTTATTATCTCATTCCTACTTTGGACAAACTTGCAGGCTATCGAATGTAGCCTGCCCACAGGGCAGAGTCTGGCAAACTCCCCGTGGCCTACCAAATATGCCAAATACCAGTAACAATGATGGGTCTCATTCTCCTAAAGAGCCGTGAATATAATCTCAGGGCTAGGATGAAAGAGACGTTACTGGGGCCTGCTCGAGGCAATCGATGATTAACAGGATGATGAAATGAAATGAAATGAAGAGGTGCCATTGTGTATTTTATTTTCTAGGCCATAGTGCTCAGGAATTTGGTAGATTGTTGTTCTTTATTTTGGGGGATTCCAAGCAGTGCTCAGGTGGTCCACGGGCATCTCTTGAGGAGACCTGGTCAGTTGAGCCAGCATCTTGGTGCCGGGACCCAAAGATGTGATGTGGTGCAAACTGGAAGTGCTTGAAGTCCCCAGAAATCCCAGCAATGCTTGGCATATAATGTTTTACTAAATATTTCTGTCAAAGTCTTTGTTGTTGTTGTTATTGTTTTTATTTTTTTGTTTGTTTGGGGGCTACACCTGTTGATGCATAGGGTGACTCCTGGTTCTGCACTCAGGAATTACTCCTAACAGTACTCAAGAGTGCATATGGGATACTGCAGATTGAACCTGGGTCAGCTGCATAAAGGCAAGTGCCCTACCCACTGTACTGCAACTCTGGCCCCAAAGTCCTTTTAAAGATCAGATTCATAGTCACGATCCTCCTGTTATTCATCGATTTGCTCAAGCAGACCCAGTAACATCTCCATTGTGAGACTTGTTGTTACTGTGTTTGGCATATTGAATATATCATGGGTAGCTTGCCAGGCTTTGCCGTGCGGTCGCGATACTCTCAGTAGCTTGCCGGGCTCTCCGGGAGGGGCGGAGGAATCGAACCCGGCTTGGCTGGGCCGGCTGTGCACAAGGAAAATGCCCTACCACTAAATTAGAATTTGGTGCTAGAGAGACAGCTAGTGGACTGAGCAAAAGCTGTGCATGCAGGAAGCTAGAGACCCAGCCCTGCACCAAATGGTTCCCTGAGCACTACCAGGAGTAGCCTTTGAGCAAAGTCAGGTGTGGCACAGAAGAAGGAGAAGGAGAAGGAGAAGGAGGAGAAGGAGGAGGAGGAGGAGGAGGAGGAGGAGGAGAAGAAGAAGAAGAAGAAGAAGAAGAAGAAGAAGAAGAAGAAGAAGAAGAAGAAGAAGAAGAAGAAGAAGAAGAAGAAGAAAGAGGAGGAGGAGGAAGAAAGAAAGAAAGAAAGAAAGAAAGAAAGAAAGAAAGAAAGAAAGAAAGAAAGAAAGAAGCCAGAATGATAGTACAGATGATAGGGGATAGGATGCTTGCCTGGCATGTGACATGTGACTGACCCAGGTATGATACCTGGCATCCCATATTGTCCTTTGAGCCTCACCAGAATTGATCCCTGAGCAGAGTCAGCAGTAAGAGTTATGTACCAATGGGTATGGCCCAAGAAGCAAACGAGAGAGAGAGAGAGAGAGAGAGAGAGAGAGAGAGGTAAAGAAGGGAAAGAAGGGAAAGAGAAAAGAGGGAGGGGGAAGAGGGAAAAAGAGAAAACAAAATAAAGGGAAAAGAAGGGATGGGTAGGAGAGTGGAGGGGAGGAGATAGAGGAAGGAAGGTAAAAGAGAGAGAAGGAAAGCGAAAGAGAAAGGAGAAAGAGAGGAGAGGGAGGGAAAGAAGAAAGAAAGTGGTAGGGGATGAGAAGAGAAGGAAGTTTGATAAGTAAAAGAGCTAGTAAAGGGAATAAGCACTTCTTTTGCATACAGTTGACCTGGTTTGTTCCCCAGCACTTCATACAGACCCCGTGAGCACTACCTGGGGGTGGTTCCTGAGCACCACTGAGTGTGGCTAGCAGCATCCCCCACCATAGGACTAAAAGCAAAAGTGTAAAATTTCTTCTTTTCCGAAGTAGTTCAATTATCAATGCTAAAAAGGAGAACAACATGCTATTTGGACAATAAAAGAGGCAACAATCAGTCTTCAGTGGACTTTGACTGCATCCCTGTTTCTGTTGTCTCTGCCGATCAGGCTAAAGGCAGCTCCTACGTGCTGCTCAGTCCAGCTGTCACCCAAAGTGTCTCTGCATCAGAACCTCCCAGGAGCTATCACACTGGAAAGATCATTTTTCTGGATAACCCACATTGCTCAATAACCCACATGATTAAATAACCCACACAGTTATTTGACTTTTCTGTTAAACATTGAGAGAAAATAGAATCTCCCAGACAGCAGGGTCTCATGCACTAGAATTGACATCAGCAAACTTCAGGCTCGGTGAGCAGAAGGGCGGGGGCTGAGTCCATCCACTGGACTGTTGCAGGGAACACACAGGGTTGAAGCTCTGAAGTGGCTGAAATGCATCTTCCACCTGTGGCCTTGGGCCGCTCACACTGAGGTGATCCCCAGGGTCCCCTGCCCTACTTGACTGACAGCTCAGTAGGTCAGGGTATCTGCTGGTGTTGAATTTCACAAGTGATAGGACCTGACACTAAGCATAGGCCAAAACATATTTTTATTTATTTATTTATTTTATTATTTTTTTTTTTGCTTTTTTGGGTCACACCCGGCGATGCACAGGGGTTACTCCTGGCTCTGCACTCAGGAGTTACTCCTGGCAGTGCTCAGGGGACCATATGGGATGTTGGGAATTGAACCCGGGTCGGCCGTGTGCAAGGCAAATGCCCTACCTGCTGTGCTATTTCTCCAGCCCCGCCAAAACATATTTTTTAAATAATTTTATTAAAGAACCAGTGATGTAGGCAGGTAGACAGGGAGGGCCCCCTCCCGAGGCAACGACAAAAGCCAGCCCTGCAGAAAATAGGAAAACAGGAACTAAGGCTTGATAAGACCCTCACCTGGCTCCAGTAACAGACCCAAAGAAGCTCCTCTAGGAACAAAAGGCCAGGAAAGGAATTTCAAAGAAGACCATCACCACTCCCATCCTCCCTGGTAACCTCCTTAGCAATGGGACACTTACCTGGGAAGAAGCCCCACGTGGGGGCAGGTTGAAGAAACCCTATAAAGGCCACCTTGAACAAAGGAAGCGCGTGCATATGCTGCTTGAGCCCATGTGCTGCTTGCGCCCACGTGGCCGAGCACATGTGGTTCCCAAGCACATGTGTCGCCCGCATCTCCCCTCTTGAGATGTGTACTTTCATGCTTTCGTGTCTAACTTTACTCTCTCACTCCCTCTCCCTTCCTCCATACCTAAAAATCCTCCAAATAAAATCTATTTACTTCACTGCTTGTCTACTCCTGAAATTCCTTTCTGCGAGGCGAGACAAGAACCCAGCAACCCTGGGTCCCGAATGGCAGAGGCGAGTGGGGAGAAAGTGACAGTCTTTCTCCTCCCTGCTTCACATACGTCACCGACATCACCAGGATTTGCTATGTTACTGATAGTTGAGTTTTAGGCCTATAAAAATTCAACACCAATCCCTCCACTGGTGTCAACTTCCTTCCGCCAGTGTTCCCAGGTTCCCTCCCCACCCCAAGCCTCACCTGTCTACTTGATAGGCACATTACAAAGTTTCAGTGGTTGCCACTTAGAGCTTGGCATGTTTTCAGTTCTGTTGAATTTGTGTTTTGGGTATATGACTATATCTTCACTCATATCACTGGATAACTGAAACCCTGATGTCTGTTCACCCATTACTTCTTGTTCTCTTCTTCCCCTATTGTTTTCTTTTCTTCTCCGTCTTTCTGCTCTTTCAACACTGGGGTTGAGGGTGATTTTGGCATTCCCCCTTTACTACAGTACATGTCATTATCCAGAATTCTATATTCCACACATAAGTGAGATTATCCTGTGTTTGTCTTTCTTCTTTTAGGCCAAAGACCTATTTTGAAATACATTTTCTCTCTGGCTCCAAAATTTAAGATTGTATGTTCTTTCATTATGATGAATTCACTTTGACTCTAGTGAAAAAAAAAGGTAAAAAGGCACAAGAATTTTTCATGAAGAGGAACAGTTAACTGTGGGTTGAACTATGCCACCTCCTTCCAGTTTCAGTATGTGACACTGAAATATAAAATTCACTCAACACGACAGTTCAAGTCATTTAGAAAGGATGGTCTTTCTAGAAAGTTAAATAGATTGTTTTGAAAATTCCTAATGAAAATTCCTGTGGAAAAAATACCATATTCTTTTCACTGTGGAAATGGTACTGTACAAGTTGGTCCTGAATATGATCTAAAACCATCTAAGACATTAAAAAATTGGTATATATTTCATTAATTTTACTAAAGCACCATCATTTATACAGTTAATTATAGTTGAGTTTTAGACCTACTATGTTCCAGCACTAATCCTACCACCAGAGTTCCCAGGCTCCCTCTCACAGCACCTCCTTCTTTATTTTTTTAAGTGAAGGGGACGACATTGTATTGAAACAAACTTTTTGAGATATTTTATGTATGGACTTTGGAATACAAATAACTCCAAGACCATCAAAATGAGTTAAACAGAAAGAAAATTATCATTATTTCATGTAATCACTTGTATCACTTGTCATCCCATTGATCATTGATTTGCTCAAGTGGGTGCCAGTAACGTCACCATTTGTTCCTGTCACGTGCTAGTGTAACCGAATGGCATCTGCTCGCTCCAGGAACATGAAGAGCCTCAAACCATTTGTTCAGGATTTTGGTGAAGAAGTCTGACCATCTTGTAGGTGGGTGACCATGCAATCTTTTGAAGTCCTGTGGAATCCAATCAGTCATGGCTCTAGTCCAGCAGTCATCTCCAAATCGCATTACGTGTCCAGCCCATCTGATTTTCGATGCCTTGGCAAACGAGATAGCATCCCTGACTCTTGACTGTCGTCGGAGGTTGGAACTCTGGATTCCTTCTCTCACTTGAGTGAAGCATGATATTACAAGTATAGCTCTTTCCATTCCTCTTTGAGAGACTGAATTGTGTTCTCATCCTGTTTTTGTAGGGCCCAGGTCTCTGAGGCATATGTTAGTGCAGGAAGAACGGTGGAGTCGAAAAGATGTGACTGGAGCTGGAGGTTTTTCATCCTCTTAACAACTTCTTCGAAGCATGAATTTCATGTAATAAGGGACAAATATGGGTCACTTTCAGGAATAGGCAGCCAATGAACTCAACAGCATCTTTAAATAAGCAGTTTCTTTCACCTTTTCCATTCTGCACATGCATATGTTAGCTCTGTCTATAGCTCAAGTATGATCTCAAATGGCAGCCTGTTTCCAAGAGGCATTCGTGCAGGTCAGTTTCTGGACTTTTCCACTCTGTTTCAGTAACCTGAGTCTTTTATCTTATCAACAATACTGAAATGTGTTGACCATTATAGCTATCTCATAGTAAATCTTGAAGTTAGGCAATATGAGTTTGTCATATTTTATTATTTCTCTCTCTCTTTTTTTTCTTTTTTGGTCACACCCGGCAATGCTCAGGGGTTACTCCTGGCTCATGAATTACCCCTGGTGGTAATTCAGGAATTAGCCCTGGTGGTGCTCAGTGGATCATATGGGATACTGGGAATCAAACCCTGGTTGGCCATGTGCAAGGCAAACACCCTACCCACTGTGCTATGGCTCCAGGCCCAATTTTTCAAACATGTTTTTAATAGTCAGATTTAATTCTTGGAATCTGGTCACCCCCTATAGTAGGTAAGGATCATTACAAAATAGGGGTGAACGAAATAGAGGAAGAAAGGAAGACTCAATTTTAAATACTCAAGAAACAGTTTGCAACATATCTTACTTTGTCTTCCTTTATGAAAAGTTCTGTCTTTTGTTCTTTCAGTCCTCTGCTGATAAAAACATGCTCCACTTGGCCCAAGTTGAATTATCATAGATATTCATGCGAAAACAAATCTTCCACTGCTTCTTCTCTGAGAAGAGAACTAAATTAAAAAATAATCAGGAAAATCTGGGGGGTGGGGGTGGGGAGTTATTGGTTCTTCTGGTGCCATGCAGTAGAAATAAAAACTGCTAAATTTAGAAAGAAAGAAATTCTATATTTCAGATGAACATTAATAAGCAATTAATCTGACAAAACAGAGGGAATATTTATATTCAACCCTGAGATATTACCACACTATTTAAAAATTTAAAACATCATATTAAATCCTACATAATTGGCTATTTGAGCTTTAAATTTGGTGGATTATTAGAATCAAAATCTCCGAATATAAGAAAGGAGTTTTGTTGCCAGATACTATTTTTATTGTTTTTTCTTTGTTTGTTTGTTTGTTTGTTTTGGGACCACACCTGGTGGTGCTCAGGGATTAGTTCTGGCTCTGTGCCAGGGTATTGTACCAGGGATGGGATGGGTTTAGGGACAGGCAAGCAAAACATCTTACTGGCTTTACAATCTCTCTACCCCCATTTTTGTCCTCAATACCAATTTTTTTTAAACCTCCAAAGCAATTTACAGACTTACTGTGAGTTGCAAAGAAGCCTGAATGCCTGGGACTTGAGGGTTTTGTGACCAAGAACAGCTCCCCAGTCCTGTCAACAGGGACAGATGGACCAAGGAATAGGGATGGGAAAAATGAGAGGATGAGGAGCAGGGCCCAGACTGGTTGAGTCAGTTTATTTCTCTCTCTTCTCTTATTAGCTTCATCCCCTACTTTTCTCTTACACTGTAGTTATTTCTTCCCCAGCAAAATTAGATCTCTCTCCTTTACAGTGTGATTATTTCTTCCCTATTTACAGCGTCGTTATTTCTCCCTTTTCCCCAACAAAGTTCGATCTCTCCCCTTACAGCATAGTAATTGCTCCTCTTTTCTCCCTCCTTACAGCGCAGTTAATCGTGAAGGGTGGAGGTACACATAGGTGGGCTTGAAAATTATCATAACAACAAGCAGATGTAAAGCCACTTCTTCAGTGGAAATTCTAGGGGATTAACTCCAGGACAAAATCTCATCGGAGGGTTCAACACTCTATATTACTAGGAGATCTGCTCAGAGGGGGGCAGGTGAGAGCCCTCCCCACCCCAAGGGACCCAGCCCCGGTAGCCAAAAACCCCACAACCACGCACAAGGCTGCTCCCCACATGCTTGGGCTGAACCTCATGCAGGAGTGAATGTATTCCTGGACCACGCAGCCTCAAATAAGACACTCCCTACCCAGTATCCAAGAGTACCACCCCACATTTCTGTACTGTTTGGCTCACCTCCTGAATAATTTCAATATTATACAACTTCCTTTACTGCATATTGTTTTCTATCCTGGTAGGAGATCTGAAGTAAATTTCCAGTGTCGTTGAATCTTCAAGACTTCTTCCAACCAAGTTCCAGAAATTGCTTATGCTTTCAACACCACAAGATCACAAAAACTACATCTGGAATCATGAATCAAGAATCACGACCATCCTGTTATTCGTTGATTGCCTAGCAGGCCCCAGTAACGTCTCCTTTATCCTAGCCCTGAGATTATATTCAAGGCTCTTTAGGAGAATGAGACCCATCATTGTTACTCGTATTTGGCATATTGGGTACGCCACGAGGAGTTTGCCAGACTCTGCCCTGTGTGCAGTCTACATTCGGTAGCCTGCCAGTTTGTCCAAAGTAGGGATGAGATAATAAGATGTCATAATAAGATGTCTCAGCCGCACAGTTCTGGTTCCGGGAGCTGGTTTTTATAGTCTCTGAGTCTTGGCCATTGATGGGATTACACGGCGCCAGGGGGCCAGTTGGTGAGTGTGACCCCCGCCTACTGGAATTTGGAGGATCTGGGTGGAGGATGCTCAGCCCCGATCCAAGTAGGCTTGGAGATCTCAGCCCCGGGGCTGCTTGCCTTTGTTCCTCTGCCGGTACCTTCAGGTGTGCGGAGAGTGGTCTCAGCATGGTGGTGGCTGGTCCTGGAGTAACATCTGGAATACCACTGCTTATTGGAGTTAACAACATTTTAGGGATGTTTGGCTTACTTGAGAAGGCACCTTGAGAAGTAGGGGGTGAGAGTGAAATAATAAGCATAATAAATAATAGTGGCTGCAATCCATTCCCTGCTTACTATGCCCTGGCATTGTGCTATGGTTCACACATCTTAGTTCATTTCCATCTCTACCTATGAGTTGAATATTTCCCTGAAAATATTTGGAAGGTTAAGTCAATTGACCAGCTTGACCCAGCAAGTATGTACCTCATCGTAATGTTCTTATGGGCAAGGATGTCCTGTTAGTATTATTAAACCTTCCAAATTTAGAACAACCATTTATACATGGTAGTTCCTGATGAATAATTGTTGAAAGAACAAGTGCGTCAAAGCCTGCATTAATCTTAAAGAAAGACAGAAGTTCAAAATGGGTCTCATATCCCTTACTGTCTCTTTTCTTTCACCTTATCTCACAGCAACTCTATAGGGCCCCAGAGTGTTCTTTCAACATGATTTCTGCACTGAAGGCAATCGCTGTCTCATTTTTTAAGGGTGAAGCTATAAGGAAGTAATTTGTGTCTGTTAACTTTGGGTTTTTACTTTATCTGAGGCAGCTTCTAGACATTTCCTTCTGAAAATCTTTGAATTTTGCCACTTTGCGCCTTCTTTTGTAGGGAAAGTAGTAAAATGGGATCTCCAGCACTGAGAAACAGGTTGGTTGTAAGAGTAGAGAGAAAACTAAAGACTCAGTAAGACACAAGTTGACACAAACTTTTGAAATGGCATGAACCCACTAATTTTCTTTTTCTCGTGCAACTGTTATTTTCCAGCAATCCCTTCAACTTGCTGAAAAGTAGGGGTGGGTGGAGAAGGGAAAATCACACTGTACAAATAAAGGCATTACTATTCAGTTGAGGTGAGTCATGTTTTATTTTCAAACCAGGAGATCAAGCCCCAAGTGGGCAGAAATAATAGCAATAATAGTAGTAGCAGTAACAATTTGTAGCTCAAGGAGATATTTGCGATGCTGGTGATAGAAGTTGGGGCACAAAAAAGGATCATAGTATTACTTCCTATCCTAGATTTCTGTTCTCCCATTGGCAGTTTCCCAGTCCTCTGCTGACTATTTGCTTGGAGAAAATGTGGGGATTTTCTGGGAATTCAGTGAGCTTTCTTTCTTTTTTTTAAAATTTTTTAAAAATTTTATACACAAATCACAAATCATCCTGTTATTCATCGATTGCCTCGAGCAGGCCCCAGTAACGTCTCTTTCATCTTAGCCCTGAGATTATATTCAAGGCTCTTTAGGAGAATGAGACCCATCATTGTTACTGGTATTTGGCATATTGGGTACGCCACGGGGAGTTTGCCAGACTCTGCCGTGTGGGCAGGCTACATTCGGTAGCCTGCCAGTTTGACAAAGTAGGAATGAGATAATAAGATGTCATAATAGAAAATTTTATACAGTGGTTCACAATATTTGATTACATTTAATATTCAAACACTGGGCTGGAGTGATAGCACAATGATAGGGCGTTAGCCTTGCATGTGGCCAACATGGCCGACTTGAGTCTGATTCTTCGGTCCCTCTCAGAGAACCCAGCAAGCTACCAAAAGCATCTTGCCTGCACGGCAAAGCCTGGAAAGCTACCTGTGATGTATTCGATATGCCAAACACAGTAACAATTCTCACAACGTTACTGGGCCTGCTTGAGCAAATCTATGAACAATGGGAGGACAGTGACAGTAGTGACAGTGATTCAAACACCAATCTCACCACCATTACACCTTCCCACCACCATATTTGGGATATTTCCATCCCAAGCCCCAAGCCCTGTCCCAAAGCACAACTGAAATAATATATTTTTTATTGTCTGTTATGAAAAACCGCTGAAAATGCTACAAAAAAGTATCCGTAGAGGAAACAGTCTGGAGATTGTTCTATTTTGGTAGGGACCGTTAAGACATTCTTTAGGATATCGCTAACATGTTGTTAAAGGTTGAGTGATGTGAACTTTTGTATATGTATATATCTGAAAATATGTATATATGAATATATATATATATATATATATATATATTTCCCTCTATGATTTGTTGCCTCCCAAAGAAGAATAGAAAGAGCTATGCTTGGAATATCACGTTTCACTCAAATGAGAGAAAGAATCCGGAGTTCTGACATCCGTCGACGATCAAGAATCAGGGACGCTGTCTCATTTGCCAAGGTGTCGAAAATCAGATGGGCTGGTCATGTAATGAGATTTAAAGACGACCGCTGGACTAGAGCTGTTACCGACTGGATTCCACGGCATGTCAAAAGACCGCGAGGCCGCCCACCTACCAGATGGTCAGACTTCTTCGTCAAGATCATGAACGATCGGTTTGAGGCCCTTCATGTTCCCGGAGCAAACAGATGCCATGGGGCTACACTAGCACGCTAGCACGCGACAGGGACAAATGGAGACGTTACTGGCGCCTGCTCGAGCAAATCGCCAACTAACGGGAAGTTAAGTGATTAAGTGAAGTGATTTGTTGCCTAGCATTTAAATCCCATCCAATGTGGTGTGGTACTCTTGGATACTGGGTAGGGAGTGTCTTTTGTGGCCGCGCAGTCCAGGAATACGTGCACTCCTGCATGAGGTTCAGCCCCAGCGTGTGGGGAGCAGCCTTGTACGTGGCAGCAGTTGTGTTGTGGGGGTTTTTTGGATGCCGGGGGCTGGGTCCCTTGGGTCGGGGAGGGCAATCACCTGCCCCACTCTGGGGAGCCCCGAGTGAAACACCCTGGCTTGGAGTCCAGTGGCAGGGCTCTGGCGGGTGTCATGTTGCTCCCTTCTAGGCGGAAAAAGCAGGGCGGTCATGATGGCTTATGGGCATGCCCCCTGGGATGCTGGAGACAGGGGCAAACGGGCAGAGGATCTCCTCTCCTGGTCCCGGAGCCTTCTTTCTAAGGCCAAACCTGAAGATGAGTGTGGCAGAGGAAAAAGTAAGAGGGTTTGGAAGCTGCCATCTCTGACATAATGAAGAAATAAAGTTTTGACTGAGAGTCATGTCAAGGACGCAAGAGGCTGTCTGTTGGACTGGAAAAATAAGCTTTGGTGCCAACGAGGGAGGTGTTTCCATTTCTGCTTTGCCATGTCTTGGTTTTACGTTTTAGAGTAAGTACATTAACATATCTGAATAGAACCCACAACCGCCAGCTGCCAGAAAAGCAGTATGAAATGTGCTCACAAGCTACCATTGTCACTCATGTGCACTTTCTTGATTTTATTTAATTTGTCTTAATGGTGCCATGCTGGAAATTGAACTCAGAGCTTATGCAGGTGAAGCAGACTCACTACCACTGAGTCCCTTCCCTGGTCTTTAATGGCTATAAATTAAATAAATCTTCCTACTAAGGATTTGTTCTGCTCTGTTATTTTCCTTTAACTGAAACAGCATGGGGGGAGGGATGTTCAGAAACGTATAAACAAATTCTCTAGTTGCACAATGAAGGAAATAAACATTTTGGTATTACTCCTAATTTTGGCTATTTAGGAGATATTCTTGAGCCACATTTCTTGGGCTACCTCCTTCCCTCTGATATTCAGTTCCTTTTGTATACAATGGAAGATACATAATCTTTGTCTTGCTTAATATGTGTTGTATTCTAAACATACAGTTACAATCAGGATAGTGATTAAAATGGGCATCCCTGTGTGACTGATGTCTTTCAAAAGCGGAAAATACTAACCTGGCAACAGAATGGGCCAGAGGAGATCCCCAAAGTACTGTGTTTGGCTGACTTTGCAACACGGTGGTGTTGGAAATTTCACTACTTTTTGGAAAATTTGCTTATGCACATATAATTTTTTTGATTTTAATTTTTTTGAATCGAATCACTGTGAGATAGACCCTTACAAAGCTTTTCATGATTAGGTTTCAGTCATACAGTGTTCCAACACCCATCCCTCCACCAGTGTACATTTCCCAGCACCAGTGTCCCATCAACCCCCTCACAATGCCCCCACCCAGCCTGCCTCTATGACAAGCGCTTTTCTTCTCTCTCTCTCTCTCTCTCTCTCTCTCTCTCTCTCTCTCTCTCTCTCTCTCTCTCTCTCCCTTTTATTTATTTTCTTTTTTTTCTTTTTGGGTCCCACCTGGCCATGCACAGGGGTTACTCCTGGCTCTGCACTCAGGAGTTACTCCTGGCAGTGCTCAGGGGACTATATGGGATGCTGGGAATCGAACCCAGGTCGGCCGCATGCAAGGCAAAAGCCCTACCTCCTGTGCTATCTCTCCAGCCCCTCTCTCTCCCTTTTAACACTCAGTTCCTGTCCAGCACGATAACTTCCAGCTACTATTGTCATAGGTAAAGGTAAAGGTAAAGGCCCTCCCGTTGATCATCGATTTGCTCGAGCTGGCCCAGTAACGTCTCCATTGGAGACTTTGTTGTTACTGTGTCTGGCATACCGAATACGTCATGGGGAGCTTGCCAGGCTCTGGCGTGCGGGTGAGATACTCTCGGTAGCTTGCCGGGCTCTCCGAGAGGGGCGGAGGAATCGAACTCGGGTCGGCCATGTTGGCTGCGTGCAAGGCAAACACCCTACCGCTGTGCTACCGCTGTACTATTGTCATACTGGTGTTTTCTCTATCTTACTTGCCCTACACACACTTGTGGTTTATTTCAACCACTGATCCTAGCCCCTGTATTCCCTGGCCATGTATGCAGTCATTCTATATCTGTCCGTCTCCTTCTGACTCATTTCATTCATCATGATACTCTCCATGTCCTTCCATGTATAGGCAAATATTATGACTTACTTTTTCCTAACAGCTACATAGTATTCCATACACACATAATATTTTCACTCTCGAACAATTGCTATACATGCTGCCTCATTAAGCATATATTTGCATATGTTATCCTGTGTTTCAAAACAGTCTTGCCTTTAGCCTTTCTCGAAATTAGATGAGTTTTTCTGTACTAAATTTTTAAGTGAATTTTGAGTATAAAGAAACTATTAGTCATTGGGGCTGGAGTAATAGCACAGCCGGTAGGGCATTTGCCTTGCATCTGGCTGACTTGGGTTCGATTCCCAGCATCCCATATGGTCCCCTGAGCACCACTAGGAGTTAATTTCCGAGTGCAGAGCCAGGAGTAAACCCTGTGCATCGCCAGGTGTGACCCAATAAGAAAAAAAAAAGAAACTATTAGTCATAGATGTTCTAAAACGTGTAAAAATATGATTGATATTTATTAATTTCACTTACTTTCTACTATTTTACTACCCTTCATTTATTTGCAACACTTCTCTACCGCAACTGTAAAATTTGACTAATTTTCATTCTCTATGTATGGATCACTTTCATTTATCCTCTATTATTTAATTTTGTGCTTATTGATTTATTTTTCTTTTTGTGAACATCCCTTGAGTATCTTGCTAAGGTTGAGATAATACATGCCTCTTTTCTCAGAAAATAAATGAGAATATCTTTTCATATACTGGCTTAGAGCATTTGGCTTTGCAGGAATGAGTTCGTCAGTCCATGAAGTCAGACTGGAGAGTTAAATGAAAAGTTGATCTTCATGTGATATGTTCTAGCAACTCCAAGTGCTGAAAGTCTGTGAAGAGAGGGAAAACAAAGGTCAACCAATTTTCTCTTCACTTCTTCTCAGGCCCTCACTTCTTGCTCTTCCTGTTACCTCCTTCACTTTCCAGTCTTTCCTAACCTTTTAAACTGTTTCCTGATCTGTAAATGTGGGATCCCAGACACTGGTGTGCTAGTTTAACGTCAGCTCAATGGGGTAAGAAGGCATGTGTGGTATCTGCAAAGTTCTATAGTGTAAATATTTTCGTGGGGACTGATTTCAATATACCAGTATAGATGGTACTGCGTAGGGAGTTGGCAGAGAAGTTCTCTGTCTACACTAGCAGGCCCCCATCTTTAACACTGATCTGAGGGGTTAGTAATCAGCACCCTTCTTTATTTATTGACATCTTCCTATGATCTCACCAAACTTTGACTTTAAATATCATCCACATGCTGATGAATTCCCAGTTAGACTGTGTGCCCAATCTATTTCTTTCTTTCTTTCTTTTTAAATTTTTATTAGTGAAACACCATGAGGTACAGTTGTAGACATGCAAATTTTTGTGCTTGGGTTTCAGTTATACAATGATCCAGTACCTATCCCTCTACTAGTGCCCATTCTCCATAATTTACATTTTTAAAAAAAAATTTGTTCGTGAAACACCATGAGGTACAGTTGTAGATTTACAAATTTTTGTGCTTGGGTTTCAATTGCGCAATGATCAAACACCCATCCCTCCACCAGTGCCCATTTTCCACCACCACGGGTCCCAGTATCCCTCCCACCCCCATCCCCCCATCCCACCCTGCCCTTTTGGGTGTTGTGGTTTGAAAAAGAGGCAATGAGTGGCAATCATGTTTGGTCTATAGTCTACTTTCAGCATGCTTCTCCCATCCTGGGAGGATCCTCCCAACACGCTTTATTTGGTGCTCCTTTCTCTATTTCAAACTAAACAGAACTTGTGAATTGACCTCTACCTTCCTCCAGACTCTTTAGACTCTCATTGGCTGCTATCTATCTTTACCTAGTCACATAATTAGACACCTACAGAATTGTTCTTCATTTTTACTTTTTCCTCATATCCCATATTCAATTCATCAACATATTTGTTGTGCTTTTACAGTTTACCCTACAGGTAGGGAGCTAGTACAATGGTTAGGGCACATGCCTGGCATTGCCTGGGCTTGATTCTTGGCACCAAAAAGTCACATTGAACCACCAACCCAGTTGGCCAGGACTCACCAATGCTGCCCCAAGGGCCTCCTAAGCATCTCTTGGGTGGGAAGCATCCACCAAAAGTCACAGTCACGGTCCTCCCGTTGTTCACCGATTTTCTCGAGCAGGCCCAGTAACATCTCCATTGTGAGACTTGTTACTCTGTTTGGCATATCGAATACATCACGGGTAGCTTGCCAGGCTTTGCCGTGTGGACGAGATATTCTCAATAGCTTGCCAGGCTCTCCTGAGAGGGGTGGATGAATCGAACTCGGGTCGACCATGTTGGCTGCGTACAAGGCAAACGCCCTAACCACTGTGCTATCGCTCCAGCCCCCACCCAAAGTATCCACCTCAAATGATATTGATGCACATCTATCCCCTCTAATCCTTTCCCTGTTATCTATGCATAGTATGCTCCTTGAGATAATATTCCTGCTTCCGCTCTTTTCAGGAACTGTTAGTTTTCAATATGACAGAGTAAACCTTAAAAAAATTATTTAAACACCGTGATTTGCAAAATTGCTCATAATATAGTCATTACAGGCTTTGGATGTTCCAACACCAATCCTCCACCTGAGTGACCTTCCCTTCACCATTTTCCCAACTACCCCCCAAGTCTGTACTTTTAGCGGACTAAAATAATTTGTTTTATATTGCTTGTTAAAACTGAATGACTAAAAAGTTATCAAAAATACTTCAGTGAAAGGAAAACTGTAAAAATTCTTATATCTCGCCATGGCATTGTTAAGTATTTTGAGGATTTACTAAGCTGTTTGGACTGGAGCAATAGCACAGCGGGTAGGGCATGCATTTGCCTTGCATGCGGCCTACACAGCCGACCCAAGTTCGATTCCTCTGCCCCTCTCGGAGAGCCCGGCAAGCTACCCAGAGTATCTCGCCTAGACAGCAAAGCCTGGCAAGCTACCCATGACGTATTCGATATGCCAAACACAGTAACAAGTCTCACAATTATTTAATTATTCTTTTGATCTTTTTAAATCCAATTTATGTAATTTGTTGGTTTGTTTCTCTGAAGGTAGGCCTTGTCTTGTTGCTTGTTGCATTCCAAAAACCCATAAAATATGACCTGCACAAAATGGGTGTTTACAATGCCTACTCTCACACAACTTTCTGTTTGACTGTGTCTGTAAACTTTTCCCATAAAAAGCAGATATAACTTTAATACTTGGTGGATACAGAGCCTTTATCACAATTAACTCTGCCATCATTTTTTTATATTTATTTTTTTGGTTTCTGGACCACACCTAATAATACTCAGGATTTAACTCCTGGCTCTGCATTCAGGAATTATTCCTGGAAGTACTCAGTGAACCATATAGGGTGCCGTGAATTGAACCTGCATTGGCCATGTGGATGGCAAGAACCCTTAACCCTTATCCAGTCCCCTTAGCCCTACCATTATTAAAATAAACATAGAGAATTTATAAAAGACTGAATGTGGTTGTGTTCCAATATAAACTTTATAAAACAGGTCACAAGCCATTTTGGGTCTTTGGGTTGCAATTGTATGTAGACTCTGGTCCTCATGATAGTGATGCTATTCTTTTTTCCATGAGCATGATCTTGCTTTTTCGCTATCTTCATCACTATGACTTTTCTACTCCTGTAAATTCTTGCTCAAGACAATTAAAGTTGCAGATAATGTCACAAAATCCCATTGAATGGCTATTCCTGTTTTAATTCAATGCACAAAATCATAGTTTTCTGTATATGACTGTAAAACTCTCGCCTTGTTGCATGGACCAGTCCTAAGCTCCTATATTTTCATCTTTGGCAAAAATCTATCTTCAACTAGAGCCACCAAACTTCAAGAGTCCCGCTACTTGGCTTCTACTCCCTCAGAGATACTGTTAAGAAGACCCTATCAAGGAGATGAACTCCCAGAGCACAAGAAGCAACAACCTCAGAGTTATTTGCTGTGGTTTCCAAGGAGTCAGTCATAATGAAAGATAATCTCGGGGGAGGTTATCATACTGTTCCTCTTGCCTCTGCTATCATAATTTCCTGGCCTCAAAATTAAAGGACACATACACTCAGTCACTCATTCGACAAATATGTATTAGGATCTTATGACATAGCTGCCCTCATACCAGCCAGTGGGTGTGTAAGTACAAATTAGGCAACTTCTTTTTGTGTAATAAGAGAGGGAAAAGGCAGTCTTTTCCCCCTGGTGATTAATGACCTTCATGTTTACATTTTTAAACCTTCAAAAACTATGTCACCAGGGATTCTGACAAGGAAAGAAGAACTACTCATTAAACAGTCTTTCTTCATCTGCCTTTAGCTTTTTATATCTCCTTTTTCTCCAGGCTCTGAAGTTCTCTGATCCCAAAATCTGCATGTGTGTGTGTGTGTGTGTGTGTGTGGCCAAGAGTTCTTTGGAGGAAAGCCATGTAGTGATGAAACGTCCACTTTCTGGCGACCCAGGGGTGCAGCCCTCACTGCCATCATCCTTCATAAAAACTGGAATTTCTTTGCACAAAGAATCCATTGAGAGTTGATACGTCTGCTACAACCATTCCCTTATGCTCACAGAGGATGGGGCAGAAAAGCCAGTCATCCTGCCTGCTCCATGCCTACAGATAGAGTGTTTGAAAGTAGGCGTCTTTTGGGGATACCGTGGGTCGAGTCTGGCTTCCCAAACGGGTGGAGGTTAACTCACAGGGCCAGAAGGCAGAACTCAAGTCGCCAGTTAACCTAACTCTGTCTGAGGCTAGACACTGCATCATTCCCATGTCCTCAGTTTGGGAATACATGAAGCATTGGTCCTATGGGTGGCTTGTGTTCATCAGGGTGAACGATGGGGATGGCATTGATGCATACATGCAAAATCTCATGACCAATGTCTGTCACTGTGATAGTTTCATTGCAACAGAAAGTTGTTATTTTAGTTGCTTTACAGGAGCACACGCCCTTTACCCCACCCATATCTCCCCAGGAGTTTGAGGGTTCCTGTTCAGACAAAAGTTAGTTTCTGTTAATAGAAAAATTGGTATCTATCGCCTTTTGCTTACATGCTCTTAAAAATGCAAGTACCTCCTACAAGAGGCAATATATCCAAGTAACAACAACAACAACACAACACCATCCTCCCGTTGTTCATCGATTTGCTCGAGCGGGCCCAGTAACATCTCCATTTTGAGACTTGTTGTTACTGTGTTTGGCATATTGAATACGTCACAGGGAGCTTGCTGGGCTTTGCTGTGCGGGCGAGATACTCTCAGTAGCCTGCCGGGTTCTCTGAGAGGGGTGGAGGAATTGAACCCGGCTCGGTCGGGCCTGCTGCGCGCAAGGCAAATGCCCTACCACTGTGCTATCGCTCTAGTCCAGCACAGCTATTCATAACAAGCAATACAAAAGAGAGTATGGGGGAGATTATCTGCCATAGAGGCAGGGGAAGGAATGGGGAAAGATACTGGGGTTCTTGGTGGTGGAAGATGTGCACTGGTGGAGGGTTGAGTAGTGGGTCATTGTATGACTGAAACTCAAATAGGAAAGCTTTGTAACTGAATCTTCTATCCAAGTAATGAATCCTAAAACAGATGGAGGCTTTCAAGTGTTTCCTCTCAGGAAGGATTAGGTGCCTAAGGATGGCTGATTAAAAAAAAAGGAAAAAAAATTGCAGAAAAGTTGGGCAACATCATTTTTGAAAGGAAGAATGCCCACAGAAAAGAAAGTTGCAAATGCTTTGCCCAAGATAAAGATCAATGGTCTCTTTCAGTGATATTTAAAAAAATCAATATTATTTTAATATTTTCCCCTCCCTTTTTTTGTCTAGGTGATGATGGGGGCCAACCTCTGTGGTTGCGGTGTTTGAGCAATTTGGATGTGATGCTTTCCAGGGACCACACACTTGGATGTGGCTCCTTGGATCCAGATGGCAGCGCACCTGGGATCCACTCAGACACTTGGGACACTTGTGAGGGTGAAACTAAGGCCATGACAAGCTGCAGCTAACATTAAGTCTCAACTAGGCCTAAGTTTCTGTTTCCCTGGAGCAGGACTTGCAGTTTCTGGTAGATTCCCAGTTGAGTCATGTGCCTAGATAAGGAATTGGGCAGTTGGGTCTGGCCGGTCATGAGGGGTCACTACCCTCCTTAGAAACTGTTGCTAACCATTGCCTAATTGCTGACCACCATTGTAATAGGGCCGATGCTAAAAATAGACCAGTATATAAATTGCTTCTTAACTCTGAACCATATATAAACTGCTTATGATTTGGCTTGGAGATCTCAGCCCCGGGACTCGCCTGCCTTTGTTCCTCTGCCAATACCTTCATGCGTGTGGAGAGTGGTCTCAGCAAAAGCATGCGGGTCCTGGGGCTGAGATCTCCAAGCCTGCTTGGATCGGGGCTGAGCATCCTCCACCCAGATCCTCCATCTTCCAGTAGGCAGGGGTCACACCCACCAACTGGCCCCCTGGCACCGTGTAATCCCATCAACGGCCAAGACCCAGAGACTATAAAACCCAGCTCCCGGAAGCGTGCGCGGCTGCAAATACGGCTGCGCGACATCTTATTATCTCATTCCTACTTTGGACAAACTGGCAGGTTACCGAATGTGACCTGCCCACACAGCAGAGTCTGGCAAACTCCCCGTGCCGTACCCAATATGCCAAATACCAGTAACAATGATGGGTCTCATTCTCCTAACTCTGAAAGAGCCTTGAATATGGCACTTTAAAAAAAAAATCTCAGGGCTAGGACGAAGGAGACGTTACAGGGGCCTGCTCGAGGCAATTGACGAACAACAGGATGGTCGTAATAGTGATCATGATTTGGAGTCGGGCTCCTTGTCAGGACTCCACTGCATTGGATGAGACTTGGACCCTAGTTTCAGCTAGCACTGGCTCTGGCTAGAAATAAAGTTCCTTTGCTTTTGAATTATCGTGTGTGGACTTAGTTGGAGATCTGAAACTCTGGCACAACACACTGAGGCACTTGCTCCTTTGCCAGCAAGGCATGTGCCCTGCTCCTGAGCAATCACCTTGGCCCCTGGAAGTGATCTTAATCAGTTTCTTTCTACGTAACACACTCCTATGCCCCAGCATTACAGTGGATGACCCAGAGTGTCATTCACATTGTAGAGTTTCCACAATCCACAAATTCCCTCTGTGGAATCCCAGAGTTCAGGATCTGAGTAGCAGTTTGAAAGGTTGAAGGCCAACTGGGTGTGGCACAAAAACTTCCTTCCAACCCCTCACCCCCCAAATAAAAAAGAATTTTTGTAGATTCTAAGTTTTGGATTTTAGGAAACATATCTGCAACAAACAATACCTTCAGTTAGACTTTAAAATTTAAAAGCAGAGGAGAGTCTGAATTAAAAGAGTTCTTTTGTGGGTGGGACAAGGAGTGAGCACACAGTCTGCGGCACCAATGAGCTTCAATTTCCTTCCATGTTGCCAACTCAGGGTCATTTCATTTATTTCTTTTTGAAGTTGAGCATAAAATTAGCTGAAAAGAAGAAGGGAGCAGTTGACATACTGCCACAAACAAAACACCCAACCTTAAAATTTGAAATTCAGATGGGTGAATTACTCTCCAATGGAAACTAACATTAGATCCCTTAACCCACCCACCCCCCCCACCCCGAGATCATCTTGGAAACTTTTAAGTGAGTCATTAACAGAGAATAAAAGGTGGGGATTGGAATAAATAAAAGATATTCTTCTTTCAGTTTCTGCAGTCAGAGAGAAAATGAAAAAATATTTTTCAGTTTCACTAGCAGAAACTCATCATTTTCATATTAGTCATCAACAAAGCATCACTTATTTGGTTCTAACAGCTACAGAATTATAAAAATAATAATATTTTAGAGCTCTGCATTTTTGCCCAACAATGTGCCAGCCTTCAGTTGAGCCAAGAAGATGGAAAACAGGAGCTGCTGACAGAGATGGAGAATTCTACTTTGTACATCTTGTTTCGCTCATTCCTGTCCATCTGCAAATCAGATACTAACCTTGCTCATAGGCTGTGCGACATTTTTTTAAATGAATCACCGTGAGATACAGTTACAGACTTACAAACTTTCATGATTATGCTTCTTTCAGTCATACAATAATCAAGTACTCATCTCTCCACCAGTGCCCATTTTCCACCACTAATGTTCCTAGTATCCTTCCTGCCACCCCCACCCAGTCCCCCGCTGCCTGTGTGGCAGGACATTTCCTCTCTCTCTCTCTCTCTCTCTCTCTCTCTCTCTCTCTCTTAAGGTGTTAAGGTTAGTGAAACTTTTTTGAGTCCTATTTTTATGAGTTGATTTTGTATCTGGTACATTTTACAAATAAATATGGGATTCCAGTTTCAGATAAGAATTTCTTAGGACCAGAGACATAGTAAGAGTAGGTAGGGCATTTGCTTTGCATGCGGCTGACCAGGGTTCAATCCTGGCATCTCATATGGTATCCTGCGCACCACCTGGAATAATTCCTGAACTCCTGAGCATCGCTGGGTGTGAACCCAAAAGCCAAAAAAAAAAAAAAGATTTCTTATTTATTTATTTATTTATTTATTTATTGAATCACCATGGGAAAGGTTACAAAGCTTTCAGGTTTAGGTCTCAGTCATGCAAATATCAAGCACATTTCCCTTTACCAAAACTTATTTTTTACCATGAAGAACCCCAATGAAACCCCACCCCCACCCCTCCCAGTCCCTGTGGGGCAGATGAATTCTAGTTAACACTCTATCTGCTTTGATTAGATTCATTGTTTCAATAAAAGATTCACCACTATTATTTAGAGTTTACCCCCCCACCCCCAAATCAGACATGCTGACAAAGCATTGTGAAGTGATTTGCTTTCTACAGCTGGGTTCAAGAATTATATGTTGGTTTTGGATTTCTGCTATTTTACTTATTGACCCTGGAAGTATTTCTACTGAAAGTCAGATAGTTAAGAAATTGGTTTCTGTGCTCTGGAGTCGTGGCCGTGCTGGAGAGCCGCTAGTGGGGGGCAACTGGTGGCCTCGGTAGGGCGTGAAGGGCGGACTGAAACGCCCCCCTTCCCATGAGGTTTTAGTCGCCCCCACTCCCCCGGCTCATACCTGCTGTCCACAAGGCTCCCATGCGGCTGCCATCTTTCTTTCCAGAGAGGAGAAGGCGACTGGAGCAACACCCTTTCCCCTCCGGACAGACCTGATGGCCTGGATTAACGCATAGTCCGTTCACTTTTCTGCTCCAAGCTGCCGGGTTCTGCATTAAGTCCTTGTGCTTCAGAGGGGGTATAGCTCAGTGGTAGAGCATTTGACTGCAAAAAAAGGATTTCTTATCTTATACAATGCTCTAGTATTTGTGACACTATGTTTTGGTTCATCTTAGCTTTTATTTGAGCCTCTGTTCTTTATGCAACTTACCACTATTTTGTCTTTTGTGAGATATAAAGATACTTCTCCTTTTGTGATATGATGGGCTGGAGCTATAGCACAGCGGGTAGGGCATTTGCCTTGCACACAGCTGACCTGGGTTCGATTCCTCCGTCTTTCTCAGAGAGTATCCTGCCCGCATGGCAGAGCCTGGCAAGCTACCCGTGATGTATTTGATATGCCCCAAACAGGAACAACAAGTCTCACAAAAGAGATGTTACTGGTGCCCGCTCAGCAAATCAATGAGCAACGGGAGTGTTCAGCAGTGCTACAGTTTGTGATTTGATAGCAACATTTATTAAGTAGCTCATTCGTTATGATGTTCTTGTTCGCTTGTTTGGGCCACACCTGGCTATATTCATAGCTTACTCCTGGCTCTGCACTCATGGATCACTCCTGGCAGACTTGGGTGAACATATGTGGTGCCATTGATCAGCTTTGGTGTCAGAAGCATGCGCAGCAAACACCCTAATTGCTGAACTAGCTCTTCGGCCCCACACAACCCACTGTTAGCTATTGAGTTAAATAACTTTGAGGGAGGGGAGTTGTGTACATACACACAAGCATGCACACACACAGTGATGTGCTTCATACTTACTCTTGGCTCTGTACTCAGAGATCAACCCTGACAGTGCTCAGTGGATCAATGTGGTACCAGGGATAAAGCTGGGGTTGGACACATGTTCACCCTGAGTTTAAAATAACTTTTTAATTGCTAATTTTTCACACACCCATGCTGAGATATTTTTTGAATCTTTATTTTGTTTTAGTAATATATCTATATCTCTTTTCACTAATATATCTATATGTTTAACAAACCCTAATCTCTTATTAAACTTTGATTGGGAGTCTATTTTCACTCGGTAATTTTATAATGAAACAGCATTGAATTGAATAATTTTTTGTTTGGGGTATTTTGATTTTGGTAGTGCTCTAAGGCTACTCCTGGTGCTGTGTTTGGGGAATGCTGAAACTTTGTGATGTCAGGTATCAAAGCATCTGGCATTAAAATTCTGTGCTCCCGTCTACTGAGCTATCTTCGCGAGTCCTGAATAAAACAATGTTATTTGAGGACATATATTGATTTTATTATAATGTCCTTTGAAATAAATATTATTCCTGTGATAAAGGTTTAATTTTTATGTTTACTGTGCAATGATATACAGAAATTCAAATTTTCCCACTTGTCCATTGGTATTTATTTTCTGACTTTCTTAATTCTATGCTCTAAAAACACTTTGGTTTCAAGAAATCAATGTAATATAAACTTCTATTTTCTTCTAACTTCAAAACATATATCATAAGGCTTTCTTTCACACCAAATTATTTTTGGTCAGTGTTACAAGGTAAATATGAAACTCACCCTCCCCTCCAACATCCATGTATGATAAAAATTTCTGTACATATTTGTGAGGTATTCTTTATTGTTCTCTAGTTCTTATATACTAGGTGACTTCTATGGGTATGTTTTCTGTTGATCATTTTATGACTGTAACATTAACAGCTTGACTAAAAATATTTTTTTAAGTTTGCATTGGAAATTCAACTTTGTTACTTTTAAAAACTGTTTTCTTGCATAGTTCATTTAGAATACTGTGTCTAGAGATGTTTCCCAACCCACCCCCCCAACTATAAAAATAGAATGTGACTTGCTCAATATTTAAATGTGGTTACCCACTTTAACTTCTTTAACTTTTGATTTCCTCTGACAACATCTCCTGTCCCCTTGCATTTCTTCTTAAACCAGTTCTACTCTTCTTAAGCATTTTTTTCTTATATAATTATTTTGAAAATTCTATTTGATTGTACAAGCTGAATAATGAGTGCCCTCTGTGCTCCCCTACAGACATACACACACACACACACACACTCACATATTCACACTCAAGTATGTTCACATTCTAGTTCCTGACTCCCATAAATGTTTTTTTATAGGGCACTATATAGTTGTGATTGAGTTAATGATTTTGAGATGCGACAGTGATTATCCCAGTTTTGTTACAAAAAAAAAAACCCCATCAAGTTGGGAAGAAAAGGTGATGTGAAGAAAAGCAAAGATGGAGAGGTGCACTTTGAAGATGGGAAAAGGGATCCAAACAAAGGAAGACAGATGACGCTGAAGAGCTGACAAAATTCAAGTATTCTCCCCCAGTAGTCTCCAGAAAGCTTCCTGAAACCCCAAAATTGCTGTTGTGCTTCTGGCAGGAACCCAACAACTCAGGACCAAGTTTCCTGAGAAATTAAATGGCCAAAACTTAGGTATGTGGGAGTCATGCCCCAAAACCATTTCTGGCTCAGCTATACAAGCTCACTGTTAGGCCTTGCTTTAGAGATCCATAAATAAATCTTGAAAGAGTTCAAGTCATCTCACACTACAGAGACTGGCACACATTCAAAAGAACAAAAGCAACTGGTGTTGGCATGGATGTGAAGGAAAAGGAGCACTCTTTCACTGTTGGTGGGAATGCTAACTGGTCTAGCCTTTTTGGAAAACAATATGGGTATTCCTTCAAAAACTAGAAACTGAGCTTCCATATGACCTTGCAATACCCTCCAAGGGGCCCCGGTGAGGACAGCCAGGCGCAGGGGCAGGAGATTTATATAAATACTTTATATTTATATATAAATATATAAATGATATACATGGTTATATATACATACATACATACATGCACCCCTCTTGGAGAGCCCAGCAAGCTACCAAGAGTATCTTGCCTGCATAGTCAAGACTGGCAAGCTACCCGTGACATATTCAATATGCCAAAAACAGTAACAACAAGTCTCACAATTTGTTGTGAGACATTACTGGTGCCTGCTCAAGCAAATCGATGAACAACTGGAGGGCAGTGCTACAGTGTTACATACACACACACACGTGTGTGTGTATAATATATATATATATATATATATATATATATATATATATATATAAAGAGATCAAAAGCTGCAGTTAATCTCAGACCTGAGCAAGGCTGAACAGACCAGTGTAAGTCAGAGGGGGACAGGTTAGCCTGGTGTCCACCCAAGCAGAGCCCAGGGCAGTGCTTGCTTCCATCATCAAAAATTGCCGCCATGCCACTGGTCCGACTCAGCTGTTTAAGTTTGGCCCTCACCGAAATATAATCTGCTGAAAATTCGGGTGTGTGTTTTCAGGCTGAAGTCTTCAGGCTTTCTCAGGATTGAAATGGGCTATCTGCCCCACCTCCCTGTACTTTCAGAAACTTCAGTAGTCACGTCCACACCCCAAAGCTGTCACCCAGTTAAAAAAGCTATTCCAGCCTTATCTTTCTGATAAAAATACTGATTGCCCTGAACAAACACGATGACCTCTTAGAACCTGCATTACAAACCATAATGCACAAAAGGAGAGAGAAGAAGAAAAGTGCCTGCAATTAAGGCATACTTGGTGGGGGGGAGGACAGGGGGACGGTGGGAGGGAAACATGTGACATTGGTAGTGGGAAATGTACAGTGGTGGAGGAATGGGTGCTGGATCATTGTATGACTGAAACCCAGTCATGCACAGTTTTGTAATAGTTTATCTCACATATATTCAATAAAAAATAATAAAATAATCTTCAGAATGGGCTGGAGCGATAGCACAGCGGTAGGGCGTTTGCCTTGCATGCAGCCAACATGGCTGACCCGAGTTCGATTCCTCCGCCCCTCTCGGAGAGCCCGGCAAGCTACCGAGAGTATCTCGCCCACATGGCAGAGCCTGGCAAGCTCCCCGTGATGTATTCGATATGCCAAACACAGTAACAACAAAGTCTCCAATGGAGATGTTACTGGGCCCGCTCGAGCAAATCGATGATCAACGGGAGGGCCTTTACTTTTACTTTACTTTACAGAATGGACCAGTTCTATCAACACTTTGATTCTAGAGTTATGAGTTTGGACTTTTGATACCCAGAACTATAAAAAAAACCTTATATTGTTCTAAGCTATTAAATTGTCCTAATATAGGTTCTAAGAGGTCATAAGAGCAAGAGGAAACAAAAGTGTTTAATAGTAGTCATTAAGTTCATATATTAGTTTTGTAAAAACTGGCATTTCTGTGATGTATGTATGCATATATATGTTTGTATATGCATGATGCTCCTTTTCTGCTTGATAAACTAATTCTGAATAAATTCTATTTTGCCACTGTTGTGAAGAAAACATTTTCCCATGTTTCTACCTTTATGCAATTATTGTGACAATAACTTAGAAGCTATTATTTTAAATTATTTATTGTTTATTCAACCATGTTCTTAAATTTGTTCATCTTATTACTTCCTTTTGAGCCTTTAGGGATTTCTGTTTAGCTTTTAAACATCATATCATCATTACAATCTAATTTTATTGTTCTTTTTAAATGTTAGGTCAGTAATTTAATTCTGTTGTGCTAATGAATTTGGGAGTCAGTGCTTAGTCCTAATGATAGCTGTGAGCATCACTGGTGAGCATATAACAAGAGTTAGGTACTTTGGTTGCATAGTTCTGCTTAATTAAGATGGTTTTAGCATTCCACCTTTAGGAAAATGCCACTGACCTTGAAAATAGAGTTTTTAGGTAAGATAATTTCTTAAATTCTTAATTTCCTATTAGAAGTGGATGCTGCTTTGCTAAATAAATTGTAAGAACTTAAATATGTGATCATATGTGACCAGAATGATAATATAGCAGATAGAACATTTGTCTTGCATCTAGCAGAACAGGTTGGATTCCCAGCACCCAGTATGGTTCCCTGAGCTTCTCCAGGAATTATCCATGAGCACAGAGCCAGGAGTCAGCCCTGAGCACCACCGGATTTGAGACCCCCTTCAAAAAAAATGAAAAGATATGATCATATGGTTTTCCTCTTTCAAGGGACTGATCAAACAGTCATCAAATTGTTGCTACATTTTCCTGAAACTTAACAGCCCTTGAGCTCCACAAAGAAATAAAGCTATGTTGTTTTTGAATACATAACTAGATACTACTTGTTAATGTCCTGTGTACAATTCTTAACTTTATTTGTGAGATTTTAATTTTCCATTTTATCTATCAGCTTTGGCTAATTTTATTTCATTTTTTTAACTTTATAAATAGGGAACTTTATTTGTTCTTTTTTATGATGTCTAGTAGTTGACACAGAAGTGTTACTAACAGTCCTTTATATATTAGATAAAATTCATCTAGAAGATCATGTCTGGTGAATTTGGATTTGTGTTTGTAATTCCTCCCTTTTTCCCATCCCACTTTTAACACCAGCTCTTTTTCTGAAATCGCTTAGTGTTTTTATTCTAAATTGTCATTTGAATTATTTTTATAATATCAATTTTCCATTTCAAGGTTTCTTTATGTTTCTCTGGTCAGAATCTATTGATAGAACATTCATAAAGGTTTACTGCTTATCATTTACTTTTCTTTTTCCATGTAATAATTTATTTATATTTTGATTTATTAGATATTTAATTTGTCTTGTTCTGAGGGTTTTTTCCCACTAAGTTGGAGTACATCACAGAGTAGTAAAATGGTTTCCAGGGTGGTAGGAAAGATAGGAAAAGATCAATAAAAAGCTACAAAATTTCAGTCATGAGTAGCATAAGCTCTGAGGATCTAATCTGGAATGGGGTAACTATAACTGATAACAATGCATAATATAATTGAAATGTGCTAAGAAACAAAAATTTAGCAGTTTTCTCCAGAATAAGTAAATATCTGAGATGATAAATTTGTAAGTTAACTCATGAGGACATTTTTTCAAAATATGTATGTGTATCAATCATTTCACCACGACATATACTTTAACTATATTATATTTTTTTAAACTGTTATTTATGCATCAAT
This sequence comes from Sorex fumeus, assembly GCF_029834395.1. Taxonomy (NCBI): domain Eukaryota; kingdom Metazoa; phylum Chordata; class Mammalia; order Eulipotyphla; family Soricidae; genus Sorex; species Sorex fumeus. Next base: position 6,080,079 of record NW_026606095.1, on the reverse strand, counting down.
AAAATTGAAAAATACAAAGTCATGATCCTGTGTGGGATTACCTAAGGACTGATATAGTGTATAAAGGAAAGAGACTTGAAGCTGAAAAAACAAAGGAAGCTGAATCAGAGAACAACCAGAAGAAATTTCCTAAACTCCAGTGAAAACAAATGCTTTTAGAAAGGTGGAATGACCAATTGGATCAAAGTTAGCCAAGAGGTAGAGTAAGTTGAGCTGGAGAACAGGGCGGTTTTGACAATATGGAAATCATTATTAGAAGTAATAAAGATTAATGGACTTCAGTGAGCCTGTGGGAATACTGGTTGGAGTGGGTTTAGGAAGTGAAGGGCTGGGGCAATAGAATAGTGGGGTAAGTAGGACACACTGACCCAGTTTGCTGACTCATGCAGGTTCGATCCCTGGAACCACATATGGTCTCAGCATTCTAATTAAGAATGGTCCCGGAGAACAAAATATGTATGTGTATCAATCAAATCAATCAGGAACAAGATCTGAGTACTGCTTGATGTATCCTGCCAAAAATATATTGGAAAGTAAATACAATGTTTTATAGTATTATGTTTTGTATAATAACTTTAAGCTATATTTCTTCCGTTTTGGGATCACATCAGGCTGTGACCAGGGCTGACTCCTGGCTTTGTGCTCAGGAGATGATATGTGATGCTGAAAATCAAACTGGGTTGGTTGTGTTTAAGACAGGTGCCTTAACCTGTCTACTACCTCTCCATCCATGAGTTAGCTATATTTCTTGATACTAAAACATGACCCAGTCATTACACATGTGGGCGTCTAACCCAAGAGTCTAAAAGTACAATTTTGAAAAGACTTTTATGATCCTATGTTCATTGTGGGTTGGAGCGATAGCACAGTGGGTAGGACGTTTGTCTTGCACGTGGCCGACCTGAGTTTGATTCTTCCGTCCCTCTCAGAGAGCCCAGGAAACTACTGAGAATATCCTGCCCGCACAGCAGAGCCTGGCAAGCTACCTGTGGCATATTCAATATGCCAAAAACAGTAGCAACAAGTCTTACAAATGGAGACATTACTGGTGCCCATTTGAGCAAATCTAAGAACAACAGGAGGACAGTGCTACAGTGCAGGGCTATTAAAACACAGTAGTACTCTAATAGGTAACCTCTGCTAATTTAAGCAAATAATTATTCAAAAGCACTCAAAATGTTTTAAGAAACCACAGACACCTTATAGAACAAAGCACAAGACACACTTTGGTCCTCAAGAATTATTTATCTATTTTTTAAATACATGTTTATGGGCTGGAGCGATAGCACAGCGGGTAGGGCGTCCGCCTTACAAGCGGCCAACATGGCCGACCCGAGTTCGATTCCTCCGCCCCTCTCGGAGAGCCTGGCAAGCTACCGAGAGTATTCGATATGCCAGACACAGTAACAACAAAGTCTCCAATGGAGACGTTACTGGGCCCGCTCGAGCAAATCGACGATCAACGGGAGGGCCTTTACTTTACTTTACTTTAATGTTCATATAGAAGAGGGAGTAACTGATCTTGCAGTAAAAGGCAGCAGGGAGAGGGGAAATGGACAATCTTTAAAGGTCTTTAGAAGATGAATTTTCTTATCACATACGCAGATAAAAATTGATGCAGCAGCAAAATGGGAAAATTGTGGTGCAGTGCCTTTGCATAGATGACAAGGTGACTAACACAAGTCTAATCGCAATTAACGCAAATAACTGTCGGCCTAAGATAAAGAGACAAGTTTCAACCCAGTAGCAGAAGGGAGGAAGTGTGTAAGTACGAGGGAGGGAGATAATATCAGGGCAGGGCAGGGCTGGGTTCTTGCACCTGATCCTTCAGTCTGGACTCAGCCATGTAATTTGGTTAATTACTGAATTGTTTGGTTTGAAAATAGGATGCTGTGTTCCTCCAGAGTCCTTTGTGTGCTGCTCTTAAGTTCAGCGCTCTTACTATTTTCAAATTCGTATGGTCTTTCTCCTATAGCAGTGCTCCTTCTCGAGATACAGGTTTACTTGCCCGCGTGCCCTTCTTTTTGATTGTTGGCCTCTTTTAATGATAGATTTTTCTTTGTGGACCCTTGAGGATGCGATCACACAGTTGGGCACCCTCCGTGGAGGCACAGGCTGGTCGTTTGCCTCTTTTCACCTCTTGTGCAAAGTAGGGAGTGCCAGTGACAGCTGAAAACTCAGAGGAAGCGTTCTGGCTCTCTCTCACATTTTTGAAAATTAGTATGCCCAAACTTGGCAGGAGGGGAAGCTCAGCCTACTCTTTTACCAGCTTATCAACATCATTATCCTTGGAAAGAACTGCCCTATGTATGTTCAAGTCTACAAACCTGGCAGGGTCTTCTCTACCTGTTCCTCAGCTTGTGCTCTTACTCAACTGGCCGAGACAGTTGGCACCCCATGCTTGGAAAGGACCTGCAAACATTTCTTCTTTTGGCTTCTAGAAGTTCCAGGGCCCAGGGCCCTAGAGACCCCAGCCATCTCATTTTATCTAGGAAGCAGGAAGCAGATGATGTGAAGGGAACGCCCTTATTCTTCTTGAAGGTGCTTTGGTCCTCTGCTAATTCCCTGCCACTTATAAACATTTATTTGTGTTTCTTTGTACATGAAGCATGGCACCATTTTCTCAGAGGCCTGCAGAACATTTTCGAGAATGCCTTGGAACTCAGTCATCATGGTTATTTGGCTGAAAGAAAATGAACGTTTCTGAAGGCTTCTTACACAATCTGCAGTCCTACTGGGAGCAGCACCGTGTGTCACACGGCTCAGCAGTCTTGGTATTTCTGCACCATAAAATCTTCTCTTGGGCTGTGCTTCAGAGGTCAGGGGCCCACTGGTGATTCTCAGTCACTGGCCAATAATAAAGCCTAAGGCCTGAGGATGTGGTGCTGCTTGGGGGAACTTGTGATGACAGGGGAACTTGGGATACTCCATTGTGCTGCGGGTTGAGAAATGTTTAATGCAACATGTTTGGACAGAGAGATAGTGCAGGGGTTGGGTGCTTGCCTTGCATGCAACCAATGCCGGTTTGATCTCCATCACCATCAGGGCTCGTTCCTGAGTCAGAGGAGGAACAGCCTCTGAGCATCACTGAAAGTGGCCCCAATTACCCCACCCCAATACCCAATAGTAACATCCTGTAGTTATTCTTTTATCAAGCACAATAATAAATGACGGCAAAGCTTCAAGTGGGGGTGAAACTAGAAGAAAAGTAATAGTCTGGGATGTAGCTGAACAGTGACCCACAGACCCCTATTTTTTGTTTTGCTTCGTTTTTGTTTTGAGGCCACACCTAGTGATACTCAGGGGTTGCTCATTGCTCTGCACTCAGGAATTACTCTTATTGGGGTTGGAGAACCATATAGGATGCCGGGAATTGAACATGCTAGGCAAACACCCTACCTGATGTACTCTTACTCCGGCCCCAGGTCCCTGTTTTTGAGGCCTTGGTTAGAGCCATGGCACCAAATGTCACTGATGCAGAAAGCAGAAGAACAGACATGCACTGAACTCCTATCTAGTCCTGGCTTCCTGTCATGCAGATTCTGTAGATTGTCTCATTATTGATTCACAACTGCCCATGTGACTAGCTGATCTGGAAATAGGAACCCCAGACAATGGTAGTTAGGACTTGACCATGTTCTGTGACACCAGCAACTCACCAGATTTTCACTAACCTGTTACAAATTACACAAAGGTTTTAAAAACCGTAAAATGTGGCAAATAATCCATTTCAGAAGGCTGCTCCTGAGGGAACTGTTTCCAAACTGCCACAAGATAAATGTCTTTCTTTAAAAGAATATAGAAAGATTTTCTTGCTAGACTGAGGCAGTGATACTGTGAGTTTAATTCCCAGCACTTGCCCACAGCCCAAGTGTGATCCCAACAACTGTGTTATTTGTATCTCTACTGCCATGACTGTGCCCTCTTCAGAATGCCAGAACTAAAGCATGGACACCACAACCAGGTGTCTGCAACCTCTACTCACCAACCAGCACAAAATGGAAGGGGAAGCACTTTAAAAAGAAATGTAGGGGCCAGAGACATAGTACAGAGGGTAGAGCACTAGCCTTGCACCTGGGTTCCATTCCCGTTGTCCCATATGGTCTCCCAAGCAATGCTGGAGCAATTCCTGAGTGCAGAGCCAGGAATAATTCCTGAGCACTGCCAGGTATGGCCTCAAAACCAAAGCAATATTAGTGTCTAATGACTCAAACACAGTCAATGTTTATTTTATGATCAGGCGGAAAGCAGGGGTCTAGTTGTCAGGGGAACGCCACACCACACGGCCCTGCAGGACTTGTTCTATGGTGGCCCTGTTATTTCAAAGGCGTATTTCAGAAGTTGCATTGTCAAGGGCTATTGTACCATCTGGGGTGCCCCAAAGGAAAAAGACAAGGTGGGGCATGCCTATGTTACTTGAGCCCATGTGCTGCTTGTGTCCGTGTGGCCAAGCACATGTGGAACCCGAGCACATGTGTCACCCACATTTCCCCTCTTGAGATGTGTACTTTAATATCTAATGCTGTGAGATGTGTCTCTCACCTGTGGAGAAGCTCACGTTCTCTCTTGAGCTTGTTACTCTATGACTTTCTCTCCCTCCTTCCCCTTTCTAAAAACCTCCAAATAAAACCTGTTTTACTTCAAAAGAAAAAAAAAAGACAAGGAGATTCATGTAAGGGACTGGTGGAACTCAGTTACTCAGCACACTTGGTTTCAAGGAGTGTGCCGTGTTTCCTCTGGGTACTCTGAAAGGAAAGGAACTGCATTTTGTGGAACGTGTAGAAAAATCTTCCATAGCCATCACTGAATCAGGAACCTAGCAAAGATTTCTGTGAGCCATAGCTTTACAAGCAGCCAATTACATGATAACTATGACCATGATTTTAAAATGATTTTAAAATATCCAATAAGTATATACTGAATGTATCGTGTATAATATACTATGCTAAGGTTTTTACACCCTTTCTTTTTTTAACCTCTACTTAACCTCAAAATAAGGGTTGCCATTCGTATTTGACTAAGAAAGAAACTGAAAGTAACTGCAGTTTTAGAAAGAGCTCATTTATACTTGAAGACAGTGGTCAGATGTAGAGCTTGGTTGGTAAGCCTTCGGACCTGTGCTAACCTCTCAGCAATACCAGAAAGAAATTGTGTGCTAGGGTTACAGTTTTATACAAACAAAGCACATTAAGAGACTCAAAGGAGTCCGCAAAGTACATAATGGTCATTGTGTTGGATGTACAAGTTTTAGCTTCCTCAATTTTCCAGAACCATGCTTTGTGAAATCTTTTCCTAGTTCAAAGCTTTTCACTGGGTTGGATTTTTTTTTTAAATGGAAGGGGATGACTAAGTTTACCTTTAAAGCAGTGGTATTTATTTAAGAACAAAAGATAAGGAGGAAAAATACCTCCTCAAGAATAATAAATAGGATGGGACATGTGATCTTTTGTTTTTGCTAAAATTTGCTTTTGCTTATTGTCTCTGGGGCTTCTCTATTGTTACAAAATGAGAAAAGTCTTTAGGCTTCCTTGTTACTTTGCTTCGTCCTCCACCTGAATCAGTGTTTCCCTGGAATGGGCACCCTGTGTGCTGGGAATGAGGCCCAGATGGAAATGAAGTCACTTCACATTATTCTACTCCCATCATATTGCATCCCTTAATTCCACATAACCTTTCCCCCTTTACTTTCTATTGTTTTTCCTTTTTCCTTTTTCTCTCTTCTTTCTCATTCTCATCTTCACATTGGCAACTAATTTTGTATTGCAATCAGACACGGTCCTCCCGTTGTTCATCGATTAGCTCGAGCAGGCCCAGTAACGTCTCCATCGTGAGACTTGTTGTTACTGTGTTTGGCATATCGAATACGTCATGGGGAGCTTGCCAGGCTCTGCCATGCGGGCGAGATACTCTTGGTAGCTCTCCGAGAGGGGCAGAGGAATCAAACTCAGGTCGGCCATGTTGGCTTGTAAGGCAAACGCACTACCACTGTATTGCAATAATAATTTTTTTTTTTGCTTTTTGGGTCACACCCGGTGATGCACAGGGGTTACTCCTGGCTCTGCACTCAGGAATTACTCCTGGCTGTGCTCAGGGGACCATATGGGATGCTGGGAATTGAACCAGGGTCGGCCGCGTGCAAGGCAAACGCCCTACCTGCTGTGCTATCTCTCCAGCCCGCAATAAATATTTTGAACAATTTCAAACTTACAGTTAAAAATCAAAAGTTCTTCCTTGAATAATGTTGTAGTAAGTTGACTACATGGTACATCATCCCTCACCCTAATTAAATATTAGTGGGGGTTTTTTGAGGACCAGGACATGCTCTGACACAAAGCTCAATGCAGCATCAAAAGCATAAACTAGTATTGTTAGGTTACAGACCCTCTATTCCTCACACTCTATTCAAATCTCATCATTGTCAGTGATTCTCATAGAACAATCCATTGAACATCCCTTGTCACAAGCAGTTTTCAATCACATCACTGTCTTGCATTGTGTAGTGATTAACTCTTTGACTTTTCTCACGTTGTTGATACAGAACATTACAGGGCCACTATTCTTTTTTATAGAAATAACTCAATATGGATTTATTTGACACAAGATTTGGTTCAGCATCTCTGTTTGGAGGTTATCAAGGGATTCTTTTTTTTAATCTCACTGCATCTTATGGGATGCACACAACTTCAATTCCCCTACTGATGGTGCTCACTTTAGTGGTTTAATTAAGATGGCATTTTTTCCCCTTCAAATAGAAAATGGTTATTAAAAGCCTGTCATACTTTTCAAAAGGAATTAACTCTTTTCCTTTCCTTGCTGTGATTAAAATACATTTTATAAAGATGGTTTTATGTAAAGATTCCGCTTTTCATTAAACCAGTAAAGAATCTATTCATATACTTATATTGCTGAAAACTCACTGTTGCTATTATTTGAGAAGCTTTAATATATGAGAATTTATTTTGACTTGAAAGCTGATTTCTGTGTAATTTTGACAGGATCCTCTTCTTTGCTTTTTAGTGCCAAGTTTGTTCTTTTAGCTCTTTAATTAGCCATTTGTCAAGAAGTTCTGGTTTCTTTGAGTGGAGAATGGTCTCGATAATATAAAATTTGGGCTGCTTTGCTTGCTATTAGAGACCCTTTTAATAAATTAAATTTGGACATATTTGTAAAACTATAGCCCAAACCATATGTTTACATATGACCACTATCATCCTGTTGTTCATTGATTGCCTCGAGCAGGCACCAGTAACGTCTCCTTCACCATAGCCCTGAGATTTTAAAAAAGTGCCATATTCCAGGTTCTTTCAGGGTTAGGAGAATGAGACCCATCATTGTTACTGGTATTTGGCATATTGGGTACGCCACGGGGAGTTTGCCAGACTCTGCCGTGTGGGATGTTACATTCAGTACCTGCCAGGTTGTCCAAAGTAAGAATGAGATAATTCTCATAACCTGGGAGCTGGGTTTTATGGTCTCTGGGTCTTGGTCATTGATGGGATTACAAGGCGCGGGGGGGAGGGGCCAGTTGGTGGGTGTGACTCCTGCCTACTGGAAGATGGAGGATCTGGGTGGAGGATGCTCAGCCCTGATCCGAGCAGGCTTGGAGATCTCAGCCCCAGGAGCCACATGTCTTTGTTCCTCTGCAGGTACCTTCATGCGTGTGGAGAGTGATCTCATCATGGTTGTGGCTATTTTGAAAAACAATCAAAAAAACAAAAAAAACCTCAGATGAACATAAATACCTTCAATGAAATGAACACCTCACCAAGAACATTCTCTTCAGCTAAATTATCATTTCATATTTGAAGTTATCATTGTTTATACCTTCATGGACAAGTAACAACGAAATTCATAGCCTTGAAACCAGTTTTGCAAGAAACTCCTTTGACTTTCTTTAGAGGACAAAACAAATTTCACAAATAAGCATATCTTTCGCAAAATGATGGCAGTAAATTCATTGATCTGATTAATTTCACTGCAATATCAATGGACTAAACCCACAGATCGAGACACAGATGGCAGGATAGACCAGAAAACTGTACCCAATTTTCTCCTCCGTTGCAAAAGAATATAATATTCAGACTAAATCTAAGGCTAGAAAACAATTTTGCAGGCAAACAAGTCCCTTAAAAAGGCTTGGGTGCCAAACTTATATCAGACAACAGAGACTTCAGACTTTAAAAGGCTTTAAGTGCAGAAATGCCATCTGCCCTTCTATGTTTATTGTAGCAAAATTCATAGTAACCAGAATCTGGAAACAGCTCAATTGCCCAAGTACAGACAACTGGACAAAGAAACTATGGTACCTCTACACTATGGAATATTATCCAGTCCCCAGAAAAAAAATGAAGTCATGAAATTTGCTATAAATGGGTGGACATGGAAACTATCATGCTGAGTGAAATGAGTTAGAAGAAGAGGGACAGACGTTGATCACACTCATTTGTGGGATATGAAAGAACATAATATGAGACTAATACCCAAGGACAGTAGAAATGAGGGCAAGGAAAACTGGTCCACCGTTGGAAGATTGCCACAAGTGGACGTGGTGGGGCAGTTAAGATAGAGAAGGGACCAGTATGACAATGAGACCTGGAAATGATCACTCTGGATGAGAACTGAATGCTGAAAGCAGGTATAGAGATATACATGATAACCTTTCAGTACCTGTGTTACAAACCATAATGTCGAAAAGAAGAGAGAGAGAGAGAGAGACAGACAGACAGACAGACAGACAAAGAAGTGCCTGTCATAGAGGCAGGCTATGGTGGTGGGTGTTGGTAAGTTGGGGGCAGGGAAACTGGGGACATTTTTGATGGGAAATGTATACTAGGATGGTGGTTAGAACATTATATGACAAACCAAATCATGATGAATTTTGTAACTGTGTATCTCATGGTGATTCATTAAACAAATATATAAAATAAATAAAAGGTTGTATGAGGAAGAAATGGCCATTTCTTCATGATCAAGGAATCAGTACAGAGGCTGGAGAGATAGTAAGGCAGATAAGGTACCTGGCCTTGCACACAGAATCTGACCTGATTTTGATCCCTGGCAACCCATATTGTCACCCAAGGCTTACCAAGCAGTAAGCTTGTACTACTTGGTTCTGAGAGCAGAAAACAAGTAGTCAGCCCTCAGAACAGCTGTCTGTGGCCCAAAATCCAAAAAAGAAAGAAAGGAGATCAATATATTAAGAAATACTTGAACTCATAATTATATACGTACTAATGATGATAGACCATCAAAATATCTTTAAAATCTGCTAATAGACACCGAGTAAGATAGTGACAGCAACACAGAAGTACTGGAGAGACTTTAACACTTCTCTACCTCAGCTGGATTGGTCAACTATGCAAAAACTCAATAACAAAACCCTGTCCTTGAAGGATGAAAGAAAAGAGATGACGTATCAGACATATCTAGGCAATCAATTCCCCCAAAGTTGAGTACATGTTCATCAATGCACACTAGACATTCTCCAAGATATAACACATGCTGGCTCACAAAACATGTCTCCATAAAATCAAGAAGACAGGAGGATATCAACTATCCTCTTGGACCAAGCTACTCTGAAATGGAAATTCATCACAAACAAATGGGGTCAAACACTTAACAATTGAACAAAGAAAAAAAGAAATGAGGATTTTCTGAGTTAAAACAACCCAGCACATACATACATACAACACATAACACAGAGCTTCCAACTAGGACTGACTTTGTAGAAATGATTCTATGCTTAATATATGTATATACACACATATATATACATATATGTATATATGTGTGTATATATATTTTGCAAAGTCACTTTAGTCTATTAGTAGCCTCTGAAAGTCTGAAAAACTGGTTTTTAATCACATTTGTGTCCATCCTGAGTCTTAATAATATTAGATGGTTAATAAATATTTTGGAAGCCTTGAAAAACAAAAACCCCTTCCTCTGAGGGGAACGAAGATCATATTAGAGGTGACACAGGGACAGTGGTCAGAGCTGTGCATACTTCGGTACCTTTGGAGGTGGCAGGGGGGACTGTTGCTGGCAGAAATTTTGTACATTGATACATACTCATTAACGCTGTTATAACTACCTAAACTATAATAAATAATTCATTTTAAAGGATAAAAATTGTTTGGAACAGTTGTTTTTAAAAGGTTGAAATCTGTTGTCTCCAGAGGCAATAGTTTTGGTTTATTCATTTAGAACAGGTTGGTAAAAAAGGAAAAAGAAGACTCTAAGTTGTTATAAAATGCCATTTCAAACTAAAGAGTTCTTTGGCTGTAATTTTCCCTAACAAGCAGAAGCCATGTTTATAAAATTTACCTTTTACTTATATCTAGCCTAAATATACACAAGCTCTTAAATGATTTTTATTACACATTGATAATACATTCATATTTAAATACAGTTGTTCACACACCTCACCAACACCTTTATATCTTTTTATACATGTTGAAAACCACCAGTTCGGTGGAGGGATGGGCACTTGATCATTGTATAATTGAAACCCAAGCACAAAATTTGTAAGCCTATAACTGTACCTCATGGTGTTTCACTAATAAAAAAAGAAAAAAAAACTAAAAAAAAATGTTGAGACGTGTAGGTGTTAACATGGATTGACACCAACAATTATTAATTAAGGGGAAAATATTTCTTACAAATTAGTGATCATGGTGCAAAGGATGCCCTGCTTTATTTACCTTTTTAAAACACATGTGTTAATACGAATAGAAAAATCTGAGGGATAACCACCAAACTGTTACTACAAATTTTCTCTCAGAATCACCAGTTATTTTTATTTTTTCCTATGTTTACTCATTGTGTAAAATATCTTTAGTGACATGACGTCTATTTGTAAAAATGAAATAAATAATCTTTTAGAAATCCTTAAAAAAAAAGAAAAGAAAACCACCAGTTCATCCCAATGTATCCAATTCCTTTCCAACACCATGAAACTGATTTTAGTTTTCTTCTTTTCCTTACTCATAACTCCCAGTTCTATCAGTAGGAGGTCAGTGTCCTTAAATCTCCTCAATTGCCCAGTCCCTTTATATGCAGTGATGCTAGATCCATACAAATGGCCTGCAAACACCCTCCCCACTTGCCCTTGGCCTGGTCTGCTAGCTCCTATTGGTGCTCCTCCTCATTTCTGCATAGGGCACTAATTCATAAAGTTATCCTTTCTGTGCCCTGGGGCCTACACAACATTTCCTCTACTGTGGCAATGTGTCTCCTCAGGGAAGGAAGCATAGAGGTTGATCCCACCACCAATGGCTGATGACTTAACTGTGTCTATGTAATGAAGCCTCTGTAAGAGTTTCAAAGGAGGGGACTGATTGCTTCCATGTACACAGACAGAAACTCTTTTATTTGGGGCCTTGTCCTGGGTATTTCTATATCTGGCTGTCAGTTCTGATCCTTCAATACCTTTCATAATATTTGCTGAGTAAACTGGTATCCTGGGTCCTGTAGAACTTTCTAGAGGAAAGAGCAGATCCAAAAAAGAGTTAGTGGGAGCCTTCGATTTCTCACTGTTCAACACAGGTGAAAACTGGCATTGAGTTTGTCACCTACAGTGGAAGGGAGTCACTTCCACAAGTCATGAGCACATACTTTCATAACCTGTGACATCTGACACTATCTTGAGAAACAAAGACGAGTTAATTTGTAAGTTCTAGAAACCGTAGTCCTGACTCATCTTGACAATACTGGCAACTCATACGAGTTTGTGCCTCTGAGCAACTTTATTTGGGAGGGAGGCCATCTCTTTGTAGGGAGTTTAAAACTTCAAGAAATAGGTTCCTAGGCTAGATGTCTGGAAATGTGGCATCTGGTTTCCACCATCTGGGGGAAAACTTTTAGTCCTTCTTTTACTTCTGGTCCAGGTGTATGTAAATAAAGTAATGGATAAATAAGTGACCAATGAGTCACTACCTCTGCATGCATAATAGGGATAGTTGTAAAGTGAGATAAGGTATTCTAAATGTTTTGGAAATTAAAACATTCAACTATAACATTTTTATAAGAAAAGCATTTTTGTCAGAAAATAGTAGTAGAGGGGCTGAAGGAATAGACAGTGGGTAGGGCATTTGCCTTACATGAGCCCAACCTAGGTTTGATCCCCAGCATCCCATATGATCCCCTAAGCACCACCAGGAGTAATTCCTGAGTGCAGAGTTAGGAGTATCCCCTGAGCATCTCTGAGTGTAACCCAAAAAGAAAAAAGAGGGGTTGGGGCGATAGCACAGTGGGTAGGGCGTTTACCTTACACGCGGCTGACCCAGGTTCGATTCCCAGCATCCCATATGTTCCCCCGAGCACAGCCAGGAATAATTCTTGAGTGCAGAGCCAAGAGTAACCCCTGTGCATTGCTGGGTGTGACCCAAAAAAGCAAAAAGAGAGAGAGAGAGAGAGAGAGAGAGAGAGAGAAGGAAAAAAGAAAATATTCATAGAATATACTTTTTTGTTATATTTATTTATTGAATCACTGTGGGGAAAGTTACAAAGCTTTCAGGTTTAAGTAGAGTATATTTTTTAATAGAAAAATCCTATTTTCTTGGTAGCTTGAAATGCTGGTATGATTAAAATCTGTCCTAAAGCACATGTGTTCTGGGGGAAATAAAAACTCAAGGTTTCCTGTATGGGGCTTCTGGTAGTATGTAGCTTTAAATATGGTGGGTCATGCCACACCAGAAACATGTAAACTATGGGAAATTTGGAAGAATTTTCCATTTAACTTAAAGTTACATATTACTTGATCATTTTACTGTGGACATTGTATGAGCAAGATCCTCACTCCAGTGATACCCCATTCCCAAATTCATTTCTCTTTATCTCCTCTGGGGATCTTTCCTCTGTGTTCTGACATCAGTGTAGACATTTTAAATTCTTTCATTTTTACTATTGTCCAGATATGTATGCTATTTAATTTAACTGCAGCAATCAAAGATGCCAAGAAAAATGGGATCTAGGGATCTAAAAGTGCCTTAATTACCATTTTTGCAAAATACAAATCTAAGAAATGCTCTTAAAATAGGATATTTGGAAGTTCAAAGGAGATTCTAGCACATGTTTAATTTTTTAAAAGTTATTCTTGGATGGGCTGGAGCGATAGCACAGCAGGTAGGGCATTTGCCTTGCACGCGGCTGATCCGGGTTTGATTCCTTCATCCCTCTCGGTGAACCCGGAAAGCTACTGAGAGTATCCAGCCCGCATAGCAGAGCCTGGCAAGCTACCCATGACGTATTCGATATGCCAAAAACAGTAACAACAAGTCTCACAATGGACACGTTACTGGTACCCACTCAAACCGATGAACACCTGGAGGACGGTGCTACAGTGCATTTTTGGATGCCAGAATAGTGAATAAAAAATAAAACTAATCTCATCAAGGGGGCCCGAGGCCACCAAGTGTATCAAGTCGAGGCCACCAAGTACATTAAGCCCTAAGTGTATTAAATTTAAGAACTGAACTCATGTCATCATGCTTTATGGTCTTACACTTCATTTTCAAAAGATCCCAGGACATTCCCCAAAAGAAATTCACCATTTTTCAAGAAGAGAGGGTAAGTTTACAAAAGACCACATTAAGAGGTCTTTGTGCTAGATAAAGTCAAAGGCATCATGAACTGTAAAGACATCAACTGTAAGAACATGTAACTGTAAGGACAACTGTAAGGACAAACGGAGCATGAGGCTAGAGCAATGGACTGATGCCTCCCTCTGTTCGGCTGTTGCTTGAGCACCTTGACAGTTTCTTAGCTATTCTGGAAGCACATGGTCACTGCTAGCACTCACTCAGCTCTGGGCTAACTGAAAGATGCAGGACAGATGTCCATCTGAGCTGGGCTAATGAGTCACCAGGTGTCCCTCAGTGGTGGCACTAGGTCTTTCTTTTTATTTTTCTTATTTATTTTATATATGTATTTATTTATTTATTTATTTGGCTGGAGCGATAGCACAGCGGTAGGGCATTTGCCTTGCGTGCAGCCAGCCCAGCCGAGCCGGGTTCGATTCCTCCGCCCCTCTCGGAGAGCCCAGCAAGCTACCGAGAGTATATTGCCCGCGCAGCAAAGCCTGGCAAGCTACCCGAGACGTGTTCAATATGCCAAACACAGTAACAACTAGTCTCAAAAAAAAAAATGTAGATGTTACTGGGCCTGCTCGAGCAAAATCAATGAACAATGGGAAGACAGTGTGACAGTATTTGTTTATTATGGAATCACGGTTAGATACACAGTTACTAAGCTTTTCATGATTGGGTTTCAGTCATACAATATTCCAACACTCATTCCTTCACCAGGGAATATTTCACACCACTACTGTCCCCAGTTTTCTTCCTGTCATCCTGTCACAGGCTGGAGTGATAGTACACTGGTGGGGCGTTTGCCTTGCATGCAGCCAGCCTGGCTGAGCCGGGTTCAATTCCTCCACCCCTCTCGGAGAGCCCCGCAAGATACCGAGAGTATCTTGCCCACATGGCAAGATACAAAGCCTGGCAAGCTACCTGTGATGTATTCAATATGCCAAACACAGTAACAACAAGTCTCACAATGGAGACGTTACTGGGCCCGCTTGAGCAAATTGATGAACAATGGGAGGACTGTGACCATGAATTTGACTGTGACCATCCTGTCACACTCCCAGCTTGCCTCTATGGTAGGCACATTCCTTCTCTCTCTCTCTCTCTCTCTCTCTCTCTCTCTCTCTCTCTTTCTCTCTTTCTCTCTCTTTCGCTCTCTCTCTCTTTCTCTCTCTCTCTCTCTCTCTCCCTTTTTGGGCATTATGGTTTGCAATACAGGTACTGAAAAGTTATCATGTATACCCCTTTGCCTCCTTTCAGCACTCAGTTCTTGTCCAGAGTGATTATTTCAAACTCTTAGTGTCATAATGATCCCTTCTCTATCCTAACTGCCCTACCCCCGCCCCCATCTGGCAATCTTCCAACTGTGGGCCTGTCCTCCTGGCCCTTGTTTCTACCGTCCTTCAATATTTTTTTTTTATATCTTCCAAATGGTCGACATGATGAACTCTGACAGTCTCTCACCCTGTTCGTTCCATTCTAGGCCATGGGTCCCGATGTGAAGTTCTTCAGCTGATCTTCTCGGTCCTATCTTGGCATTAAAATCACCCACAATGATCTTGTAGAAGGTGTGGTCTTCTTTATAGAACTTCTCTAGCTCCATGTAGAACTTCTCGATTTCTCTTTCATCATAATGAGATGTTGGTGCGTAGACAACGAAGATAGAAACTGCAGGCAGTGAGCCACATCTATTCAAATGTAAACGTCCGATTCGGGTTGTTAGGCATTCAAATGAATCAATGCTCTTGGCCAAGTTTGTGTTGACAAGGACACCGATGCCTCCAACACCTCTTTTATCGCATGTTCCGAGGAACAATTCTTCTCCAGTGTCGAAAACGGCATGGTGAGATTCGTGCCTTCTTGTCTCGGTCAGACCAATGATGTCGTACTTGATCATTCGCGCTTGTACCATCAGGTCCTCGATGGATGCATCTGATGCTAGCGTACGTGCATTGAAAGTACAGACGATCATTTTTGTCTTCCTTCGTTGTGGCAGCCTAGGTCGGCCTTGAGATTTTGTCGGCCTCTCCTTTCTCATCCTTCTCAGTGCTGCCATGTCGGTGAAGCCTTTAGGGTCAGGTGAATGAGACCAGTTGTAGTTACTGGTTTTGGCATATCGAATACACAGCGGATAGCTTGCCAGGCTCTTCCGTGCGGGCGGAATACTCTCGGTAGCTTGCCAGTCTTTCCGAGAGGGATAGAGGCTTTTGGGGGGACCTCTAATCACCCTTGTAGGTGTTACCATATTTGAACCCTATCAAATATGGTACGACAATTCCAGAAGATGGGTATTTAGTGTCTTATGATGTGTCGCGCGGCCGCAAGCGGCCGCGCGGGTCCAGAAAACATCCTGGAGTGTGGCAACGACTGGGTAGTGGAAGTAGTGTCCATGGTAACTCACAGTTCCAGAAGGCAGAATCTAAACGATGGACATGGGAGTCTCCAGGTGGACGATTCCACAACGAAATAGACCACATCATATTCAATCGACGGTTTTGCCTGACTGATGTCGCTGTTGTCCCAAAATTTCGAACGGGATCGGACCACCGTCTCCTTCGTGCAAAATTCTACTTCACAGAGCGGGGAGAAAGGGCTGCAAAGTTCAAAAAGAGAACTCCCAGAATGACCACCAACTGGGAACTCTTTGGTACTATTGCGGCAACATGGGAAGATGCCATTGTTGACAACATTGACGAGGAATACAATCAACTGGTTCAGCACCTCCATGAATGTGCGAGGAACGCCAAGAGAGAGATAGCCACAAAAAGTCGCCTATCTTCGAAAACTCTTGAGCTAATTCGCCAGCGTGGTTTGGCGCATGCCTCAGGCAACTGCAAGCTAACGTCCGAGCTTGCAAAGCAGTGCAGAGATGCGATCAAGGAAGACCTCAAAGAGAGAAGAGCAGAAGTACTGGTAGATGCGGCAGAAGCCGGGAAAAGTATTCATAAGGCCCGCCTGTCCTTCGCCAACTATAAGAGCAAGATGACTGCCCTCCGACGTCCTGATGGATCCATCACATCCTCCAGAACGGCAATGGAGAAGATTATCCATGACTTCTACTCAAATCTCTTCGATAGCCATGTCCACTTGCCAACATACCAAATTCCACAGGATGGGTATGTTGTTCCCAACGTTCTCCCCTCCGAAATCCGACACGCCATTTCGTTGGTAAAGAAACAAACAGCACCCGGCCCAGACAAGGTCAGACCTGAACACCTGAAGAACCTGCCGTCAGTACTCATCAATACACTGGCTCGGCTCTTCACTCGCTACCTGTCTGAATGCAAGGTTCTGTCCCAATGGAAAACCAGCAGGACCGTACTACTGTTCAAGAAGGGAGACATCCATGACATTGGCAACTATCGCCCGATCTGCCTATTGTCTGTCATCTACAAGTTGTTCACTCGAGTCATCCTGAATAGGATTGGCAGAACATTAGATGAAGGACAACCATGTGAGCAAGCAGGGTTCCGCAAAGGATTCAGCACCATCGACCATATCCACACGATAACCAAGCTCATTGAGGTTTCTCGGGAGTTCAAGATGCCGCTCTGCTTAACGTTCATTGATTTAAAGAAGGCCTTTGATTCTGTTGAGATGGAAGCGGTCATTGAAGCCCTAGCCAATCAGGGCATTCAAGCCCAATACATCAGGATCCTCCGTGAGCTGTATTGCGGATTCACTACCAGGATCTCACCATTCTACAAAGAAGTGATCGTTGATGTCAAGAGAGGGGTGCGGCAGGGTGATACCATTTCACCGAAACTCTTCAGTGCCACCTCGAGAACGTCATGCGATGACTGGAATGGGAAGGAATGGGAGTGAAGATAGATGGTTGGCAATTACACCACCTCCGCTTTGCTGATGACATTGTTTTAATAACACCAAACATCAGCCAAGCGGCACAAATGCTGGCCGACTTTGACCGTGAGTGTGGAAAGGTAGGACTACAGCTGAATCTTATGAAGACAATGTTTATGAGAAATAGCCTTGTTCCTGACGCCCCATTCGCTCTCAATGGAACGACCATCTCCGAATGCAACAGCTATGTGTACCTAGGTCGAGAGGTCAACATGAGAAATGACCTGGCACCCGAGCTGCGCAGGAGGGAAGAGAGCGGCTTGGAACGCCTTCAAGAATGTCGAAGAAACAGCTAAGAGGATGAAGAACCTCCGGCTCCGGGCACATCTCTTTGATTCCACTGTTCTTCCTGCATTAACATATGCCTCAGAGACCTGGGCCCTACGCAAACAAGATGAGAACGCTATTCAGGTCTCCCAAAGAAGAATAGAAAGAGCTATGCTTGGAATATCACGTTTCACTCAAATGAGAGAACGAATCCGGAGTTCTGACATCCGTCAACGATCAAGGATCAGGGACGCTGTCTCATTTGCCAAGGTGTCGAAAATCAGATGGGCTGGTCACGTAATGAGATTTAAAGACGACCGTTGGACTAGAGCTGTTACTGATTGGATTCCACGGGATGTCAAAAGACCGCGTGGCCGCCCACCTACCAGATGGTCAGACTTCTTCGTCAAGATCATGAACGATCGGTTTGAGGCCCTTCATGTTCCCGGAGCGAACAGATGCCATTGGGCTACACTAGCACGCGACAGGGACAAATGGAGACGTTACTGGCGCCCGCTCGAGCAAATCGACGACTAACGGGAAGTTAAGTGATTAAGTGATTAAGTGATCTTCCAAATGAGTGAAATCAGTCCATGTAAGTCCTCTCCTTTTGACTTTATTTCACGCAGCGTGATACTCTCCATGTTCATCCCTTTATAAGGAAATTTCATGACTTCATTTTTTTCTGGTGGCTATGTAGTATTTCACTGTGTAGCAGGACCATAGTTTCTTTATCCAGTAGTCTGTTCTGGGGCACTTGGGTTATTTCCAGATTCTGGCTATTGTGAATTGTGCTGCAATGAACATAGAACAAGCTCTTTCTTTCTGTTCTGCCTAACCCTCTTATTCATTTTCCCTTTCTGGTTTCTTTTGAAGAATGACTTTCTCTTCTTCCACAGATCATTTGTCCTGGTGGGACAGCAGAATCAGGCCTGGATCTTCTAGGACAGAAGCACAAGCCCCTTAAGGAATCGTCTTACTCAGTCTCTGTGTGGTCTACACCCACCAGCCTGCCTTTGGATTGTCTGCCAGTGTGGGAAGGTGAAGAAATGCTATCTCCTACTGTGGTTAGAGCTGCTGGTCAGTGGACAGGATGTCGGCCAGGTGCTAGCTCACAGGCACATAACGGTTGAAGAACACAGTGCTGAAACTTGTGACTTACATCCTCCACACCCACCTTCCATCATTAGAATCGTTTCTCTTTTGAGCTGCTAAAGGGGCCCAGCCCAGAGAAATAGGAAATAAGAGGAGGAGATTGTTGTGGAGTTTTTGTCTTCATGGGGTTTAGATCTGTGTTATCCCTATGACCTTGAGGAGGTTATAGGCTACTTTCCTAGTGGCTCTGTAAGGCAAGCGCAGAGTTGACAGGGAAGTATGATGAAGGAAAAGGAAGCAGAGAAGGGCAGAAAGGGACAGAGAAGTAGCAGTGCTACAGGAAAGCATGGCCTCCTACTCATCACTCAGTTCTGGAACTTGCCCACCACATAGGTTCTGCAGGAAGTGAGTCACTCCAGCCAGGGACATCTTGATCACTTGACATTCTGCTACTTATCAGTTTGCTCGAGTGGGCACCAGTAACGTCTCCATTTGTCCCTGTCGCATGCTAGTGTAGTCCAATGGAATCTGCTCATTCTAGGAACATGGACAGCCTCAAACCTATCATTCAGGGTCTTGACAAAGAAGTCTGACCATCTCGTCGGTGGGTGGTCACGCGTTTTTTTGACATGCCATGGAATCCAGTCAGTAATGGCTCTAGTCCAGCGGTCGTCTCCAAATCTCATTACATGTCCAGCGCATCTGATTTTAGACACCTTGGCAAATGAGACAGCATCCCTGATTCTTGATCGTCGATGGAGGTCAGAACTCCGGATTTTTTCATTTGAGTGAAGCGTGATACTCCAAGCATAGCTCTTTCCATTCCTCTTTGGGAGACCCGAATAGCGTTCTCATCCTGTTTTCGTTGGGCCCAGGTCTCTGAGGCATATGTTAATGCAGGAAGAACAGTGGAATCAAAGAGATGTGCCCGGAGCCGGAGGTTCTTTGTTCTCTTAGCTATTTCTTTGACGCTCTTGAAGGCGTTCCAAGCCGCTCTCTTCCTTCTGTACAACTCAGGTGCCAGGTCATTCGTCATGTTGACTTCTCGACCTAGGTACACATAACTGTTGCATTCGGAGATGTACGTCCTGTTGAGAGCAAATGGAATGTCAGGAATGAGGCCGTTTCTCATAAACATTGTCTTCATGAGATTCAGCTGTAATCTGACCTTTCCACACTCACGGTGAAGTCGCCAGCATTTGTGCCAGTTGACTGATGTTTGGTGAAGTCCCACGGAGCAGGGAAAGCGAACACTCTGACCTTGGACTACAGGGTCGGTGGACCCGGAGCACAGATCAGTCGGCTCAGCAGCCCGGCAGACCTCTATTACCTCCACTACCCAGACGACACCACGCTCCAGGATGCTTTTCGTACCCTTGGGCCAAGACTCACGCAGGGATATTTAAAAATTGGAAATCAGGTGGTCTGGCCCTGATATGCGATGCGGTTGTCTGGCTATAGGGTGTTGCCCCTGGATGAGGTTATAAATAAACAAATGGCCCTTGACATAATACAGACGCCACATTCCTGCTTTAACGCAACTACAACTGGCATCTAACGCTGTTGGTTATTAATATGTGCTGGCTTGTTTTGCCATTGCCTAGACAGCCAGTGAGAGAGCCAGTGGTCCTATTGGCCTGTTTTATAGATTTAAAAAAACCTGAAGTTCAGAGAATAGAACTTTCACAAGGGCTGAAATAGGATTTAAAATGATGCTTCACTGATATAAAGTAACAAAGTATGAGATTAATACCCAAGAATAGCTGAGATCAGCACCAGGAGGATTACTCCATAACTTAGAGGCCAGCCGGGTATCCTAGAGGAAAGCGCAGTTCAGATAGAGAAGGGAGCACCAAATAAAGGATGTTTGGAGGATCCTCCCAGGAGGGGAGATGCATGTCGAAAGTAGACTATGGACTGAACATGTTTGCCACTCAATGCCTCTTTTGCAGACCACAACACCCAAACGGAGAGAGAGAACACAGGGGATTGCCCTGCCACAGAGACAGGGGGGATGGGGGGATGGGGGTGGGAGGGATATTATCCATGGTGGTGGAAAATGGGCACTGGTGGAGGGATGGGTATCTGATCATTGTATAATTGAAATCCAAGCACAAAAAATTGTAAATCTACAACTGTAAAAAAATAAATAAATAAAATAAAGGGGAAAAAAATAAAAAATAAAATGATGCTTCAGTGGCACAAAGTAGGGACTTTTCAAAACATCTTCTTCCACTTTTAAGTCCTGGAGAATTTGGGGAGAGGAAGAACCACTCTGTGCACCAAGGCAGTTCTAACCTACTCGGCTCTCACCTTTTTCTTTATTTAATTTTATTATTTTGGGGTGGGGGGTGTACTGGTTGTTCTCACACTGCTCTCAGGGGCAGTGCTTGGGTATCATCTGTTGGGCTGAAATCCAGTCCAGCATGTTCTCTAACCCTGGAAGTTTTCTCCCCAGACAGCGTCTTCAGGTTTTTGATAGTTTTGTTTTGGAGACCACATCCGATTGTGTTCAGGGATTACTCTGTGCTTAGAGATCACTCCTGGCAGAGCTTGGGGGTCCAGAGATTAAACCCAGGTCAACCACATGCAAAACAAGCACCCTGCCTCCTGTACTATAATTCTGGCCTTATCTTCAGCTTTTTAAGCAGGCCTTCACTTTCTGAGACTGTGAAGTTCCTGAGTTGTTGTTTATCCATGAAATAGTGTATCATTCCTTGGAGTTTGAGTGAGAGTTTAGCTCGATATTCTTGGTGAGGCGTTCATTTTTTAAATTTTTTAAAAAAAATTTTTATTGGTGAAACACCATGAGGTACAGTTGTAGATTACAAATTTTTGTGCTTGAGTTTCAGTTATACAATGGTCTGGTACCCATCCCTCCACCAGTGCCCATTCTCCACCACCACTGAACCCAGTATCCCTCCCACCTCCCCCCCCCCCCCCCCCCAATCCCTCCAACTCACCCTGAATCTGTGGCAGGGCATTTCCTTTTGTTTTCTCTCTCCTTTTGGGTACAGTTGTAGACTTACAGATTTTTGTGCTTGAGTTTCAGTTATATAATGATCGGGTACCCATCCCTCTACCAGTGCCCATTCTCTACCACCACTGATTCCAGTATCTCTCCCCATCCCCCCCGTCTCACCCTGCCTCTGTGGCAGGGCATTCCTTTTTGTTCTCTCTCTTGTTGGGTGAGGCATTCATTTTATTGAGTTTTTTCACTATATCCCACCATTGTCTTCTGGCTCAGACGGTTTCCTCTGATAAGTCTGTTGTAAATCTAAGAGGTGCTCCTTTGTATGTGATTCCCTTCTTTGACCTTGCTGCTTGCAGTGTTGTGTCTCTATCTGTGGTATTTGTCATTCTCATTATGGTATGTCTTGAAGTTTTTTATTAGGATCTCTCTTAGCTGGTACTCTTTGGGCTCCTTGAGTCTGGATTCCTGCGTTCTCCAACTCTAGGAACTTCTTAGCAACGATATCTTTAACTGTTGCTATCTCATTGAGGTTGCCTCCCAGTCCTTCTAGTACTGCAATGATTCTTATGTTGTTCCTCTTGAGTTTATCCCCTAAGTTCCTGATTCACCCTAGAGCTATTTTGAGTCTTTTCCCATTATATGTTGTCCCCTGTATACTTTCTACATCTTCAAGTCACTGATTCTGTCTTCAGCTGTTGTCATTCTACTGTTGAGGACACCCACTGAGTTTTTAATTTCATCAACTGAATGTTTTATTAGTGATACTTCTGTTTGTAACTTTCTTATTTCTGCTTTCATTTCTTCCTGTATTTTATTGGCTGTCTGTTTCTTCCATGTCTTCCTTTAACTTACTGGATGACTGTTCCACCATTTCTTTGAGCTCATTGAACACCCTCAACATTTCATCTCTTAATTCTTTATCGGAGAGAATGTATTTGTGGGTATTCCCTGTTGAGGTGTCTGAGCTCTTTGCTTCATCCACTCCTCCTGGTGGGGATTTGTGCTGTTTCTTCATGTTTCTGTAGTAGTGTGGAGGTGGGACCCTCCGGTTCCCTATCAATGTCCCTCTCGCGCTTTGAGAAAGCATTCTGGATAGGCTCAAGTCGATGGTAGTTGCCTTTTCCCCCCTTCTAGAATACCAACTTCCTCTTTGGTGCTGCTCTGTGACTTATGTGAGGCCTCTAGTGAAGCTTCAGGGGATGTTTTCTTTTATATTAGGCTTGTTCAGATTCTTGTGTTCACTGTTATTTTGGTGAGATTGGAATAGGCTAGAGGACTATTGGCCTAATGTGTTTGAGATAACCAGGGTCAGAATTAGCTAATAGAGATTGAGATGTGAGTCCAAAGTGCTGGGAAAGGGGAAAATAACTGCAAATTACTGGCCACCGCCCTGGAGGCCAGCCCCCTTCCCGCCCCCCTGCTGTGCCCATGGGGGAGTTGACTGCGTTGGTGCTCTTGAAGGATTAAAGTCCCACTTCTGGCACAGTCCTAAAACTTGCTGGGATCCCCTCTGGCCTAGGTGCTCAGGGGCCACCTTATACTAGAGAGAGCCTTGCAGTTCTCTGAGTTGCTTGCTGGGCAGAACCTCACTTTCTGAACCTGATCCCGATCCAGTTTTGGAAATGAGGCTGTCTCCTGATAAAACTATGTCACACTCCATCTGTTGCATGAACCTTCTTTGCATCTCCCCCCACTTCGCTTCTGCCCACGGGTCAGTACGCTACCTGATCGCACCTTGACCAGAGAATCAATGGCTAAGGAAAGGAAAAGAAGGCACACTTAGCTCAATTTTTGTTACCTGAGGCGGTAGCTGAAACCAATGCCTACAAAGGGGGTTTTGTATTTCCCATGAATTTAAAATGTCCCCGTCACTCATGCTACCCAATGTCCCCAGGTTGACAATCCAAAGAGAAAGCATTCATTGTGTGAGCAGACTGATTTATAAGAAAATACTTCACAGGACAGTTCTGTAGTGACAGCTTAATTCCAAGGACCTAACTACTTAGCTGTTTCTTTGTTGCTTCTGTCCTGGTTGGAGGGTGGGAGATGCTGAAAAGCCCAAGACCTTCAGAAGGTACCAGTCTTCCTCCCTGACTCTCCGTGTATGTCTACAACATCCCCCTCCAATGGCCTTTGTGTTATTTCTTTACTCTCCATCTCAAACTTCCCCTTCTGGCTCAGTCCTAGACCTAGGAACACATAAGCCTGGTTTTGATTGGTTTGGGGGCCACACCTGGCTCTGTGCTCAGGATCACTCCTTATGAGACTTGGGGGACTGAGGGGATGCTGGGGATCAAAAGTGGGCAGGTCATATGAATGGCAAGTGCCTTACCTTCTACACAACTCTCCAGCACCCCAAGCTTGGGTTCAAAATCTAGAAGTCTATGAGTACTTCAGAGAAAGTATAAATAGCTACAACACTAATATGGCTCTTTGGCAAGTTTGAGCAGTTGATGATGTTCTGTGCTAAGTTGTGCCACAAATTTCTAGAGAAAAACGAGACCTTTCTCAACAAAGGAGCAAAAGAGCAGAGGGGTAAGACCCAGGTGACCAAAAAAACAACTTGTGTCCATCTCTTCTGGAAACCACAGCACCTACCTTCACACCGAATGTGTGTCCTCAGAAAACTAACTTGAAACCCTATTGAACAGCAAGTGATGAAAGGAGAGCACAAAACTGGGTTGGAGAGGGGAAGCCTCTCTTAAGAGAAGCCCCAGAGTGGAGAAACCAGCTGAGCTGGAAAAGTGTTGTGGAAGGGATGGAATTCTACCTGGGGAGAGTGGGTAGTCCTCATTCCCTGATGATAGGTTCTGTACATACAACACCAGGATGGAGTATAAACAGTGATTGTAGTCACTGGCAGGTGTATCTGGAGGAACACTCATCAGAGAGATGGGAGCTCAGTAACAGACCCCAACAGAAAATTCCCAGAAGTGCTCTCTCCACCCAACTGGAGTGGAGAAAAATGATCCAAGTGCTTTCTCCCAAAGGATATGACCCCGCCCATCCATCTCTGAATGCTAGCCTGCAGACCACACACACACACAGACTTCATTGGCAGTTTTCTTTTTTAAAAAAATTTATTTGTTTTTATTTCTTTATTTTATTTTATAAGTTAGCTCACAATATTTGATTACATTCAATATTCAAACACCAATCCCACTGCCATTACACCTTCCTACCACCAAATTTGGGATGTTTCCATCCTAAGCCTTAATCCCTGTTCCAAAACATAACTGAAATAATATATTTCGTATTGTCAGTGAGGAAGAACTGCTGAACATTCTTACAAAAATGTACTCTTATAGAAAACAGTGTGAAGATTGTTCTATTTTGGCAGGGGTCATTAAGACATTCTATTGGATATCACTAACATGTTGTTATGGTTTGGGTGATGTGAGCTTTGGTATATATGTCTGAAAATATGTATATATGGACATATATATATATATTTCCCTCTATGATTTGTTGCCTACTGTCTGAACCCCCTTAATTATGGAGAATGGGTAGGGACTGTCTTATGATGTGTCCAGAAATATGTTCACTCATATGTGACGCTTGGCCCAAGCATGTGGGGAGTGGACTTGAACGTGGTGACAGTTTAGTTGTGGAGGTTTTTGGCTGCCAGAGCTGAGTCCCTTGGGGTGGAGAGGGCTCTCACCCACCCCTTCTGGAGTGCATGGGCAGTTTTCTGAGCAAAGTCAGCTGGCAAGTGGAATTCCCTGTGGGCTGTGCTCTCTTACTCACCTTGGGGTATACACTTTGTCACTAGCAGAATCCAAAGTTTTAGCTGCCTCTAAAATCAATCCAGCAAATGTTTCCTAGCCACTATTCAAACCTCTGTGACCAAGGAGCTCACTGGTGACTTGGAATCACTGTTCACTGCCCAGACCTCTCTAACTTAACTCACAGCTCCACCCAGGTTCTTGAGATCTCAAGCCCCTGCTTCCTGTCCTGGCAGCTTGAACTCTTGAACAGCTTGAACTGCAGCTTGAACAGCAAGGCAACACTGTGAGTCACCAGACTTCCCCAGACATACTTAACATGGGTCTCACAGCAGATGCTTACAAGCAACATTTCCTATCACCATAAACCCAAGCCCCAGTCAGGGCCAGGGAACTGTCCCTGCAAATTCTTCCATAACCACCCAGATTCATTCCCATGTAGGTCCCTACCCATCTCAGACATGATGATGAGAAGGAAAAACTCACATACACAGCCTGGAGAGAACTCCTGGAACAACAGAGTGACCTAAGTGAGACTGATGATGGTTTCTGGAATGAGATCAATAGAAGAGAGTTTCAACATGACCAGAACAAAGTCTGAGAGAGCATTTGCGTTAATGCCAAATAGCTCCATATATGAACTGAAAATTCCAAGTTTAGAAGGGATCAATAGTCAAATGAAGAAATAGAAAATGTAATTATTGAGCTGGAAATTAAAGTAGTGAAAGCAACCCCAAAAAGGCCAACTAAATAGAATTTAAAACAGTAACTATATACACAAACAATGAAGAACAATTTTTACCCTAGACAGTTTACAAAATTAGAGAAGGAACAGGGATATTTATTTTAATTTTTTTGTTTGTTTTTTGCTTTTTGGGTCACACCTGGCAACGCTCAGGGGTTACTCCTGGCTCTGCACTCAGGAATTACCCCTAGTGGTGCTCAGGGGACCATATGGGATGCTGGGAATCGAACCCGGGTCGGCTGCGTGCAAGGCAAACGCCCTACCCGCTGCGCTATCTCTCCAGCCCCCCTCCTTTTTAAAATTTTTTTTTAACTCCCTACTCTCCACCCTTTTCTCTTTGCAGTTGCTGATACTTATGCTGTGCTCAAGGTAACAAAGGTTTTGCACCCACATCTTAGATGTGCTCGCCAGGATTTACATATCAGCTTGTATACTGACTGTGATAGTCATCAATGCTTGCTCTTCATGTATTTATTTATTCATGTATCTTTGGGTTTTGGGTCACAGCTAGTGATGTTCAAGACTTACCCCTAGCTTTGTGTTCAGAGATCAGTAGGTTTTGGGGAACCCTATGTGGTGCTGGAGATTGAACTCGAATCATCCATGTGTGAAGCAAATGTCTTACCCATGCACTGTCTCCCTTATTTCCCTTAACATGATCGCATCTAGTTCCAGTCAGTGACAGCAAAATGCAAGACTACATCTTTTTTTTTTTAAAGTCTAGTAGTATTTCATTGTGTATATGCACACACCACAATTTCTTTATCCATTCGTCTGCTATTGGATATTTGAGTTACTTTCATATCTTGGTGATTGTACTAAGCACTGCAATAAGTGTGTGTGTGTGTGTGTGTGTGTGTGTGTGTGTCTGTGTGTGTGTGTCTGAGTCTAGGAATTAATGTTTTTATATTCTTGGGATAGAAGCCAAGGAATGTAAATGCTGGGCTTGGGCCACATGGGAGTTGTGTTTCATTCTTAGAGATATTTCCATTAATTCCAAATCACATGATATTCCGACCCACAGTGAGTGAGGGTCCCCTTTTCACCACACAGGTCTGGCTGTTCTCATTTTAGACATAGGCTGTTCTCACTGGAGTGGATGCTATCTCATTGTTATTTTGATTGGCCTGAGAGTAAGTGATGATGAACACTTCCTTATGTGCCTGACGGTCAATAGTCTGCCTTCAGTTATTCTCCCCATTTACTGATTTTTGACTCTTGTTTTGAATTGTGCAAGTGCTTTATGTGTATTGGCCCTTGCCCAAATTGTGATGTGCAAATATTTTGCCCATTCAGTGGGGTGTCTTCCTCTTTATGGCTATAATTTCTTCTGCAGCATAGCTGCTTTTAGTTGGTTTTAGTCTCATTTATTTATGTTTTGCTCCCTCCAGCCATTTCCAATGGCAAAGAGCTCTCTAGAGTTTGATGTTGATGGTGATGGTGAACCCTTATTTTTTTTTGAATCCCTATTTTATATTTATACATTAGTCTCTAATATCAAGGTCTTTGGTTCATGTCGAATTGGTTGTTTTGTATCATGTGAAATAAGAATCCAATTTAATTTTTTACATATTATTAACCAGTTTTCCTAGCATCATTTTATTATTATTATTATTATTATTATTATTATTACTATTAGTCACTGTGAAATGCAGTAACAAAGTTTTTTTTTATTAAAAAATTTTTTAATAGTGAGACATCATGAGGTACAGTTGCAGGCTTACACATTTTTGTGCTTGGATTTCAATTATACAATGATCAAATACCATCCCTCCACCAGTGCCCATTTCCCACCACCACGGATCCCAGTGTCTACAGTTGGGGTAGACCCCAGTTGGGGTCTGGCCAAAAGTACAGCGGCAATTTTGGGGTGTCAAAGTTTTTCTGTTTGAGTTTCAGTCATACAATGATTGATCACCCAACCCTCCACCAGTGCACACCTTCCATCACCAAGGTCCCAGTATTCCCTCTCTCCCTCCCATCCCTTCCCTCCCCTGCCTCTATGGCAGACAATCTCCCCCATACCCTCTTTTGTAGTTCTTGTTATGAGTAGCATAAGATATTGCTCCTGGAATTCTAAAATTTTAGATAATTAGGGTCTGGAGAAATCTTTGCAGTGAGCTGCTGGGTTCAGAGATCCTTTTGTGTGTCTCTGGATAATGGCTGTTAAGGAGCTTACATAGCAGCCAGGGGCAGTTTGTGGTTGTGACCTCCAGGGTCCCCTGGGGATGGGGGATGAGAGGGACCAGCTCATCTTCTATCCCTTGAGTCCTGGTGTTTGTTGTCACTGAACCCGCATACCTGCACTCCTTATTGGGTCTGGAAGTTGGCGGCAGCCAGGATTTTTAGGAGACAGGTGGAGGGACGACACCTCCCCCTGTCTGAGGCATCCTGGTGAAGTCGGCCTGGCTTAAGGTCCAGAGGCATCTCTACAGTGAGCTGCTCAGTTTGGAGATTCTTTTGTGTGTCTCTGGATCATGGCCCTTTTCCCATCTTTTCTAGAGAAATAAAGTATTGGTGTATGACCTGCAGAGCATGCTGGCTCCCCCACAATGAGCTGTTCTGCCTGCCCTAACTGCTACTATTGATCTCTTTCTAGACTTCTGGGTCTCTGAAAGAAGGCCAATAAATGAGTTTGTGTAACTGAGCTGGATGTGGTTTGTGGCTGTGGCTCCCACATACCTAACTTTTGGCCATTTAATTTCTTGGTAAACTTGGCTCCAAGTTGTTGAGGTCTGGCCAAAGGCACAGCGGCAATTTTGGGGTGTCAGGAAGCCTGAAGGCACCATCAGGCTGCTGATGCACTCACCCCACAGGTACAGGTTGACCTGCTGGCGGCACCATACCCCCAGCACCATATTTTTTGAAGAGACTCTCCTTGCTCCATTTCATGTACCCAGCTCCTTTGTAATAAATTAATTGTCCATACAACTGAGGGTGAACTTCTGGGCTCTCAAATCTATCCCATGATCTGAAAGCCTGAGGTTGTTTTCCAGAACACACTCTTTTGATTACTATAACTACGTATACAACATATATACATGTGTTGTATTTCCATTAAAAATAGAAAAATACCTGAGGGGAAGTGATAAAAATAACAGATTTCTTTTAAAATTTTTGATAAAAAAGTAACAGATTTAAAAAAAATTTTTAAAATATTTCTTATTGTTTTATTCTCCTGATACTACCTTTCTTTTACTTTTCCTGTCATGTTTGTTTGAGAAAAATACTGTCTAGGTTTATAATTTCAAACTGCAGTGCACAACCTGTGTGGCAATTTTTTTCTGATATGGAATGATTTTCTATTTTATTTCTGACCTTGACAGTGAAAAGAGAAGATGAAGCTTCCTAATTTTGACTTGATTTTTTTATCATTATTATTTCTCTTTATTTGTTCTTTTTTACCATAAAAAAGATTTTTCCCCACGCTCTTTCCCCCTCTCCTTAATTTCTTCTTAAAAAGACTTTTCTGGGATTAGTAGTATGGTTCTGTGTCAAAGTACATGCCTTGCATGCATGAGACCTGCATTTGATCCTAAGTATTAAAAGAAAGAAAAAGAGAAAGAGAAAAATGAAAGACAGAGAAAAAGGAGGAAGGAAAGGAAAAAGTAAGGAAGGAAAGAAATAAAGAAAAGGAGAGGTAAGAAGAAAGAAAAAGAGAGAAAAAGAGGAAAGAGAAGATGGAAAGAAAAAAGAAAGAAGGCGAGAGAGAGGGAAGGAGGGATAAACTTTTACTACTGAGTAAATTTAAAGCTCCAGAAAGCTTAAAATAATGTAAGTAAAAAGCAAACAGGATGAAAACAAAATTCTTGCTTCAATTATAATGGTCGGTATGTAAATTAGCAAGACCATCACCTTCTGGACCAGTTCCTTTTTCAGCTCAGCCCCTAAAATGTGCCTCTGTGGTTTCTTCCATGATACATGAATATACAAAGAGATTCATAAATACACAAAGACATGGAATGGAAGACAGAGCAGATGAAACCTGAGATCTGAACAAAACCACATACCATACCCCAATCCATAAAAAACGAAACAAAACAAAACAAAAAACACTCACAGGGCAGCAGCATCCCAGATCTTCCATCTAAATGAGGAAAGACAGGAGCTAGGAGCAGGGAAGGGAAACACTTGTGCCCAGTCAGTGAGGGTGTCAAGCCAGTGTCAAGCAGAACCTATACCATCTGGCCTGGACCAGATCAAAACTTCTGAAACTGTTTCATACCCGTAAAGCATTTAGGAGACTAGTCGAGATGCAGATTCTGAGTCACTAGGTCTGGGGGAGGGAGTCTGAGGCAAAGACCTGCACCTTCTGTAAACTCCAAGGCAGAACCACCTCTCTGGGCTTCACTCTTTGCGGTCCTCAGAGGTCCTGAGTTCTGAAAGGACATGCAACGTGTCTCACATTCTATCATCACCTCTTTGAGTTCATCTCTTTACACTTTGTGAATAACATCTGATGGGACACTATAGGTCACATGGAATGGAGGAGATACAGGAATATGCATATTCATACATGGATACTTGGACATGAGTCTTTTCCCCTCTCTCATGCTGTCTCATTGCATATGGAGTTTGCAATAACTCTCATTTTCAAATTTCTCAATAGAGTTAGACAAGTACCAAAGCACATAGTGGGCAAAAATTCCAGATTTTCAAATATTCTGATTTTCAAATTTTGAGAACTTTGGAAGTCTAAAGAGGCAATGGAAGCAAATGTTTATAGACAGAAAGAAGGAAATGATGTTTTAATAAATATGAATGGACCTATTATATCCCTATTATATTTCCTCTTGTGTTGCTTTTCTATGTTATTCAACCACTCACTCTGAAAATTATTCCAGAGAAGGTAAGGGAAAGATTTTCCCTCCAATCTTTATTCATCAGGAAACAGGATAGAAATGACTGATAAATATGTGCCTTTTAAGAAGTAGAGTAAAAACAATTGAGTTGCTTATTTTAGTGTTTCCATGTTTTTGTAAAAACAAAGTATTTGTGTGTTGAAGTAAAAAGATACAAATTATATCATTTCGATGATCCCACATAACGATTTATAGCTCCACCTAAAATTAGCATGATGGAAAGATGGTATGGAAAATCCATGGTAGTAATTTTAGAAAAATCTATCTTAATCATTATTTATTTAGTAGCACTACACTGCACTGTCCTCCTGTTGTTCATCGATTTGCTCTAGCAGGTCCAGTAACGTCTCCATCGTAAGACTTATTGTTACTGTGTTTGGCATATTGAATACATCATGGGTAGCTTGCCAGGCTTTGTCTTGCGGGCAAGATATGTTCGGTAGTTTGCTGGGCTCATCAGGGCCTGTTGAGAGTCTCTGGTGGAAAGGAAAAGTCCTTCTCTTTTGTACTTCCTAGTAGTACTTTCCCCTGCTTTTTCAAATGAAAGATCCATATTTTAACTTTGTTCTGGACCATACAATTATGGAGCCGTTCCTCTTCCAAGGAGGTGCTAATGTTTCTGGTTCATGGAATACATTCTGAGAAGTGAGCTAAGACTCAAGTTTTGTTTTGCTTTCTTCTGGGGAGGAGGTCTATTTAGTGGTGCTCAGGGCTCACTTCTGGCTCTGTGTTCAGGGGTCACTCCAGGTGGTGCACAGGAGACCCTATGTGGTATTGGGGATCCATCCTGGGTCTGCTGCATGGACTATCTCCATGGCCAGACCCAGGTGATTTTTAAAAACGCATATTTATAGATTTGCTTTCACGTTGCCTCCTCAAACAGTTCAAAGTCAACTTTAAAGTAAAGCAACTGGGAGAAGAGGGGTGATGTCTCAGGGACAAGGGGTCCCTAGTGGTTCCTGCCAACCTGAGAGTTCTTGGGGAGATAGAAAGCAACGAGACTTTCAGCTCTCTGGAGCTTTGGGACAGTGGGCAGGGTGGTCTCCTCCTGACTTGCTGAGGGTTGGGGAGGATTCGTTGACCACCCAGGGTCAGCAAGGAAGCTGGGGTTGTCCTATAGGAAAACCCATAGGCCAATCAGCAAGCTCTGGTTCAGCTGCAGAGACTCCCAGATATGCCTTTGATCTTCAGTATTTCTAGTGATTTTGCTAGAAAAGGGGCCAATTTCAAGGTTGCACAATCATACATTTCTGGTTGGTGTCTGATATTTTTGCTCATGTGTTTTATTTTCCTTATTTGCATCATGTGGGTGACTATCCTTGACCAGAAGTCACCTGAGCACCCAGTTCCCCAACTCAGAACTGTCCTGAGAATTGCTGATGCAAACTTGGATTCGCTCTGTGGACATGGTGACTATTACTCCCTTTTAACCTTCTACTCTGTTCCTAGCCTGAGCTGCCCCCCCACCTCCACCCCCATGGATCTCCATACAACCTGAGCTGACATGGAGAACCAGAGGAGGAGAAATGAAGGGAAGCTTTGGGGGGAACAATAGGGTAGATACTGAATACAAAGAACTGGGAAGCTGGGGAATCCAGCCCTGGTCCTCAGAGAAGCAGATATCTCAGCATAGTGCCCCAGAGTGGGGCACATTCAAGCAGGGCCTCTCCTGGCAGTTTTCATCTAACCAGCCTGGTGCTTCAATGCAACAACCAAGGGATATGGTGCTTCTAGGGCCCAAATTGCTAGGGATTGTTTAGGCCACGCTGGCAGTGTCAGGGATGACCAGGGATTACAAGGATCACCACCCCCAGTGGTGCTTGGAGGACCCTTGAAGGGCCTGGAACAATCCAGGGTTGGTTGCAAGCAAGTCAGGTGCCTTACTACTGCACCATCTCTCCCGTGTCTCAGATTCATCTTTCTAGGATCAGCTTCACCCCTGGAGCCAAGCAAGTCACATGCAAGGCTAAAAAATCCATCTTGTATCTGAGTATTGCATGTGGTGGGTATTGGTTCCAGACTGCAGGAGAGGTCAAGCTAGCATTCAAAGGGAACCTGGCCTAAAGTGAAAAGCCAAAGCCACCTGGATGCCCTTTATTCTTAGAAAGGTTAAGTTAGGGCTGGGGGGGGGGGGGCTTATCTAGGCCATTCTAGGAGATGCACCCATCTGAGATGGCAGAAAATGAAATGAAAGAAACAACTTTTAACTCCTAGTTGGTTGGGTCAAGCCTGGAGAGCAGACTGACTTGGGCTGATGAATTAATGCTGATCATGACCTGTTGGACAATACCATGCACCCATCATTAAGTTTTTCTTTCACTTTCCTGATCGAAAACGTGACTGCTTACACTAAGGCAAAGAACAAACAGGGCCATCTAGGTGGCTGGTGGGAGGCCTTGGGGTTCTGAGCCAGGCATCAGGCTGCTGTAAGCACATCTGGGAGGCCCGGGCAGGGGGGACAGTTTTGTTCTTGTTCCACTGCTCCTGTTGTCTCTGCTGTTGACTTGGGGTTTCCTTAGAGATTGTCAAATGCTTCCAGCAACACAAAACTCTTCCCATAGGTTTTCCTATCACTGACTTGTGTCACAAGACTGTGTGTGCAGAGAGGAACTCTCTGGGCCTGGGATTGAGTCTCAGTCTTTAATGAGCCTTTGCACCAACGCTGTGGCCTGCTATAGGCTTCTCAGCTTTCGCTGGTGTACATCTAGCTTGGTAAGATGGGAAGGTGGGGTGCTGGGTTAGGATATTTCCTTCTCCCAGTTTATTCAGGTTCTGGTGAAATAGTTTCTCTTGGATGCCTGTCTTTGACAGAGCAAGACAATCTGGGCAAATGTACCAATGACTGTTTCTCCCCTCCCCGCTCCTGGGAAGCGGCTCTGGGCTTGAGGGCGGGGGAGGGGGGTCAAG
The DNA here is from genome assembly GCF_029834395.1 of Sorex fumeus. Taxonomy (NCBI): domain Eukaryota; kingdom Metazoa; phylum Chordata; class Mammalia; order Eulipotyphla; family Soricidae; genus Sorex; species Sorex fumeus. The sequence continues at coordinate 6,046,057 of NW_026606095.1, read as the reverse complement.
GAATTCTAATCCTAGGACTTCTAACTCAGGCTGGTCCACGTGTTTTCCCAGTGAATCCGGGGTTTCCTGTTCTTGTCCTGGGGTACCCAGAGGCGCCTGCTGTGTTGAGTTCCCAGTCTCTGTCTCTGCTACTCTCTCTCTCCCCTGGCAGGGCAGCTGTTTGCATTATGATCTCAGGTCTTAGGTGGAGAGAAGAATTGGTTTTCTGTTTATTTGACATTTTTCATGCCATGTGGACATGTAGACAACTCATAATCTCCTTGTGTGCTGAAGTGGAAACTAGAAGTCATCCATCATTTCATTTGACTTTTCCGAGTATCCAGTCAGCCATGTCTGGTGGAAAACTCAGGACGAGGAACTCCCTGGCTATGTTGTTTGTTTTTCCTGCAGGTTCTCAAGGCTCACCAAGGGTCACGTGTGGTGTAAAACAACTCAGACATCCCTGAAGCATAATTGGTTCCCAGTTTTGCTTTCTCCAGTATTACGATCAGTTAGAAATTCTATACCCAGTGGCTGACGTAAGACCTGATCCAAAAGAAGGACAGTGTGCAAAGCAGATGTCCAGTCTGTTCTGCTTCCAGCCTTGGGGTTTCCCCTCCTTTCCTACTCTTGCCTATGTGGGAAAATAGGAAGTTAGTAAAGGGTATTTGCTCAGCCATGGTGGAGAGATGAGGTTGTATTGGACCAGAAAATATTTGCAAAACTTGCGACTCATATCAGGTGGCTAACGCATATTCGGCTCCTATCTTATACAGAACCGTGTTCTTAAGGGAGACCCATGTTGAACACAAAACACAGAGCTTCCCTATCTCCGTGAGTAACACACTTCATACCTAACATCTGGGACACACAACACACAAATGTATTGAATTTGTCTAGAGACCGGTCACCAGAACCTAGCTTTCTGTACCCCAAGTTGGCTCATGCTCCAGTATCAGGCCATGCTGAAGAGTTTGGATTCCTGGAGGCAGCTGCAGGACAGACTAATTCTCAGAACTAAAGCACAGGCTCTACACCTGGGCAGGAGAGGCAGCCTTACAAGCTCTTATCTAGGGGCTGGAGCAATAGCACAGTGGGTATGGCGTTTGCCTTGCATGCGGCTGACCCAGGTTTGATTTCCAGCATCCCATATGGTCCCCTGAACACCGCCAGGAGTGATTCCTGAGTGCAGAGTCAGGAGTCAGCCCTGAGCATTTCCGGGTGTGACCCAAAAAGCAAAAAACAAAAAAAAAACAACCCCCCCCCCAAAAAAAAAACCCTCTTATCTAGAATTTTCACTTACCCGGGAAAACCACGCTGGAACTAGCATGGCATTTTCTTGTGTATTCAGAAATAGGGATTCTCTTTCTCTTTCTCTCTCTTTCTCTCTCTCTCTCTCTCTCTCTCTCTCTCTCTCTCTCTCTCTCTCTCGTCCCCCACCCCCTGCCTCTCTTGAGCCACTTGAGCCACACCCAGCAATACTCCTGGCTCTGCACTTAGGAATTACTGCTAGTGGTGATTGGGGAACCATATGGGGTGTCAGGGATCAAACCCAGGTCAGTCATGTGAGAAGCAAGAGCCCTACCTGCTGTACTATATGTCGTTAGTGATTCCAAAGGGAAGTTCAGATCTGTGGCCACTCTCTGTCTCTCCACTCTTTCCTCGGACTCTGGTATTTGATGCCGTTGGAGGGGTTGGGGAGATCATGGGGCATCTTACAAGGTTTGCAAGACTTAACTCAGGGTATTCAATGGGAGAATAAAGGAGAGAGATACCAGTGGAAGAGGTGAAAATTCATTTTATAAAGAATATTGTTATAACTGAAAGGAGGACTTTAAAATAAATTGAAGCAATTAATTTAAAGATCTATATGAGTCCTTTATCAACATCCTCACACACATCATATATAGTATGTTTTTATGTTTTTTTTCCCTCTCCATATGGATAAATCTCTCCATTAGGCATAGTAAAATTCCTAACAGGGGACAATTGTGAGAAACACTGTTACTAAATTATGCACTATACTCTCTCAATGGCATGTATGCAATAGATTCAGACCATAGTTTACATGGGGAACTACAAGAAAGCAAATGGGAAACTGCAGAAGAGAGGGACTCTTGTATTACTTTAGGTCATGTGCTTGGGTTTTTGTCACAAGATGATGGACCAAGCTATTTGTCACTGTGCCAGAGACTTTCAAAAGGAGAAATAAGATCATTTCAACCTCTTCTGAAGAATGATGATCACCACCTCAACTGATGATTCTAAAAGTGGCATATTAGTCATCTGTTGCTTTACAGATGGTTCCAAATCTGAGTGTTTTCAAGCCAGGCAACAAGATGACAATCTCAGCTTGTTTAAGTAGTCAGGAGCCTGTGACGTGGCTGAACCAGGATCCCTTACAAGGCTGAACTCAGGGTCTGGCAGAGTCAGGATCATCTCCAGGCTCCTCTGCGGAGGATCCATCCATCATCATGTGGCTCTTGGCTGACCTTGAATACCTTCTGGCTGTGATCCTCCACATCAGTTCTTGCCACATAGGATTCTCTGCTGAGCAGCTCCTAGCCAGCATCTGCCTGCTCCCCCAAATAGAGATGAAGAGAGAAGTGAGCCATCTGGGGAACATAAAATAACACAATAGGATACTAACACCCAAGAATAGCCGAGATAAGTACCAGGAGGTTTACTCCATGGCTTGGAGGCCGACCGCACATGCTAGGGGAAAAGGTAGCTCAGATAGAGAAGGGAGTACCAAATAAAGGGTGTTGGGAGGAGTCTCCCAAGATGAGAGATGCATGCTGAAAGTAGACTATAGACCGAACATGATTGCCACTCAATGCCTCTTTTGCAAACTACAGCACCCAAAAGGAGAGAGAAAACAAAATGGAATGCCCTGTCACAGGGGTGGGGGGGATGGGGGGTTGGGGGAGTGGGAGGGATACTGGGAGCACTGGAAGTGGAGAATGGGCACTGGTGAAGGGATGAGTACTCAATCATTGTATAACTGAAACCCAAGCACAAAAATTTGTAAGTCTACAACTGTACCTCATGGTGTTTCACTAATAAAAATTTAAAAAATCATTACAATACAAAGTATTAATTATAAAGAGAGAGAGAGAGAGAGGTGAGCAAGCAACATGGGATTTAGTGCTGTTTTCCAAACTCATTTAGGAAGTGTAACTGTGTCATTTCTGTTGCATTCTGTTCACTGGAAATGAGTCACGAGAGCCCAGTCCATACTTAAGGGGGCAAGGGCTGTACCAGGGGATGGTGGAGAGTTTTTCATTCACTATCACAGATTGTTGATCTGTGTGTATATTTTCCAGTCCAGGGCAGTGATGATGAGGCATCTTCCATATAGCTCTCTTAGCTCTTGTGTGGGTGATGAATTTAGCTTGGTGCTTCTTTGCTGAGGAGATGGGGCATGCAGCTCCTGTGTTGGAAGAAGACAGTTGTCCTAGAGATTAGAGAATAACAGGCAGAGAAATCACAAGTACCACTGACTAGTGTGAAAGTATCCAAACAGGAGGACTTAGCACTGGAGTGCCTGATGTATTACTTGGGAACATTGAACATCCATGGAAGAAAATGAGCAAAATTTGAACAAAGAGAAAATAGCCAGCAGAAGTCTTGGGTTAGTCACAAAATAATCCAGTAGAAAAGTTATCGATTGAGAAGTACTTATAGTTTTGCTCTCTGGTTTTACATTTTCTCCTGCTCCCCCGCTCGCCAACACAAAAGAAACCAGAAAAAAAAACATGTCTTAGAGTCTTTATCTCCTTTTATCTCTCTCTCCCCACACACAGAGGGACCCCATCACAGAGTATGATCCCTGAGTGAGGACATGGATTTTATTCTCCCAGAGATGTTAGAAAACCTGGACAAGCATGCTGCTGATTTAATGTGCCACTTAAGTTACATTTTTTTTTCTATTGTGATAAGTCTTCGAACAGGAGAAGAGTGGTTCACCAGAACTCTCCCTCAGCTACCCCCTTTCTCTAGAGAAGTCCTCAGTTGGACTCTAAATAACTTCTGGAATAAACTGCTCTTTCATTCAACCTTGGATAGGCTTCACAGCAATAATTGGTTTAGTTAACACACCTTAGTCTCAAGTCACCAGAGTGCCATATGCCTTTGAATGTACCACGTGATCCTGCGCAATGAACATCCTGGTAGCAACCGTGATATTTAAAGATCAACTATCTCCCCTGCCAAATTCTGAACAGATTTTTATCATTAAATAGTTAAATGTAAGTGGTAATGGGAGACTTTCCATTTTAGTAAATGGAGGGTTTGATTTATAAAGAGTTTATTCAGAAAATTTAAGTCAGGATTTCCCCCCAGGCACAGCATCCTAATAGTATAATCTATTTATATTTATTGTGTATTTAAGCTTTCAACTCCTAGTAGATGTTGTTTATCTTTTAACAGAGGGAAATCTTAAGGACAGAGAAGTGAATGTTTGCTTGGTGTGCACAGAACTCAGGGCTGAAGAACTTTCTTGTACTCCGAGATCTCGCACTGGCTTGAAGAAACCCATAAGAGGAAATGTATTGAATAGACAGGAAAGTCTGGGTTTCTGTTAGAGCAAGGCTGATGAAAGCCACGACATTAAAGCACTGGCCTTAGTCTCTTTTTCGCTCTTTTAAAAATATTCTTTTTTTTCTCCCCAGTACCCATCCCTTTACCAGTGTACGTTTCCCATTTTGCCACCAACACTGTGCCCAGTTTCCTTCTTGCACACCCTCCTGCCCCACCCCCACAATCTGCCTCTATGGCAGACACTCTCCTCCCCTCCTCCTCCCCCTCCCTTTCCCCTCCTCCTCCTCCCTCTTCCCTTTCTCCTCCTCCTCCTCCCCCCTGTACCCTTCCTCCTCCTCCCTGTACCCTTCCTCCTCCTCCCCCTCCTCCTCCTTCCCCTTCCCCCTCCTCCTCCTTCCCCTTCCCCCTCCTCCTCCTTCCCCTTCCCCCTCCTCCTCTTCCCTTTCTCCTCCTCCTCTTCCTTCTTCTTCTTCTTCTTCTTCTTCTTCTTCTTCTTCTTCTTCTTCTTCTTCTTCTTCTTCTTCTTCTTCTTCTTCTTCTTTTCTTCTTCTTCTTTTCTTCTTCTTCTCCTCCTCCTCCTTCTTTTCCTTCTTCTTTTTCTTCTCTCCTCCTTCTCCTTCTCTTCCTTCTCCTCCTCCTCTTCCTCTCCTCCTCCTCCTCTTTCTTCTTCTCCTCCTCCTTCTTCTTTTCCTTCTCCTCCTTTTCGTCCTTCTCCTCCTCTCCTCCTCCTTCTCTTCTCCTCCTCCCTCCTCCTCCTCCTCCTCATCCTTCTGCTTCTGCTTCTTCTGATTCTTCTTCCTCTTCTTCCTCTCCTCCCCCTTCTCTTCCTCCTCCTCCTCCTCTTCCTCCTCCCTCTTCTTATGCTTCTTCTTCCTCTGCTTCTTCTTCTCTTGCTTCTTCTGCTTCTTCTTCCTCTTCTTCCTCTCCTCCTCCTCCTTCTTCTCCTCCTCCTTCTTCTTTTCCTTCTTCTTTTTCTTCTCCTCCTCCTCCTCCTCCTCTCCTCCTCTTCCTCCTCCTTCTTCTTCTGCTTCTTCTTCCTCTGCTTCTTCTTCTGCTTCTTCTTCCTCTGCTTCCCCTCCTCCTCCTCCTCCTCCTCCTCCTCCTCCTCCTCCTCCTCCTTCTTCTTCTTCTTCTTCTTCTTCTTCTTCTTCTTCTTCTTTCTTCTTCTGATGCTGCTGCTGCTTTTGTTTCTTCTTTCTACTCTCTTATTTTCATTTTAGGCACTGTAGTTTGCAATACTGTCACTGAAAGGGAATCATGCATATCACTTTATCTCCTTTCAGCACTGAGTTTTTGTCCAGCATGATCATTTCCAACTATCTTATTCATTTTCAGGCTTAATGTGACATTAAGATAATCACTTAATCACTTAACTTCCCGTTAGTCGTGGATTTGCTCGAGCGGGCGCCAGTAACGTCTCCATTTGTCCCTGTCGCGTGCTAGTGTAGCCCAATGGCATCTGTTCGCTCTGGGAACATGAAGAGCCTCAAACCGATCGTTCATGATCTTGATGAAGAAGTCTGACCCAATGAACGTTAAACAGAGCGGCATCTTGAACTCCTGAGAAACCTCAATGAGTTTGGTTATTGTGTGGATATGGTCGATGGTGCTGAATCCTTTGCGGAACCCGGCTTGCTCGCATGGTTGTCTTTCATCTAGTGTTCTGCCAATCGTATTTAGGATGACTCGAGTGAACAACTTGTAGATGACAGACAATAGGCAGATTGGGCGATAGTTGCCAATGTCATGGATGTCTCCCTTCTTGAACAGTAGTATGGTCCTGCTGGTTTTCCATTGGGACGGAACCTTGCATTCAGACAGGTAGCGAGTGAAGAGCCGAGCCAGTTTATTGTTGAGTACTGACGGCAGGTTCTTCAGGTGTCCAGGTCTGACCTTGTCTGGGCCGGGTGCTGTTTGTTTCTTTACCGACGAAATGGCTTGTCGGATTTCGGAAGGGAGAATGTTGGGAATGACATATCCATCCTGTGGAATTTGGTATGTCGGCAAGTGGACATGGCTATCGAAGAGATTTGAGTAGAAGTCATGGATAATCTTCTCCATTGCCGTTCTGGAGGATGTGATGGATCCATCAGGACGTCGGAGGGCAGTCATCTTGGTCTTGTAGTTGGTGAAGGACAGGCGGGCGTTACGAATACTTTTCCCGGCTTCTGCCGCATCTACCAGTACTTCTGCTCTTCTCTCTTTGAGGTCTTCCTTGATCGCATCTCTGCACTGCTTTGCGAGCTCAGATATTAGCTTGCAGTTGCCTGAGGCATGCGCCAAACCACCCTGGCAAATTAGCTCAAGAGTTTTCGAAGATAGGCGATTTTTTGTGGCTATCTCTCTCTTGGCGTTCCTCGCACATTCATGGAGGTGCTAAACCAGTCGATCGTATTCCTCGTCAATGTTGTCAACAATGGCATCTTCCCATGTTGCCGCAATAGTGCCAAAGAGTTCCCAGTTGGTGGTCGTTCCGGGAGTTCTCTTTTTGAACTTTGCAGCCCTTTCTCCCCGCTCTGTGAAGTAGAATTTTGCACGAAGGAGACGGTGGTCCGATCCCGTTCGAAATTTTGGGACAACAGCAACATCGGTCAGGCAAAACCGTCGATTGAATATGATGTGGTCTATTTCGTTGTGAAATCGTCCACTGGGAGACTCCCATGTCCATCGTTTAGATTCTGCCTTCTGGAACTGTGAGTTACCATGGATGGTCTTGGTCGACATGATGAACTCAGACAGTCTCTCACCCTGTTCGTTCCATTCTAGGCCATGGGTCCCGATGTGAAGTTCTTCCGCTGATCTTCTCGGTCCTATCCTGGCATTAAAATCACCCACAATGATCTTGTAGAAGGTGTGGTCTTCTTTATAGAACTTCTCCAGCTCCATGTAGAACTTCTCAATTTCTCCTTCTCATAATTGGATGTTGGTGCGTAGACAACGAAGATAGAAACTGTAGGCAGTGAGCCACATCTATTCAAATGTAAACGTCCGATTCGGGTTGTTAGGCATTCAAATGAATCAATGCTCTTGGCCAAGTTTGTGTTGACAAGGGCACCGATGCCTCCTACACCTCTTTTATTGCATGTTCCGAGGAACAATTCTTCTCCAGTGTCGAAAACGGCATGGTGAGATTCGTGCCTTCTTGTCTTGGTCAGACCAATGATGTCGTACTTGATCATTCGCGCTTCTACCATCAGGTCTTCGATGGATGCATCTGATGCTAACGTACGTGCATTGAAAGTACAGACGATCATTTTTGTCTTCCTTCGTTGTGGCAGCCTAGGTCGGCCTTGAGATTTTGTCGGCCTCTCCTTTCTCATCCTTCTCAGTGCTGCCATGTCGGTGAAGCCTTCAGAGTCAGGTGAATGAGACCAGTTGTAGTTACTGGTTTTGGCATATCGAATACACAACGGATAGCTTGCCAGGCTCTTCCATGCGGGTGGAATACTCTCGGTAGCTTGCCAGTCTTTCCGAGAGGGATAGAGGCTTTTGGGGCTACCTCTAATCACCCTTGTAGGTGTTACCATATTTGAACCCTATCAAATATGGTGCAACAATTCCGGAAGATGGGTATTTAGTGTCTTATGATGTGTCGCGTGGCCGCTTCGCAGCTGTGTGGGTCCGGAAAGCATTCTGGAGTGTGGCGACGGCTGGGTAGTGGAGGTAGTGTCGATAGTGGAAGTCTGCCAGTGGGGTATTTATCTGGGTAGGGTGGGTCTTCTGTGCGCAATCCGATCCCTGGGTGGTTGATGGAAGCAGACAGGGCAGGGTAGGGTGGGGCTCCTGATCAGAATCCCTTTGTCACCTGTGGTTGGTAGGAGCAAGCAGAGAAACTCTGTCCCTGGGTCCACCGAGCCTGGAGTCCAAGGTCTCAGAGAGTTCCGCTTATCTTGTTTTGTGGGTCTTCAGTGGTGCGTGAGTCTCGGCCGGAGCTGCCACGAGGGTCCGGAAAGCGTCCTGGAGTGTGGCGACGGCTGAGTAGTGGAGGTAGTGTCATTAAGATACCTTTCCAATTCAGAAGAAAATTTGCAAAGCCCAGAGTATATAACTGTGGTGACACTGGAAAAAGTTTGCCAAGTCTTACATCTGCATCATATCAACCTACATCTGAACATCCTTGGGGGAGTGGGTTGTGCCTTTTTTTTTAGATTTTTATTAGTGAAACACCATGAGGTACAGTTGTAGATTTACAAATTTTTTTTGTAGGAGTACTGCTATTTATTCAGCCACTGATTAGCTGATTGAGTTGGGCATGAACTCCGCCTTTATTTATTTATTTATTTATTTATTTTTTACTTTTTTAAATTTTTAAATTTTTATATTTATTTATTGAATCACTGTGGAAAAAGTTACTAAGCTTTCAGGTTTAAGTCTAGGTCATACAATGATCAAACACCTTTCCCTTCACCAGTACTCCTTTTTCACCACCAAGAACCCCAGCATACCCCCCTCTCACCCCTCCAAATGCCTGTGAGTCAGATGATTTCTACTTAACTCTTCTCTACATTGATTACATTCATCATTTCGACAAAAGATGCACCATTATTGTTTAGAATTTTCCCCCAAACAATCAGAATTGCTGAAAAGGCATTGTGAAATATTTTGTTTCCTATAGCTGGTTATGAGAATCATATAATGTCACGTGGCCACGATTTTTGATTTCTGCAAAGAGCCAGATAATTACAAGATTGGTTTTTGTGTGTCTGGTGTTATGGCTGTGCTGGAGAGCTGCTCGTGGGGGGTAACTCGTGACCTTGGTAGGGCATGAAGGACTTGCTCGTACCGCTCCCCTTCCCATGAGACTGCAGTTGCCCCTTCACTGCTGGCTCGTACCTGACTTTCCTATAAGCTCTGAGGCGGCGGCCACCTTGCTGCCAGGGGGGAAAAAGGTGGAAGGGAGCAACACCCTTTCCCTCCTGGGGAGGCATGGCACCGTAGTTTAATGCATGGTCCATTCACTCTTCTTCTGCAAGCTGCTGGGCTCTGGACTAAGTTCTTTTGCCTCTGGAGCCATGGCCGTGACAGAGAGCCACTTGTGAGGGGCAACTCATCACCTCGGTAGGGCGTGAAGGATGAGCCGGTACCGTCCCCCTTCCCATGAGACTGCAGTTGCCCCTTCACCACTGGTTCATATCTGGCTTTCTAATAAGTTCTGAGGTGGCGGTCACCTTGTTGCCAGGGCAGAAAAAGGCAGAAGGGAGCAACACCCTTTCCCTCCCGGGGAGGCACGGTGCTGTAGTTTAATGCAGGTTCCATTCACTTTTCTGCCACAAGCTTCCGGGCTCTGGATTAAGTCCTTTTGCCTTGGAGCCATAGCTGTGCCAGAGAGCTGCTCGTTGCGGGCAACTCGTGACCTCGGTAGGGCATGAAGGACAAGCTGGTACAGTCCCCCCTTCCCATGAGACTGCAGTTTCCCCATCACTGCCTGCTTATACCTGGCTTTCCAATAAGTTCTGAGCTGGCGGCCACCTTGTATGTATTCCAGATGCATTTCTGCCAAAAGCCACTGGGTTTCAAGATTTGTTTCTGAGTCTCCGGTATCATGGCCATTAATCAGCTTGATCAGGAGCCAGAGAGGCTGTTTGTAGGTGGCGACTGGGGTTCTCATTGAAATGGGAAGAAAGAGTTGGCTCCACCCCCATGTGGTGAGGCCCTGTGTGTCTTGTCACTGCAGGCCCAAATTTGACTGTCCAGTGGCCTCTGGAGGATGGTGGTCACCAGGCCACCAGGGGTAACAGGTCAAGGCACGAAACCTATTCCCACCTGGAGTGGCCCAGTGCCAGTAACCTACTGCAGGAACAGGACGCATTTCTGCCAAAAGCCTTTGGGTTCAGAGATTCGTTTCTGAGACTGAGATTCGTTTCTGGGATCATGGCCATTAAGCAGTTCGATCAGGAACCAGAGAGGCCATGCCTGCAATTATATAGCTGAGCCAGAGGTGGTTTGTGGGTGTGTCTCCCACATACCTAACTTTTGGCCGTTTACTTTCTTGGTAAACTTTGCCCCAAGTTTTTGGGGTCTGGTCAAAGGCATAGCAGCAGTTTTGGGATATCTGAAAGTCTGACGTTGCCATCAGGCTGCTGATGCACTCACCTCACAGGTACAGATTGACCTGCTGGCGGCACCATACCCCCATGGGTTATGCCTTTTGGTTCTGTCTGGGTCTCATGCCTATCTAAGATGATGGTGTGTGGAGGGACAATTCATTCTGCATAAGGATCAGAGATAGAACAAAGGAAAAAAATTTTGTTTTTGTTTTTGGACTACAATCAGCAGTGTTCAGAAATCACTTCTAGGGGACTCAGGGGACCATATGGGATGCTGGAGATTGAAAATGGGTCAGCCACAGGTAGGGCACTCTACAATCGCTCTAAACCCACTGTACTATCTCTGTAGCCCCAGGAATTCTCTCAGAAATGAATATTCTTATAGAAATGCAGTTAAGCTGCATCAATAGAAATAAAAAATTTAAACATGTTATTTTACATAGCACAGTGGTAGGGCGTTTGCCTTACAAGCGGCCAACGTGGCCGACCCGAGTTCGATTCCTCCGCCCCTCTCAGAGAGCCCAGCAAGCTACCGAGAGTATTCGATATGCCAGACACAGTAACAACAAAGTCTCCAATGGAGACGTTACTGGGCCCGCTCGAGCAAATCGATGATCAACGGGATTTACCTTTTATTGCAACCATTAGGAAATTTACTTGCTCATTCCGATAGACTATTACATTACAGGTTTCTATTTCTTTAATAATTTTCACTTGCTTTTGAAAACTGCCTAGTACTGTATCACTGCAGGAGAAATCATAGCTTTCAATTTACCTGATATTTTAAACACCTAGTCATGTAGCTTAGTCAGACCCATGAACATGGATTCTTCAGTGCTGGGCCAAGCTGTCTTAGCAGATGCATATGTCGCATCAAGGACCAGCCTGCAACGTTTATCCTGCTCAGATCCACAAACAAAATGGGTGAATGCAGGGGCTGGAGCAATAGCACAGCGGGTAGGGCATTTGCCTTGCACGCGGCCGACCTGAGTTTGATTCGCAGCATCCCATCTGGTCCCCTGAGCGCCGCCAGGAGTAATTCCTGAGTACAGAGCCATGAATAACCCCTGTGCATTGCCGGGTGTGACCCAAAAAGCAAAAAAAAAAGGGGGGGGGTGAATGCAGCTATTTCAAGTCACCTAGGTTGGAAGTCATTTGTAGCACTAATGAATGCTGCAAAACACTCACTTAAATATATTTGTCTGCTTTCCCCGCCCTCTTTTCATTTCTCTATGAAGTGGTGCTCAACAGGTCCTAGACCCTCCCTGTAAGGTGGTTCTCTGAGAGGTTCTGAGGATGGGATGCTGCTCTGGCACTGCAGTGCTGGGATTCTATGGGCCACTCAGCTAGTGCAGGGGGCCTCCAGGGCTGCACCTGGTCATGCTTGAGGGACCATGCGGTTCCAGGGATTAAACTTGGGGTGGGCACATGCAAGGCATATTGCCTTAACCTCTGTACTATCGGTACAGCCCTTGGTCTATAGCTTTAACTATATCATTTTAAAAATATGTATACATATGTATGTGATTAAATTAGAAACAAAACAAATTTCAATTTGTGTTTCTTTTTCTTACACCCCAATCCCTCAGGGCTGAAAAAACTTTCTTCACAAAATACTAATATGATGGTGACATTAAAAACATTCAGCAAATTGATTTATTACCAGTTCTCCTAATCACAAAGACCAAAAAGTTATTTTCAACATTTTATTGGGTCACCATGATTTACAATACTGCCAATGACAGGGTCTCATGAATACAGTGCTCCAAAACCACACCTTTGCCCTAAGGTCTTCCTCCAAACACTGCCTTGGCATCTCAGTTGCATAGGTCCTCTTAAGTTCTGTCCCTTTGGCCATTTGTTATTTTTCCCTTATTATATTTCTTCATGGATTGGAGTGATAGCACAGCGGGTAAGGCGTTTGCCTTGCATGTGGCCGACCCTGGTTCGATTTCTCTGCCCTTCTCAGAGAGCCCGGCAAGCTACTGAAAGTATCTAGCTCTCACGGCAAAGCCTGGCAAGCTACCTGTGACATATTCTATATGCCCAAAACAGTAACAACAAGTCTCATAATTTGTTGTGAGATGTTACTGGTGCCTGCTCGAGCAAATCGATGAACAATGGGAGGACAGTGACAGTGACAGTGATATTTCTTTATATACCTCATATGAGAGAATTAGTTCTGACAGTAACTTTTTTTGCTTTTTTCTCCCTCCCTCATTTCCTTCCCTTCCTTCCTTCCTTCCTTCCTTCCTTCCTTCCTTCCTTCCTTCCTTCCTTTCTCTCACACCTGTCAGTTCTAAAACCAGGGGTATAGCTGCCAAAACCACATTCAAGGCAAGTAGTTTCTCTCCTGTATTATCTCTTAAACCCTCTGAATCATTTTCCCCCCGATTGACCAGTGCTCCTGTACTTAGACAATAATCTTCAAACTTTAGGTTCCACCTTGACTTTTATTATGGTCTGGCAAAAGTCCTCCAGTGATGTTTTCCACACTTGCCACACCTCCACTTATTGAAGGTTGGGACTGGGGAGAGGCTGTTTTGTCTTCAGAAACCGCTGTTCATGCAGGGTGCTCAGGAGGGACATAGACAAAATAGGAGGAGGCCAATTCCTCCATTTTAATCTATGAAAACTGGTTATGTGGAGCGTTGCGAGGTTTGGTTCACATCTGGAAGTGCCTGGGGCCTATTGCTGACTCTGAGTTCAGGGTACAATACAGTAGTGCTCAGAGGGCCCTACAATGGGTATCTTTTTTCATGGACCCAAACATTATCTTTTTTGAAAAATGTAATCTCCGGGGAGGATAGAACCTCTATTCCAATGTCTCTAAGGGAGAAGAGAATTCTAACTCCAGGTCCTGCTAGTTAGCAGGCACAGCTGGTCTGATGAGCACTGACACTGACTCAGGAGTGGCAGCTGTTCACTTTCTGCTGACCTCTCTTTTCCCTTCCCTACCCGGTCCCCTCTGCATTAATTTATGCTGGCCCTGTTCCCCAGAACATAAATTAGACAAAAAATAAAAAACCCTATCATATTTATCTATCCATTCATTTATGTGTTCATCTTTTATCTATTACATCGATTTGCTAGAGCGGGCCCAGCAACGTCTCCATCGTGAGACTTGTTGTTACTGTGTTTGGCATATCGAATACTTCACGGGGAGCTTGCCAGGCTCTGCCATGTGGGCGAGATACTCTTGGTATCTTGCCGGGCTCTCCGAGAGGGGCGGAGGAATCGAACTCAGGTCGGCCATGTTGGCTGCTTGTAAGGCAAATGCCCTACTGCTGTGCTATCGCTCCAGCCCACCTATTATATACAAATCAAATATTTCTATCCATCTACTATCTATTAGGCAATAGCACAGAGGGTGTGGCGTTTGCCTTGCACATGGCTTACCTAGGTTTGATTCCTCTGTCCCTCTCAGAGAGCCTGGCAAGCTACTGAGAATATCTCGCCCACACAGCAGAGCCTGGCAAGCCCCCATGTGACATATTCGATATGCCCAAAACAGTAACAACAAGTCTCACAATAAACACATTACTGGTGCCCGCTTGAGCAAATGGATGAACAATGGGAGGACAGTGACAGGGCTACAGTGCTATTATCTATTAGATATAATCTAGTATAATTAGATATAATCTAGTATCTATGAGTCATGCCTATTTACCCATCTATCATCAATGTGTGTGTATTTCCATCAATTATCTCCTAAATTGTGTCTATTAACAATTATATCATCTATTATCTGTCCCCATTTTTTTTCAGTCAAGTGGCACAAATGCTAACCGACTTTGACCATGAGTGTGGAAAGGTCGGATTACAACTGAATCTCACAAAGACAATGTTCATGAGAAACAGTCTTGTTCCTGATGTTCCATTCACTCTCAACGGAACCACCATCTCCGAATGCAACAGTTATATATACCTAGGTCGAGAAATCAACATGATGAATGACCTGGCACCTGAGTTACGCAGGAGGAAGAGAGTGGCTTGGAATGCCTTCAAGAGCATTGAAGAAATAACTAAGAGGACAAAGAACCTCCAGCTCCGAGCACATCTCTTCAATTCCACTGTCCTTCCTTAACATAAGCCTCAGAGACCTGGGTCCTACAAAAACAAGATGAGAATGCTATTCGGGTCTCTCAAAGAGGAATCAAAAGAGCTATGCTTGGAGTATCACGCTTCACTCAAATGAGAGATAGAATCCAGAGTTCCGATCTCTGTCAATGCTCAAAAATCAGGGACGCTGTCTCATTTGCCAAGGCATCAAAAATCAGATGGGCTGGACACGTAATGAGGCTTAAAGATGACCGCTGGACTAGAGCCATTACTGACTGGATTCCACGGGACGTCAAAAGATCGCGTGGATGCCCACCTACAAGATGGTCAGACTTCTTTGTCAAGACCCTGAATGATCGGTTTGAGGCTCTGCATATTCCTAGAATGAGCAGATGCCATTGGGCTACGCTAGCATGCAACAGGGATGGATGGAGACGTTACTGGCACCCGCTCGAGTAAATCGATGAGTAATGGGGTATCAACTGATCAAGTGATTATCTGTCACCTATTTATCTATCATCTCTATAATCTATCCAAATATCCAACTGTCCTCCATTCATATTCATCTACTCACCCATTCATTTTATCTAAGTAATGCATTGATCCATCTATCTATATTATAACAAGATATACCAGTGATATTATTAGAAAGATTCAGATATGTTGAGGACCACTGATTTGTATTGATATCCCAGTCTATCATTCACCAGCTGTGTGATCTTGAGTGTGCCATATAAGCTTCAAGTTCTGACCAAACTGTGCTTCTCTTGGGTGGGTCGTACCAAAAAGAGGCTGCTTTTTAGCTGAGTATATTTTCTAATTCTTAGAAAATTATGAATTTGTTCTGTTTATAGCAAAAATGATGAATAACCAGTGTGGACTTTTGGAAATTGTTTTACAAATAATAAAAGAATCTTAAAAATAAAATATACATATTTTTATACTTGATACCATTAGAAATTGCTCCTGGAATGAATTTAACCACAGGAAAACTTTTAGTGAATTTTAGTGGCTTAATTTGAGTGTTGATGGCAGATGTCAGAATCTCTCCTCAGTCTTTCCCAGTCAGGAAATTACAGTATCCTTGAAACTAAACTGGGATCCACTATGAGCCTCTTGTAGTCAATGGCAAACTCAAATGCCCCAATTGGAAACCCATTGATTTTATGAAGCAGTTCATGTACTTTTATAGGAAACAACACTTTTCTATGAAGACCCAATTCTCTCCTATCTCGGTCATATGCTTTGGTATGATTACACCATCACTCTCCAAAGATAAGTTAATATCCATGCTAAACAAAATCTGCATAGTCCCACTCTTTAGTAAAGTAGTTGTTTCAGAGATAGTGATCACATCATTCCAATGAACAGCAGCCCCAAGTGTGTGTGTGTGTGTGTGTGTGTGTGTGTGTGTGTGTGTGTTTGGTTGATTTAGAAAACATTTTTTTTTTAATTTTTAAATTTGATTTGATTTTTTAAAAATTTTTATTAGTGAAACACCATGAGGTACAGTTGTAGACTTACAATTTTTTGTGCTTGGGTTTCAATTATACAATGATCAAGTACCCATCCCACCACCAGTGCCCATTCTCCACACCCACCAATCCCAGTATCCCTCTCACCCCCCATCCCCCCATCCCACACTGCCTCTGTGGCAGGGCATTCCTTTTTGTTTTCTCTCTCTACTTTTGGGTGCTGTGGTTTGCAGAAGAGGCATTGGGTGGCAATCATGTTTGGTCTATAGTCTACTTTCAGCATGCATCTCCCATCTTGGGTGGATCTTCCCAGCACCCTTTATTTGGTGCTCCCTTCTCTATCTGAGCTGACTTTAACCCTAGAGTGTGCGACTGGCCTCCAAGCCACGGAGTGAACCACCTGGCATTTATCACAGCTATTCTTGGGTGTTAGTCTCTTATTTTGTTACTTTATGTTCCCCAGATGAATGCAATCGTTCTATGTCTATCCCTCTCTTTCTGGCTCATTTCGCTTAGCATGATATTTTCCATGTAGTACCACTTGTATGTAAATTTCATGACTTCATTTTTTTTAACAGCTACATAGTACTCAATTGTGTAGGTGTACCAAAGTTTCTTTAACCAGTCATGTGTTCTCAGGCACGCAGGTTTTTTCCATATTCTAGCTATTGTAAACAGTGCTGCAATGAACAAACAAGTGCAGATGTCGCTTCGACTATACTTTTTTGCCTCTTTGGGGTATATTCCCAGGAGTGGTATTTCTGGGTCAAATGGGAGCTCAATTTCCAATTTTTTGAGAATCGTCCATACTGTGTTCCAAAAGGGTTGAACCAGTTGGCATTCCCACCAGCCCAAGTGTTTTGAAAGAAAGGAGTTTCTCCCTTTTCAACAGGACGCTAATTAGATGATCTCTGAATTTGGATCATCTAAAGACCATACCAATGGACCACAGGAAAAGAGGAAGCTCAATGAATGAAATCAACAATGTAGGTCAAGCCAAAAACTGAAAAGAAACTAAATCTTGATATGTTGTTTTATTAAACACTTTTAAATTTGGCTTCTTTTACCTTTGAGTTGGTTTTATACCACTTGTATCTCAAAGATTTTTGACTAATTCCTATATCCTTCTAGGATATTGTTCATGATCTCCTAATCTAATGACACTTTTCCTTTTTCAGGTTTCTTCAACACTGGACCAATCGTCTCCTTGATTCCTCCATCACCTGTTATCATTTATGATTATTTGCATTAAATTAACTTTATCTTCCACAAAAATGTCAGTATATAGATGGTAACAGAGACCATAACTTATTCTTATTCTTATTTTTTTTAATTGAATCACTGTGAGATACAGTTATAAGCTTTCATGTTTGAGTTTCAATCATACAATGATCAAACATCCATCCTCCACCAGTGCACATTCCCCACCAACAATGTCCCCAGTATACCCCCCCCCCCACTTCCAACCCTTCCCCTGCCTCGATGGCAGACACTTTCCCCCATACTATACTTTTGGGCATTATGGTTTGCAATACAAATACTGAGAGGTTATAATATTTGGTCCTTTATCTACTTTCAGCCCACATCTCTTATCCCGAACGATTCTTCCAACCATCATTGTCTTAGTGATCGCTTCTCTATTCCAGCTGCCTTCTCTCCCAGCTCATAAGACAAGCTTCCAACTATGGGAGAATATTCCTGGCCCTTGTGTTTACTCTCTTTGGGTGTCTGTCTCATGTTATTTTATATTCCACAAATGAGTGCAGTCCCTCTATATCTGTCCCTCTCTTTCTGACTCATTTCACTTAGCATGATACTCTCCATATCCATCCACTTATAAGAAAATTTCACGACTTCACTCTCCTAACAGCTGCATAGTATTCCTTTGTGTAGATGTACCAAAGTTTCTTTACCAGTCTTCTATTCTCGGGCACTAGGTTTTTTTTTTTTTTCCAGATTCTGGCTATTGTGAACAGTGCTGCAATGAACATACAGGTGCAGATGTCCTTTCTACTGTGCTTTTTGGCACCTTTGGGATATATTCCCAGAAATGGTATTGTGGGGTTATATGGAAACTCAATTTCTAGTTTTTGAAGGAATACCCATATTGTTTTCCAAAAAAGGCTTGACCAGTTGGCATTCCCATCAACAGTGAAAAAGCATCCTTTTTTCCCCACATTCACACCAGCACTGGTTGCTTTTGTTCTTTTGAATGTGTGTCCGTCACTGTGCTGTGATGGCATCTCATTGTTGTTTTGATTTGCATATTCCTGATGATTAATGATATGGAGCATTATTTCATGTCCTTTTTGGCCATTTGTATTTCTTTTTTTGAGGAAGCATCTGTTCATTTCTTCTCCGCATTTTTGATGGGGTTGGATGATTTTTTTTTCTTTTACAATTCTGCTAGTGTCTTGTATACCCTGGATATTAATCCCTTATCAGATGGGTACTGGGTAAATATTCTAAGTTATTTTTATATTCCGTACACCCAATCCTGTTGAAGTTGGTGGGCCCCAATGGGCGGCTTATGTGAGGCAGAGAGGAGAGAAAAGGTCATTTCTCCAGATCCGCCTCTGCCACTCCAGGACTCACTGGGAAGGCTAAGACTGAGAAAGTCCGTGGATGAGACCCTGTGTGGCATTGGCCAGAGCCTCACCGGCCCCACCAGGTGTCTGTCAAGCCGCCACACCCATCTGCTTGGTCTTCTTTGCATGGGAGTTTATTCCCACCACCCAATTTCTTGTGGAGTCACAGGCGCAGGCTACAGTGAGTAATTGCTCTTTGTTGGAAAGGAGAGTCAATTACTGAACAGACGCAGGTTCTAATCACAGTGATGTCGGCAGGCAGGTGGGAAGGAAAGGGCCCCTGTGGCAGTGGAATTCCTGAGAAATAATAAAACCAATAATAAAACCAATAGCTTTGAGACTGCAAAAAGCCTAAGGTGATAGGCTTTACCTGTGCCTATCACCCAGGGTTTCCCCAGGGTTTCAGGTCCTTGCCTTTTCTCACAGAAAGGAATTTCAGGAGCAAACAACAGTGGAGCAAAATCAGATTTTATTGGGAGGCTTTTAGGAAGGGGAAGGAGAGAGAAGAAACGGAGAGAGAGTAACACTCAAGAGAGAATGCAGGCTTCTCCAGAGACAGAGAGAGCCCAGTATACATCTCAAGAGGGGAGATACGGGCAATCCATATGCTCAGGCACCACATGTAGAAGCAGCACATGGGCTCGGGCAGCATATGCACCCCCTTCCCTTGTGCAAGGTGGCTTTTATAGGGTTTCTCTAACCTTCCCAGATAGGGGGCTTTTACCTAGGTAAAAGTTCATTGCTAAGGTGGCTGCCAAGGGGGTAGAGTTGAGAGTGGTTGATGGGACTCTTTGAAATTCCTTTCCTGGCTTTTGTTCCTGCTGGAGCTTCTCTTAGAGAGGGATGCTGCCTTCTCTGGGTCTGTTGGCACAGGTAAAGCCTATCACCTTAGGCTTTTTGCAGTCTCAAAGCTATTGGTTTTATTATTGGTTTTATTATTTCTCAGGAATTCCACTGCCACAGGGGCCCTTTCCTTCCCACCTGCCTGCCGACATCACTGTGATTAGAACCTGCGTCTGTTCAGTAAATGTTGAATAATTACAGAGCATGAATATAAAGAGCAGGATGTAAATATTTAAGATCCTTCCTCCTAATGCAGCCACCAAGAGTTCTAATACACACTTAGGGTTTGGAACTTTTCCAGAAGTTAGATCACTACTAAAGTGATGCTATTTTCATCCCTATTATGTGTTGCCATGAAGTTAATTATGTCAAGACTTTTGTTCCTTGCACATTTCACTGTGGGGAGATAGAGGAATATGGGATATGTGGCACTAACCTGTTTAGGCCCTGAGAGAATTGATACCAAAAGGTAGAACAAGATTTCTGCTTTAAAAAATAATAATAAAACGCAGCTACCGAGGGATAGAATAGAATCTGAAATATTATTATATCATGTTTATTGTATGATGTTATACAGATCAGGTCAAAATATATTCTTCTGTGAAGAATGACTAATGAATTGTGTGCTGAGATTATTAGTGAGAATCATTTCTAGTTACTTTGACTCTTAGCCTACCAAAGTCAACTGAGTTTCTGGAGAGAGTTGAAGAGGACAGGATGAGGAGACAGCCACGCATTGGGTGACAAAGATGACCCTAGCTGGGGAGACCATCTGCACAATGAGTTACACAGGTGACAGCCCATTAGGGGGTGCCTGTACTACGTGATCGAAAATAGGTTAAGAATCATGTCTGTGAAGGAAGACTGGCCAGTGGAGGGTAGAGAATCTAAATGGATTGAAAAGGCAGAAGGCACAAGATAGAAAAGAGCATAGTTGCAAAAGGAACAGAAGAGAGTGATACAATGAATCAGGTGGTTTTGAGTTGTAATAGGAAATTTCCGTGTGAATTTATGACTCTCAAATTAGAAAGAGAGAAATTGATGTGTATGTGTTTGTGAGTCTGTGTGAATATGTGAGTCTTTTTGCAGGTGTATTAGTTCTTGAGTGTGTTTTTTTGTTGTTGTTGTTTGTTTGTTTTTTGGGGGGGGTCACACCCAGCAATGCACAGGGGTTACTCCTGGCTTTCCACTCAAGAATTACTCCTGGCGGTGCTCGGGGGATCATATGGGATGCTGGGAATTGAATCTGGGTCGGCCGCATGCAAGGCAAATGCCCTACTTGCTGTACTATCACTCCATCCCCAATGTTTGTGTATTTTCTAATTCTGTCCACCAATAGGTCCTGTGAGGACTGACAGCCCAATCAGCAGAGAGCACATCTCTATGCAGATGAGCAACAGGAGTTGTACAGATATTAAAAACACCACCCAACAAATGCTCACCTGTTACAGAGAGGAAAAAGTATTCCTACAGTGACAAAACATTACCTTAACCAAGAGATCTATTACCTTAATCAAGCACACAGTGTGACCCAGGAGGTTTTTCAATGAGAAAAGCCAAAGTTATTTTGAGATATTGTTCTCTGAAACCAACAGGCAAATGCAAATTGGGGGACACTGTATAGAATAATCAAGTACTTTTCATAAGTGCCAGAATTTTGAAACTCAAAGGAGTAAATAATTGCTCCAGATTGAACAAAGAGACCAAATAACAAGACACCACATGTGGTCCTGAATGGATCCTTTTGTTAAAAGGGACATTTAATGAGACAAAAGGCGAAATTTGACAGACATCTGCAGCTTAGGTGATGTGATGTTTCTGTTAATTTCCAGGTTTTGATATTGGTGTTGGGTTATGCAGAGAATGGCCTTTTGTTTAGAAGATGCACTGATTTTTTTTTTGGGGGGGGAGGGGGAGGTGATCAAGCTTTACACAGACAACTTGCTCTCAAATTTTTTAGGAAAATAATTTATTCTACTATTTCCACAAGTTGGAGACTGCTTCCAAACAACCAAACCAAAAAACCAGTGGTAAACTGAACGAAGATCAAAGATAGAAATGTTGGAGGATGCTATATCTGGATAAGAGGAAGAAAGGATTAAAGAGCATCAGTCTATTTAGAAAAAGGTCAGGAGAGGAAACCGGATACTGACATAGGAACCAAAGGTGGGGTTGTCAATGAATTTGGAGAAGTTGGCAAGTTGACAGACTAAAGACTTGGAGAGTAGGAAATGAAAAAAAGAAGAAGGTGGGAAACTCCTTCAGAAACGTGTACTTTTGAAGTTCCATCTACATGTTGAAATTAAAATAAGACTTGAAGAAGTTAAGCAACTAGTCTAAGGCAATGACTTTGGTAAGCAGAATCAGATTTAAAATCAATCATGTGTGATGTTAATGACAATAGTGATCAATAGGATAGTAGGAAAATGGTCTCAACATTGAGGGAAGGGAAAGAATTAAATTTCTCTCAGAGACTTTGCAGGGGCCACAGAGAGTCAGTGAGAAAATGATGGTGAGAATAAGGAGTCTGGAATTGGAAACAGGGCTTGCATAATCTGAAGAGATGTGCCAAATGAAAATGTAGTAAAAATAAAGGGAAGCATTGGAAAAAACATGACTTACCATGTGAGGAAAAGCTCCAGGGATTTGGGAGTTAAATGGCAGGCCAGGTTCTAGGATGCCATTCTAGGTGACAACCTTAATCTTACGTGTAACCTTTGCTCTGTGAGTATGAACTGGATCTGAAGATTGGCTTCAAAGCAATAGAATGCAGCTAAAGTGACAAACTGTCCTTAAGGCTGTAAAAGTTTTAGCTTCAATATTTCTGGTAAGACCTTGTTCTTGGCTTCCATGAGCTAAATTGTCAAGTTGGAGAGACATCTGGGGCCAAAAACTGAGGGAAGTCCTCAGCTAACATCCCACAAGGAATCAGGTCCACAAGCTGAGACACTGAATCCTATCAACAACCACGAGAATCAACTTGGAGGCAGAGCCCAATCCAGTTGAACTTTGATGAAGTTTAGAAGAGCCCTTGGACTAATATTGAGAATGGAGCATCTGAAAATGAAGTGGAGAAGCCACCTAAACTATGCCTGGATTTCTCATTGAGAGAAACTAAGATCATAAAATGTGTTCTTGGCATTACTCAGCAATTAATCTGTTTTTTTTTTTTTTTGGCTTTTGCTTTTTGGGTCACATCTGGCAATGAGCGGGGGGAAACATGTACTTTTTAAGTTCCATCTACATGCTGACATTAAAATAAGACTTGAAGAAGTTAAGCAACTAGTTTAAGGCAATGACTTTGGTAAGCAGAATCAGATTTAAAATCAATCATGTGTGATATTAATGACAATAGTGATCAATAGCGTAGTAAGAAAATGGTCTCAACATTGAGGGAAGGGAAAGAATTAAGTTTCTCTCAGAGACTTCTGAGAGAAGTTACTTCTGGCTCATGCACTCAGTAATTACTCCTGGTGGCGCTCAGGGACCATATGGGATGCTGGGAATCGAACCCGGGTCAGTCGTGTGTGCAAGGCAAACGCCCTCTCCACTGTACTATCACTCCAGCCCCAATTAATCTTTTTTTATTTGGGGATGTTGTAGTTTCAAAGATACACACTGAATTTCATTTCTATAGTCATCCGTGGACAAGAGAACAGAGTGACAAAACATTTAAATTTCCCGATGTACAGGTTCACCAAAGATGGAGGAAAAGAATTTCACAAAGAGGGCATGACTGAGTTCTGATGGCACAGCTCTCCCTACAGCTAAGAGAGATAGCAGAGTTATGAGTATCTGATATCTAAATGCCATTTTTTAAATGATTATATGACAAAAAAGAGTAAATGACTTTGCCCGGTTAGACAGAGTTATTTTGTATGAACGTGAATTAAACTCTCTAGGAAACTTAATCTCAACAGGCAATCTTCTAGTCTGTAAACCACACAGCTGGGTGAGGATTGATTGGTGTGTCAAAAGACACTGGTTTAATTATAACTCGGTGACTGTGCAGGATGATGTAATCCAGGGCAGGCGCTGGCGGCTGTGGATAGTGATGTGTCCACACAGGGAAATGGTCCGTACTGGGGAAGCTGGGGACAGCAGCTTGGAGAACCAAAGGACCCTAACACCAACTTTGTGTGGTATTTTATTGCTAAAAGGTCTGGGTTTTAGGATGGTACATTTGAACTTTCTCCCTCTAATTTATTCTTGACATTAAACCCTAAAGGATTATTTCAGATGTCGGGTTTTAATTGTCACTGTCACACACTGTCCTTCCGTTGTTCATCGATTTGCTCGAGCGGGCCCAGTAACATCTCCATTTTGAGACTTATTGTTACTGTGTTTGGCATATTGAATACGTTGCGGGTATTATGCCAGGTTTTGCCGTGTGGGCAAGATACTGATAGGGGTGGAAGAATCGAACCTGGCTCGGCCGGGCTGACTGCACGCAAGGCAAACGCCCTACCGCTGTGCTATCGCTCCAGCTGTGTTTTAATTAGCCTCCCAAATTCATCTTGCCTATTCATTCCACCTCTGCAATCACTAGAGTCTGCCAAATCCTTAAACAAATATGTTTTTTACATAAGAAGCATTGTTGTGTGTATGTGTGTACAAGTGTAGATGTAGGACTTAAATAAACAACACTGTGCTATAAACATTGAACTTTCTCTTAGTTTTCCACTCTACCCTGAGATTTGACTTTCTATAAAAGCGAAGTTTGTTGCTTTTAATGTATCCAAGGGTTTCCACCCTTTCTCTGTAATGGACACCATGCCTTGCTTTTAATTCCCATTCTCATAACTAACCAAAGGAGCAGAATGACCGCAACAGCCCACCCTGTAGAATCATGCCTTTTTTGGTTGTTGTTGTTGCCTGTGACTCTTTTCCTTTGCTCATTAGAAGACTGAGCAAATTCACTCCACAAGAATGAATTTCTAGATTATGAGACCATTCATGGGTGGAGCAACAGCATAGCGCATAGGGCATTTGCCTTGCACGTGGCCGACCCAGGTTCAATTCCTCCGCCCCCTCAGAGAACCCGGCAAGCGACCGAGAGTATTCCACCCCCACGGCAAAGCCTGGCAAGCTACCCGTGACGTATTCGATATGCCAAAAACCGTAACAAGTCTCACAATGGAGATGTTACTGGTGCCTGCTCGAGCAAATCGATGAATAATTGGATGACAGTGATAGTAATAGTGCTTTTTGTAAAGAAACTTCTAATTTGGTAACTTCACTAACTTTTTGAGAGGCAGAAGTACACATTGGTTTATTAGTGTTTTTTTCTTGTAAAAGAAATACAGTAGATATTTCCAACTCTGAATTGTGACATTGTGAAAAAAAGCAAAAACTAAAATAACAATGTATTTTATTTTTATAATTTATTATTATTGATTCTGTTTTGGTGGGGAGGATAGCTTTCCTGGTGGTGCTCAGGACTTACTCCTGGTTCTGTGCTCAGGGATCACTCCTGGTTGGGCTTGGGGATCTCTATACCATTCTAGGGATTGAACCCAGGTCGGATGCATGCCAAGCAAATGTTTTACCCACTATAATAGTTCTCTGGAACCCATTACTTAATGTATTCTACTTTAACAATAAATATCTGCTATGATATTTATCACAGGAAAGGGACAGAGAAAAGACATTCACAAAACCAAGTGATCATGGAACATAAAGATGCTAACTAAAAGAGAAACTGCTTACCCAGAAGGCAAACAACATATTTTCAAAGCTCTGTTCCTTGAGGCATGAAAAGTAATAGTGAGAAGGGAATGTTTGGATTATGGGCCACATCTGGTGGTGGCCCAGGGATCACTCTTAGAGCTGGGGTGCCGTAGGTAATGTTAGGGATCAAATTTGGAATTGGCCACTTGCAAGATAAGTGTCTTTCCCTTCATTATTTCTCTGATCCTGAAGGAAATAAAGTTTGGGAACAAGTAAATCCAAATTTAGGGCCTGAAGCGATAGCACAGCGGGTAGGGCATTTGCTTTGCACGTGGCCAACCCAGGTTCGATTCCCAGCATCCCATATGGTCCTCTGAGTACCGCCAGGAGTAATTCCTGAGTGCATGAGCCAGGAGTAACCCCTGTGCATTGCCGGGTGTGACCTAAAAAAAAAAAAAAAAAGAAAATCCAAATTTCTACTGTCTTCAAGTATCAAATGCCAAGCTTGACTGGAATCCAGAGAAAATTGCTGTAAAGTGAAGCTAGAGAAAGATTCTTGTGGACTCAAAGAAGGAGCCATAATTTGTGGAACTACTTTTTATTTCTGAATTTATAGAAGCTTTATTTATATAGTGTTGTTACATATTTTTATATTATTAATTCACAATATTTAGGGAAATTTTGTTTATTTACCAAACAGAGTCTAATTGTTCCTTTATTCTGAGCAATCCAATATATGGTAAAAAAAAAACTTTAAATATATAAAAGATTATTTTGTGCACATCTAAAAGTTTCTAAGAGAGCAGGATTCTTAGGTATTGTGATCACATGAGAGTCGCAAATAGTTATTACAACTAAATACTTAAATGAGCTCTTCAAACACAGATATCTCACATAGATTGAAGTATGTCTTAGAAGATAACCTCCCCCAAAACATTTTATGGCTTCAAGAGGAACTTCAGAACTGTCTTCCCCATTCAACACTCAGTCACACTTTCACATACGTCTGTGCAGATTTGTATTTCTTTCCTTTATCACAGAACTCAGCAAAGAACAGATGCTGCTTTGGGAAAACAATACTTTTGCCCCAATGACCCTTTTATCCCCTTCACTACAATTTTACAGAAAAAGTGCAAAACAGTTCCCAGAAGTCAGAACCCAAGCAAGAATGTTCAGAATGCAAGTGTAACTAGTTAATGATGCAAATGTTTACAATGGTCTACCTCTATCTGCCTACAGGATTTTTTTTTCAGGTTCTTCTAGGAGTCTAGTTATCTGGACTGAATGTACACGCAGCTTTTCTTTAGTATGTGCAATTATTTTGTCTTTTAAGATAATAAAATAGCAGACACCTAACTATCATGTTTATAAAGCCTGTAAAGCAGTCCCAATAGGATCACTAATCAGGAGAGATGCTATAATTTCCCAAGTAGGAAGAGGAAGCTTCAAAAAAAATGTGAATGGTGAGCCTGTTGCATGTTTGGTTGGTTGTGACAAGATTTCACTCTTTAACAGTTTTAATTAGGACCTCAGGGTCCCTGCGCCTGAGTGAACACTGGTTTCTATACTCCTTATGCAGAAGGGCCCCCTTCACTCAGCTTCCCAAACAGAACATGGCCGAGCAAAAGGGAGCTTTGTAAGCAGAGGTGCCAGGGCAACAGTGTGCAAACTGGGTGAGCTAATCAGGACACTGGGTCTCTGTACTTAGGAAAACTCCAAGCTCTCCAGAGGCTTGTCATTTTGACTTCCTACGGTAGGGACTGGCTCTGAGAGAGTGTATGCTAGCATTGTCTATCAGACCAGCCAGTTGCTATGAGGGAGGAGGCCCAAAAGAACACAACTCCACAAGATATGAAGTAAAACGGAAGCTGGGGGCTTGGGGGAGTGATGTAGGACTCACGGACAGAAGCAAGCTAACCTGTGTCTATCTCTGGAAGGTGGGTTGGGAGATAGATTTGAAGCAAAGGAGTCCAGTGAAATTCAAATTTCTACTTCAGAGCATCTCCAGGTTTAGGTGACCCAGGGCTCACAGTGTTCCAGAAAGGTCTCCTGGATGATGGGCTTTGGGCTACGGTAGAATCCTATTTTCTGGCCCATTTAAAATTTTTGCTAGCTTGTTAGTATATGCGATATTGGAGTTGAAGAATATTTCAGATCTAGGTCAGTCACATCTGTTTTTAGCCAAAGAGGAGCTTTACTTTGGCTTTAGTAAACACAACATGAGCCAAAGTCAAAGTCATACATGCGGATGTCAACATTTTCCTTGAAAAGAATAAATTTGTTGGTAGCTTTGAGACACTTTTGTATATATACAGATAGGAGGAATGGAGGGCAAGCGTATGTGTGTTGAAGCAGTATCCGCACCCTCTTCCCGTAGAGACAGTAAATGTCTCAGGAGCACAAGGGACTGAAGTGTACTAACAGCATTGGAGGAGCCCAGGATGAGACTGTCTGAAGTAAGCCTGCTTACTGCCAATGCAGAATGAGTAAACAAAGCTTTCCGTACTGTGTGGACAATGCTGACAGTTCAGGTGGAAAACAACTTGGTTTACAGTGGTTGCATAACGTGTCTGTATGAAACATGGCTGTATGAAACAATTTTAGGGTTTTATTTTATCATTTTGGGGGTGAGGGTACTCCTGCAGGACCAGAGATCAATACTGGTGCTTCTGCATACAAGGCATGTGTTTCAGCCTACTGAGCTCTCTCCCCAGCCCCAAACTTAGGATTTTAAAGTTGGAGTTATGTGGGAACAACTTACCCGGAAGCACTGGGCCCTGTGTATTTTAGACCCACAGAGGTAACCAGGAGAAATCCATATAATCTATGGAAACCAATACACTCATAACTCATAGTGAATCAAAGTCAATCTCAGTACAAGAGACAAAATACCACTGCACCAAGGATGAACAAAACATTAGATTGGGAGGTTCTACTTTCTTGCTAAGGTTCAACTAAAATCTTTGAGGCACATAATTGGCAAAATAGGAAAACACACACAATTTCCAAAAACATGTTGAGTAAACAAATTCCCTTACTGTGTTTCCCCTTAGAAATTTAGAATGGCACCAGGTAAGTGCAAAGTGTTTGAAAGAAGTACCATCAGCCCTGCCACTTCCTGGTAGGATTCAGCAGAATTACGAAGCGGACGTGATGTTTCTTCTCCCAGTTGCAACTCTCTATGGCTTTTCTTTCAGCTTCAGATCCATACTTTAAAAAGAAGGAAGAAGAAGAAAGAGAACTGCGTAAGAAACAGGTAGTCATGATTCATGTAGGTAGTATGTGCTGGCTTCCCTGCAAACCACTGCCATAGGATTTACCCAAAATAAACCATGCAAATTACTAGAGAAATCTGATAAAACAAGCCTCCACTAGTTGCCAAGGCTTTCTCTAAGACAGGAATCTTGTACATTTTACAGATTTATTTCTGGAAGCATTTCTACATCTTTGAGAATGAGTTATGGAAGCAAAACACTGGTCTAGAGGTTTAGCAGATTCGGGTAAGAAATTAATGTTTGGAACCGCAGATCTTCTTATTTTTAATGGTCATTCCTATTGGGGGAGAGAAATGAAACAAATTAATATCAAGTGCTAAATATCAAGAAAGTGATGAACAAAAAAATCTGAAGAGCAAAATCTGCCCCTCCCCTTCCACCAACAATTTATTTTCGGAAAATAAATTTTTCATAGGGGCCACACCCACAGGTGCTCGTCAAAGTAGGGTCTCTGTTAGGGATACTTGCAGAAGAAAGGGGTGACTAGATGTCCCTTGGAGGTGCTAGATAAGAAGAAGGCATGCTCTCTGCCACTTGAGTCATTCACTCACACAGTTTATAAATGGTCTGAATTCCCAAACTTTACCCGAAAGGGTTTATATGATTTAGTGAGGATTCCTGTAACCTAAGAAAGTGTGTTTTCAGCAATATCTTGTGGCTATAAACGTCTAGGGAATAAATCTGAAATGTCCCTGACCACTGTGCTTTCTTCCTCTCAGTGAGTGGACATGTTACAACTTCCTGAAACTCACCAGAGAAAAAACAAGCTACAACCAGTGAATACGCAGAGCAAGAAATCAGCCAAGAAGACAGGAAATGGCTTTGAGAATAATTTGGGAACTATCTGGCATTTTTTCTAGACCTGTCCTCCTGTTTCCTAAGCTTGGATGCTACAGTTTTGTGCTTGGCTTCCAGTTTTGCAGGTGTCTGGCATTGCTTTTGCAGCTTTGGAACTGGGCTCACCATGAGCAGGGACAACTGTCCTTACCGCACAGCTTTTCCTCCATTCTGTTCTATTGTCTAGAAAATCCTCTTCCTAGAGGTCAGTACATGGGACTCTCATTAGGGGTACATGCCCTAGCCTATGCCCGATTCGGTTTCAATTCCCAGCACCACATGGTGCCATGAACATCGTTCAATGCAGCCTCAGAGACCCCCCAACAAGGTTGGAGTGGCTCAGGGAAACCGAGCACTGTGAGGCCTAGATAGCATCATCTTGTCCTGTGGGCTGAGAAATGCTTGGGACACTTCTCAACAAAATAAACAAATAAAATCTTGCAAAGTAGTAGTAGTAGTATCAGCTCTCAAGGATCCCACATATCTTCTTATCTGCAGAGCCCTCACAGAGAGGTGATCTGTTTTCCTCCATTGTAATCCCTGTTTCTCTTCTTTAAATGTTCTTCTCATTTGATGACTGAAATTTTAGTCTTTATCACAGGTATTGACTTAGTTTCTCTTCCAGACTAAGCCTATTTATTGAACACAGTATTCTGCATATTGCATCAAAAAAGAATGTGGATCAGAATACTTAAATCGTCTTGAGAGTTTAAAGTCCACAGCTAACCTCCTTCACCTAGCTCACCTTAAAATGCCAATGTTTTCCTTTCCTTTCTTCTCTCTCTCTTCCTCTCTCTTTAAATTGTACTTGACATACTTAGGTTAAAATAACGTTTTTCCTTACAGCGTACAAAGCCCATCCACACTGTCTGTGTGTCACTTCCAATCTGCTTCTTCCTGCCTCCACCCCCAATCCTGCTTGGTAACTTCAGTTCTGAATTCCAAGTCCAGAGGTATGTTGTCATTAGATATTGTTCCTTCCTTGCTTTGTCTCTTTTTTAATCTTTGGTCGGTCGAGGAATCACTTCTGAGTTCAGAGCCAGGAGTAAGTGGAACTTGGAGGCCATATGGTTTGTCGGGGATGGAACCCAGGTTCATCATGTGCAACGCAAGTACCTACCTACTGCACCATCTTTCCTTTTTATTTTCCCTTTTCCTTTGTTTCTATATGTACCACATATGAGTGGAACCATTTGCTATATGTCCTTCTCCTTCTGACTTACTTCACTTGATGTGAGTCTCTCTAGTTCCATCCAAGTTGTAGCAAAAACAAGCATTTCATCCTTTGTCACAGCTGAGTAGTATTCAGTTGAGAATATACACATATGGAGGGGTGGGATTTTTGTTTTGGGTGATAAATATACAATTTATTTATCCCCCACTCATCTGTTATTGGACACTTGGATTGTTTCTATATCTCAACTTTTTCTTTTTATTCTATTTTTTTTTCTGGGTCTCAGCTGATGGTGCTCAGGGTTTACTCTGTGCTCAGGGATCAATTTTGGTTGGACTCAGGGGACCATATGTGATACCTAGGATCAAACTCTGGTCATCTGTGTGCAAAGCAAGGACATTGCCTGCTGTACTATCACTCTGGTCTCCATATATTGACTATTTTAAGCAGTGCTACAATGAACAAAGGTGTGCATATATCTTTTTGAGTTAATGTTATTGTATTCTTGGGACAGATGACAAGGAATGAGATTACTGGGCCATCCTGTAGTTCTATTTTTCATTTTTGAGAGTATCATGCTTTTCCCCAAGTGGCTGCATCAGATGATACTCCTGAGGTGAATGGGGTTCCCTTTTCACTGCACCAATACTCATTATTTCTGATTTTTGAGAAAGAGATCATTCTCATATGTGTGAGATGGCACCTTATTGTAGTTTTGATTCCTATGCCCCTGATAATAAATGATATTGAAAATTTTGAATAATACTGATAGATTTTTTGTTTGTTTTGCTTTCGGGGGCTGCACTTTTGGCAATGCCCAGCGGTAGCCTGGATCTATACTCTGGAATACTCCTGACATTGCTCGGAGGACCATATGAAATGCCAGAGATCGGATCTGTTTCAGCTGCATGCATGGCAAGTGCTCTACCTACTGTACTGTCTCTCCAAACCCTATTGCATGGTTTTTGATGTCTAGGTTTTTCTCATCAATTTTTGTTTGCCATGGGGCCATCCCCTACTGTGCCCCAGGACTACTCTAACATATTGCTCATAGGTGCTCCTGGGGGTGTTCAGGGCACTACGCAGAGCAGGGGATTGAATTAGACCCTTGAGCTATTGCCCTGGATGTCTTCATATAATTCGCTAAATTGACTCCTAGTCATGTGATATTTTTAGACCCAATTTTAAATGGGGCTATTTCCTTAGTCTTTTTCTCTTCTATTTTATTGTCTGCAGCTGATTTTTGTGCGTTAAATTTTGTAGCCTGCTACTCTGCTGCATTGCTTAATTATTTCTAAATTTTTTGGGGTGGAGTCTTTAAGGTCTTTTGTGCATACTATCATGCCACCTGCAAGCAGTGATCATTTTAACTTTTTTTTTTCCAGTTTGATTTATTTTTTCTTGTCTAATTGGTGTGGTTAGGACTTCTAATACTATGTTGAATCGTAATGGAGAAAACGAGCATCCTTTTCTTGTGCATGCTCTTAGAGGGAAGGTAAGGGCAGGAGAGGGAGGACAGTGGGTAAGTGCTTGCCTTGCATACAGCCTACCTGAATTCAATCCCTGGCACCCTATAGGGTCCTCAGGCCCTGCCAGGAGTGATGTCTGAGTGCAGAACCAAAAATAAACCCTGAACACAGCTGGGTGTGACCCTAAAACCAAGAAAAACCAAAACCAAAACCACAACAATAATAAGGACAAAAAAAAAACCAAGGCCAAGGCAGGGCATTATTTTAGCACTGAGAAAAGCAGAAGCGCAGGGTTGATAAGCTCAGAGAACATCCCAGGCCGTTCATGTTCCTCATCTCAGATTTCCTCTCCACCCTGGGATTATGTGTCTGATAAGTAAGGGTTTAGGAAAGAGGATGGAGAAAGGGAAGTGTAGAAAAGTGTGTTCTAAGAAGAGGGAAGTCACATGAACAGCTTTCAACATCCCTCCCTCTCAGCCCTGAAATAAATCCAAATAAGATACCATGCTTTGTTCTTTTCTCCATCTTTTCTCCCAAATAAAGCAGTCCAATATACAAATATAGATAAAGAGGCTGAAAAAGAGTGGGTAAGCCCGGAGATGTAGCAGCTAAGGCAGTGAGTGGCCCTCCAGCTTGTTAATTGATCTACCACTATTTGCTATGGGAGGAAGCTTTACTAAAAGAACTACGGCCAACTACGGGTGAACTTTTTTTTTTGCAGAATTTTTATGTGGCAATTCCAGCAACTGTCTGCACCCCAGAGAGGCAGAACAAGTGACACCTTCAGAAAAAGCTGACTTCAAAGGCTCCCTTACAGCCATTTTGGTTGTTGTGAACCTTTCTGTGTGAGCTTTTTCTCTGGAGTTCTGAGCATAAATTTGGATGGTATTTGGACAGTCAGAGGGCTGTGGTTACCGCAGAGATACTGCACTGTAATTTTCCAACTTTCCTTTGGAGCTCCAGGAAAACGAGATCCAAAGAGGACAAGCTAAACACAGCAGATGCATTTAAATCTGATTTCTGCCCTTCCCTCTGGATTCCTGGAAAAAAGAACAGAGCTAAATTCTCCACAACTCAGATGCAATTCAGAGCCCTTAATTAGATGCCCCTGTTCTCCCTGAAAGTATGTTGGCGAGCACAGTTTATTCCCTGAAATGGACTTAGTTTCAGGTTAACTAGGCAACTAATTTTACCCTTTCTGGTTTTTGAATAGGTCTGAGGTTTCAGATCCATTACATTGACACTGCATCTCTGTGACTGTAAAAAACACTGACTCTGCAAAGCTCTAGGCCATTTGGCTTAGTTAGACAATTAATCTATGGTGTTTCTAATCTCTGAAAAGTACTTCAGTTTATTCTGAGACTAAAATTCAGCGTGCATGAAGCTTTTTATATAGAACTCTCACATTGTATGAGCTCAATTTGTGTTTCTATTATTTATTTAAATTTCTAATGGGATGAGATTTGATGGGTTTAATTACCCCTGATAATATAAATATCTCTTAGAATTTTCAGAATGAGATCATTTCCATCCCCATCAACTAAAATATAAAGTTCAAATGAAAGTCCTAATTTCCACTAATTTTATAATTTTATAATTATATAATGCAAAACGCAGAGTTGTGCTTTTTCTGTGCAAATATTCTTCTCTCCAGCTCTAACACTTATTCTTTCCTCTGTTTTGGATTGAAAACATAGACTGCCAAGTAAAGAGTAGGTTTGTCCTTAACTGAACAGTGATTATGAGAGACAGTGTTATGCTGGAACATCCCTCTTCAAGTTCCAAATGTTGTACTGAGAGCTGAACATCTGAACAAGGCTTACCCAATCCTTAACACATTTTTTATATCCCAAATCTACAATAGTACAAGTAACCACAAAACTATTATTGATCATGCATTCTTACTCCTTTTCCATTGAAGACATTTCTGGATCATTGTAAAGGCAGCTAGTTCTGAGTGCAAAGATTGAAAAAAAAAAAAATGGAAGCCGTAAACATTCCTTTCACTGCAAGTACAACTCCATAAGCACAATAAACTTGACCACTGAAAGATATTTAAGGTGGTTTTATTGCTAAGACAAACACATCTATACCCGAACAGATGAAGAGATTAAGTGTTACTATCAGTGTTGAAAGATAGTTACCACCCAAGATAGTTACTACCCAAAATGAAAGAATGAAAACTTCAAATACTCCAGTGGTTTATTTTGTTCCTTTCATTATTCTATCTTATTCAGAGACTAATATTGTGATTTTTATTTGTAACCTGAATAATATGATACATTAAGCATCAAGGACAATACCACTAACCAGTCTAATTTTATTTAGATATGAACACAGTTAAGTTTCAGTTTTCACAAGAATGAGAAGTTTTCTTAGACACTGAAAGGGAAAGTACCAGTGTCAAGCTACCTTCTTATTGTTACAGAAAAGCAATAGGACATTTACTAGCATAAAGCTGAAATTTGGTGTCCTAACATTAACTTAAACTGTATATGACTCCAGAAAAAAAATAAACATAGAAAATAATAACATAGCAATTTTATTATGGTCTACAAGTGTTGTGGTATAGTGTAATATTACATTCTATATTGATAGGATTCCTCTATCAGTTTTGATGTTCTTTATTGTTAAGATTCCTCTATTAACAAACTTCAAGTATTCTTTATACTGATTTCTGATTAAGATTTATCAAACTAAAATTTTTAATGCCCATCACCCTTGATAAATATTTGACTATTGGTAAGCCAATATTATTTAAAAAAGATTCTATGAGACTTTTTAATGACTTTTTTTCACTTTTTAAATTTGTTTGTTTGGGGGCCACATCAAGCTACGCCCCTAGCTTTTGCTCAGAAATCACTTCTGACAGGATCAGGGAGCCCTTATGGGGTGCTGGAGATGGAACTTGGGTCAGCTGTGTGCAAGGCAAACACCTTACTTGCTTGTACTCTCTCTCTCTCTCTCTCTATCTCTCTCTCTTTTAAAAAAATTTATCGAATCACCATGATATAGTTACATGCTTTCATGTTTGAGTTACAATCACACAATGATCAAACACCCATCCCTCCACAAGTGCACAATTCCCACCACCAATCTCTGGAGCCCACTAAGAGCCTTTTTTAAATACGGGGCTTCACTTTGTAAAGTGAATAACTTCACAAGCTAATGCATTTGTCCGTTAGCAATTAAGATGTTTGGTTCTTAACCTTTACCAGGGTATTTGTTCAAAATGGCAGAAGGTATCTTCCTGGGAAGGACCATGAATAAGGCTTTTGCTTTCCTCTTTCCCTAACTCTCCCTCTGGTGCATGCACTCTCTCTCTCTCTCTCTCTCTCTCTCTCTCTCTCTCTCTCTCTCTCTCTCTCTCTGTCTTTGTCTCTCTGCCTCTGTCTTTGATATCTAGCCATCCTAGCAAACAAAGACAGTCAGGTGAATGCAGACAGGGCGCTAGAAAAAGCAAGAAGTCAAAATAAAATTAAGAAAGGGCAGTTTTCCAAAAGTCCTTCTATTGTTTCATAACTTTGTGCAATTCTTCTTCCAAAGAAAACAGCAAATTACATTTCATTTAATATGTAAGTCCCTGGGTCTGGAGTGATAGCACAGTAGGTACAGCGCTTGCCTTGCACGTGGCCCATCCAGGTTCGATTCCCAGCATCCCATATGGTCCCCCAAGCACCGCCAGGGGTCATTCCGGATTGCAGAGACAGGAGTAACCCCTGTGTATTGCTGGGTGTCACCACCCCCACCCCCAAAATACTTTAAGTTCCAGAGCCACAGACAGATTCTTCACTACTTCCAAATCACAACAGGTTTTCTACTTGGGTATGGTGCCACCAGCAGGTCAGTCTGAACCTGTGAGGCAAGTGCATCAGCAACCTGATGGTGCCTTTAGACTTCTAGATAACCCAAAATTGCTGCTGTGCCTTTGGCCAGACCCCAACAACTTGGGGTCAAGTTTACCAAGAAACTAAACGGCCAAAAGTTAGGTATGTGGGAGACACACCCACAAACCACCTCCGGCTCAGCTATATAATTGGAGGCATGGCCTCTCTGGTTCCTGATCAAACTGCTTAATGGCCATGATCCCAGAGACTCAGAAACAAATCTCGGAACGCAGCGCCTTTTGGCCAAAATGCGTCTGGTCCCAGCAGTAGGTTACCAGTGCTGGGCCACCCCAGGGGGGAATAGTTTTCGTGCCTGGGCCTGTTCACCCTGGCAGCTTGGGGGCCGTTATTCTCCAGAGGCCACTGGACAGTCAGGATTGGGCCTGCAGTGATGAGACATGCGGTGCCTCATGGGATGGGGGTGGAATCAGCCCTTTCCTCCCTACGCCAATGAGACCTCAAGTCGCCACCCATGAACAGCCTCTCTGGCTCTTGGTCAAGCTGCTTAACAGCCATGATCCAAGATACTCAGAAACAAATCTCGGAACTCAGAGGCTTTTAGGCTGAAATTCATCCGGTCCCCGCAGTAGGTTACCGGTGCTGGGCCACCCAAAGGGGGAAAGGGTGCTGTCTTTCCGCCTGCTCCCCCTTGGAGGCTCGTTGGCCACCATCCTCCAGAGACCATTGGACAATCAGGTTTGGGCCAGCAGTGACGAGACACATGGGGCCTCACAGGATGGGGGTGGAGCCGGCCCTTTCCTCCCTGGCCCAACGAGACCCTGGGTTGCCACCCATGAATGGCCTCTCTGGCTCCTGATCAAGCTGTTTAATGGCCATGATCCCAGAGACTCAGGAACAAATCTCGGAACCCAGCAGTTTTTGGCAGAAATCCCTCCAGATTTAATTGTTTAAATTTTGGAATTCCAAAATCGTGTGGCCACTACCACAGCTGCACGACATCATATGTTATTCATAACCAGCAATAGAAAACAAATTGTCTGTGGTTGCATTTTTGGCAGATCTGAGTGCTGGGGCAAAATCCCAAATAATAATGGTAGGTCTGGTGTTGAAATATTGAATGTAATCAAAGTAGAGAGAGAGCAATGTGGAAATCATCTGCCCCACTGGTAGGGGGAGAGTGTGGGACAGGGGTATACTTGGGTTTTTGGTGGTGGAAAATGGTCACTGGTGAAGAGACGGGTCTTTCATCATTGTATGAATTAGATTTAAACCCGAAAGCTTTGTAACTGCTCTCATGGTGATTCAATAAATAAATTTATAAAAAAAAAAAAAAGAAAGAAAAAAAAAGTAAAGGTGGAGCTCATGCCCAATTTAATCAGCCTAATCAATGACTGAATAAATAACAGTACTCCTACTTAAAAAAATAAAAAGAATAGGTTTTCTATACACTTTATCTGTTGAAAGTATTTTCTTTCCAACATAGACCTAAAGCATGCTAAAATCACCTTCAGGAAGTCAATTAGAAGTAGTGGACAGGGGGAGAAGGTGCATACCGAAAATAAAATAACTGGAAATAAAGAAAATAAAAATCAGATAGGTTTTGTACCCTAAAAGGTGTATATTTGCCTTCAGTTGGGACTAGGGCAAAGATTTCTAACAAAGGTCACATGACATCAGGGAGCATCAGTTAAAAGAGAACCAGAACATCTTCATTCATTGGCTTTGAGAATCTAACCAGAGATCTATCTGTAGAGATCATGTTGTCTAAACTGAAAAGGCATAATTTAAAGTCTGTTAAATTTAGGGAGTTCATTCTGAGGCTGCTGCAAGATAGGTGATAAGATAGAGCTGGTATGGCGAAAAGGCAGGCTACACGAGCATTTCAATCATCTGAGTAATTTTACACGAGGGCAAAATTCTTCCTTGACAGTTTCAAATTTAACGTCTACATGCATGTAATGTTAGTACTGAACACTGCCAGGACTAGTCCCTGGGCACTGATCCAAGAATAAGCTCTGAGCACAGCAGGTGTGGTCCCCCAAAAAATCAAAACAAAACAAATAAAAAGTGAAAAAAAGGAAAAGAAAATTAGTGGATGCCCTTTGAAACTAGTGCCGAATTAACTTTCTACTACAGGGCAATTTTACAGCTGATTAGGGGCAGATTTGTAGATTCTTGTCAGAGATGTAAATAATTTTTGTCCAGTAGAAAAATTACCAGTAAGGCTATCATTTACTACTCTAATATTAATCCATTTTCTAGTTAAATTAACTGTCCTATTCTAAAATTTCTTTTAAATTGCCTACAAGTAATTAGTTTCCCAAATGTTCTTAGATTTTTTAAAAACAACCTACTGGTTCCCTCATAAAATAATTATTTGAACAGAAACATTAATATATGTTTATCTCATAATTTTGCCATTGGGAGATTGCAAATAGTGAGCAGTAAAGTTTTTTTTATATTTGTCCAAATAATTCAGAAACCATTATATCATTATTTTCAAACCATTAAACAAGACATTTTTTTTATCTTGAAATTGTTTCCCCCAAACTTTCCAAATCCCAAATTTCAACCTAAGTATCATTTCTCCCGTTTGAAAAGCAGTAAGAGGTTTCTCTCCTCATGTGTCTAGTGATTAGTTAGTTGTTATTTGTGGATGTACTGTGATGTGTTCTGCTAAAACTGCATGTAAATTACAGATATTAATCAAAGAGCAATTCCTTGAGATAGCCAAGATCCTAGGGGAAACAGATTGTGGTACTATCAAACTAGACATCACTAGGCAAACGGAAATTTTAAAGTGCAGCACTGTCATCAAAATGCAAGAATAAAATACCAGGCATGCAGGTTTTCCAATTCATTCCTGATAGGCAAGCTAACATCACACACCAGCTGCTGAAAGAAAACCAGGTCTTACTTATTAGCTGCTTCTGATGCTTCCCTCAGTTCTTCATCCAGTCTGCACGAGCAAAAATTATTGGTGTAGAAAAGAAACAAACAAAAGAAACAAACAAACAAACAACAAAAAAGAAGCAAGCAGAGCGTGAGAGAATCATCCAGCAAAGCAGAGCCAAACGTAATTGGGTCTATGTTCTCAAAACCGTCCTCTGGAGAACCGAGGCTCACTCTTCAATTAACATGGCATCAAGAGCTCCCATTCAGTTTTTAGGTATGTTACCTTGGAAAATTCCTTCGTAAAGATAGATATCAAGGTAGCAAGGAGGGAGGAAACGTGCTGGCTGGATAAAGCTAAAACCTCTACCTCCCGCTGGACACAGTTAAAGTTAGCTCGCAGCCTGGGCCAAGTCAGGGTTAAATCTAGTTGCCAAGGGTCCAGTTGCAAAGTAGGCTGACCTCAACAGCTTTACACACAGGACAAAAACTGGACTGGTATGTGAAAAGGGACCAGCAGCATGTTGAGGTGACCCACGAGGGAAAGAGTGGGGTACACAAACAGGGGGTTGATCTGAAGTGCAGCTCAGGAGATTTTTACCTCACGTGTCTCTTAAAAGATTTCTCTTCATCGTACCTTACGAAATAAGAAATGAATGAGGAGAGGAAAATGAAAAACATGGGGAAAATGACAGGTAAATGTTTACTGATTGGTTAAAACATGAATGAGAAAGACTATTAAGTCATTATTCAATTAAATTCTCTTCCTCTCCTCTACTTCTCCTCCTCTCTCCCCTCCCTTCTTCTCTCCCCTCCCCTCCTCTCCACCGCCTCATTTCCTGTCCCCTCCTTCCCTCACCTCTTCCCAGCCTTCCCCTCTCCCTTCCTCTTCTCTTTTCTCCTCTCACCTTTCTCCCTCCCTCCCTCTCTCCTTCCTTCCTTTCTCCTTCTCTCTTTCTCTCTCTATCTTTCTTTCTTGGGACTGAACCTAGGGCCTCACACATGCAAGGCAATTAAGTGCTGCACCACTGAAACTCAAGCCCAGAAATCTTAACTTTATGAAAGAAAAATCAATGCTTCTGTATGTATCATCTACAGCTAAACCTGATTGTTTGCGGATTGTGTGCTTACAAACTCACTTTGCTCATTTAACTTTATCCACAACTCCCAAATCAATACCTCCAGCACTTTCATGGCCACTGAAGGTTATTCAGAATGACAACAGATCTGAGTCAGTGGCACACATGCCCAGAGGAGGTTCTGCCCGTTCATTTCAGCTCTCACATTGAAAACAAGTGTCCTCTTGCCTCCTCTTGGTGACCTGCTCTTTTAATTTTGTGCTTTAGCTGGTAATTTCACTGTTTCAAATGGTTCCACAATGCTAAAGTCATATCCCATGTTCCCAGAAGGGAGACAGAGAGAGAAGGGAGTGCTTACAGAGAACATATGTGGGTAGATAAACTTTCAATAGGAACAAATTACAGTGCTTCCAGCCATGAGTTTAATGCCAACAAATCAAATAAGTATGAAATAAAGTGTTTGTAAATAGGATCGCACAAAAAGTCCCATTATATGTTCACCAGTTGACAAAATGTTTCATCCCTATCTTTTACCTAGGAACAACTGTTTAGCATTTGTTGTTCAGACTATAATATATACGTTACAAATAACTAGAACCAATTGTAATCCATGGTTTAAAGCTGATTGTTGAATAGCGAAAATTCTCCTTAATTTAAACTGGAGGGTGGGAGGATCTTTTTTTCTGCTCAGGGCCAGCTGACTATTTTTAACATCATTCATGAACCATATGCAGCGAGCAGATAGGATAGGGCAGATGACAAGAAGCATACTCATCTATCCCAATAATGCATCAACACCAGCCTCCACAATTGCTCAGGAAGAGAGAAATGGAAACGGGCCTGCAGGATGAACGCTCCCCACCCCTCACCTCTGCTGATGTCTCTGTCCCAGCAGAATAAGGGTTTGGGGGTTGGCTAATATGAGGTCGAATGTCATGTCGCTGGTTGGAAGAAGCTGTGGTTTGTAACAGTTTGAAAACGTTTAACATGAAGATGATGCAATGAGGGCCAGTAATAGACATGAGAGAACACCAGGGACATGGACTGTAAATGACCGGAAGAAAAATGAGCACATGAAAAGAACACGCCTGGTGGCACGCTGCTCCCTTTAGAGGTGACGCTTTCCCAGTGGAATCCATTTTCTGGAAGGAACCAGGGAACACTGCATATGAACGAATGAAGAGGGCCTTGGACGTGGTTCATTTCTCACTCAGCTCAATAGGCACACGACTGTGACAGGCAGCACCCCAAATTATGAGCTCTGTGACAGGAGGGTTCCTGGAGGCTT
Organism: Sorex fumeus; assembly: GCF_029834395.1. Classification (NCBI taxonomy): domain Eukaryota; kingdom Metazoa; phylum Chordata; class Mammalia; order Eulipotyphla; family Soricidae; genus Sorex; species Sorex fumeus. The sequence continues at coordinate 6,004,989 of NW_026606095.1, read as the reverse complement.
TGTCCTCATTCCTCATCTGACCTACACCGAAGCCGGCACTCGGTGTTTTATCAAGCTGTCCGAAGTCTCAGACATTAGGGTCCAGTGAACAGAGTAAGAGCTCATGAAGGTTTCCAAAGCCTCTTCATTCTCTTCATCCTATATTGCCTTCAACAGCTACAACCAATTAAGCAAACTACATAGAGCTACATACTACTAAGGCCCAGATATCTTAGCATATTCACCTGGAAAGTGCCTAATGTTCATTTCCTTGAAGATATTTGAAGGGAGATGAAAGAAACCCAAATAGAGATGTTCTGGTCATATTTTGTGAAGGGAGACAGCATGATAGATAGGATGCCTTCCCTTCCCTTCCCTTCCCTTCCCTTCCCTTCCCTTCCCTTCCCTTCCCTTCCCTTCCCTTCCCTTCCCTTCCCTTCCCTTCCCTTCCCTTCCCTTCCCTTCCCTTCCCTTCCCTTCCCTTCCCTTCCCTTCCCTTCCCTTCCCTTCCCTTCCCTTCCCTTCCCTTCCCTTCCCTTCCCTTCCCTTCCCTTCCCTTCCCTTCCCTTCCCTTCCCTTCCCTTCCCTTCCCGAAAGTGGGCTTAAGGCCCATGCTCCAGGCAAGAGTTAAGAGGTGTGCCAGCTACTCTGAAGCTCAGAAGAATAAAAGTCACTTTTCTGGTCTGGTGAACACTGCATTCTCCAGCAGAGCCAACAAGGGTCACGAGAAGCCCAATCAGTATTCTGAGTCCAGGCCTGATAACTGTGATAGGAAAACCAAAGGCCTGGAAAGTGTAACTTTCAATGGATACTTTAAAGGAAGCAAAGGAATTTAAGGATAAAAAGAAAGAGAAATTAGTGCTGGCTGACCTGATTGGAGTTATAGTGCTATCTCTTCATGGTCGCTATTTATATTTTGCACATATAACATCTCTTAACTAAGTGATCTTTTTTACTGTGGAAAAATACAAGCTATAAACACAGCACTTTGAAGTCTGGCTCAGCAGAGGCACACTAAATGACACTACTTTTCTTCCAGGTTTTGTGACTTTTTTCTTCTTTTTTTAAAATCAGGCGACTTCTTTTTTTTCCAGAAGCCCACATGGGAGGTTCATACTATATACCATGTTTGGAGAGCAGTTATCTTTGTTTGGTTTTTGGTTCTTCTTTGTGTGTGTGTGTGTGTGTGTGTGTGTGTGTGTGTGTGTGTTTGAGATAATGGTCTAATCCTTTCTAATCTAAATATAAAACCAAGGCTTCAGACATCATGAAAGAAAATCCAGATCCAATCACAATGGTTCTCAGAGAAAATAAACAACACAGGAGGGTTCATTCTCCAGTATCTTGTTTGAAAGTACAGCTCCAAGTCCCTTAGTTAACTTGACTTTTATTTTCACAACATTTCTTGAGACTTCAGTCCCGGGGCCTAGCTCTGCAGCTTGACAGAGTGAGGAATCTTTTCTTCACCACACACCCATGTTGGGCAACAGCCCTCTGCCCCTTTCACCCAAATGAATAACTTAAAAGAAATCCTTTGTTTGTGAAGAAGGATTCATAAGAAAACAGAGAACAAGCATTGCTTCCTCTTTTCTGAGGCTCTTACATATAAACTACTCTAGAAATGACAAAGACACCCTACCAAGTCAGGATGGAGTGGAAGACACAGAAATAGATGGGCTGGTAAATGTTAAATTAGTTTGCTCTCAAATGGTGGTAAGAACTTATGGTAAAAATGAGTAATAATCAGTGATTCCAAGAGATTACTTGAAAAAAATATGAAAGAATGGTATCTGTATATAGGAGAAAATTTAGTATTTAGTACCTATTGGAGAATATTTAGTATTTGTTCTGTATATAAAATACTATATTTCTCTTTATTTCTATTCCAGAAATGAGTTCTTTTTTCAATCTCCTTCTCAAGACCTACAACATTTCTGACTTCTTCTTTTGATTGCGTAACTATAGACATGCAGTTTTCTTACCAAATCTTCAGAATCATCAGAACTTACTTGATGATGCTCTCGGGAATATGGATGCAATCCATTGGGATCAGTCCACTGAGTTCCGACAAGCTACTGACATATTTAATCTTACTGCTGAATTTTGAACTGAAATACAAGAAAAGAAAAAATTATACTGCCCTTCTAAAGTAGTTGCCTCATGCTGCAAAATCTCATGCAATTAACACCTTGTTCAGAATATTACCAAGAAGAAAGACACATAATTCAAGGAACTAGTATGTGCCATACTCTGTTTAAGTAATATACATATATACTACTTATAAGTGTATATAAGTAATATATATTATATAATATATATATTTGCTCAGTCATTTATTATTATAACCTACTGAGGTTGGCACTATTAGTATGCTTTTATTTTGGGAGAGAGATACCATACCCAGCTGTGTCTAAGGTTTACTCCTAACTTTGCACTCAGGAATCCCTCCTGGTGGTTGGCTCAAACCCACATGGATTACAGATAAGGTAAATGCCTTTTTTTTTCTTTTTGGGTGACACCCGGCGATGCACAGGGGTTACTCCTGGCTCTGCACTCAGAAATCACTCCTGGCAGTGCTCAGGGGACCATATGGGATGCTGGGAATCGAACTCAGGGGACCATATGGGATGCTGGGAATCGAACTCAGGGGACCATATGGGATGCTGGGTCGGCTGCATGCAAGGCTGCTCTGCTATCTCTCCAGCCCCAGATAAGGTAAATGCCTTAACCCCTGTTCTGTCCTTTCAATCCTCTCTTCCTCCCTCCCTTCCTCCCTCCTTCCCTCCCTCCCTCCCTCCCTCCCTCCCTCCCTCCCTTCCTTCCTTCCTTCCTTCCTTCCCTCCTTCCTTCCTGCCTGCCTGCCTTCCTGCCTTCCTGCCTTCCTTGCTGCCTGCCTGCCTGCCTTCTATCCCTCCCTCTCTCCCTCCCTCTTTTTCTCCCTTCCTTCCTCTTCTAGACACATAGAGAGTTAGTATTTGTCCAATGTCTCACTGTCAGTAAGCTGAAGAGCCCTGATTTAAATCTAGGCAACTTTTGAATATACTCGTTAAAAAAAATAGTAATTTTATGGCACATAGAAGATAGTATTACTCTATTGTTCAAGGTTAATTAAAATTTTATATTTTTTGTTTATGTTTTAGGTACAGAAATTTTGCTAATAAAAGAAAGCAAGGTGTGGTACACTCTAGAGGTCTTTTCAGCAGAGAGTAGAAAGAGACTTATTTATTTTAAATTATAGTTTTCATTGACTAATCATGGATTCATAATATATAAACTGGGTGTTGTAAACTGTCCTGTTTCAGCCATCAAAGTCCCAGTAACATTCCACCTAGAAGACCTCTCTGCTTGTTTACCTCATCAGTCTCCTTTCCCGTCAGTGACCCCTATAGCTTCCACTGAGTCCAGGCATAGTTTTGTTATTTCTAAGTTCATTGGCTTCAGTAACTCATATTCCAAGTATGAGTGAAATCATTCGACGATTATCTTTTACTTTCTTTTTGCCTTTAGGATGGTTGCCTCAAGTTAGATTCATTTTGTCCCCAAAGGCACCATTTCCAATTGATCTCTTGACCAATATATAATACCTATTTTTGTTTTCTATTAACTTTTAGTTGAAAGTCCGTTTTATCAGTTATGTGAAATAGCAATTCCTCCGTATTCTTTGTTTTGTTATCTGGGTCACTATGCTCCAGCTTTTCAGTCTAAACTAAAAGATTGTCCTTAAATCTTATGAGAGACTCTTTTGTACACACAATAGAAATCAGTGTTTTCCAAAATGGCCCATACTGCAGGGGGAGTGGATGCTGAGTGACTTCTTTTTCTGCAAAGGGTTCAGTAGACCAAACAAGTTTGGGAGCCTTGTTTAAATGGATCCTGTTTATTCTGTTTTATTTTTGCTTCTTTGTTTACCCACCTAACCAGTCACTCTGTGTCTTTAGATGAGTGAGTTCAGATCATTTAAATTTACAGTAACTACTGATACGATATACAGCTTACTCACTGCCATTGTTTTGCTTTTCTCATATCTCTCCTATTTCTTTCATATTTCTATCCCCCCCCCCATACTTGTTTCTGTCTTTTCATGACTTATCCTGGAAACTCTCAATTTCTCTATTTTCCTTATAAATACATCTTCGCTCAGTATTTTTTGGTTTTCTGTGTACTACGTGTCATACTACAGATACCCAAAAAAGTCTCTTTTTTCTTTTATGTGATGCCAGCTAGTCATCAGTTTCAGGGATCACACCCTGGCCCTCATGTCACACCTGTGATCCCGATCACTCTGAATAGTTCTGTCTTCTGAATCATCTGGTTTTTTTTTTGCTAATTTTATTTTAACAGATAAATCTCACCACAATTTTAGCAATATGCCAAGATTGATATATGTTTTTTTAATTTTTAAAATTTTTAATATATGTTTAAAATATGTTCAAACTCATTTTTTTTCTTTGTTTTATTTTAAGTCATCTTTTGAGGTTTTATTTGTTTGTGTGTTTGTTTCAGTTTGAGGGTTAATTCCAGATAGACAAATGCTCAAAAAAATTGTTTTAGTAATTGGACTTGAATTACAAATGGCATTCTTTTTTTTTTCTTTTTGGGTCACATCTGGCAATGCACAGGGGTTACTCCTGGCTCTATGCTCAGGAATTACCCCTGGCGGTGCTCAGGGGACCATATGGGATGCTGGGAATCGAACCCGAGTCAGCCGCGTGCAAGGCAAACGCCCTACCCACTGTGCTATTGCTCCAGCCCCTACAAATGGCATTCTTGTAAATGTAAACATTTCACATTGAGTATAAATGCATCAGAAACAACTTTGAAGAATACCATTGTAACTGAGAAGGGAATTTCCCATTGGAGAATGGGGGTTAGGAACAGGAATTCATAGTTGCTGAAAAGAAACTTAATTTTACTTAGAATGAATGAGCACTTTATAAGAATGCATCAAACTTTTATTACTGGTATAAATGCAAAGATAAATATTTATGTATTAATTAAGGAGTGGGAATGGGACACCCCTAGGGTGCTCAGGACTTATTTTTGGTTCTGTTTTGGGGGATCATAGCTGGAAGGCTCAGGGGACCATATGGGGTGTTGGGGATTGGGATAGCCATGTGCAAAGCAAGTGCCTTATCCCTGTGCTATCTCTCTGGTCCCAACTAAATATTTAAAATAAACCACTCCACTTGAAAGATAAATTGATTAATCATCAAAATAAATTTGTTACTGTAACGTCGAGCTATTTCTCTACGAGCTGTATTAATTTCTATTCCAATTAACTGTGCATCCTAGTTGGACATGTCTTCAAGGCCAGCCCTCTATACATCTGTCCTTCACACTGTACTTGGCAGTCAGTGGCTATGAATTACGAACAAAATTCCTCTTCATATAGCCTCTTCAATCGCTCCTGATGTTCCTTAACAAACTTTTGTTTTGTTTTGTTTTTGATTCAGGGAGCGCCTGGCTGTCCTCGGGGCAGGCTTACTCCTGGCTCTATGCCTAAGAATAACTCCTGGTGGGGCTCAGGGGATGGTCATATGGGGTGCCAGGGATTGAACCCAGGGCAGCTGCATGCAGATAAGCTCCTTATCTGCTGTATCATTGCTCTGGCCCCAATTAACATTGTTACTTGATGTTTGTGATATCAGATTGTGTCCTCAGGGGGCTGTACCAACCTCTGTGCTCAGGAGTCACTCTGAGCAGTGTTGGGGGACCATGCAGAGCCAGATGTCAAACTCAACCAGACATCCTGAATGCAAAACATGTGCTCAGTCATTCAACTGTCATTCCAACCTCCTGATAATTCTGGAGGAACATACACAACCAGCAATACGTAGCATCAGGCCTCTTCCTTCCTTTGGTGTGTTTGATTTAAACTTAAGCTTTAGTAAAGGATGGAGTGGGTGAAACAAAAGAAGGAAGAAGTCTCTGAAAGGTAAGAGCTCCAGTACCTGCATTAAACTTCTAGGTAGAGGCCTCTAGTTAAAGGTCTCTAACCTCCTACTAGAGGTCTCTAATTATTCTGTGTTCTCCCCTTCTTGATATATCTGTACCTACTCTTTCTTCCTTCTGTTAGCTTTTAATTAGCCAATCCTATTCTTCAAAGCTCACCTCAGAGGCTCAATCTTCCAAGAATTCTTACTGAGATAGATTCTCAGCCTTTGTTTTTTGTTTTGTTTTGTTTTGGTTTGGTTTTTGCTTTTTGGGTCACACCGGCGATTCACAGGGGTCACTCCTGGCTCTGCACTCAGGAATTACACCTGGCGGTGCTCAGGGGACCATATGGGATGCCAGGAATTGAGCCTGGGTCCACCATGTGCAAGGCAAACGCCCTACCCGATCTGCTATCACTCCAGCCCCGATTCTCAGCCTTTGTGCTCCATCACCCCCAACCTCATCCTCAACTTCGCTTAATCGCCATCTGCTTCACCACTTCATTCCTATCCTGCGTTGTAACCGTTTCCTTGCCTGCTTACATCTGCATGTGACTCCTTGAGGACTGCAATGGAGCCATTCAATTTCACAGTCCCTACTTACCCTAGTAGGGACTAGTAGGGACTAGTAGGGACACTTACCCTAGTACCTGGCACAGAAGAAAGATTCATTAAAATGAAAATGAGTTTACTACATTCCTCTCAAAGAGCTGTTATCCTTTATGGCAAAAAGACTTATTTGGTACCTTAGTGACCTTTTTGCTCCCGTCTAAAAATTAGGAATGCTGATGTTAATTGGTGCCTGAAAGATCTTAAAAGAGCGTCTGATGAAGCCATCAATATGTTTAAATGTTTAAATATGTATATGTGTTATTTAGAATTAGGCATGTGTGAGCACCAAATAAAGGGTGTTGGGGGGATCCTCCCAGGATGAGAGATGCATACTGAAAGTGGACTATAGACTGAACAGGATTGCTACTCAATGCCTCTTTTGCAAACCACAACACACAAAAGGAGAGAGAGAACAAAAGGGAATGCCCTGCCACAGGGATGGGGTGGGATGGGGAGGTGGGAGGGATACTGGGAGCACTGGAGGTGGAGAATGGGCACTGATGGAGGGATGGGTACTCAATCATTGTATATTCAAAACCCAAGCACAAAAATTTGTACGTCTACAACTGTACCTCATGGTGTTTCACTAATAAAAATTAAAAAAAAAGAATTAGGCATGTGCCTAAGTCTATCATTTATGTCACCTTAGACCTGGAATTGGCAAACAACTGCCTAAAGGTCAAAGGCAACTAGTGGATTTATTTGCAGTCCCATGGTTAAAGAATAGTTTTCACGCTTTTCTTAAATAGCTGCAAAAATATTAAAACAAGACTACTTTTCAGTCTATAAGAAGTTTTAGGAGATTCAATTTCATTGTGCAGTGAGAAGATTTGACTGCAACACAATCACACTTACTTGTTTGCACATTGTCTATGACTCCTGTTACTTTCAGCAAAGCTGAACGGGTAAGGCTGAGACAAAATGACCTATGTTATCTAAAATAGTCTCTATTTTGTCCTTGTTTAAAGGATTTTCTGGTTTCTGCTTTAAACAATTGATTTGACCTTATAAAAGCGCAAAATCATTTTCCATATTCTAGATGTAATAAACATTTCCTTCAGAGGTGCGTCATTAGGGTTAAATAAAATAACACATGTAAGCACTCAATGAATGCAAGCTATTATAAGTGATTTACCATACACTATTTGCTGTGACTCTATCATTGTATTTGCTTTTTCTTGAGAAACCATTTAATAAATAATATTACATTATAATTATTTTCAATATTTCATAGTAATATTTTATCATGATGAATAAATGGTTATAATTTCATAATTATAGAGCTTTATAATCGTAAAGTTGATGTTTTTCTCATTAAACTTTTATGAGTTCATCAGAGCATATAAGATCCCTACTTCATCAAAATATTCTCTAATATTATAAAAATATTCCATAACATTTGAAAAAGAAATTTAGCACATTATAGCAAAAAACTATGCTTTGCCAGTGGAAAATTAAATTGAACCCTGTTATTCAGTTGTTGGAAGTGGAGAACGGAATACTAAATAAATATGAGCACTGTAGCACTGTTCTCCCGTTGTTCATTGATTTGCTTGTGCGGGCACCAGTAACGCCTCACAACAAATTGTGAGACTTTTCTTACTGTTTTTGGCATATCGAATACGTCATGGGTAGCTTGCTAGGCTTTGCCGTGAGGGTGAGATACTCTCGGTAGCTTGCTGGGCTCTCCGAGAGGGACGGAGGAATCGAACCTGGGTCATCCACGTGCAAGGCAGACGCCCTATCTGCTGTGCTATTGCTCCAGCTCCAAATATGAGCATGGGACAACAAAATAAAGAATCCAGAAGGCACAATAATAAAAGTAAAGGATTACAACCCCTACTTTTCTCAGACGCAAAATTATCAGAATATTTCTTATGAATCTATTGGTAACTTTATGACAAAAAACCTGTTAATTTATCTATTCTGTATCCTGATATAAGCCAAGACTATTACTGTTTGAAGTCTTTCTAGAAAAAAGTGTGCTGTCTCATATTTGACTGTTTCAACTCCCATTGTACTTTTCTTTAAACTTCTACTAAATCATGAGGCAAATCTTACTTTTCTTTACATTTTCAAAATATAAACTTGCACAGCAAGTATACGCTCGAGCAAATACAAAAATACATATAAAAAATATCCAACAAATAGAACAAAACTGAAGCCAGGAAGTCTCCTGGCGACCAATCAGAGTACTCAGAATGGTGACTCAGAGACAAATTAGAGATTTAGAGGGGCTTGGTCAGAAGAAATGGGACCATTCAGACAAAGAAATGGCTCTTTTTTCTGTTCATAGTTATTCACTGTTATTCTGTTCATAGTTTTCCACTGTCAGGCTACCCTATCTTTTCATTTATCTGTTTTCTGTTTTAAGAGACTGCTTGTTTCCCTTTGTGATGTGGTGGAACCCCCCCCCCCCCCCGCCCAAACACACACCTTCTCTCCTTTGCAACAAAAAAGGGGACAGAGGGGTCATGTTTTATAACAAGGACAAGTTTGTTATTAAAATACTTATAAATAGAGTCTCTACTGGATAGTCCAAAATACTTTTCCAAGAAAGGCAAAAGCAAATATTTTTTCTTAAATACTATTTTATAATTTTTTCTTTATAGGACAATAATTTTGAAAATTAAAAAAAATTATAGTAGCACTTTAAAATACTAGAGTATTTTTACAAAATGCTAGTAATACTTTCTTACTACAAAATAACCATACCTTATAAAAGGCCGTGTCACTGCAAGGATTGTTCTGATGAACCAAGATGGGTGAACAATGATGAATGATTTTAAATTCTTCCGCAACCTTTTTGAGGAAAAAAAATATTATTCATTACATATTTTAAAGTGTGGATTAAAAAAGAAAATATAAGCTCAAATACAATGAAATGCACATGAAACATATTCAAGGCAAGTGAGATTCCTTGGTGGGAATACACAGAATGATTGATTAATTAAAAGAATGTTTTTCGTGACCTAATTTGAAAAGTTCATGATCCAAACTTCATTTCTTCATAGAAATAAAGATGAAATAAACTAGTTGGATTGTTAGCCTCATACGTCTATAGTCCCCATGGCATATTTTTGTTTAATGATACTTTATATTTTTGTCAGAATCACCAAGAGTACTTTGAAAATACATTTTTTTTTAAAAAAAATAAGGAACCCATCCAGAGGTGCTCAACCAAAGTCACCCCCAGAGATGTTTGGGACCCAGGGGTACAGTGGCCTCCAAGCTACCATGCAATGCTGGGAGGGGTGGGGTACATGATGTGAGCTTTTGGGGAATCAAACTCAGGACTTTGCACAAGTGAGGCAAAGTCTCCAGTGCTCTGAGCTGTAACCACAGCCATCAGAATCACTCTCAAGAGGAATATGGGCCATTTATTTGATCTTATTGAACTTTAGTTTCTTCTTCTGTTTCATCAAAGTAGTGCAAAAATATCATAACTGTCTGGCCTTCAATGACCATTTTAACACTCTAGATATTCATGCATCTTGTCCTGCAATAGCAGAGCAACTTTAAAAATTTTTTTAGATGAATGAAAATATTTTGAATAGTATAACAAGACTGTCCAGTCCTCCCATTGTTCATCCAGTTGCTCGAACGGGCCCGGCAACGTCTCTATTGTGAGATCTGTTACTGTGTTTGGCATATTGAATACATCACAGGGAGCTTGCCAGGCTTTGCCGTGAGGGCAAGATACTCTCGGTAGCTTGCTGGGCTCTCAAAGAGGGGCGGAGGAATCGAACCTGGGTCAGCCAGGTCAGCCTCGTGCAAGGCAAATGCCCAACCGCTGTGCTAGAGACTCTGCATCTGGAGCAATAGCACAGCACTAGGGCGTTTTTCATATTTGATATGCCAAACACAGTAACAACAAGTCTCATAATGGAGACGTTACTGGGCCCGCTCAAGCATAACAAGGCACTCTCATATTATTTTGCAAGGAGTCACCCTTAAGGTGCCAAAACAGCTATTGCAGATGACTTAGGCAAGTGTGCCTATTACCACACCTTCTTGTTCATGTCAAGGTCAGTTTTGCCCTAAAAAAAAAAAAAAAAACCACCACAGATGAAAATAAAGTATCTTGAGGAAAGGACACACATAGAGGCCATATGAGTTAATGTCTGACTTGAAATGAGAATGAACTTTGAGATAAGAGCATAGTGGTTGTCCAAATAGTGCCAGCTCCAGTAGGTGCCAACAGAAGCAAACTCCCATGATACCAAGTAAAGAATCACCGAGGATTTGCTCAGTGATAGAGCCCCAGGCTTTAAGTCACCAATTCAATCCTTGGTACCACCCCACATGACAAGTATGGTTGGGGGGAGTGAGCACTGGTGTTTGTGATCTCTGTTACAATAGAGTAATTGATTGCGGGCCTACCACAACCATGTATGTGGTCAAGCAAGTGCCACTACCAAGTGTGGGTGTGTGATCTCCACTCATCACAGCAACAACAACAACAGGAAGAAAAGAGGGAAATAAATTAAATGGAAAAGATTCATGGATCTTTTGGTTGATGGATGATGATGATAACTCTGATGATGATCCTTTACTCAAACGACATCTTCCTGTGCAAAGACATATGTATAAAGATTGTTTCATTGATTATGAAAGACTTGTCTGCCAGGGGTAAGATTCCATCACTGAACAAATCTGGAGCAGGGATTTGCTTCATTTCAAATTTACATATCAAAGCGATACTTTCATTAATATTTTCACAATTTGTAATCTCATGCCTGCGCAAATTCAAAGTTCCTCAAACAAAATTGCATTTTGGTAGATTAAAAGGGAATTAGGTAGACATGTTACAGGGCAAATAAAAATAGGGATTAAATAGCGGGGCCTGCATACCGTCTGTCAATCATCTGGTAGCATTTCTTCATCCAGCCCAGTCCTGGCATCTTCCGTCGTGGGGTTGCACCATTCAAATACACAATCATATAGTCCTCAGCTACCATCAGCTCTAAAGTACTTATTACATATCTGATCATAGGAAGGAATGAAAGTGTTTTCAGTTCCCATGAAATACTTCAACTGATTTACACCACAATTATTTATCATTTAAATTAAAGAAAGCCTACTATTTTATAACGGTCATCTATATTGCTTTTTCACCTTGAGAAGAATGAGGTCACCTAAGATTATTTTGCATGAGTATTCTTTGTATATTTATATGGTTACCTCTCTGAATATAGATGAACTGGAAAAACTGGTGAGTTATAAACCTGACTTTCATTTTTAAAATGGCAGTAATGTTGTCATATAATAAGCACAACTCAAATTAAATGAGACTATATATAAATAAAGTTTGGTTGCCATCAGCTGACTAACATAAGGGAAAAAAAATACTTCACCTAAATGAAATGTTACAGAATTAAAAAAAACCAAGTTAAACTCTGTTTTATTTTATTTTTTCCATCCTACTGATGAAAGAGCTCCTTTGGAGGTTTTAGTCTATTGAGTAATGTTGTCTGACAGAAATGTCTTCGGCTTTTATCAAGACTTACCCCATTTTGAGAGAGGGAGCAAAAGGGAAGTCATGCCATAGAGGCAGAATGGGGCAGGGGGATGAGTGGGGGTGGTGGGAGGGATACTGGGATCATTGGTGGTGGAGAATGGGCACTAGTGGAGGGATGGGTACTTGATCATTGTATGACTGAAACGCAAGCACGAAAGTTTTTAAGTCTGTACCTGTACCTCACAGTGATTCATTAATTAAAAATTATTTTAATAAAAGACTTATCCCATTTTATACCATTGATTTTCTTTTTAATTAAAGATGCTGTATCTGCTGCAACCTGCCCACAGACATGAACTCAAAGCACTTTGTCATAAATCTCACTCACAGGAAAAGATTTTCCATGACATAGTGGTAATCCGCCCGATTGCTGTCTGGCAGAAAACAGGCAGCAAACACAATGATGGCATTTAGACCATCCCCGTAGTATCCTGGGGGACAAACAAAAAGACATTTGTAACAACTGAAAGCTCTTCACAGGATAATATTTAGCAGAAAGAATGAATCTGGGAGCCTTGGCAAGTGCATCAATGTAAGAAATATCAGTTTAGAAGAGTATAATGAAGTCTGTTTTTCCCTCACATGGACAATATCACAGCACATAGGGCATTCTGGAACCATCCTCCAGGGAGGGAGTAGCACTGAGGGGAACTTTTGCAACTGGAGGCACTTTTGTTAGTTTAAAGAAGGTATACTTTCAGGGGACACTGAGCATTTTTAATTTTTTTCTGAAAAGGGGTTAGAAGGCCAAATAAGTTTGGGAGCCTCTGGACTGCTGCAAGAATATATCCATACAATTATTTGGCAGTAGGACAGATTAAGTTTGGGAACTTCTGAAGTTCCATAGGAATATTTTCATATAATTATTTTTTAGAGGTCAAGACACGTGTTCTATGGAATTGTGAACATATATGTGTATTAGGTATCCATATGTTTTGGGCAATTATTTATATTAGACATAGTTGTGCATGGGTTACAAAAATATTCTACATATCTAAGGATGAGGAGCAACGCTTTGTTGACTTACGGACTTCTAATTTTAAAATTACAAAAGCTAATTTATACAATACTTTTTTCCCATAAGGGAACAGCTATTCTACTTAACTATCACAAACTCTTTACACTTCCGTTCATTTGAAGGGGAAATTGAGTTATTGGATTACACTAAGATCTCAAACACATTCTATAAAACAAATTAGTAGAGAACAGACAAGTAAATACCTTTGTTTTCATTTATAAGACCGCTGCACTCAACGGTAATGTTGCTGGAAAACTCAACAAGCACTACAGTGATACATGAAAAGTTCTGAGCAGGTCTAGACTAATTCAGCAAAAACACAGAACTTAATCTCTGAAAGAAAACCACAAAGTCCAGGCAGGCTAACTAAGCTCTCTGAGTTCCATAAAACATAAGGTTTGAGGAAAGATTGAGAATTTCTTCCTATGAACATGGGGGTGGAGGGATGGGGTTGGGTAGAGATCCCGTCTGGAGGTAAGGGTAAGAAAATGGGAGAAAGCAGTCAAGTGTGGCCAAATAAAACTAAAAGAAATTTAACACTCAGGACATTGTAACTACTGTCAAAATCTCTAGCCTAACTATGGCATTTCACCATCTTTTAAAAAAGTTCCTTTAGAGCTTATCTTTGAAATTATAGACAGGCACTGATTCTTTCCTTATAGGATGGTGTTTGAAATCTCAAGTCTCTTCCAGACTGAAAAATGGAAACAATGACATGCATTTAATGTCTAATATTCCTCTTTAAACACTTGCCATGTTGGCCACACAACGCAGCTCTGGACTTTAGAATCACTGGATAGAGATGTCCTCAAAGCACTGACTATGAAGACTGGGCCACACTGTCAGGCCTGATTCAGCCCTCTCAGGATATAGGGCATTTCAAACTTTCAGGTTTCTAAATACTCCTCTGGTGATTACACAGTACAGACATTCTGGCTGAATATAAATTTGGGTGGGTTTAACTCTTGAAAACCAGTTTAGTAAGATGTCCTCTACCAACACAAAGAATATGATTCTCTCACAAAAGAGCTGGGGGTAAGAATGAGATACCAAATAAAAATATGTCAAAGTATGGACTTGTGTGAATGACTCATCTGACGTCATTGTATACTGTTTAGGCTGTATACCTTATTGTTGCCTATCTGTGCATATACACATTGCAACAAATATTTTCTCCAGAGGATAACAGTCCCCCTTTGGATTACTTTGTGCTTGTCTTCCCCAGCATTCTAGGGGACACACAGGACATTCTCAGTAATACTAGGAATGTATTAATAGTAATGTATTAATATAATGTATAATAGTAATGTATTAATAGTAAAGGGCTGGAGCGATAGCACAGTGGTAAGGCGTTTGCCTTGCATGCAGCCAACATGGCCGACCCGAGTTCGATTCCTCCGCCCCTCTCGGAGAGCCCGGCAAGCTACCGAGAGTATCTCGCCCTCACGGCAGAGCCTGGCAAGCTCTCCGTGACGTATTCGATATGCCAAACACAGTAACAACAAAGTCTCCAATGGAGATGTTACTGGGCCTGCTTGAGCAAATCGATGATCAACTGTCACTGTCCTCCCGTTGTTCATCATTTTGCTCGAGTGGGCCCAGTAACGTCTCCATTGATCAACAGGAGGGCCTTTACTTTTATTAATAGTAATACATTCCCAGTAATACTAGGCCATTCCCAGTAATACTAGGGATGCTAGTAGTGCTAAGGGCTACCAGGGTCACCCAGAACAGGACTTAGGGGATCATACTGTGTTAGAGATCGAACTTGGAACCTCACACATACCAGATATATTCAAGCCCTTTTGGGCTATCTCCCATCTAGATTTTTTGCCGTACTGTTATCTTTTTCAATATTATGGTTTTACCAAGTTCTTTTTGCAATTCAATATGAATGAAAACAATAGAGGGAGAAAATTTTAAAACAAGAAGCACTATTCCCCCCATGAAACCATTTCCTTTAATAAATTTTGCAACTAAATGGAAATACACAAAGGACACAGTGGCTGAGCTGCACGAAACTGCACATGAAGCTATGGAATTCACACTCAGCATTATAAACAGGACCAAATTTGTTCAAAGAGACAACATAATGACTCCAAATTAAAAACAAGTATGGAAGCCTCTTTATAAAGCATCTTTCTATGTCAGAATAATCTCAAGATCATGACTGCTCAATGGCTTTGATGGTCATCATTTAATTAACAAAAAAATTGAGGGTGCATCTGGCAGTACTCAGGGCTGATCCTGGCTCTGCGCTCAGGATCATCCTCTGGGGGGCCCTGCATAGGATCAAACCTGAGTCAGCTGTGTGTAAGACAGGGGCCATATTTGCCGTACTATGACTTAAGTGCCATCTTTTTTTTAATTTCTAAGAATTGTTCCTTTAACAAAGGAGAACAGGTTTGTAAAGAGTTCTTCAAAAGTCATGTTCAAAGGCAGTTCAGTTCTTGTTGTCAACACTGTCTGTCTTTGGAAAGGAATAGTGTTGCCTTGGGTCCAGGAGTACTTGGAACCAAAAAAAATGATTACATGGTGGTTTACAGTGTTTTAATCATGCTGAGTGAGGGATGCCTCTTTACATAAAAACGATGGAGATTTGCAAACGATGATGACATTTTTTACTGCTCCCTAGAGGAATTACAAGAAGGAAAGAAGTGGTGGAGAAAGGAAAAGGATGGTTGGAGATGTGAGACGAAAGAAAAGAAGTGGAAATGTTTTCCTCACTCGTGTCTATTTTCCTTTTTCAGACTTGGTGTCACTACTGACAAATTTTAGAAATATTTTTAGGCAGTAATTGCTGTCCAAATAAATTAAATAGAATTAGAAGCCCATTTACTTTTTATCTCTCTTGCATAAGCTATCAACAGGGCCAGCTAAATCAATTTCTATTCATTTGTTTAATTTTGAGTTTTGAACCACATCCAGTGGTGCTCAGTGGTTATCCTAGCTCTGCACTCAGGAATGATTCCTGGTGGGCTCAGGGGAACCATTTTGGATGCAGGAGATCAAACCTGAGTTGGTCACATGTAAGACAAACTCCCTACCCACTGTACTACCACTCCAGACCCTGAATTTCTATTTTAAGTAAGTAGCTTATTCAAGTAAAGTAGCCTATAAGCAGCTGCCTAATTCTTTTAAAGTTCCGTTTTCTTCAAGACATTTCACTAGACCCTCTTCCCTGCAATCTTGAACAACTTTCAGGGTTTATTTTTGAGGTACAGAAGCCAAGAAACCATCGAAGCTTCTAAGACCCGGTGGAACAATGACGCAAGCCTTACCTGAGGCAGAACAGAGGCATGAAAAGGACGGAACAAAAATGTGCTGGCCAACAAATGGAATGGAGAGAGAAGGGAAGATGGCACAGTCACAACTACAACATACGCACACACACACCAGCCTGCTACTCTTCTCATTCCCTCCAGGCTCATTTGTCCAGTAACACTGCAGAGAAGGTTACCTGAATCTCCTATAGCGAAATAAGAGAAGTAAAGAGAGAAGAAAAGAAACTCCTTGTTACAATGCTTTGGCATGACACGCCCAAGTCATTTCATTGTCTTATCTGCTCCAAGGACAGAAAGGCCAGATGCGGCCTCCAAATGACCCCACACAGATGAAGGATCAAAACCAACCTGGACCTCTCTTTCTCATTTTTATGGGATATTGCCCACTGGTGTACAGGAGGTGACGCTGGCTTTAAGCCACCTTCTTTTGACTCCTAAAGTAATTGAGGCTCAAAGAAGCTCAGGGAGGTCCTAAGATTACAGATGAAATAGTGGTACGAACTGCTTAACCCCATACTTGGCAATAGATCTGGAATCTTTTGCTCGACATGATATTTTATTTCATTTTCATCATCCTGTTATTCGTCAATTGCCTCGAGCAGGCCCCAGTAACGTCTCTTTCATCCTAACCCTGAGATTATATTCAAGGCTCTTTAGGAGAATGAGACCCATCATTGTTACTGGTATTTGGCATATTTGGTACGCCACGGGGAGTTTGCCAGACTCTGCCCTGTGGGCAGGCTACAAGCCTGCAAGTTTGTCCAAAGTAGGAATGAGATAATAAGATGTCATAAAAGATGTTCTGATAAGATGTTGCGCGGCCGTGAATGCAGCCGCACGGTTCCAGGAGCTGGATTTTATAGTCTCTGAGTCTTGGCCGTTGATGGTATTACACGGCGCTAAGAGGCCAGGTGGTGGGTGTGACCCCTGCCTACTGGAATTTGGAGGATCTGGGTGGACATGATATAAAGCTATTTAAGATGACCAAAACCAGAGGTGAAAATATTTGTTAGAATACTACTCTCCAGCATGGTTTTCCCAACTGAGAGTCACTTGGCAGTTTCTGTATCTGTTGCCACCTTATCCAGCTCTCTCAATCACCCCATCTTAGAACTATGTTGCACAGAGCACTAGACAGCTGGTGCTTTCTGGTTGGCCCAAATGGGAAACTTCCTGATGGCCCAGTGCAAGACAACAAAACAAGATCTGTGCCTGCTAGGGAGTGCTGCTTTGAAATGCTCATCAGACACCTTATAAATAACTCCAGAAATTGGTTACTACAAGGTGAAGTTTTGCCACTGCCACAGTCTAAGGAATGTAATATAATTTCCCAACACAGTGGATAAAGCTTTGGCAAATTGAACTACCTGAACGACCTGTGTTTACAGAGCACAAAACCTGTTTTGTAATAGGAAGAAGTAGTGGCTTACTAAGGTTTCAGGTTGGCGCAGCCAGGCTGACACTCATGCAGGCCAGTGCCCACAGGAAGGGAAGGTGGAGGCTGGGGGAAAGGTTGGGCAAGGTGGAGGCAGAGAGGGAAAGTGGGCAAGGTCGATGCAGGGAGGCAAAGTGGGCCAGGTGGAGACCAGGAAGGAACGTGGACAAAGGTGACCGGGGAGAAGGTTTTCTTTCTTATCCAAGTAAACCAAATACTCATGCAAACATAAACCAAGTTCAGAACATGGAACAGTGAGGAGCAAAAAGTGATAGGAGGAGGTGGCGGGGCTGGAAGGGAGCTGGTGGCTCAGCTGAGTTCTCACAAAGAAATGGACACACAGATAGGGCTTCTCTGACCCTCATGTGCTAAGAAACTATGTTCCTGCACTGGGTGACAATGGGCCGCACTCACCTAACTTCACTACAATTGTAAAAAAGCAAATCACTGATTCAACTGAAAAAGAAAATCAGGCCTATTTATACCAGCGGTGACCCAGAACAGCTGCCTCTGCAGAACAACTAGCAAATTTAGACCCAGGGAACAATGTATACAGGCATTTACATTGGAGAACTTTGACTTACCTTTCTACACCATTTGTACTTTGTACAATGGGCATGGGTAATTTTTACTCTCAACTTTTGTTTTGTCTTCATTTCCCCCCAAAAAAATGGTTTAAAAAAATGAATAAAACATCCATTGCCTCTTTTGCAAACTACAACACCCAATAAGAGAGAACAAATGGGAATGCCCTGCCACAGAGGCAGGGTGGGATGGGGGGAATGGGGGGTGGGAGGGATACTGGGATCCGTGGTGGTGGGAAATGGGCACTGGTGGAGGGATGGGTATTTGATTATTGTATAATTGAAACCCAAGCACAAAAGTTTGTAAGTCTGCAACTGTACCTCATATGCATCATTTAATATTCAAAAAAATTAATAAAACCTAAAAATAACAGATTTTTGGACAAAAGAGTATAAATAACGTCAGGCCTTCTAGGAGGATGTGGGCAATGGTCAGGTTGTGTTTTTTACTTGTAACCAAAGGGCTGACTTGAGGGCAATCGCCTGCCACTTCCAGTCAGGGTAAGGTGGCTCTCCCAGGAGCCGTAAGACAGGCTTCTGGCAGCACATGCCTTCTGTGCCCAGTTCAAAAGGGGGCCATAATACAACTTCAGGTGAAAGAGGGAAAGAAGAAAACTGAAGGTCTTATCCAAGGGCACCTACAGGCAACCGGATGGTCTTGACATCTATATCTAAGCAACCAAGTATAGGGTAAAGGAGCAGGAAGTTTGATTGCGAAAGAAAAATGTCATACAGCCTGTTAGAAAACAAAATCTGCACATTTAATGCAGCACTGAGATGCTCATTATTTCCCTGTCCTCACTGCGGAAGAGAGAAGTCAGAGAATGATGACTGGCTTGCCAGCTTATGCTTTGCTGAGGACAGGGAACAGGAGCACATGCAGCAGAAGAATGAAAAAGCTGCTTTTTTGAAATTGACATCTTCAAGTAAAATGTGTTACTCGTGCTCATCTGACTTTTTTTGGACCCTATATCAATCAAGGCCCCTAGAGCTCCAAGGAAGGAACAAAAAATATAAGACCCAAAGTTCCTCTTTCCCTGGACTCACAACAAGCAAGCAGAAACTTCAGCTGGAATTGGCCTTCATCAGGCACAGCTATAAGGGGATTTAGAGGAAAGCAAACTTTGACTAGAGAGAGAAATAGAGAAAAACCAACCAGGCTGGGTACAGATATTTCCTAACGTTTCTATAGAAAATTCAAAAGACTCTTTGGAAATGAGAGCACCTCAGGAATAATGGCCTTTATATTGAACATAGTGGTGTGGTCTGCAGAACTATTCAGTTCAACCCTACAACCAAATGACAGTGGATCCCAAATGGGCATTATTCAACTGGACTACCTTGCTTTCAGTAACTTGCAGAGGAGATTATACCATCCACTTTGATGGGAAAAGTGACTTTCAGGTCAAAGGGTTATTTCTGCATGGGAGGGATTCAAAGTTTTACTGACTGGAGACAATGCACTTTGCTCTACAATGATCCCAACACTGACTGTCTAAATAGGGTCTTTGGGATGTCATGCTACAAAGAATTCAAGCTTCATTCTTCCATTTACAAGAATGAATATGGCTGCCCCCATTCCCACTTCCCTGATCCATAGAGAGCTTGGCTACCTCCATGAGAAATGACTCTCCTATAGGGCTCGATGACCTTCATGTCAATCCGCTGCTCTTGTTCTCCGATCACCACTGTCCTCCACAGTCGGTTATCTTCCCGCTCCTCTTCTGCTGTATACTCTGGAATAGACTCTGTCTCTTGGCCAGGATCTTTGTTGGCTGTGGGGTCCTCTGAAAAGGAAACACAGAACATGGTTGAAGGAGCAAGACCTCCACAAGTGAGCAAGTCAGCCAGTCTCTTCAGGCAATCAGCCTAGTGGCTCTTGCAATACTCAACACTATAATGAACATGGAAAGGCCATTCGGTGAAGTCTCATGGATGGGCTAATTAAATAACCAGTTCTATTGCTCAAGCCAAGCTGAGGGTGGAGGCAACATGAGGCTAGAGCTGTCTTATAACTGGTATCATCTCAAGCAGATCATACAGGCTGAAGACTGCAAGTCTTTCTGATAAGGTGGAAGACAATTCATCAGGTACAAATAATCTTCTTTTCCCTGGATCTCAGCTCAGAATCTTCTGTAGCCCTCAGCTATTGATGGTGCTGTCAGCTGCCCTGCCCAACTTCCCCAGCCCTACAATTAATTTTTTAAAAATTTTTAATGAACATTCTTGAGATAGACCATTATAAAACTGTTCATGATTGGATTTCAGTCATACAATGATCCAATACCCATCCCTCCACCAGTGTATCTTTCACACCACAAATAGATGTCTTTCATTTTCCTCCTATCATCTGCCAAACACTCCCTCCCCCCAGCCCTAGTCTGCCTTTATAGCAGACACTTTTCTTCTTTGTCTCTCTTTCCTTTTTTTGCATTATAGTTTGCAATGCAGGTACTAAGATCATAGTCTTTGTTCAGGGAGTTCAGTGTTTTTATCAGGAAGATAATGCTGGAGTACTTTTTTAACTGGGTGGCAGCTTTGTGGTATGGACGTGACTGCTGAGGTTTCTGGAAGTACAGGGAGGTGGGGGGAGGTAGTCCATCCTGACCCCGAGAAAACCTAGAGATTTCAGCCACAAAACCCGCATATTCACTTTCTCAGCAGATAATATCTCAGTGACAGATAATATTGCTCAGGGCTGGAGCGACAGCACAGCGGTAGGGCGTTTGCCTTGCACGCAGCCAACATGGCTGACCCAAGTTCGATTCCTCCGCCCCTCTCAGAGAGCCTGGCAAGCTACCGAGAGTATCTTGCCCACATGGCAGAGTGTGGCAAGCTACCCATGATGTATTCGATATGCCAAACACAGTAACAACAAAGTCTCCAATGGAGACATTACTGGGCCCGCTCGAGCAGATCGATGAACAATGGGAGGACCGTGACCATGAATATCTCAGCGAGTTCTTTCCAAATACAGGAGTCTGGCTTGGGGCGTGGCAGCGATTTTGGATTGTGGAAACAAGTAGTTGCTAGGGTCTTTGCTTGGGCAGGCATGAGGTTAATCCACACCTTTCCGATGTACCCCAGCCTGTTCAGACTTGCTCAGGTCCAAAATTAACTGTGGCTTTTGATCTGTTTTGAGATTTATGGGTCTCTGATGCAAGGCCAGTAGAAGAGCTTACATGGTGGTGATGGAGTTGGTTCATGGAGGTGACTGCCAGTGCCACCAGGAATATAAGGAAGTGGGGGGAGATAGCCCATCCCAACTCTGAAAAAGCCTGGAGATTTCAGTCACAAACCCACATGTCTGAATTTTCAACAGGTTAATATCTCCGTGAGGTTTGGCCCAAGACAGTGGAGTTAAGCAATGAGCATGGCAGCAATTTTGGATTGTGGGAGCAAGCAGCTGTCAGGGGTTCTGCTTGGGTGGGCACCAGGATGATCCACCCTGCTCCAATTTGCCCCCGTCTGTTCAGCTTTGTGCGGGTCAGAGATTAATTGTGGTTTTTGATCTCTCTGAGATTTATTTATGGGTTTCTGAAGCAAGGCCAAAAAACGAGCTTATATAGCTGAGCCAGAGGTGGTTTATGGGTGTGGATCCCACATACCTAAGTTTTGGCCATTTAATTTCTCAGAAAACTTGGTCTCGAGTTGTTGTGCTCTGGCCAGAGGCACAGCGGCAATTTGGTGGTATCAGGAAGCCTGAAGGCACCATCAGGCTGCTAATGCACTTACCCCGTGGGTGCAGGTTGACCTGCTGGGGGCACCACCACCATAGGCTCTAGAGGGAGCCTATCTGAACACAATTTGATATGACCTTTTACAGATTTGTAAAATGTGCTACAGAAATATTTGACCGTAGACAAGAAACAACTTTGTTTTGTTTTTTACAGGGCCAAGGATCAAACCTGGAGCCTCACACATGCTAGCATCTTCTCTATCATCAGGCCATATCCCAGTCAGAAAGCAACAACTTTGAGGTTCAGAAATGCTCTGGGGCCAAAAATTATTGAACTATTATTTGTGAATGTATACTATAATAATAAAAATAAACCACCAAGTATTTTCCAGCGAGAAAATTATTATCCATTCATGCATACAAAAAATGCAGGTCATGTTAAGGTCACTTTTTTTTTTTTAAAGAATAAGCAAGCAGTTGTTTCCACCTTTATCTCTAGTACTAGCAGAGTATAGTAGTCACTCTTTCTAGGGTTAGGTAATTTGAAGAAAAGGATTATTTATAGCTTTCACAAAATCTGTGAGTATTTTCTTATTTTCATATTCAGAGGGAGAAGACTTCCATTTTATCATACTTTACAGCACTTTGATAATAATAACCATAGTAGTTTATGATACCAGAGTCTACCATGCATCAGATGCAGTAACCAGCATTATAATGGATGTGATACCAACACAAAAATGAACTGTTGAAGTAATTGGGAGGTCGCAGAACAGCCAGCAGTTACTCAAATCTCTGTTCTATTCTTCTAAGCAATCACATTGTATCTTAAATGTAGGAATATATCATTACTTTTTATTTCACCAGGAGATTTTTAACTTTCCTGAAATAAGAACCTATGCCTGCATTACCTTAAATATTCATTTTCACCAACCCACTCTTTACTTAACTTAGAAAACTGCACACAGGGCTAAAATACAAATCTAGAAACAAGTTAAGTAAATAAAAGAGATCTTGGGCAAGTTCCTAGAAATATAGGTAATCTGTAAGAGTCATAAAAACAGTCGTCATGTTCTGAAAGATTCCTGAAGACACATTCAAACATGTCTAATTACCTTGACTTAGAATAGCAAAATGAAGTCCAGCTGGGAAGCAATCCTGGTCCTTCTGCCAAAACCGACAACTACCACCACCCACAGACGCTTGCTTCCTCCGCTTCCTCCTCATTCTCACCAACTCTCAGCAGTTTACTGAGGACAGGAAGCAACAGCTTCTGGCTTCAAATCAAGCCCGGTGTCATCCGTGCAAATATAGCCCTCTGCATTGGACTCCCTGAGTGGAATCCATTCCTGCTTCTGCTATCCTCCTTGGAGTAGGGCCTGGGATGCTCATCTTACTTCCCTCCTTGAAACCCTTTTGCTCCCATCTGGTCTCCGCTTCCTCAGAATCTGAGGCTCTGACTGGGTTTGTTTTCCAACACTGCTGTGCATATACTCTTTCTTCTCCCTGCAAAGAACTCACTACCCCCCAGTACCCCCCAGGTTCTCTTCATTCTGTTTGGTACTTGCAGATTTCTCATTGGACCACCATGATTTGTGAAGGGTTGTCATCTGCATGCTTTCTGAGGCAACTTCATTTTGAAATAAAACCCTAGATCATATTCCTTTTTCCCTTGATTATAATAGTAAAACACACTAACAAAGTGCCAGCAAGCTATAAAACAGCAAAAATCACCAACACCACTCTTACCCTTTATTGTTCATGATATATAAATATATGTACATATATTTTTATGCCTACTCCTCCCACTCCTTGCCAAATTACTGATTACTGTTACTTAATGCGATCTGCATGGTATATACAAATTGCTTGACAAATTGTTCTTATTCAATGAGAGAGCACAGAGATTTCATCTCAGTAAATACAAATGGTGCTCATTTAACACACACACACGCACACACACACACAATGGGAAGTTTCAATGTTATGGATGTCCTTTAGTTTGTTTAGTTCCATTTTAATTCTTATTCCATTTTATTGCGATTTTCACTGTTCCTTGCTGCTTGTTTCAGTATCACTACACAGGACTATTACCCAATTTATGCAGAATTCATATAGGTCTCGGAGAGCCCGGCAAGCTACCGAGAGTATTTGATATGCCAGACACAGTAACAACAAAGTCTCCAATGGAGACGTTACTGGGCCCGCTCGAGCAAATCGACGATCAACGGGAGGGCCTTTACCTTTACCTTTACCTCATATAGGTCAGCCTGCTATCAGTGGGTCAGAGAAAGTTTGTATTTGAAAGCATCGAAAGTTTGTATGAACATCACGGTCTTTGAACATGCCAAACAAAATCCATGTTCCTGTTTCCTCACAAAAACACTGTTGAAAATATTAAAACATTGGAGGGTGTCACAGTGTTTAACACTGAAGGTGAGAATTTTCAAGTCTTTCTTGACTATATCTCTCTTACTGACAGGAGCCCCTGCCAAAATGCTTTGCTGACTTTGGTCCTTATTTACTTGTTTAAGTCTTTATATATAACTAACTCTCTTATGTATTGTAACTAATCTCCAGCCTTGGACTTGCTTAGATTTAAAAGATTATATATATATGTAGCACTGTAGCACCATCCTCTCGTTGTTCATCAATTTGCTCGAGCAGACCCAGTAACATCTTCACTGTGAGACTTGTTCTTACTGTGTTTGGCATATTGAATACATCACGAAGAGCTTGCCAGGCTTTGTTGTGTGGGTGAAATATATTTGTGTATATATACCTTTTTAAAATCACTGTCACTGTCACTGTCCTCCCGCTGTTCATCAATTTTCTGGAGCGGGCCCAGTAACATTGTGAGACTTGTTACTGTGTTTGGCATATTGAATACGTCATGGGTAGCTTGCGAGGCTTTGCCGTGTAGGTGAGATATCGTTGGTAGCTTGCCGGGCTCTCCGAGAGGGGTGGAGGAATCGAACTCGATATTATAATAATTCAAACATTAGATGAATCTGTTAATTTTATGCATACTGCACCATAGTCAGAAACTCTTAGCTCAAAATATGTACACACACACACACATACACACACACACATTTTGTCTACTTTCTCTTTGCAAATCAGCCTCATTCCTCTATAATTTACAGGTGGACCTTCTTAGCAACCGTTGAGTCCTAACACTGTGGAGAGTGAAGGCTGTGAGTTGCTGGTACTGTTTTTCCTTTTACCATCTCTTCAGATTGATGCAAATAGGCAAAAAAAGTTATTGTTATTTAAGAACTAGGGCAGAGAAAATTAAGGTGTTCATTTCAAGAAGTCAACCACATAAATGAAAAAGAAGTAAATGGCATTATTTACTTCTTTGAATTAGTGCTATCTTCCTAATCTTAATCATTTTCCAGCTGTAACTATAAATTACATTCTTCCCCTGAGCCATCATTTTCTCATTATTTTCCAAAAATTTAGGTCTCATTTAACTCTTTATCCCTAGGGCCTTCAAGTTTAATTTTTATTTTCCTGTAAACTTCACTAAGAAATGCTTGGTTTCCTTTGTCTCCTGTCCTCAACGACAGGCCTTGAGCCCTCTTGTACTGAGGAGATATTCTTGTGATTATATTAAGCCACGTGACATAATTTCTCCTGCACAGTCTCAAATGACTGGTGTAGGGCAGATCACAGTGGGGAGAAGCTGCTGTTGTTCACTCCGGACTAACTGAAGACACCAGCAACTGTGGCCTTCATCGATGAGACATAAGCCCTCTTGATCTCTGTCTTGCATTGATAATGTCTTAGAAGACTTAATGTTGAGCTTTTTTTCTTGCTAGAGGGAAGCTATCTTGTATAGAGTTAAGAATTCTGCAAATTCTTCTGGTGAAAAAGATTAGGCATGCAGTTAATTTAAGCATAGAAAGCCAGCCTATCCAAGCACAGAGGAAAATCATCCTTTGGCATAACACCATTATGGTGTAAGGTTGCTTGTGGGTAAACGGAACCAAGCTTTAACACTTGATTAGTTTATATGCAGTGTTAAAACACAGAATTTATTTCAAAAGTTGACTGTCTGCAGGCTGTGAAAATAATGGAAGAGAAAGTAGAAAAATGAATGAAAGGGTTCCCTGATGATCTGGAAAGAATGTTGAGCTACTGTATTCACACAGAAACTGTCATCAGGAAAGTTTAGGAAAAGCTTGTGTGTTAGGAAAAATACCTGTTTTAGGAAAAAATACTTTAAATGAGGCCATTAAATATGGCCTAGGAATCTAGGAAGTAAAGAATACAAGTGCATGAATGTCTACGATAAAATTCTTACCAAATAAGAGTATACCAAAGCTCCATCTTTTTTTTTTCCCTCCCCGCTTAGGCTTATATCTAAACCATGGTTAAAATAACTGTTTGATTTGGAAAGAAAAAGAGGACAGCATTTTACACCCTGATCTTTGGATATTGTTTCAAGGGTAAGTATAGTAAAGCATTTAAAAAAAAAAACAAACAAACCTGGGGCTGGAGCAATAGCACAGCGGGTAGGGTGTTTGCCTTGCACACGGCCGACCCAGGTTTGATTCCCAGCATCCCATATGGTCCCCCGAGCAGCGCCAGGAGTGACTCCTGAGTGCAAAGCCGGGAGCAATCCCTGAATATCGCTGGGTGTGACCCAAAAAACAAAACAGGAGCTCAACTCTCCCTTAAATAAATGCATGAGGGGCTGGAAAATGGTACGGGAGTTTGGGAGCTTGCCAGACTTCCCTGAGTGTTGCCCTCTGCAGAACTGGAGGCCCCGGCACCACCACAGCAGTTCAGGAATCCTCAACACCCCAAGACCTGAGCAGCTCTGCAGCCCAGGCCCTGGCACTAGACTGCTGGCTGATGGGCCGAGGGTCCCTGCTGGGTCCCTGGTCTGAATATTACTTGGGAGTCCTCTCAAAAGAAAACTTAAATTTCTCAATTCTTTACTACCTGCATATTGGGCTGGAGTGATAGCACAGCTGGTAGGGCATTTGCCATGCAAGCGGCCAACATGGCCAACCCGAGTTCAATTCCTCCGCCCCTCTCGGAGAGCCCGGCAAGCTACCGAGAGTATCTCGCCCGCACGGCAAAACCTGGCAAGCTACCCGTGACGTATTCGATATGCCAAACACAGTAACAATTGTCACAATGGAGACATTACTGGGCCCGCTTGAGCAAATTGATGAACAACGGGAGGACAGTGACAGTGACAGTGACCTGAATATTTATTAGACACTTCAAACTTAATAAATATAAAATGAGAGAGAAAACCATCCTTAATTATATCAATAACTTAGATGATATTTTCCAACAGTTCAGACATGAATATTAAAGAAAACTTCTTAGATGCAACAAACCCTGAGACAAAAGCAACAGAATTTGGTAAACTGAAGAGGGGCGTGGGGAAGGGCCACAGGGTAGTGGAAAAGCCATCTGGAAACTCTGGTGAAGAGAACCTGGGGTAGCACTGTCACTGTGAAACAAGGACTTAGTACTATGGTAAATTATGATAAGGATGGAAGGGAGGGAGCAAGGGGGGAGAGGAGGGAAGAAGGGAGGGAGGAAGGAAGGAAGGTAGGAAGAAAGGAGGGGAGAGAGGGAGGGAGGGAGGGAAGGATGGAGGGAAGAAGGGAGGGAGGGAGGGAGGGAGGGAGGGAGAGAGGGAGGGAGGGAGGGAGGGAGGGAGGGAGGGAGGGAGGGAGGGCGGGAGGGGGAAGACGGAAGAAAAGGAAGAAGGAAAAACAAAGAAAGGAAGGTAGGAAGGAAGGAAGGGGAAGGGAAGGAAGGAAAAGAAGAAAAGGAAGGAAAGCAAAGGAACGAAGGAAAGGATGGAAGAAAATGTCTAAGCTTGGAGATATGTAAGGATAGAAAGAGTTCATATTTTAAAGCATTCATCCTGGTGCATAGCAAACACTATGAAAGTGCCCATTAAATAAAATAAATCATAGGCAAAACACATTTGAAAAGCCGCTTAAAGCACCAATTTTACTTAGACTGTAAAGAAACCCAAACCAATCTAAAGCAAATCTGAAAACAAAACCCATACAGAAACAGACCAAAAACCAGGCATGCAGCTTAATTGCATTCTGCCTCTTTTCTACAATCAGTTGCCTATAACTGCATGTTTGTATAATACAGATATTCAGATGCACTTGGATTTCAACGTCGAATGTTTTCATTTGTATAAAACATAAGTGCTTGTTTAAAATCTAGGTGGAAGCCAGGAGACAGTACAGGGCTTAGCTCAGGCCTTGCACACTGGGGAAGTGGTTTAACCCCTGGCACCACATGTGCCTCCCATGACAGAGTGTACATTGGAAGCCCCTGGGAATGGCCAAGAGTCACTCTGCAGTTCCCCACAAAGGTGGACACGGAAGCACCCTGGGTCACAGGGCCAGAGAGTGACACATTCTTAGCCCAGAACATCCAAATGTGCAACCCAGGCAGCTGAGAACTGCTGGGAGCAGCCTGGGTTCTGCTTGGGAAGAACAACAAACAACAAACACTGTCCTCCCATTGTTCATCGATTTGCTCAAGTGGGCCCAGTAACGTCTCCATTTTGAGACTTGTTGTTACTGTGTTTGGCATATTGAATACGTCACGGGGAGCTTGCCAGGCTTTGCCGTGCGGGCGAGATACTCTCAGTAGCTTGACGGGCTCTCCGAGAGGGGCAGAGGAATTGAACCCGGCTTGGCCAGGCTGGCTACATGCAAGGCATACACCCTACCACTGTGCTATCTCCAGGTCATGATCACAATCACGATCATCCTGTTGTTCGTCGATTGCCTCGAGCAGGCACCAATAACATCTCCTTCGTCCTAGCCCTGAGATTTTAAAGTGCCATATTCAAGGCTCTTTCAGGGCTAGGAGAATGAGACCCATCATTGTTACTGGTATTTGGCATATTGGGTACGCCACGGGGAGTCTGCCGTGTGGGCAGGTTACATTTGGTAGCCTGCCAGGTTGTCCAAAAGTAAAACTGAGATAATAAGATGTTGCACAGCTGTGAATGCGACCACGTGCTTCCGGGAGCTGGGTTTTGTAGTTTCTGGGTCTTGGCCATTGAGGGGATTACATGGCACCAGGGGGTCAGTTGGTGGGTGTGACCCCTGCGTACTGGAAGATAAAAGATCTGGGTGGAGGATGTTCAGCCCCGATCCAAGTAGGCTTGGAGATCTCAGCCCTGGGACTCGCATGCCTTAAAAGATCTGGGTGGAGGAACAAAGGCATGCGGGTTCCAGGGCTGAGATCTCCAAGCCTGCTCAGATCGTGGCTGAGAATACTCCACCCAGATCTTCCATCTTCCAGTAGGCAGGGGTCACAACCACCAACTGACCCCCTGACGCCATGCAATCCCATCAACGGCCAAGACCCAGAGACTACAAAATCCAGCTCCTGGAAGAGAACAGTGCAGAATCTCCTGCCCCCATGCCTGGCTGTCCTCGCCCGGGCCCCTTGGATGGGGCAGGGTTGAGTTTCCCTCCCCACACCGAGCAGAACTCAGGCAGCCGAAGACCTCCAGAACCAGCCACCACCATGCTGAGACCACTCTCCACACATATGAAGGTACCGGCAGAGGAACAAAGGCATGCGGGTCCCGGGGCTGAGATCTCCAAGCCTGCTCGGATCTCCAGGTGAACTTTCAAATTGAAATTACGTGAAAACACTATTCTCTGGGATTGGGAGTGGGGTGGCATCTAGCACAGGGTGAGGGCACACTAGACGTCAGTTTCCACTCCCAGACCACGTGGCCTGTCTGGCACCACCAGGTGTGGTTCAGGTGGCCTGAGCCCCTCCAGGTGTCACAACTGCATAGTTTCACACACACACACACACACACACACACACACACACACACACAGGGCCTGAGCAGTGCCTCGTTCTCATCCTGAGCACTGAACCAGGAGTCCCCCCCCATGGCTTGGGAGGCTCCTTCAAAATAAAGAAAAAGAAAGAAAACAACAAAAATAAAACTAAGTAAATTTCTGCCCTGTAAGTTGAAGACTTAAAAGTAGGGTTATGGCTGCTCAGATCAACTCACTATAAAAAGAAAAAGCTCAGATATGGGGAGGGAAGGAGACAGGGTTGGGAGGGAGGAGTGTGGGGGGCAGGCAGGGCCTCACTCTGCTGCCTGCCTAGTGGGGGTGTCAGGTCCCGAGTGAATCTGTGGCTGTATCACGAATGCCACTGCATGGGGGACAGACAAGAACCAAGCTGCCAGCCCTTCTCTCCTCTCCCGCAGTTAAGCCCACGGATAAGCTGCAGATGCAGTTATCTGTAAGGCGACACACTGGGGCGAAGCTGAAGGACCTGTGCTGTCCTGGCCCCGATCCTTAGGGCAGGCGCCTCCGCTTCCTGTGCTCTCAGGGCTGTGGAGGTGGTAAGAGACTGTGGTCGTCCCTTGGCTGTTCAACCACTTTGCCCGACTCCTGATTCTGCTCTCCACAAGCCACACTCCTGGAACTCACCTGGCTCTGGAAGCCAACAAGTCACTGCATCTTGGTCTTTCTTTTTCAGGAGCTTTTTTTGGAGTCTCCCAAATAGTGTTTTTGGGGTGTCCCAAAGAGTGCTCCAGGCAACATTCAGCCAATGATGTCAAGCAGCTCAGCGCCGGGCCGAGCGTGGAGCTGCTGGGTCCCGCAGTGCAGGAACAGCAGGGCACCCCCAGTATCTCGGGGCTCCCAGGGTCACCCCATAGTGCTGCTGGGGCCTACAATGCTGCAGTTTGAACTTGGAGCCCAGGACTTGCAGACCCTGTGCCCCCGACCATTGTGACACCTCCGTGTCCCTTTCAAACCCTTTCAAACCCTTTCAAAACCTTTTTTTTTTTTTTGGCTTTTTGGGTAACCTGGCGATGCACAGGGGTTACTCCTGGCTCTGCACTCAGGAATTACTCCTGGTGGTGCTCGGGGGACCATATGGGATGCTGGGAATCGAACCTGGGTTGGCTACGAGCAAGGCTAATGCCCTACCCGCTGTGCTATCGCTCCAGCCCCTCAAAACTTTTTTTTAAATTAACTTTATTTAAGCACTGTGGTTTACATAGTTGTTCATTATACAGTTTTCTGGCATTCAATGTTCCAACACCAATCCCGCCCCCAGTGTAGTCTGACTTCCACCCATTTCCCACACTCTCCCAAGACTCCCCACTCTTCCAAGCATCCCCAAATGATTTATTTTTATTGCTTTTTTCAATAACATGGCTAATGGAATTATCAAAAAAATTCTGTAAAAGAAAATTTGTGAAAATTGTGAAAATCTCCCAACAGTGTCATTAAAAACCTTGTCTGACGGTTTACTGTACTGTTTGTAGCTAGTTGAGCCTTCTGTTTTTGTTTATTGAGCTTAGAGGGCTTCTTCCTTGCTACTTTCCCATCTAATTCGCTATATTCCTACTAGATTGTCAGTATGGTGGAATTCGGAGGTGTCTGGGACAAAGTCCCAGGTATTGTGGCAAAAAGAGAAAGACAATATACTGTCACTGTCACTGTCCTCCCGTTGATCATCGATTTGCTCGAGCAGGCCCAGTAACATCTCCATTGTGACAATAGTTACTGCGTTTGTCATATCGAATACGTCACAGGTAGCTTGCCAGACTTTGCCATGTGGACGAGGTACTCTTGGTAGCTTGCCAGGCTCTCAAGAGGGGCGGAGGAATCGAACTCGGGTTGGCCATGTTGGCCGCTTGCAAAGCAAACACCATACCCACTGTGCTATCACTCCAGCCCAAGACAATATACATGCAAAGAAAGTGAAATGATATGCTTCCTGCCAGTCTGTGGAGGGAAAGCAGCTCCTCCATGATAGAAATCAGTGGGTTTCTGGGAGATACAAGAAGATTAGGGTCTGAGAACAGAAGGGTGAGCCTGTTCTCTGTCTGGGGAAAGAACATTCGAGGCAATGGGAAGGTTTACATTCCTTGTACAAAGAAAGGGATAATCTCTAATTTTTGTCTTCACAAAGTGTTTAGTTACTACTGGGATTCCTAAGAGGTGCTCAGGAGGTCTGGAGATTCTCAAGCAACTGAGTTAGAGTCCAATGAGAGGACCAAAGTACATGGTGCTGCTCAAGTCTTGCAGTGCGGGGAATCCCTGGACCCCACTGGTGGTGCTGGGGGCCATCAGACCTGCACCTAGCAGTGCTTGGGAACTGGGTGGTGCCAGGAATCGAACCTGGACCAGGTACTTGTTAGGCTTCTGCCCTAACCACTGTGCTATCTCCCAGTCCCATCTCTGAGTTTTAGCCTACAAATGACATTTTTTTTTTCTGTAAACCTAGATCCAGTTTTCTCACAACAGAGTATGGAAGAGCTTTCCCTGAGCCCCAGTGCTGGCAAAAGCAAGGTTCAATGAGGGCTGGCAGGGAGTTGGGTGTTGACAAAGTGCAATGCTATCTGTGATGGCTGTGAACCATTCCTTCCCTGGCAGAGGCTAAACCGCCCAGGAGACACAGAGGAACTCGTCAGACATCATAGAAAGGAGCCGCCAGCTACAAAATGGGAAGTCTGTCACTAAGGCACTCAGATAACCCTTCAATTTTCCCTTCCTCTCTAGCCCCGCCAGCCTGATAACTTACCATGGCCAGTGTACTCAAAAGAATCTGCTTCATCAGGAGTATCAAGTTCGTCCACATTGATATCGATTTCATCGGGGCTGTCCAGATTGTCATCAGAGAGGATAGATCCTTCACTCTGGTCCAGAGAAAGATTGATATTTGGGGCTGTGAGCTTGATCCTCTGAGAGTGAACACCATTTAGATCCAGAGAATTCGGAGGTTCTAAAGAAGAGAAAGAATAACACCTAATATCAGACTAGGCACATGATTGCCAAGAGTGAGCTTGGGCGGGCACCACGACATTCTTTCCAAACATCTCCTTATATACAAAGTGATCAATGGAAAGTAAATCATCCAACGTTTCTCCCTGAAAATCAGACTTAACTCTTTTGCAAACCACAACACCTAAAAGGAGAGAGAGAACAGAGGGGAATGCCCTACCACAGATGCAGGGTGGGATGGAGAGGATGGGGTGGGTGGGAGGGATACTGGGATCCGTGGTGGTGGGAAATGGGCACTGGTGGAGGGATGGGTATTCAAAATAAATAAATAAATAAATAAGAGTGATCTTGGGTTCCAGTGAAAACACTTCTAAGCTCTTAGCAAGAGTGCACCTGCACAAGGTTCTCCTATGGGCTTTGGACTCCCTTCTTGAGTAGCTGAATTTTGACACTGGCTTGTCTGATGCCACATGGAAAGAGGAGCTGAGAGCCATTGCTAACTAACTGGGCAGAGAATCAGGTGCCAGGGACCAAACCCAGGACTCATGCATGCAATGCATACACTTTATCACTCCGTCCCCCTTCCCCAGACTCACATTCATTTTCAAAATGGCCCTGTTCATGATAAAGGACATGACACTGCATGATTAAGGACATGACACTGATAGAATATTGAATTCAATTTGTGTGGCGCAAATTGTAAAGAATGAGCAGTTAAGTTCATGAGATTTTACTCCTGCTATGGAATGAAAGGTAAAATAATCTTATTTGTCACATCCATGGATCTTCTCTGTGTGTGTGCAGTGGCCTTTCCTTGAGGGGTGCTCATTTTTTCTTAACTGAAACTGGGGTATCCTCTAGGTTCATTCCGTGAATCTACATAAGCTGGAGATCTACGCAACATTTTTTTAAAATTTTTATTAGTGAAACACCATAAGGTACAGTTGTAGACTTACAAATTTTTGTGCTTGGATTTCAGTCATGCAATGATTGAGTATCCATCCCTCCACCAGTGCCCATTCCCCACCTCCAATTCTCCCAGCGTCCCTCCCAACCTCCCACCTCCCCCCCCCCCCCCATCCCACCTCACCCCTGTGAAAGGGCATTCCCTTTTGTCCTCTCTCTCCTTTTGGGTGTTGTGGTTTGCAAAAGAGGTATTGAGTGGCAATCATGTTCGGTCTATAGTCTACTCTCAGCACGCATCTCCCATCCTGGGAGGATCCTCCCAACACCCTTTATTTGGTGCTCCCCTCTCTATCTGAGCTGCCTTTTCCCCTAGCATGTGCGGCTGGCCTCCAAGCCCCGGAGTGAACCTCCTGTACTTGTCTCGATTATTCTTGGGTTTTGGTCTCCCATTCTGTTACTTTATATTCTCCAGGTGAATGCAATCTTTCTATGTCTGTCCCTCTCTTTCTGACTTGTTTCACTTAGCATGATACTTTCCATGTAGTACCACTTGTATGTAAATTTCATGACTTCATCTTTTCTAAGAGCTGTATAGCACTCCATTGTCTACACAACTTTTTGATTGGTGCTAAACAGCACTGCTACTTGACTTACATTTGCTTCTGGCTCTGTGCTCAGGGATGAGGCTTTGGGTGCCGGGGATCAACCCAGGTCAGCCAACTGCAAGGCAAGTGCCCCATCCATTGTACTATATTTCCAATTTCAAGACCTTTTTTTCTTATATAGAACATCACTCAAACTCTGCTCCAAGTAATATTTCTATGCATTACTGGAAAAAAGTTCACATTGAGCTGTGTCATTTATATGATTCTTAGAGCAGAGCTTTACAGAAGGACTTTTTTTTTTGGTGTTCTGTGTATAACTTTTTAGCACTTGAAATATACCATTAAGGAACTGAACTATTCACTGCACTGCACTGTCTGCACCTTCCTCCCATTGTTCATTGATTTGCTGAAGCGGGCACCAGTAACGTCTCAAAACAAATTGTGAGACTTGTTACTGCTTTTGGCATATTGAATACTTCACAGGTAGCTTGCCTGGCTTTGCCATGTGGGCAAGATAGCTTGCTGGGCTCTCCGAGAGGGGCAGAAGAATCGAACTCGAGTCAGCCGTGTGCAAAGCAAACACCCTATTAATATTTATTTAAAATTTTTAGTTAAGTAGCCATGGAACTATCTTATACAACATGACAATCATAGCGTTTGTGCCTTTATTATTCAAAAGAGCTTTTGTGGATCTTGAAAAGTGAGATACTGACGCTGTGGTTGCCAGCTTATTTGGCCAAACCAAATTTAAAAATAATGATATCACCAGACTAGTATTGTGTGTGTGTGTGTGTGTGTGTGTGTGTGTGTGATTTATTTTGGGTGGGTGGGGGAGGTCACACCTGGTGGCACTCAGGGATCACTCTTGGCTCTGCTCTGAGAGGCCACTCCTGGCAGTACTCAGCAGGTGCAGAGGATCAAACCGGGGTCAGCCACATGCAGTGTTTTACCAGTTTTACTATTTCTCCAGCTCCTGACTAGTGCTAGGAGAAAAAGAAAAGTTAATTGATTCCCTTCTTCCTAGTCCTGCAGATTTGACTAATAACGCAAAAGTTGGGCTTCTTTGTGAAAGATTCAAGGCACTACCAGAAAAGAAGTAAAAAGAGGCAAAGAAGTGACCCAAAACAAAGGGGAGGCCTGCAGGCTAAAATTAAGTATTTACAAGTCTGCTTTGGGGGCGATAGCACAGCGGTAGGGCGTTTGTCTTGCACGCAGCCAACATGGCTGACCCGAGTTCGATTCCTCCGCCCCTCTCGGAGAGCCAGGCAAGCTACCGAGAGTATTCGATATGCCAGACACAGTAACAACAAAGTCTCCAATGGAGACGTTACTGGGCCCGCTCGAGCTCGAGCTTTGGGGGCAAGAGAAATAATACAATAGGTTAGGTGCTTGCCTTGCACAAGTCAGGCCTGGGTTCCATTCCCAGAGCCACACATGGCTCCCCAAACACCATAGGATTGATCCTCAAGTGAAGTGCCAGAAATAAACCCTGGGAACTGCTGGGTGTGGTTAAAAAAAAAAAAACCAGGGGCTGCAGCAGTAGCACAGTGGGTAGGGCATTTGCCTTGCATGCGGCCGACCCAGGTTCGATTCCCAGCATCCCATATGGTCCCCTGAGCCCTGCCAGGGCTAATTTCTGAGTGTAGAGCCAGGAATGACCCCTGTGCATCGCCGGGTGTGACCCAAAAAGCAAAAAAATAAATAAATAAAAAATAAAATAAAATCACACACACACACACACACACACACACACACACACACACACACACACTGTCCTCCCATTGCTCACGGATTTGCTCGAGTGGGCCCAGTAATGTCTCCATTGTGAGACTTGTTGTTACTGTGTCTGGTATATCGAATACGTCACGGGTAGCTTGCTGGGCTTTGCCATGTGGGCAGAATATTCTCAGTTGCTTGCCGGGCTCTCTGAGAGGGGCGGAGGAATTGAACCAAGCTCGACCGGGCCTGCAATGCGCAAGGTAAACGCCCCACTGCTGTGCTATCACTCCAGCCCAAAAATAAATAAATAAATAAATAAAAATAAAATTCATCTCTGCGAACAATTTAGGTTGTAGCATTATTTACAATAACCAAGACAGAGAACATTCTGCATAGATTACTTGAAACATCGCCGCCTTTCAGTATATATTCCATGCAGTTAGGCAAGAGTCTGACCATGGTCTCATGATGCAGGGTGGTCAATTAGCATGGCGACTGAAAACTTTGGTGGAGAGAGCTGGAGCCCCATGAGTAAGATCAATATTCAACTTGACACTGACATTAAGCAAATTGAGCCTAACACCTTCCTTACACTTTCTCACACCCCCTTCACTTTTCTCTCTGAAATCACACATTGGCTGCAGAGGAAATGGTTCTCTCACTGAATAATGACAATCTTTAGATGTCATCTAGGCCACTGGAAATGAACAAACAAACAAGCCACTTACCAGGCCGCATGTCCACAGCGTTAGGACTCAGCATCCCCTCATCAAAGGGGTTATCCATGCCTACATCCTCTGACAATAGTCTGAAAAAGAGGAAAAGCCACAGTGAAACCCTGGGGGCATTTCGTGTTCTCTGAAAAGGAAACTGAGTCCAGATAATGATTCCCACTCATGTGGCACACCAGAGTCTGTGCACGACGCTCTCTCGTGTGAGTGGCTCTCAGTAACAAGAGATTCTACAGTCATTGGATTTGAGAGCCAGACCACAGTCTCATCTTAGGTGAACAGTAAGTTATTTTTGCTACCAGCTTACAGAAGCAAAGACATACTGAATGAAAACATGAAAATAAATAAGAAAAGGCAAGTCATGAACAAAATGTGGTGAAGGGCACATTTGATTAAGTTTTTCAGAAGATAGGCGGTTTCTAGGCTTTGGGGCTAAAGACAGACTGAGTTTCTCTAGAGACTTCTGCAACAAGTGCGGCATGTGACTTGCACTGAGAGGACAAGAGTGATCTCACTCCCTTCAGTTTTAAAGGGACAGAGCATCCATCATGATGATGTGTCAAAAAAAGATTAAGCGATGAATGTAAAAGTGTCCGACATTTCTGAGAAATACCACCTGGTATTATTCTACCATTTGAATACTAAAAAAGCACTGGGAATGGATATAGGTGAAGAGGCTGTGGCCAGGCATGACTATTCCATGGTGACATCATAACAATAATATCTTGTAAGATAAGTGCAGGGAATAGAAAAATATTGGAGAAAATGGAGAAATCTCTGTATTCCCTTAGAGGAAATGGACCACTCTTCACAAGGATTTCACTGTGATTTATTTTCATCTTCCATTTCTTGCCAAGTCCATGAGTACTCTTAGGATGATAATTTTTTCTCCTTGGTAGCATCCAGGTAATTTCATTCATTAAGGAAAATCCTTGTGGTATAGGGCTGGAGCGATAGCACAGCGGGTAGGGCGTTCGCCTTACAAGTGGCCAACATGGCCGACCCGAGTTCGATTCCTCCGCCCCTCTCGGAGAGCTCGGCAAGCTACCGAGAGTATTGGATATGCCAGACACAGTAACAACAAAGTCTCCAATGGAGACGTTACTGGGCCCGCTCGAGCAAATCGACGATCAACGGGAGGGCCTTTACCTTTACCTTTAACTTATAGGCACTAAGTTAAAAATTGTCGTTTAGCAAGGTATTTCTTTCTCTTACTAGCTAGAGGGAGGATGTTCATGTTTGAACAGAAGCCCTGGAAGAAAAGAATTTTCTCTACCTCTGGAGTTCACTTTCTTCTCAAGTAGAAATGCTCTCTCATTAGCTTCAAAGCCTCATGAGGACAGGAACTATTTCTGCATTGTTTATTTTGGTCTTTTGGTGGGGTACAGCAGGGGGTAGGGGGCACCACGCTGCGCTCAGGAGGTCCCACTGGAAATTCTCAGCCAACAGGATCAGCGGTTCAACACAAGGTCCTGAAGATGCAATGCTACTCAGACCCTGAGGTAGCAGAGATACCTGGACCACCTTGGCAGTCGGGAGATCTCTAGGGCTGCACCCAGTGATGCTCGGGTCCCATGTTGTACCAGGAATTAAACCTGGGCCAAGAACTTGCTAGGTATAGGCCCTAACCACTGCACTATCTCCCAGTTCTGCTTTGTTTATTTTTATGTTTAGAACACTGTATAGAAATCAATACCCAACCAGTCCATGTTGGATAAAACCATTGTGCTTGAGACATCTTCCTTCTCTTATACAATATTTTCTCTATCCCCTGTTTATAAGTCAACCTAAAAACAAACAAAAAAGCCATCATAGAAATATCTGCCTGGTAGAGCACATAGGAGTACTGATCTGAGTTCGAAGATAAATATAAGAATTGTTAAATAGAAGAGAAAGAAAGCAGGGGCCTTGCACATGGCTGACCTGGGTTTAATCCTCAGCACTACATATGGTTCCCTGAGCATAACAGCAGTGAGCTCTCGGCATAGAGGCACAATTAAGCTCTAAGAACCACTAAGTGTGGCCCCAAAATAAGCACTGTAGCACTGTCCTCCCGTTGTTCATCAATTTGCTCGAGCGGGCACCAGTAACATCTCACAACAAATTGTGAGACTTGTTACTGTTTTTGGCA
Organism: Sorex fumeus; assembly: GCF_029834395.1. Classification (NCBI taxonomy): domain Eukaryota; kingdom Metazoa; phylum Chordata; class Mammalia; order Eulipotyphla; family Soricidae; genus Sorex; species Sorex fumeus. The sequence continues at coordinate 5,966,074 of NW_026606095.1, read as the reverse complement.
TATTGAATACGTCATGGGAAGCTTACCAGGCTTTGTTGTGTGGGCGAGATACTCTTGTCCACACAACAGCTTGCCGCGCTCTCCGAGAGGGGCAGAGGAATCGAATCTGGGTCACCCACGTGCAAGGCAAATGCCCTACCCACTGTGCTATCGCTCCAGCCCCCCAAAATAAGCAAAAAAATTTTAAAAAGTAGATAGTACATTTTAAAATGTTATACATGTTGCTAAATTTGTTAAACTATGAATAACATAAAAAATGTCCTAGATATAAATTTATAGTTCTGGATATCAGGTTCACCATTAGTGTTAATGAGATGAGAAAAGCAGCTGACCATCTTTGTGGTTTTCAATGGAGTGCTCAGTGACTGTGGAGAAGAAATAGAATGCACAGGAAAGTCCTTTGTACATTACAAAGCATCGACTAAATCTAAGGTATTATATTCCTTCTTTTATAAACATAATATTAGGATCAGCAACTTAACATGAATTAAGTGAATTACATGCCAAGGTTGGGCAAAAATCTAATCACAGTTACTGGGTTACTTTATTTACCCAGTAACTGGATACCCTAAGACAGTTGTAGGTACTAGCCTTGGTAAGGAAAAACTTCAGTACGGTGCAGATTATGAATTGTCATAGATCTCCATGAGTGCCCCTAATGTATTGGTATGAGTGAATAGAATGTTTTGTCTCTGATTACTCCTCAGCACAGAGCAGAACCCAGTAGAGAGGGTTCTGGAAGCCAATCTTTTTTTTTTTTTTTTTAGTGAGACACCATGAGGTACAGTTGTAGACTTACAAATTTTGTGCTTGGGTTTCAATTATACAATGATCAAATACCCATCCCTTCACCAGTGCCCATTTCCCACCACCACGGATCCCAGTATCCCTCCCACCCCCCATCACCCCATCCCACCCTGCCTCTGTGGCAGGGCATTCCCTTTTGTTCTCTCTTTCCTTTTGGGTCTTGTGGTTTGCGAAAGAGGCATTAAGTGGCAATCATGTTTGGTCTATAGTCTACTTTCAGCATGCTTCTCCCATCCTGGGAGGATCCTCCCAACACCCATTATTTGGTGCTCCCTTCTCTATCTGAGCTGCCTTTTACTCTAGCATGTGTGGCTGCCTTCTGGAAGTAAAATCTTAGCACAAAGTGGAGGGGAGAGTGGAAAGGTAAGGATGAGTAAGACTCACACCCCCATAGGCAGTACAAGGGCTCAGGGAGCGGAAAACACAGGACAACTCAACTACAACAATGACTTTTCAGTGGACCAACTGAACAGTTGGGAGAAAAATAGTGGACCAACTTAGAGGCACACCCAGGCGTGTCATGCAAACAGTTAAATCGCACTTCACCAATGAGGTCCATGAACACTCCAGAAATGAAGTATCTGAGCTCAGTTGTAAACTCAGCAGTGAAGCTTCTCAGTGCCAGAGCAGGCCACTGTAAAGGTACTGCTCCCCCTCATCCATCTGTGATGGTCCCTTCATTTGGGCTCTTCTGCACGCAGAAGGGAGTGGTTAAAGAGGCTGAGAAAGTTGTTTTTCCTTCCTGAATTTTATTAGATTTCATTTTTCAAAATTTCATTGTAGTTTGGCTAAGTGACTTCATTCGTGACAAAACAGATGGTATTGTACAAAGTAACTGCACCCAAACACCACCGAAGTGCCCAAGACCCTCAGCCCCAGGCCAGTGTCACCTCTAGTCCTGTCATTGTCATTGCCACTAGCAATCAGTGTCATAATCCAAGGTCATGGGTCTGTCAAGGCTCTGTATTGTTCAGTCTGAGTATGTTTCATAGATAGACCCTGAGGAATAGACCCTTCTCCCTGCAAACGTCCTTCATGACCTCCCAGGGCTGCCCACTTTGCAGCCAAGTGCAGGGTTTCACCTCTGGCATCTGAGGGACTGTAACGCAAGCCGGCGTCCCCCGCTGCTGACTTGCCTGACAGATGCTCTGCCCCACGTCTCCACCTACAGGTTGAATCCAGAACTGCCTGCAGTAAGAGTTTTCTGTCCTTACCCTTAGCCTTTTGGGGTACAGAGTCAAGGTGCATTTTTCTCCTCCCTCCCAGAATCAGGAGTGGGTCATGTGACTCTCTGACAAATGGGACGAGAGTGGAAGCAGCAAGGGTCCCACCTGGGCAGATGCCTCTGAAGCAAGTGACTGAATGTCCCTTCTGGTTTCTCAAGCTGTGGAGGGGGCACTGCCCCAGCTGGAGGAGGAGTGACCTAGACCCAACATAGTTGCCCAAATGACATCCAGAAAGGAATTTATATTTTGCTCAGGGATATTGGGTTTCTTTGTCACCTCTAGCATTTATTTTTCATTCCAAGGATAATACCTCACTCACACTAGCCAAATTTTATTACCCAATCTGGGTAACTAATTTCCCATATAATCAACTCAAGGACTCACAAAGGTTTCCTTCCTTCCTTCCTTCCTTGCTCCCTCCCTCCCTCCCTTCCTCCCTTCCTCCCTTCCTCCCTTCCTCCCTTCCTTCCTTCCTTCCTTCCTTCCTTCCTTCCTTCCTTCCTTCCTCCCTCTCTCCCTCCCTCCCTCCCTCCCTTCCTCGCACCCTTCCTTCCTTGCTCCCTCCCTCCCTTCCTTCCTTCCTTCCTTCCTTCCTTCCTTCCTTCCTTCCTTCCTTCCTTCCTCCCTTCCTCCCTCCCTCCCTCCCTCCCTCGCACCCTTCCTTCCTTGCTCCCTCCCTTGCTCCCTCCCTTCCTTCCTTCCTTCCTTCCTTCCTTCCTTCCTTCCTTCCTTCCTTCCTTCCTTCCTTCCTCCCCTCCCTCCTTTTCACTTTCTCTATTTCTGTCTCTTTCCCTCCCTCCCTCTCTTCCTCTCTCCCTCTCTCCCCTTCTCTCTTTCTACTTTTTGGACATGTGGGGACATGTGCTTGCCTTAGCAGCATATGAACTGAAACCAAAGCCCCGCACAGCAGATTGGCTGGAGCCTGCAACAGCACAGAAACACAGGTTCATGAAGAAGGCCCTAATGTTTAAAGTGATGATGAAAGTTCCAGAAGGAAGGTCCTTGAATGCCTTGGAGGACAATGTCCATGTGAAAACTAATGAATCCCTCTGCTGGCTTTTTCACTGTCATTGAGTGATTACCAATATGCTCAGTTGATTAATTTAATTTGTTTTTTTATTATTAATTTTAGTTAAGGCAACCTGTTTATATGCCAGTCTAGTGGAAACTTAGAATCACTGAAAGACCTAAAAGAGTCATACGAATTAAACATAATAAAAAACAAAGTCATTTGATTCAATGCTACCAAGGAGTAGTATCTGCTAGACTCTCACTCTGAGACCTTATCTGGGGATGGGAAGAGGGGGTAGAGCAAGAAAGAGAGAGAGAAAGAAGAAACGAGAAAGAGAGAGATTAAAAGTGTCTGGCGAGCAATAATGCCATGCACTATTAGAAATACCAAAGAAATTCTGTACAAGAAGGCATACCTTAGAATTAAACTAAAAATTAAAACTAAAGTACTTTACAAAATCAAAAGAACTCAAAGAAAACCCAAGATTCCAGAGTGAAGTTGTTCTAAAAGCTACTAAGAAGACAGCACACAGGGTTTTCTGCTGAACGTGGGCCTAACAACGCAAGGAAGAAGCAAGCTTATATAAGTGGATGGTGGACTATACTTATACTTAGTGGAGTATCATGCTAAGTGAAATGAATCATATAGAGAGGGACAGATATAGAACAACTGCATTCATCTTTGGAATATAAAATAACATGAGACTGACACCAGGGACAGTAGAGACAAGGGCCAGGAAGATTGCTTCTGGGTTAGAAGCCTGCCTCATGAGCTGGGGGAGAGGGCAGCTGAAATAGAGAAGGGATCACTAAGTCAATAATGGTTGGAGGGATGGTTCAGGATGGGAGATACGTGATGAAAGAAGATAAAGGACCAAACGTGATAGCCTCTCAGTATCTGTATTGCAAACCAAAATGCCCAAAAGTAGAGAGAGAGAGTATGGGGAAAATTGTCTGCCGTGGAGGCAGTGGGGTTATACTAGGGAAATTGGTGGTGGGGAATGTGCACTAGTGGAGGGACGGGTGTTCGATCATTATATGACTAAAACTCAAACATGAAAGCTTTGTAAATTGTATCACAGTGATTCAATAAAAAAAAGAAGCTTAGTGTAGAAGACATACACTTGGATCTTACAGTAAAGCACTGATCTGAAAGACCTGTGCCCTTAATAAGAAGAGGATGAGAACAAAATCTATCATCTCACCTTAGAAAGCACAGTATTCCTAAAATTTGGGGTGGAATTCTTTTTTTAAAATTAAGAATCAGAGAACTAATTATTTGCCCCCAAATGTCTAAATTTGGGCCTAAGACCTAATACAGGTGTAAGAAACTTTCTTTGCATATATTTTTTAAAATTTTATTTTATTTTTACGAAGTTGTTCACAATATTTGATTACATTTAATATCCAAACACCAATCTCACCACCATTACACTTTCCCACCACCATATTTCAAATGTTTACATCCTGAACCCCAAGTGCTGCCCCCCAAACAGAACCAAAGTAATTTATTTTGTATTGCTTGTCATGAATATCCACTAAAAATGATCCAAAAATGTTTTCTTAGAGGAAAGTGTGTGAAGATTGTTGGATTTCACCTAGGAGCCATTAAGCCCCTCTATAAGAGATTAGTAACATGCTGCTAAGTTGAGCCTTGTTGCTTATGTGTGTGTGTGTGTGTGTGTGTGTGTGTGCATGTGTGTGTGTGTATTTACCCATGAGATTGGTTACCTTCTACTTTAAAGCCCATCAAATGTGGTGTGTTACACTTGGTATATCAGTGGTGTAAATTATGAGATGGCATTTGTGGCTGCACCAGCCAGGAATAAATTCACAAATGGGTGAAGCTTCTCTGAGCCTACAAAGATTGGCCGTGAGCATGGTGGTGCATGAGTTCTGGAGGTTTTCGGCTGCCGTAGCTAGCTCTGTTGGGGTGGGGAAACGAACTCATCCCCCGACCCTGCCCCACTTCTGGGTTTCCCAAGCGAAAAAGTCTGGCATGTGACCTGGAGGCATCTCTATGGCATATCCTCCTTGCATACATGGTCCAATACCCCATTATGGTCCCAGAAGTCACAACAGGGGTCACTTCTAAGCACAGAGCCAGGACTAACCTCTGAGTAGTCAAGTGTGACCCAATCCCACCCCAGAGCCTCAATTCATCTTACCTGAATAACATAGGAAAACCAAGTTAAAGAAATTTAAATTTAGACTGGGGGGGAGGGGTCTCACGCAGCAGTAGAGCACTTGTGTTGTATGTGTGAGGCCCTAGGTTTGATCCCCAGAACCATACAACAATAAAATGAAATAATAAAATCTGGTTTTGTTTTGGAGCACCTTGTCCAATGGTGCTCAGGGCTTGCTTTCGGTTCTGTGCTCAGGAATCACTCCTGCTGAGCTCAGGGGACCATATGTGGTGACAGGGATAGAACCTGGGTCAACCACATGCAAGGCAAGCGTCCTACCCATTATATTATCTCTCCAGCACCCTAAATAATACATTTCAAGTCATCTAGGGCCACTGAAGATCTAGAGGTGTGGGTTTCCAGAAGAATCAAATGGTCAAGTCACTTGATAGTGCTACTTTTATAACCTAGAATTCACTAGAAACTCAATAAGAGAAAGAAAATCCCTCTAAAGAATGAGTTCGCACCAAAACAAACCGCCCAAAATTGCAAACTGCACTAGGAATAAAATGTATGAGGAATTTCCAGCAGATACAGCAAATTAAAGAGTTGGCAAAATAAGTCCTACAAAACTAGGAAAGAGACTGTAATGATGAAAGAGTAATTTTTAAACCTTCATGTATTTATTAATCACTGTCATTTGGGGTGATTTATCATAGCAGGTGCTGTTACTTGCCCTGACTAAACATGCTTTTTAAGAATAGAACATCCAGGGTTAAAGAGCTACTACAGCCAGTAGGGTATTTCCCTTGCATGCAGCTGACCTTGATTCATCCCTAGCAACTCAAATGGTCCTTTGAGACAGCCAGTAGTAGGCCCTAAGTGTGGTACAACCGCCCCACCCCCAAGTAAGATAAAGTAATGCAGACGTGTTCACAATAAAGTGATAGGAAAAATTTATCAAAAATGCTGAGCACAGAAAAGAACTCTGCTTATTTCAAAAACGATAGACTGTAGAAGAGAAGAGACTTTAAAAAGCTCTTGTTTTGAGGCCAGGGATGAGAGTCAGTGGTTGAGACATGTTCGACATATGTAAGCCCTGAGTTTAATCCCTGGGACTATTAAAAAACTACAGGAAGAAAGGAAAGAAGAAAGGCATTATGTTATAAAAAAAAGATATTTTCAGTAAACAGAATAAATGAAAGTCAATACGTTTCAACAACACTGCCTAAAAACAAAATAATGAATATTTAGGTTTTAAGGAGGAATAACTTCATGGAGAAAATCTGCATATACCTGTCGATAATTTAGAAACCAATCTTTAAAATGCCAAGACTATAGAAGATCTGAACAATGTTGCAGTATAAATTTATCTAATGGACAGATTTGTACTGAATAAAATGGCCCAGTATTTTTCAAATTTTAAAAAATAAACAATATAGAATGTCTCACAAAGTACCAAAAATCAGCATCACATGTTTCACAGGACTTTAGAAACATTCAGCTAAAATCAATTACAAAAAAAATGTTAGTTAGAAACTAATAAATATACTTATAAGTAACTATTATTTAAAGTAACTAAAAATAAAGCTTTAGGCATCAAAATCCTGCAAAAACAGATAAGGAAATTTGCATAAGTAAACAAACAACCAGGTATTAAAAAATAAGTTGAAGTGACCTGGCTAAAGTTTTTAACTGAAGGCAGAGGTGGAAAAAAGTACTATGCATGCATGTAAATCGAAACTACTTCTAAGCCTGTGCACCTTTTTATGTCCGTGAATATCAGCAAGTGTGGAAAAGTGGCATAAAAAGTTATCTAACTTAAGAATGGAACTGCATCATTCAAAAGACGATGTTTCTGGTACTCTAGTAAATAAGCTAGTATGCAGTAGCTTGGTAGTTCTTGTAGCAGATAGTGAAGGACAACCAAGATAAAATTCTGTGGCATAGCTAGCACATTCTCTTGTTTTTAGACCAGGTGCAAAGGCAAGCAGTCTACCTTTGATATCGCTCCAACATTTCTGAATCTGGAGGAATTTAATTGTTGAAGGATTAGCCTTGCCTGAGATCGGGTTCCTTTTAATAGGATAAGTAGTGAACCAAGACTTCTCTCTCTCTCTCTCTCTCTCTCTCTCTCTCTCTCTCTCTCACACACACACACACACACACATACATACACACACAAACACACACACACACAATTTCTGAATGGCGATGTTTCTCGATAGACTCGTACACCCAACAGCAAGCAATAGTTCATTTTGGAAATAACGATTCTTCTGAAAAATACTGCTCCAAAGCAGGTCAAGACCTTCACTGCAATTTAGAAAATTAGAGAATGGTTACACTGACATACTTTTATGGTTTTGATTGCATAAAGAGAAAGTTCCTTTAGGCCAGAGTTTCTAAAATATCTTTCTGGCTTCCTTCTAGTCAAGTGAGATACACAGGCCAGATAAAGTTTCTTTCTTTAGACGGGGAGTGAAAAAAGGAAAGAAGAAATAAGACCTTGCATGTGCCACCTTGATTGATGCCTTTGTGAAATACATAAATCAGCTCAATGATTTGGACAAGGTCCACGTTAGGATCCTTTTGGGCCCCAGACTCTGGGCCTAGAAGGCAAGATTGAATGGATTTCACACTCGGTGCCAAGGAAAGGCTAAGGACACACAAGAAGTACTGGGTCTGACGAAGTTATGAAATTTACATACAAGTGGTACTAGATGGAAAGTATCATGCTAAGTGAAATGAGTCAGAAAGAGAGGGACAGACATAGAAAGATTGCATTCATCTGGGGAATATAGAGTAACAAAATAGGAGACTAACATCCAAGAACAGTCGAGATAAGTACCAGGAGGTTCACTTCACAGCTTGAAGGCCGGCCACGAATGCTGGGGGACGGGGCAGCTTAGCAGAGATGGGAACACCAAGTAAAGGGTGTTGGGAGGATCCTCCCAGGATGGGAGATGCATGCTGAAAGTAGACTATAGACCGAACATGATTGCCACTCAATGTTTCTTTTGCAAACCCCAGCAACCAAAAGGAGAGAGAGAACAAAAGGGAATGCCCTGACACAGAGGCAGGATGGGATGGGGGGGGAACTGGGAGGGGTGGAAGGGTTACTGGGATCACTGGGGGTGGAGAATGGGCACTGGTGGAGGGATGGGTACTTGATCATTGTATAACTGAAACCCAAGCACAAAAACTTGTAAGGTCAACAACTCTACCTCATGGTGTTTCACTAATAAAGATAAATAATTGGGTCTGAGTTGGGAAATGAGGCCCTTGGTAACAATTAACTACCGGGCTGGGCCTCAATGACTCTGGAAGAGAAAATCCTGTTGGCTTCTAGATAGAGCAGGGACAGACAGACAGACAGAGAGACAGACAGAGAGGGAAAGAGACACAGAGAGACAAAGAGAGAAAGAGGAGAGGAAAAGAAAGAGAGAGAAATGGAGGAAGGGAGGGAGAGAGGGAGGAGGGAGGGAGGATGGGAGGGAGGGAGGGAGAGATGAGAGTTTGGGGTAGGGCAAAGGGAAGGCAGCAAACAAGCACTGGCATCTACCCAGATATCAACTTCCCTAGAGAATTTGCAAAACCCACAACTCACAGCCATCCTCTCTCAGGTTCTGGGGAGAGGAACATAGCTCAGTGTCCTTATTCCTTCAGGCTTGGGAAACAGGCTACTACAAAAAATCAGGGGTAGTTCACAAAGACCTGGAACAGTTTTTTACTTTGTTCCCTGAATGTTAGCATATGTGACTCTGTGAATACAATCTTTTACAGGTAATGTTTGAGAGAAAGCTGAAATATTCAAATCCTTGCTTTTTAGACAGTAATTTTGAAACTGGTTGTGAATAGCAGTTGTGTTACTGCTTGCCTGCAGAGTATATACACCATTTTCTTTTCACATATCTTCAAGAAACATAAAACCTTATCCATGAATTTGTAGTTGAGCAGGTTGAATTAAATAGCACATCACATTGGAGTTGATAGGGCAGACGTTCGAATCACATTGGAGAAAACAATACTTGATTCTGATGTCAATTAGGGTTCACAACGTTTGCCTTGCACGCGGCCGACCTGGGTTCAATCCCCGGCATCCCATATGGTCCCCCAAGCATCGCCAGGAGAGAGTCCTGAGTGCAGAGCCAGGAATGACCCCTGAGCACTGCTGGCTGTGACCCAAAAAGCAAAAGCAAAAGATTACTCAACTGCACCTCAATATTCAACAGGCACAGAATGGAAGGTAACAGCTTCAACGCCAGTTACTTCCTCCTACATCAGTTCTGTGTTGATTTTGTTCAACTGCCCATAGGATGTGGACAATGGCAGAGTCTATCCTGTCAAAGGCAGAATCTCCATCCTTTCCCTCTTAAATGTGAACTGAACATTAGGTAGTACTGGCCATAGGCGTGACTTCTCAGACGAGGTCCAAAGGGTTTGGTATCTGCCCTTTCTGTGTCACTCACCACTGTGTCAGAACATTCACACAGTTCTCCAGAGAGCCCTGTGGTAAGGAGCTGAGACTGTCTGAGCTCTTGGCAAACAACCATGTGAGTGAATCCCCTTGAAGCAGATTCTCCAATCTGCAGCTCCTTCACAAGATGAGTCTCTGCTGATGTCCTGATAGTATCTTACTTATGGAACCCTGAGTCAAAACCAACTAATTGATCTGCCCCCAAATCCCTGGTACATGGAGACTGAGAGAGCATAGGTCTGCTAGCGATGCTGTGATGGATTTACTAGCTAATACAGGCTCCACGCCAGAGTGCATCTATCTACTCACACCCACAAAGTGGTATTCCTTCCCCTCTTCTCTTCTCTTCTGACATTGTTTTCTAATCCCTTTAGCCAGCCCATCCTGTTGATCTATACCAACTTCTTATCCTTCTTGTTGCTGATTCCGGAGTTCAAGTTCATTTGCATGTGTAGGACCGCGTAACCTTTCTGCCTCACCCACATCCTTTGATCAGAACTGAATATCCTACTCAATCTGTGCACTGATGCTACCCTATTTAAATCCTTTCAATCTTCCTCAGAGCGCTAAGTCTTTCTCACAGTCTTTCTTCAGGAGCCTCTTTCAGTGCCCAGTGCCCACTGGACCTGATGATCTTATCTTATGATCTTATCTCAGACCTGCTCAGAGCTCTCCTTCACTGATCTCACCCAACCTATAGTCAGGCTGGGTGCCACATTGTCCTGCTCATACTCAGAGGGATATCTTTTTTTTTTTATTTTTATTAGTGAGACACCATGAGATACAGTTGTAGACTTACAATTTTTTGTGCTTGGGTTTCAATTATACAATGATCAAATACCCATCCCTCCACCAGTGCCCATTTCCCACCACCACGGATCCCAGTATCTCTCCCACCCCCCATCCCCCCATCCCACCCTGCCTCTGTGGCAGGGCATACCCTTTTGTTCTCTCTCTCCTATTGGGCGTTGTGGTTTACAAAAGAGGCAATGAGTGACAATCATGTTTGGTCTATGGTCTTCTTTCAGCATGCTTCTCCCATCCTGGGAGGATCCTCCCAACACACTTTATTTGGTGCTTCAGAGGGATATCTTTTATGTTCATAAAATCACCTGTTTGTAACCTGTCTGCCCTTTGACACATAATATCCTTCCCATTCCCATAAGGTGCCCCCGCCCCCCCCCCACACACACACATTCATACCTCCTTGACACACTCATACCTCCTTGAGGACAGTAGTCTAGAGACTTAGTAAATGGGTGCAAACACAGGACCTAGCATTTGTTGAAGCACAAATAACTATTGGACAAGCTGCAATTTCAAGACACAGCCTGATCTTCTGGTAGGATTTCCTTGCAAAGTTTCTCCCAAACTGGAACTTGATCATCCAAATTCTTTTGCAACAAAGAAGTGAATTTTGGTTTGTGTTTTAGGCTTTTGGAGTCACACTTGGCAGGGCTCTGGGCTTACTCCTGGCTTTGTGCGCAGGGACCACTCCTGGTGATCAGTCAGCGGTGGTGCCAGGGTCTGAACCTCGGTAGGCTGCATGTAAGGCAAGGAAGGACCCTGCCTGTTGTACTCTGGCTCTGGCCCCAAAGAAGTGAGTTTTGAAAAGAGAGGAAGCAAACATTTCTTCCAAACATAATCTAGAAATGTCAGAGACCTTCAGAGAAGTGCAACCATAAAGAAGTAATTGCTTTAAACGTCATTTGGTAAAATTCACTAAGTGAGTGCTCTCCTGTGCTCTGGCTTCAATGATACAAACATCTCTTGAGTGATATCAGGAGCAACTGCAGGGGGAGGGAGAAGAGGGTAAGCTAAGCAGGGATGTGATCTTGCGAAGAAAGAGGAAGTGAAGTACAGACCGTTCTATTTTCTCAAATGAAGACATTCTTCAGCTCCAACTCCTTTAAGCCATTGCCGCAGGCTCTGCAGTTCAAGTTCAAGTGTGAGGCACTGGTGGTACGTGCCTGCATCAACGTGTCAAGATGACCAAATTTCCAGCATTTCTGTGCAGGTTCCAACAATCCTATCTCTCACCCAACTCCCCCCCAGCAATCCTATCTCTCCCCCTTCTCACCAGCTCAACACCACCTAGAATCTATCCTCTATAATTATTAGGTGGGACAGATGCCACCTTCTATCCTTTTGCCACACAAAATGCTCCCAAGGGTATTTCTCCTCAAAGGGCAAAGCAAGGGTGGCACCATTCCAATACTATTTCCTTCCACCATTCCAATACTATTTCCTTCCTTCAGTCACTCAAGAGTGTGGACAACCTGGCACCAGACAAGCAATCAACAGGAACCTGAAAAGATACGCTTCTAACCTCTGCACACAGTTACATTTGCAAATCCACAGGGCACGGTAAGAAGGTTGAAAACAACGATTTTCTTTTTTTTCTATTTTCCTGTTTGGTTTCTGAGTCACACCTGGCAATGCTCAGGGATCACTCCTAGCTCTGCACTCCAGGAATGACTCTTGGCAGTGTTGGTGGACCACATGGAATGTTGCTTGATCAAACCCGGGGTGAGAGCATGTGAGGCCCCAACGGGAGGCCCCAACAATTTTCTATAAAGGGCCTGTTACTCAATGTGTCCATGCTGACAGGCCTCACAACCTCTGCCACAATATACCACTCAGTCATCTGAGCACAGGAGCAGCCATGGCATTGCTGTGCTCCAAGGAAACTTCAGCTCCAAAACCAGAGGCCAACTGGATCCAACCTAAGGAGCCTAGTTTCCTCCCTCGGGGTCTGTACCAAAGAAACTTGGCTCAAATTTTAATTCTCAGAGCTAGATCAATATCTCTACCTCTATCTCTAATCTCTTGACATGTCTAGTCTCTCTCCATATCTCTAGGTCTTTAATATTTTGCTCAAACAGGGATACGTGAGCAGAGCAGAAACTGAGCTAAAGTTTTAGACTGTATTTATCAAGATTCTAAAGGCAGATCAACTTTGACTACCATTTCACCTCTAAGAGTGCAAAACACTCAAAGATAGACAGTGGCTGTCACTGTCACTGTCACTGTCCTCCTGTTGTTCATCGATTTGTTCGAGTGGGTCCGGTAACGTATCCATTTTGAGACTTGTTGTTACTGTGTTTAGCATATTGAATATGTCACGGGGAGCTTGCCAGGCTTTGCTGTGTGAGTGAGATACTCTCGTAGCTTGCCGGGGCTCTCCGAGAGGGGCAGAGGAATCAAATTTGGCTTGGCCAGGCTGACTGCACGCAAGGCAAATGCCCTACTGCTGTTCTATTGCTCTAGCCCTAGACAGTGGCTATATGTAAAATATTTTTTCCCTTTGGCCAAGATTAGTACCAGGAATTTTGCTCCATGACTTGGAGGCCAGCCACACGTGCTAGGGGAAAAGGAAGCTCAGATAGAGAAGAGAGCACCAAATAAAGGGTGTTGGGAGGATCCTCCCAGAGCGGGGCGAAAGCATGCTGAAAGGAGACTATAGACCAAACACGATTGCCACTCAATGCCTCTCTTACAAACCACAGGACCCAAAAGGAGAGAGAGAGAACAAGGGGGAATGCCCCACCACAGAGGCAGGGTGGGATGGGGGGGATGGGGGGTGGGAGGGATGCTGGGACCCCTGGTGGTGGAGGATGGGCACTGGTGGAGGGATGGGTACTTGATCATTGTATAACTGAAACCCAAGCACAAAAATTTGTAAGTCTATAACTGTACCTCATGGTGTTTCACTAATAAAAAAATAATACGATGTGTACAAGAAAAAAATAGTAAAAATTTCTGGGACCAGAGAGACAGTATAGTGGGGAGCAACTGCCTTGCATCTAGCTGTTCTAGTTTAATCCCAGGCACCCCATATGTTTCCCTGAACCCCACCAGGAATGCGCCCTGAGTACAGAGCCAGGAGTAAGGCCTGAGTAAGTGCCACCCCCCAAATAAAAAGCAAACAACGACCAAAAAAACTCTATAAACCTCTGCTTTGTGGGGAGCAGTATAAATCTGATACTACCATGCCTGTGAAATAGTGACAATCTCTAATTGCTGCTCTCCCAACTTGCTCTGTTGACTCTTTTGAGCTTGCACTTTTGTGTATTTAGAACCCATACTGTTCAAATATCCAATTTCTTAGCTGAGCATCCCATATCCTTTCCTCTACTTGGAAGTTCTGAAATCATGGGTCAGGAATGTGGGCAGGAAAGGCCCTTCCCTATCTCCTCGCTGTCCCTCTCTGAGTCTCAGAGAAGAGATAAGACACGGGGTGTCTTGAGTCGGTGGGGCAAGAGAGGCTTTTCCTTCTCAGCTCTGCTCAGCCCTCAGCCTGGCTTTGGTTCTCTTCCGTCTTGATGTAAGTTCCTGGAGCCTCCAAGTCCACTTGTTAGCACAGGAGATCTGGCTCAACTCCATGGTATCACTCTGTCTTCTCACTTCCAGTGCTCCGTTAGTTTGCTAAGACCACCACGGCACCGTTTCTTAGACTGGGTAACTTAACACAGAAATCAACCTGCACTAGATTCCCAAGCCCAGCTGCCAGAGATGTCTCTGTCCGTGGCACTGGCCCTCCTGGGGCCTCTATCCTGCCTTGAGATGTGCTGAGCCTCACTCTCTGCTTCTGGCTCTCCCATGCTCTCCACCTCGTGTGTGTCCGTGATCTAATCTCCTCTCACAGGTGAGGCGGGTGCCAAGAAAGCTGCTGACCTGTTGACACGGGCACTGTGATCTGTGTTCATTCAAACCACACTCAAGTGTACTCCACCAGTGGTATGTTCCCTAATCTTAAATAAGGAAAGCACTGTTGAGGGCTCATTCACTGGCCAGCCATGCAGGCACAGATCCAGATCGTGACATTTACTGGTGACAAATAAGGAAACTTCTGGGTGGATATTTTCAAATCCCTCTGAGACCAAGATCTTCCCTTTCAACAGAGGTGATGCTTCATGAGACATCACGCCAAGCCCTTCATGCCTATGCATGAGCCTCTCTTCCATTCAATCCCCTTCTAACTCAAACTGGAGATCTGTTAGAAGCTTCTCTCTCTTCTTCTCTCCCTTCCCCCTTCTGTTTCACCCTCATAATTCTCTCTTTCTCCCCTCCCTCCCTCTCCCCACCCCCCCAGTTTTGAGGTCCGTACCGGGCTGTGCACAGGGCTTATTCCTAGCTCAGGGATCACTCCTAGTGGTGCTCAAGACCCCATCCGTGATACTGGGAATTGAACCAGGGTTGGCCACAAACAAGGCAAGTACCTAAACTCCCACACTAATTTTTTTGGCCCCTTATCTCGCTGTTTTTAAATTTAAAATTCTTTACATTTGGAAAAGTCTTCCACTGTAGCACTGTTTTCCCATTGTTCATCCATTTGCTCGAGCGGGCATCAGTAATGTCTCCATTGTGAGACTTGTTGTTACTGTTTTTGGCATATCAAATACACCATGGGTAGCTTGCCAGGCTCTGCCGTATGGGCGGGATACTCTCGGTAGCTTGCCAGGCTCTTCAAGAGGAGCAGAGGCATCGAACTCGGGTTGGCCACATGCAAGGTAAATGCCCTACCCGAAGTGCTACCACTCCAACCCTTGAAAAAGTCAATTTTTAAAAAAATAAACTGCTCTTCATTCTCCTTTGGAGCATGCCAATTTTCTTTTCCTCTATTTTTATATAAAGTATTTTTATACTAAATTCACTTATGAATACTTTCTGAAGTGGGAGTGTGAACCAAAAATGAAAAAAACCAGGGTTAAACCATTTTAGACTTTACTGGGCCCCTGTTTCAGATATCATGAGAATCCCACTCATAATAGACTCAAACTCTATCCTAAAAAGCAGGTTGTTTATTTAAAAACATTTCCAAAGACTCTGGCTCCAACTAGGAGTAATTGCTTCAGTATATAAATTTGGTATATATAAATTTGGTATATATAAATTTGGTATATATAACTTTGGTATATATAAATTTGGTATATATAAATTTGGTATATATAAATTTGCTTCAGTATATAAATTTGATCTCGGAGAGCCCGGCAAGCTACCGAGAGTATTCGATATGCCAGACACAGTAACAACAAGGTCTCCAATGGAGACGTTACTGGGCCCGCTCGAGCAAATCGACGATCAACGGGAGGGCCTTTACCTTTACCTTTATATAAATTTGGGAGAGACAATTCAGCCAATGATCGCTAGTCCATGTTTTTCCTGGAGGTCACTGTACACCCAGAACTCCATCCCACCATGCTCCCCATTTGGTGACACTTCTGGCCACCCCACAACTCCCCTCTATCTATTTTCCCTGTCAGGGGCTCAGGTGTGATGATGCTCACAAGTAAGCAGCTACCTCATGGCATGAGCCACCAGTCACCTTTTTGGTAAGTAACCCCATGGTCTCCTCAGGCCTCTGGACATTGGAGCAAAAAGGGACTATCTCAGCTCTTCCCAGGCAAAAAGTCCAATATTCCATTTTATCCCCAACTCTTTTATACAGCTTGGGCTGACAGAAATTGAACAACTTAAGTCACCTTTTCAGAGTTCGTGGGGAACTCATCCTGCCCAGGTGAAGAGCTCCCATTCATCTCTGGGATACAGATGACTTTGCTTCATTTCATAAGCATCTTTGGCCTTAGTTGTTCATTAAGTGACTAATGAGCAACTTTCAATTTATTTTATTTTTTTGTTTGGGGGACACACCCAGCTGTGCTCAGGGCTTACTTTTAGTTCTGTTCCCAGGAAGAGTTCAGGTGACCATATGCATTGCCAGGGATCAAACCTGAATTGGTCATGTGCAAGGTAAGTGCCTTAACCCCCATACTATCACTGACTCCCACTAATTATTCTTTTTTTTTTAAAAAAAAAATGAGATAATCCAAATGCCCACCAAAGGGGAATGATTTGATATAGATTTGATATAGAAATGATTTGATCAGCTCTGAGTTCAGAGCTTGTTTCTGGCCCTGCACTCAAGGATCACTCCTGATCGACTCGGAGGGACTGTATAGGATGCCAAGAATCAAATTCAAGTCAACGGCATGCAAGGCAAGCATCTTATACACTGTACTATTTCTCTAGTCCCTCATTCTGACATATTAATGCAACACCATTTCTGAATGTATTGACATGGAATGACATAGAATCTATATGTAATAAATCAAGTTACAGGTAGTATGTTTTGATTGATATAATCTGTATAAAGGCATGCCCATCTATATATACTTTTTGACATAAATGGTATCTAGAATAGAAATACACCATTAATAGGGGTTACTGAACTGAAGGAGACATGGAGGGAAAAAAGATTTTTGTTCTTTCAATCATTTACTTTTTTGTGTGGTCTCCATATTTTAAAACACAGAGACAACATCTCCAAACCACTAAAGACGATTTAAATACAAGATTATACAAAAAATTCCTAGAAATAGTCACTGAGGCAGGGCAGAGTCAAGGTATCAGTAGAAAAAAAATTACACAGCAGGTGGTAATTTCCACTGTTTATCACAAGTAATATTATGTTTTATACCCCACTGTGACATTAGGACTCTCATTTTCCAAAGCAAAGCGTAGGAAGTAACAAAGCACATTGAGCTGAGATGTGGAGGCGACCAGCCTTCACTACCCATCCTGACAGAGGCATTCCTCCTTGTCCACCTACCTGCCATATCCATTAGTCCTCAAAAGTACTTTCTTCTTATTTCCCCAGAGTGTTTTTGTCAGGCCTAACCCAGCTCTGAAGGGAACCTCCAGGACTATGCAGACATCAAGAGGCCACGCAGTACCAAGGTGGGATTTCAGGCCCTGTGCTCAGCTCTTTGAACCATCTCCCCCAGTCTGCAAGTATTAAAGCTTGAGTATTAAAGCAAGTATTAAAGCAAGTAGCAGAGGCTATCAAATATCTAGCAGCCACAACCTGCTTCTTGTGGCAATTGGGGGATTCATCTTTTAGAGTAGGCTGTTTTAGATATCTCTAATTCTACCCTGGCTCAGCATTCTGCCTTTGCATACTCAACTTTTCTCTCTTCTCCACTTCTATTGAATCACCATGATCTACATTACTGGTAATGATAGTTTCATGCATACATTATTCCAACACCATACCTACCACCAGAGTGCCAGCTTCCCTCCACCATTGGCCCCTGTGAATCTCCCACTTCTCCCTTCTCTACCAAGAAAGTTCAGTCCTGTAGACCAACACGCTAGTTTGGCTCCCCTTGGTCACTTGTTGCTCCCTTCACGATCACGATCACGATCATCCTGTTGTTCGTCGATTGCCTTGAGCAGGCCCCAGTAATGTCTCCTTTGTTCCAGCCTTGAGATTTTAAAAAGTGCCATATTAAAGGCTCTTCCAGGGTTAGGAGAACGAGACCCATCATTGTTACTGGTATTTGGCATATAGGGTATGCCACGGGGAGTTTGCCAGACTGCTGTGTGGGCAGGTTACATTCGGTAGCCTGCCAGGTTGTCCAAAGTAAGAATGAGATAATAAGATGTCGTGCAGCCACAAATGCGGCCGTGCACTTCCAGGAGCTGGGTTTTATAGTCTCTAGGTCTTGGCCGTTGATGGGATTACATTGCTCCCTTAATGTGTATTTTTATGTCCCACATGTGAGAGATATCATTCTCTGTGTGTCCCCAACTTCTGACCGACTTCACTCAGCATGATACCCTCTAGTTTCATCCACCCAGTGGCAAATGACACAATTTCACCTTTTATTATACCTTCATAGTGTTTCATTGTGTAAAAACTCCACAATTTCTTGATTCATTAATCCACAGTTAGACATTTAGGTTTCTATACCCTGGCTGTTGTAATAAGTGATGCAATGAACAAAGATGTGCACATATTCTTTCCAATTGATGTTTTTGTTTGGGGGTAGATGCCCAGAAATGGTATCACTGGGTCATAATGAGTTCCTGTCTCACTTTCATTGTTTCTTTCCCAATAGGCTATTCCTTGCTGTTTGTTCCTCTTATTATTTTTACATGGCGGGTAGGGCGTTTGCCTTGCACACGGTTGACTTGGCTCACCTGAGTTAATTCCTCTGCCCCTCTCAGAGAGCCTAACAAGCTACTGAGAGTATCTCTTTCTTATTGTCTTTTTTTATAACAAAATTGATGATCTCATATTTCTTAATTTTAAAATATAATACAAAGCTAGAGTAACAAAATAATGTGGCATCATCATAAAGAGAGAAACATAAGTGGCAGAAACAGAATAAAGAGTCCAAAATAAATCCTCACAGAGGGACAAATAATGTTTGAATAGAATACCAAACACATGCAATGAGGACAAGACAAGACAGTCTTCTCAAGACATGGCACTGGAAAGTCTACCTAACCACGTACAAAAGAAAGAAGTTGCATTCTCCTTGTATACCATATACAGAAATAAACTCAAAAGGAATTAAAGTCTATGAATAAGACTTGCAACTATGAAACACTTGGAGAAACACAAAGGAAAAGCTTCATGATAATAAATCTGGCAAAGATTTCTTAGATATGATGCCAAAGCAAGGCAATGGAAGTAAAACCAGAAAAGAGAACCGCATGGAAGAGAGGAGATCAGTCTACACACTGAACACCAAGGCAGCTCTGCTGTCTGTGAATGCTCTTCCCAAGGATTAGCCGCATTTCCTGCATCTTGCCAATGACTAGAGCAGAACAGAATAGCTGACCTGTTGGCAGTGACAAAGTTATGGATCACACAAGATTTTGATGTTCTTTGGGGATTCTGGATTCCCTTAAAGCCACAAAAGAAGTTCCTTCATGACTCCCTCACCACTTCACTTTATTTTTTACAAGGAATTATTTCTTAGACTTTCAGAGCAGTTAATTTTTAATATATTTTTTTAAAAAATGGGGCCACATCTGGTAGAGTTCAGGGTTTAACTCTGGCTCCGAATCTAGGATCACTCCTGGTGGGGCTCAGGGACTATACGGGGTACAAGGGATCAAACCTGGTGGACATATATAAGGCAAATGTCCTACCTACTGTACTATCTCTTCAGTCCTGAGAGTAATGTCACTGTCACTGTCCTCCCGTTGTTCACTGATTTGCTCAAGTAATGTCTCCACTGTGACACTTCTTACGGTAGGAAGTGGAGAATAATGAACTTTTTTCAAAAAATAATGCTTACAAACAGGAAGAAAATTTATTCTGGTTGGGCCAAAGGGATTAACCCCATTTTTTTTTTATTGGTGAAACACCATGAGGTACAGTTGTAGACTTTGTGCTTGGGTTTCAGTTATACAATGATTGAGTACCCATCCCTCCACCAGTGCCCATTCTCCACCACCAATTATCCCAGTAGCCCTCCCACCCCACACCTCATCCCCCCCACCCCACCTCGCTTTGCCTCTGGGGCAGGGCATTCCCTTTTGCTCTCTCTTTCCTTTAGGGTGTTGTGATTAACCCCATTTCTGCTGCTTATTAACCATAGATAAACTGTGGCGAAGTTACTCAATTTCACTAATACTTAGTTTCTTCATCCACACAATGTGTATGATTAAATTTTCTATTTTATTATTTTATGATTCTTAAAGCATTTAATAGAACTCTTTTTTTAAAAAAATATCTATTTGTATTCTTGTTATTCTTACAAGATTTGGTGCTCAACAAAGCTTCCATTTTTTTAAAGATGGCATAGAACCCCTCAGCTACCCATAGGCTAAAGAGTGAATCAAGGAGGAGGGCCAGTCACCTTCATGAGCAATTCCAGTATAATCAATGGCACATTCCTAAGACAGGGCTGGATTTTGTACTCTGGGAATTCATATGTTGAATCTCTAATCCCCAGTATCTCAGAATGTGAGTGTGTTTGGAGATAATTTTAAAAAGCAATTAAGTCAAACTGAGGTGATTGGGGTAAATCCTAATCCTGTGTGACTGCTGCCCTTAGATGGAGAGAGGATTAGGCACAGATAGAAATAGTGAGAATGTGACCATCCAGAATCCAAA
The DNA here is from genome assembly GCF_029834395.1 of Sorex fumeus. Taxonomy (NCBI): domain Eukaryota; kingdom Metazoa; phylum Chordata; class Mammalia; order Eulipotyphla; family Soricidae; genus Sorex; species Sorex fumeus. The sequence continues at coordinate 5,945,509 of NW_026606095.1, read as the reverse complement.
AGGGAACTTTAGGAGAAGCCAACACTGCCCACCCCAATCCTGAACCTCCAGCCTCCAGAAACATAAAACAAATATTATTTTTCAGTCACCAGTTTAAGGTGTTCAGTAGTTCAAATGAATGAATACAGTATCTGATTTCTTCACTGCTGTGCCAATTTTCCAGCAAGAGAAGTATAGCTGTGGAAGGCATTCTCTGTCCTTCCTTCTGTCCCTTCTACTAGAAGACCCTTTTACGGAGGTCTAACAATTCTAGAGTAAGAGAAAGGCCCAAGTTATATCCCCCTTGAAATCGAGGAGAAGATGCCATCACCTTTAGTTACATGTGCCCCACTGCAGAGTTTAATGACATTCTACAAAGTCAATTTATGAGATTTGATTAATTTCATTCTCTCCTGAGGGCTGTATTCAGTAATCACAAAGCTCCATCAACTTTGCAGGGAGACTGACTCATTTAGCTTTTTTTTTTTTTTTGGTCCCTGTGGCAAATAACAGAAGAATTGGGAAAGGTCAGTTTTCTCTCTGTTGTCAATCCTAACATTCCCATAGATCTGCGGTTTCGAACCTGCCTATCTTCATCTAACTTGCCCTCATACCCTACCTACTGCACAGTCTCTTGAGATCACACCATGTTAGTTTCACTCCTGTCTTATTTTAGGAAAAGCTATTTCTAGGACATCTGCTTCCAACAAACCACTCCTGAGTATTTCTGGAAGTTAAACATTGAAAAATGCAATGGGTAAGCGGTAGCACTGTCCTCCCATTGTTTATCAATTTCTTGAGTGGGCCCAGTAACGTCTCCATCGTCAGACTTGTTGTTACTGCGTTTGGCATATTGAATATGTCACAGGTAGCTTGCCAGGCTTTGCCGTGCGGGCAAGATACTCTCGGTAGCTTGCCAGGCTCTCTGAGATAGGTGGAGGAATCAAACCCGGCTCGGACTTTTATTTTTTTGTGATCATTTTCCTTAATGAGCAATGAAAGTTTTATGAATAAGGCTTTCATGTTGAGTTTGGACAACACTAAATCTTGCTTTCCAGGATGCCATGGAAAGCCTGCGTTTCATTCTAACTTTTTGGATTGAAAGGCATATTTAAAGATCTCTGTCTTTAGGCAAAACCATACCTAAGATTTCCAATGAATTACCTAGGCTTTCCAAAACCAATTCTCACAAGCTTAGATGTAGCTTGTATGGTACTCACTGTTCCCAGGTTTTTCCTTTAGGTAGACGTCCAACAAACAATTTGGTCTTAGCATCACACATAATAAATGTTAAACTATCTTATAGATGGTCTTACAGAGGGAGTAGATCAGACAAATATTTTACCCTCAGAATTTGAAAGCTAAAAGCAATAATAAGATAAGAATGGTTTACATAAACAGCACAGAGTGCCACAAGAAAAGTAATAATGGAATTTCAGATTATGAATAATTCCTCCAATTACAGACATTCTGTGGATAAACCTAAAAGCCTCTAAACAAGGAGTGATATTTAGGTTCGATCTCGTACATAAGCTGGAGAGGAACTATGGTTACATCTATATTACATATAAACTTCCCTGTTCCCTTTCTCCCTACTTCACCCCAAGCCCCCACACCGGAATCAAGAGTCTTTCTGTTCTACTCTGAGTCAGAATCTTCTTGGAACTTGTCAGGGGGCAGCATTTAATCTGCAGCCTTTCTGAAAACTGGGATCTTTCTTCTTCTTTCTTCCTCTTTCTGTTAATCCTTGCCCAGCGTGGGAGTGGGGTAGGAGGGGGGTCGGGAAAGAAGAAGCCTGGAGGAAGATTTCTATCACCTATCTATCCTCTTTGCAGGAACAGTTAGACTGTAGTAGGTACAGTCTTGCTCGCCATGCAAGTGTGTGTGAGAGAAATTTTGACCATCCAACCTTGTACCCAGGAGCTACTGACTCACTGGAGGTGGGCTTAGCTTTTTGCCAGCTGCTGCCTAAGTTGACTTTCTCCTCTTCAGAGCATCACATTTTCTTCACTTTGCCTATGTTTTAGTCTCTTATAGCAAGTATACCACAGCATGATTGGAAAGAGTTAAAAGATAAACAATCTATGCCAATTCTCCAAACACCTCCCTCTTTGTCCATTTTCAAACACTATAGTATCTCTCTGTGCCTACAGTTAGAATGTTGGTTCTCTGCTTGCCATTCTAAACACAGTTTCAATTTCTCTATCCACTTCCTTTTATGTCCTTTCTCTCCTGTAAACATTGCCAATCTATTGTTAATGGCAAGACCCTGCTCAAAACAACAGCTGGCCATGGCCAAAACCATCTATAACAGAGAACATCCTGAGGTCCTGAGATATATCTCTCCAAGATATACAGAGAGACCTTCCTGAGACATACCACTTCAGCATGAGGATTAGTCTGACCCTAAAGTCAATCTGTGTCCTGCATGGTCAGGAGAAATTGTTATCCCTCCTTTAACTACATAGAAGATTTTTTCCCAGAAGGGGGATTAAACAAAATTAGATTTTTATCAGCAATAACCCCTGGCTGTAGAAAACCATCTACATGATAGAAAAAACATTAATTACAGAGCATTTGGTCTTTGGTGATGAATCACTTTCTCCTCATCATGTGAATCAGATTCCTCCCTCCCAGAAGCCTCAAGCTCCTACTCCAAGCTTAGCTCAGGAGAAAAACCCTCATTTTGCCCCAATTTACTTTAGGATTTTCACCCATGTGAATTCTCCATCCATATGTAATTAACTTTGTTATTTTCTCTCACTCACTAAGAAATAGGATTGCTCAGGCAATTTGGGAAGAACCCAGCAGGGAAATTTCCTCTTGGCCCCGTATAAGAGATTTAATAAAATTTCTTTGCTTGATCTACGGCTTCTCCAGCATTTAGATCAATCTGACATTAACGTCCCCAAATGCTCTATCTTACCTCACCAAGTAAATAGCCCATGTTTCTATACTTTAGTTTATAGTCTGATATTCTGAAATTCTCTTTCATCTAACTGGAAACTCTAGCTCTTCAGGAAATTTGTACTTCTCTACAAGAAAGAAAGATCTAGTTTCTCCCACGTGTGAGGGCCTGAGGCCCTATATTATGAATTAGGATGGACTTTACTGCACACTTTATAAACTACACATTTTATCTCTTACTCCCCACTTGAGAGCTGGAGCGATAGCACAGCAGGTAGGGCATTTGCCTTGCATGTGGCCTACCTGGTTCGATTCCTCCACCCCTCTTGGAGAGCCCGGCAAGCTGCCAAGAGTATCTCACCCACATGGCAAAGCCTGGAAAGCTACTGGTGATGGTTTCTATATGCCCAAAATAGTAACAACAAGTCTCACAATGGAGACGTTACTGGGCCCGCTCAAGCAAATCAATGAACAATGGGAGGGCATTGACAGTTACAGTGACTCCCCACTTGGGTCAGACAAGAAACTGTGCCTTAATTATCTTTATGGCACACGTAATCCTTACAGATAGCATTTTGTTCATAGTAAAAGCATAAATTTCCAGCTCGGCTGCATTTTCCTTAAATTTGTAAATGAATTAGAAAATGCTACTTTAGACTTAAAATGGAAGAGCAGTAGCCATACGTTTTTGTTATTTTATCTTTCTAAGCCACAAGATAATTAAAGCATTTTTCCTTTTTCCTTCCTTCCTTCCTTCTTCCCTTCCTTCCTTCCTTCCTTCCTTCCTTTCTTTCTTTCTTTCTTTCTTTCTTTCTTTCTTTCTTTTTTCCCCTATGGTTTTTGGGCCCACGCCCAGTAGTGCTCAGGACTTACTTCTGGTTCTGCACTCAGGAATCACTCCTGGTGCGGCTCAGGGGACCATATAGAGTGCCAGGGATGGAACTGAGTCAACTCTGTGCAAAGCAAATGCTATACTCAGTGTACTACTGCTACAGGCCCTTACCCATATTTCTTACATCTAGCTTTCCAGAGCCCTGGGGCAGAAGGAAACAGCACTAGATCAGGAGCAGGACCACCTGGGGCCTGACCTCAGTCCTGCTTGTGACCCTGAACTCTTGGTTTGGGGACTTCAAGCCCCCAATAGTGCCAGGCCTGCTGGTTAAATGCTCAGATTGATGATGTGGTTTTGTTTGGGCCTGGTGGCTCTGAGAGCCACCAAAATCACCCACACAGTTCTCAGGCACTAGTAGGGCTCACCGAGAAGTGCTGGGGTAGGCCATGTGTTTGTGGGGATTGAATTTGGGGCCCTATGCTCCACTTTTGAACATCTCCCAGATCCCTGGCCTGTATTTGTGAGTCAATGATACATCCTACCAAGGGCTCATTTTCTTGCTTGTAAACCAAAAAAGTGAATCAAAGTGAATTTCAAAATTTTAGCTTATCGTAACTGAGCAGTAGAAATGAGGAATTCAAGAACAGTATAGAGAATTAAAAAGCTATAAAACCCAGCTCCCGGAAGTGCGTGGCCACATTTGCAACCATGCGACATCTTATTATCTCATTCTTGCTTTGGACCACCTGGCAGGCTACCGAATGTAACCTGCCCACATGGGAGTCTGGCAAACTCCCCGTGGTGTACCCAATATGCCAAATACCAATAACAATGATGGTTATCATTCTCCTAACCCTGAAAGAGCTTTGAATGTGGCACTTTTTAGAATCTCGGGGCTAGGATGAAGGAGATGTTACTGGTGCCTGCTCGAGGCAATTGACGAACAACAGGATGATCGTGATGGCAATCGTGAAGAATAAGAGGTAAAGGACTAGCCAGAACTCTTGAATGATCTTGGTGCTCAGACAGAAAACAGTCATCTCTGCCTCTTTTACACCCTCATTCACCAATCTACCAACACCTACAGCTCCTACCATTATTAATCCAGGAGACTTTGACATATTCTTTGCCAACGCTGACACATTAAGGACACAGGCACAGAACCTTTCCTTTCAACTTTTTTCCTCTGCCCCTTCTCACCCTATTCCTGACCCCAAATTTTCCAAATAACTACATTTGAGAACCTATTCCAAATTCAGGTACTATTCTGTCAAGAATTTACTTCATGTAAAGTCTCTGCCAAAACGGATACCTTTTATTATTTATCCTAAGGTAAACTCAAGCTTTCCCATACTGAGTTGTAATCTATATGGTTATAACCTGCATTGAGTACTCAACTTCTGTACAGACCCCACAATTTGTTTTCTAGCTAGCTAGAAAGTACAAAGCCTAAAGATTCATCAACTGTGATCTTTTAGGAAGAGAGAAATCCTTTAGGCACAAAACCATTCACCAGAGGAAAATCAATTGGAATATAAATAGGAATTCACAGGCTTGCACTGGAGAGAGTGAGAAAATCAGTGAGAAAAGGTTAATTTGATTTGTAGTTACCAGAAAGAGAACCTGGCACTTTATCCTAGTTAACATTCAAGAGGATAAACCTAAAGGGTAAATCTGCATTACAACCTGAATCTCCCTAAAAGGAGGGATGTTTACGTCCTGCTGCTGGCAGACACTCACTATTCTGAAACTATTTAATTTACCAAGAGACATCTCTACAATGACAGTTTTTTGTTTTTCTTTCAGATAAAGAAGACTCCCGTCAATGATGAGAAATTTCATGGGCAATTTTCAAAAACTTACCACCAGGAATTTTAATCTAATGATTTCAACTTTTATATTCCATGGGTATTTATCAATGACAATGCTAAAAGAAAAAACTTCCATCAAATAAAAATTTTGTGGTAGCTCCAGTTTTTCTGTACAGGAAGAGCTTGGGAAGGTAGTTTGATTGGAAGTGAGTGAGAAGCTAAGCTTACATAGCAGTTTGCATAAAATTCACAACACATCAAAAATCAAAAGTTCCTGTGAAAAAACGGTATGAGGAGATTGAGACCGTCTCACCTAAACCACAAGGATGACCAGTACTCTGACCTGGCAGAATCAGACTTGAAATCATTACTACTCTGCAGAAATCGAGTTTGTCCGTTTTTTTGGTTTATTCGGGAGGGAGGTGGTTTGCTTCCACAAAGAAAGTTAATAACCTATGCAATTGATTGAAATTGGCTCCCATCCCCCTCCAGATTTTCACTTAAATTAGTTTCTTAGAAAAAAAATCCTGATATTATATAAGAAGCTACTTCAGCTCTTGATTTTTGAAAAGACAAAAGTGGAGAACGTAAGCCCATTTGGGAGGTTGACCTATTTCTGCAGCTTAAAACTTAGATCAGACTGAATGGTTACAGGATGCTTTAGAGAAAAAAAGAGAGGAGAGAGGAGAGAGAGAGAGTGAGAGAGAGAGATGTTCCTAATTTCAATAACTATGAGAAATAATATTTTAAAAATAATAAAACTGCTCCGGCACCAGGGTCACTTTCTGCATAATAATACCTATTAGCTGGGAGCCCTAAAAGCTCTCCCCAAACTCATTCCCTTTGCTTTCCCATCTCCCACTTTCGTCCTAGACAGGAGGAATAAAATCTGTTTACAGCTGTGGAGTCCGGAGCCCCGGGCTGGAGGGTGGGGGGTAGGGGGGTGGCGCAGAGGGAAGCATCCACTGTAGACACAGGACACAAATCTTTCCCAGTGCGTGTTGATACCGAAGGAGCTGCCGCTTTCCAGAACCCCAAATCCCCTCACCATCCTCCCTACAGCTCTCCACCACCACCATCCCCAACTCCCCAGCAGCAACAGAGCCCTGCAGAAGAGTCCTCCCCAATTGCATTTGGTGCTCCCCTCGCCGCCGCCGCCGCCGCCCCGGGCCCACCTACCTCGGGAGGATGGGAGGAGGCTTGGCTAGCGGGCGGCCGAGGATGCTCGGCGGCGCCCGGCTCGCATCAGCATCTCCCCGCCGGAGCCCTTCCGCGCACACAAGCACTCGCCTCTATTTCCCGGTCACATGACCGCCGGCACCGCTAAAAAAGGACGGTCACCTGTCTCCCAGATCTCCCAGAAAACCGGCCCTTCGGCTCTCTGGAAACTGCTGGAGCCGGGACTGCCTGCGCAGCGTCTCCAGGCGGGTATCGCAGCCTCCTTCCCCCGGGGCTGTGGCGTCAGCGAGGCCCCGTGATTTTTGTCTGCTGGGAAGAAGGGCTGCCTCTTGCTGCTTTTGGGAGGCGCTGGAGGCCAAGGGCTCCAAGGATAAGTGGAAAGAAAACGAGTGCCCTAAAACCTTATGATTAATATTTTTTTCAATCTGGAGCATCACAACACAGGCAGTAAGACAGATGAGCTTGTCACTATTGTCAATTCATGCGCACGGGTTAAGGTTGACATGGAAATAAAACGGACTGTTGGAAATACAGTGAGATGCACAGAGAAGTTCAACACAGGGGGTGCCCTGGAGACGGTCTGGCTGCCCGAGGCCCACACCGTCCTGGCTCAGACGGAGAAAGCTGGGTGGCAGCCTGGCATCAGAAAGTCAGTGTGTGAATCCCAGCTGTCGGAGCGAGTTAGAACCCTTACTTTAACCAGCTGCGGCCCACCTGACTGCTTCTGTGAATGGGTGCTGATAAAATGTAAAATGATGTGACTTTCCCATCAGCATGATCTGATCATGGGAATGGTACCCTGACTCTGGCAAGGGGTGGTGTGATGAAGCTGTGACAGGTGTGTGACGCTGCCCCACCATATTCATCTTGTACTGTAAGCCAATGGCAGACCTGTGAAGAAGTAACGCAAGATGATCTAAGTAAAAAAATTGGAGTCTGGGATCAAATCACAATAAATGTCAGCTATGACTACCCATATTCATTCTAAAAAACACTAGCAGATATATTTGATGTCCTTGAGGCAAATGAGATATGATATAAAAAGTCCATCTAGTAGCAATCTGTATTCCAAAGAGAAAAGTAGATTGTCAGATAAAACAGAGACAAAGAGTAAAGTAAGGAAAAAAATATTCATGGGAAAAGTTACTAAGTGACCATGGCTCAGAATTAATTGTTTAAAAATTCCAACCTACACAATATCTTACTGTTTGGGGAAGGAGGGAGAAGAACAGGCTGAGAGCATGGCAGAGCAGGGCAAAATAGGACCACTGTAGGCATCTCAGATGATCTTATTTTAATAAAATGCACAAGAGAAATACTCAGCAGAAGACCTGGCTTTAAGCACTAAAGAAACATCAGCTTCTGTTCTTAACTTGAAGGAAACTGTCCACCCTGTGGCAATGGGGATATGGTGGAGAGGGCAGGAAGAGAGAAGAGGAAAAAAAATTGACCTGACTTATTTATGTATCTATATTTTTGACTGGGGGACTGTACCTGGCAGTGCTCAGGAAACTTACTCCTGGATCCATGCTCAAGGATCACTGGATCACTCCTTTTGAGTCTCATGGCTTTTGAATAGGTGTGATCCATTCAGTTCCCCACCTACCTTCTCTGTAGGTGGGAGAACTGAGTTGGTGTGATCCCAGATGGGTTCTGCCAGAGGTGAAATTAAAGATCTTATCTTTGTGAAACATGGACTCATTAGAAGAATTTTTCTACCTTGGTGGACAAGGGCAGAGGCAGGAACTCAGTGCTGTGGAACAGACACTGCTATCCAGTCTGTCATACTACCTGACTTACTACCTTTTTTTTTTTATACCTGTTGACTTTCAGAGTCAGGAGTCAGCAGTGGGTCTGAAAAATGGCTATGTTATTGCACCAGGCCAATCAGAGTCATCTCTAAAACATTTAAGTGGTACTTAACAGAATGGGGAAATGTGATAACAAACATAACGTTTCTTTTGATTTTACATTAAGTTCAATCAGGAACAGAGAAATAACACAGTGGAAAGGCACTTTACTAAAATGCAGGTGACTCCATTTAGACCCCAGGCACTAAATATGATCCCAAAACACTGCCAAGAGGGAGCCCCAAGCACTTCTGGGTAGGGCCCAATACTACCCCAAACCTCCAATAAAAAGAAAAAGTCCTCCCAGACTCTGCCAGAGCAGATGAGTCTTAACTTAGTGGTCATTTGATGAAATGTATTATTTTATTCATTACATGAGAGCAGCTACAAGCATTTTTTAAAATTACTGCTTTAAATGCACTAAGTAGAATACTGATTGTTATATAGACAAGAAGCTTATGTGGATGTTTAAATTCTCAAGAGGCTTTTTGGTTATTCTTTGTGAGAGTATAAATCTCTGAAATGATTATTTAATGAATTATGATTTGAAAACTAAATGAGGTCTTTGAAGTTGATATATTTTCAAGCTTTACTTGAGTTGATAGCATAACAGATGATTAAATAAGTCGAAGAATTTTTTTTTATCTCTGGACACTTAAATTGATGTAAACAACAGATGACTAAGAAAAAAACTAACAGATGAGCCTATTTCTTTCTCTATGAAGCTGAGAGATGTGAATAACAATTCTCTAAGAAAACTGAAAGCTTATGAGATTCTTGAGGGAAGGCCCTCCCGTTGATCGTCGATTTGCTCGAGCGGGCCCAGTAACGTCTCCACTGGAGACTTTGTTGTTACTGTGTCTGGCATATTGAGTACTCTCCGTAGCTTGCCGGGCTCTCTGAGAGGGGCGGAGGAATCGAACTCGGGTCGGCCATGTTGGCTGCGTGCAAGGCGAACGCCCTACCGCTGTGCTATCGCTCCAATACAAGAACACTAAAAATAGATAGCCATTATATCAAATTTCAAAGAAGGCAAAAATAAATATTGTGACATTATTTTTTAAATATGCTTATCCTTGTTATGAAGTGGTAAAAGGTAAAGGTAAAGGCCCTGCCGTTGTTCATCGATTTGCTCGAGCGGGCCCAGTAACGTCTCCATCGGAGACTTTGTTGTTGCTGTGTTTGGCATATCGAATACGTCACGGGGAGCTTGCCAGGCTCTGCCGTGCGGGCGAGATACTCTCGGTAGCTTGCCGGGCTCTCCGAGAGGGGCGGAGGAATCGAACTCGGGTTGGCCATGTTGGCTGCGTGCAAGGCAAACGCCCTACCGCTGTGCTATCGCTCCTATTTGTATTTACTCCAATTTTTCTGTTAAAGTTCTTTGCCACCCCACATATTGGTACCACAAGGTAAGGTTGAGGGAAATACTTAAGATTATATGAGAGTATAGGGCTGAGTTTCATGGAGAGGTTTGATGTCCTTATAAAAGAGATTGCAGGAAAACTTTCACTCTCTTTTATGATGTGAGGGTGCAAGAGAAGATGGATATTTCAAACCCTGAGGAGGATTCTCATCAAAATCCAAGCATACTGGCATCCTGACTTCAGATTCCAAAACTATTTGAAACTGTTACTGATAAACCATTCAGGCTATGGTAAGGTGTATAGTAGCTATCCACCTAGTAGTCCAACTGACTAAGAGATTCTCAGACTAAATCTAGTTTGGACAAAGAAATGATAAATACCACCAAGTATTATAGTTTCATTAAAAGAAAATTTGTCTTAGGCTGATTTACTTTCTATTTGGGTCATTTAATCAAGAATATTCATAAAGTGCCTAAGAGGTGGCAGGTTCTATTCTAAGCACAAAGTGACAAACAAGACAAACCAAAGCTCTGGTTTCCCTGAGGTTACAGTCTCATAGGTAGAGACAGACACAACAAAATCAAACACACAAATAGAAGATCTTTTCAAATAGAGAAAGAATGACATAAAGAAAATAAGTGTTAGTAGGATATAGCTGGGGTGTCAATCTTGGTATGTTAACATTTGGATTGAGTAATCTTTCGGTGTGAGTGACTCTACATTGTAGGATATGAAGCAACATGCATGAATTCTACCCATTAGACCATTAAATGGTGGTCCTATCTACCCCAGTTGTGACAATCAAACAGGTCTCTGGACATTCCCAAATGCTCTAGGACAGGGGAAGACAAAGATAAGGAAAATTATCACTCCTGTTTGAATAATGCTTGGTTAGAACATCGTGGGGGTACAATTTCTGCTACTCTACAGAAAAGAGAAGTCATATAAAATCTCTCTGGAGAGTCATCAATGATAAGAAAAGTCAGGCACATCAAGAAAGTTCTAGACAGAGCAGAGCTTGTACTGATTCACTAAGCTGGAAATTGAATCTTATGTGCAAGACTGAAGACTGATAGAACATGGAGTCTTAATGATCAGCCTAATAAGCTAGGGTAGAGAAATAGGACTTTTATTAGAAATAAAAATTATATAACCATTGATATTAGAGAATATAATATCATTAAAAAACAATGAGTATAGATGAACTATTTTATTTCAAAAATTCTGAAACTTTTTGATGAAATGAATAATTTCCTAGAAAAGAAGTAAATAACTTAGTTAGCCCAAGAAGAAATAGAAAACCTAAAATCCAGTGATCAATAGGAAATGAACTTATTAGTAAAAATTCTATCCTCATCCACCCCAGAAAAATGACAACCTGGAGAATTTAATAAAATAGCAGGAGGTAGGATGGAAGAGAGAATAAAAGCCCTTCAATATGCCTTCTAAACTTCATGCATTACATGACTCCCTAGACTAGATTATTAGATGATCCCTAGGGATTAAATCCAGACCTCATGTATGCAAAGAATGCATTCTAGCCTGTTGAATTATCTCTCTGACCGCATAGATTTTTTTAATGGTGCTAATATAACTCTGATTACCAAGCTAGACAAGGCTTATAAGATGAAGGAAAATTATTGATCAGCATTATTTATAAAATCTAAATTATTTCACATGCTAGGAGAAAATTACTCTCTAAGACTCACTCATCTAAATGTCTTTGCTATCTTTAATTAATACTGAATTAAGTTTTCTATCAAGGTAAGCAAACAACACACAAGAAAAAAAATTCAGGATTGAAAAGAAACTACTGCATTCTTTGCAGTATGTTACAGACACATCATTCTCCACTCTGTTGGGCTTTTAATACAGGGAAGATCTTGGAATGCATAAAGAAAGGATGCATTGCATATTCCTTTCTGACCAGTCTGATAAATTCTGATTCTAATTTGTCTTTGTTTTGAAACAGTTTAGGGAAGTTAATTAAAACTTTTACTTCCTGGCCATTACCTGGAGCAAAGCTCCCTGATATTTATTTAGAAGATAGCTCACAATCAACAGTTTAATAGACAGAAGGCAACATTCTCACTTTCTCCTTCTATATAATTTGGGTTTTTGCAATGGCTTACCCAATGCTCACATAGATATTGGAAACAGATGACCCGACACACCAGCTTGTCTTGACACTCAAGGATTTCTCTTGCAGTTTTTGGAAAACTTAAATGCACATTGAAGGACTTTGATTCTTTCTTCCCTCTAGCCTACTATCTGAGCTGACCCCACACACCACAGATGGGGAGCAATCTCTGACAAAATAGTCATGCTCATGGATTTGCTGCAGTGAAAAAAGAGCACAGAAGGTCATAGGGAAATATTGGCTCAGTTACTCTTAAAATATCTCATTGTGGATGAGCCAGCAAGGTAGCTCAAAGAGCTGGATGCAGAGTCCCCGAGCTTTCAGGAGCAACTGAGCACTAGTGTGTATGACGCAAACAAGCAAACAATCTCACTGGGAATTTTGGCCATCTAACTCTGCTTGTCTTTCAGTGGCACAGTGAGAGATAGGAGTAAATCATAAACCTACAGAAGAAACTGGATTGTTTTGGTCTCTATTTCTCTTTTCCAAGCAGTGACTTCAAAGGGAGACGAATCCAGTTTGTGTCAGAGACTCACCAGACATGAGCAAGTTCATGTCTAGAGTCAGTTTGGGCATTTGTGAAATAGAGAATAAAAGCTGCTGTCTCCAATGATGACTGGGGAAAATAATGTGTCTGTCTGAAACAGAATCTCCTGGCCCCACGCCTGATTGTCCTCACTGGGGCCCCTTGGAGGGGCGAGGGTTGAGTTTCTCTCCCCCCTCCTCCGCCCCAAGCAGAGCCCCAGCAGCTGAGGAACTCCGGAGCCAGCCACCGCCATGCTGGGACCACTCTCCACACGTCCGGATGGGCCTCATGCATGAAAGAACTGTCAGAGGAACCCAGGCATGCGGGTCCCGGGGCTGAGGTCTCCAAGCCTACACGGATTGGGACTGGGCCTTCTCCACCCTCCCCCCATCTTCCAGTAGGTAGGTGTCACACCCACCAGCTGCCGCCAGCGCCAGGTTGGTCCCATCAACGGCCAAGACACAGAGACTATAAAACCCAGCTCCCGGAAGCGACATCTTATTATTTCATTTTTCCTTTGGAGAACCTGGCAGGTTACCAAAAGTATCCTGCCCACACGGCAGAGTCTGGCAAACTCCCCCGTGGTATACCCAATATGACAAATACCAGTAACAATGATGGGTCTCATTCTCCTCACCCTGAAAGAGCATTGAATATGGTTCTTTTAAAATCTCAGGGCTAGGAAGAAGGAGACGTTACTGGTGCCTGCTCGAGGAAGTCGACGAACAACAGGGTGATCGTGATCGTGATCATGATCATCTGAAACAAGCTTTTACAGGAAGTCTGCTCAAGCTAGAGATGCTGCAATGGCAGGGATGCGGTAGGGAGGAGAACATCTTAAAAATAAATAAATAAATCGAGATAAGGGCCTGGATAAAGCACAAATTCAAAGGAGTTTTTTTTTTATAAGATTTAATGATCACTGGGCTGGAGCGATAGCACAGCGGGTAGGGCGTTCACCTTACAAGCGGCCAACATGGCCGACCCGAGTTCGATTCCTCCGCCCCTCTCGGAGAGCCCGGCAAGCTACTGAGAGTATTCGATATGCCAGACACAGTAACAACAAAGTCTCCAATGGAGACGTTACTGGGCCCGCTCGAGCAAATCGAGATCAACGGGAGGGCCTTTTTACTTAATGATCACTACCAAGTCTCTCTCTCTCTCTCTCTCTCTCTCTCTCTCTCTCTCTCTCTCTCTCTGACACACACACACACACACACACACACACACACACACACTCAAAACCCAACAAACCAAATGATCTACTGTAAGTACAAAAATAGATGTCTACAGTCACTGCCAACTATTTATATTCCAGGTTTGGTTCAGGGCAAGCACCAAAACACATCACTGTTAACAAAAAAGACCACTGTAGCTTAGAGAGAGTCTGTCAACTTACCTTGAAGAAAGGGCAAGTGTTTGGAACTGGGATCCAGCCCATTCAAACAGCAAGACCTCGAGAGAGAGACTCAGTGCTCAAAGAGCTGATTCTTCTCTGAGTGCCCAAATGTAGTGTAATACTGAGAGAAAAAGTTGGTGGATTCATTCTTCACCTGTTTTTCACGTCCAACATTCACATGGATGAAATCCCATGTATTAAATCCCCCAACTATGAGTCTCAGAAAGAAAAGCCTGGTTTCAGAATGCCTTCTAAAACAATTAAGAAAGAGATATTCTAGTGTCACACCTGGGGAAAGTTAAACTCTTCTCCGCAATCTTGTTGGACAGAAAAGAGAGATCAGAAATGATTAATTTCAAAGGAAAGAATGCCCAGAGGTGAACCATAAGAAGCAAGTTGCAGGACTGGAGTGATAGTACAGCAGGTATGGTGTTTGCCTTATTCACAGTCAATCTGGGTTTGATCCCCAGCATCCCAGTATGGTCCCCCGCAGAATCCCACCGGGAGTAATTTCTGAATACAGAGCCAGGAGTAACACCTGTGCATCGCCAGGTGTGGCACAAAAAAAACAAAAATAAATAAACAAATAAAATTTTAAAATCTAAAGCTTAAAAAAAAAGAAACAGGTTGCATAGACAATAAATAGTGTATATGTTGTGTATAATGACCATTTTAATTTTAGGGAGGACCTAAAATTAAACTCACAGAACTAGAAGACAAACCATAGTTCTACAAAAATAAGGAACAGGTTACTTCTAAACACTGCCTTTCAAGTACACAAGACAAAAAATTCTCCACACTTCTTGTCTCTCCAATTATCCCTCCATTCCCTCTGCTACATAGATCTTCAAAGACTGGATTAGTACTGGATTAGTACCTTATTTCTTTGTCCAAGGATAGTCTTGAATAAACACCCTGAAGTGCTCAGAAGCCATGCAATGGAATTTGGAAAATTATAACTATGGTAGAACAATTTAACCGAGAATAGGTAAGAAATAACTTTCAATGGTGATCAAGAAAAAAGGAACTTATTAGATATGTATAGAACATTTCACCTTCAAACAGCTGAACTTACATTTTTAAGGCATACAGAACATTTTCAAGGACAAAAAAATTATTAATGAACTTATGAAGACTGAAACCATACTAATTATTTTTTTTCTGATCACAGTGCTATAAAATTACAGCTCTACCACATGCAGAGAACTGGAAAACCCTCAAAAAGTCAGAGACAAAAAAAGAAATCATGTTTCTTTTTAAACACTGGGAAGAAAATTGAAGCAGAAATTTAAAAATATTTAGAGACAAATGAAAACAAAAATATAATATATAAAACCTATGGTATACAAAAATTGGTCTATTAAGAGGGAAAATAATAGGTACTAGATTTTATTTAAAAAATGAAAAAGAAAGAAACAAATCTTATAGATAAATCAGCTGAGAAAAGAATAAGAAATAATCCAAGAATTAGTAGAAGGAAGAAATAATAAAAATAAAAGTAGAAGTAAGTAAAATAGAAACAAACATATATGGGCTGGAGAAATAGTAGAGGGGTTAAGGTGCTTGCCTTGGAAGTGGCCAACCCTGGTTTAATCCCTGGTACCACATAAGGTCCCTCTAGCACTGTCATAAGTGATCTGTGAGCACAGAGTCAGGAGTAAGCCCTGAGCACTGCCAGGTGTGGACACTAGCCACATCCCCCAAGGAAATAAAAAATATAAAAGAACTATTAATTCAAAAAGAGAAATAAAACTGACAAACCTTTACTCTTTAAGATTTTTAAAGAAGAGAAAAATTTCTAACAACCAGGAATTAAAGACAATTATTACACAGATATCTTAGAAATACAAAGTATTGTAAAAGACTTCTATGAACAAATATATTTGCTAACAAATTCAGTTACCTAACAGAAAAGAATAAAATTTTAGATAAATACAATCTACCAAAACTTTAACAAGAAGAAACAGAAAACTTAAATTAACTGATACTAGTATAGAAATTGAAATTACAATAAAATTTTTCCCTCAAGTCTATAGTCCTAGAACAGAAGTGTTTGCCAGTGAATTATACTATTTTTTTAATTTACCCCTATTCTCCTCAGACTGTTCAAAAATATTGTAGAAATACTTCCAAATAAATTTTTAGGAGATTAACATTATCCTGGTATCCACAGTAGACAAGAACATCACACAAAAATGAAACTATATAGACCAGAATCTATGATGAACATAGAAGCAAAAAAGCCTAATAAAACTGAATTCAGCAATGCATCAAAAGGATCAAAGAACAAGATCAAATAGCATGTATTTTAAGAATACAGGATAACTCAATATACACTAGTCAAAATCAATCAATACAATACCATATGTCAGTAAAAGAAAAAAATAGTTATAGAGAAAGCATTTGACAAGAATTAGCAAAGTTATGATTAACAACTTTTAATAAAATCGAAATAGAAGGAATATATCAGTATAATAAAGACCATGAAATGTAAAACCACATTATATCTTAACTAATGGTAGAAAACTGAAATCTTTTACTTGAAATCAGAAACAAGCTAAGGTTGTCTACTGTGACCACTTCTATCTAAATTAATATCAAATATCTGAGCCAGAGCAATTAAATAACAGAATAAAAGGAATTTACATTAGAAAAGAAGTGAAACTATCATTATTTGTAGATGATATGATAATATATTTGGAAAACACTGACGACCCCATTAAAAAGCTATTAGAAACAATTAGTACAGCAAAGGGGCCGGTTGCAAAATCAATTTACAAAAATCTGTTGTGTTCCTATATGCTAAGAATGACTGAGAAGAAATTAAGAGGCCAATCCAATTTACACTGCATTCAAATAATAAAATACCTAGCAATAAATTTACCAAAGTTAATTTCACCAAAGGAGGTGAAAAGCCTTTATAACAAAGACTATGATGGAATAAGACATATAAAGTTGAAAAGCCATTCCCTGGATGGGAAGAATTAATGTCACTGAAAGATCCATTCTACAAAAAGCAATATACAGATTTAATGAAATTTCAATAAAAATTTCAATGACTTTTTTTAAAAGGAAGTCAAACACACATACACACACATTCAAACACACACATCCCACATATTTTAATGGAATCAATCTTCATTAACTATGGAAATCTTGAGGCAGATTGTGCATCTGATACAACAAGAAAAAGCAAACAAGCCCCAATTTAAAAAAAGACAAATTTTGTTCATTGCAGCACTCTTTACAATAGCCAGAATCTGGAAAAAACCTGAGTGCCCGAGAACAGATGACTGGTTAAAGAAACTTTGGTACATTTACACAATGGAGTACTATGTAGCTGTTAGAAAAGATGAAGTCACGAAATTTACATACAAGTGGTACTACATGGAAAGTATTATGTTAAGCGAAATGACTCAGAAAGAAAGGGATAGACATAGAAAGATTGCATTCATCTGGGGAACATAAAATAACAGAATAGGAAACTAACACCTAAGAATGACCGAAATTAGTACTAGGAATTTTACTCCTTGACTTGGAGGCCAACCACACATACTAGGGGAAAAGGGAGCTCAGATAAAGAGGGGAACACCAAATAAAGGTGTTGGGAAGACCCTCCCAGGATGGGAGAAGCATGCTGAAAATAGACTATAGACCAAACATGATTGCCACTCAATGTTTCTTTTGCAAACCACAGTACCTAAAAGGAGAGAGAGAACAAAAGGGTATGTATGCCCTGCCACAGATGCAGGGTAGAATGGGGGGGATGGGGGGTGGGAGGGATACTGGGATCCGTGGTGGTGGGAAATGGGCACTGGTGGAGGGATGGGTGTTTGATCATTGTATAAGTGAAACCCAAGCACAAAAATGTGTAAGTCTGCAACTGTACCTCATGATGTCTCACTATTAAAAAATTTTATAATAAAAAATAAAAAAATAAAAAAAGACAAATTTGAAGAGAGATTTACCAAAAAGGATAGAGTGAGAGAGAGCCAACAGGTATCTGAAAAAATATCCATCATCACTGATCAGCAGGTAAGTACAAATTAAGACCGCAATGAGATATCATTTCACACCTAAGAGAATGGTTCACCTCAAAAACAGAAATAACAAGTGTTGGAGAGGGTGTGGAGGAAATGGAACTCCTGTACACTGCTGGTGAAATGTAAATTAGAGCAGCCATTTTGGAAAAATGTATAGAGTTCTCTTAAGAAACTAAAGATAGAGCAATCATATGATCCAGCGATCCTACTTCTGGGGAAGAATATAAAACCATTAACACAAAAAGTCTTATCCATCCCATAATTGATCACAGCATAATTAATTAATTAATTTTATGATTTATTTCATAATTATCATTTATTTCATAACACCATAATTTATTTATCTCATAACTAAAATATGAAGGCAATCAATATATCTGTCTTTAGGTGAATGGATAAAGAATGTGAAACATTTAAACATGTTTCTCATGTATAAATGGAATAATCTTACACTCTCTTTAGCTGTCTTTAGCTGAATGGATAAAGAAGATGTGAAATAACTTGGCTAGTCAGTCTGAACACAGACAGACCAAGGTGGTGAGTGGCAGCTTCAGCATTTGGACTAGGACATCATATTAGCTGCTGGGAGATGACCTCAGACCTCAGACTCCCCCACACCTCTCATTACAGACAGATCAGCCTTACCAAACATGCAGGGTTTGAAACACTTTCAGATGAGTCACACCAGGACCCTCAGTGCTGACCTATTATTCTGTCCTGTCATGGGCCACTGGCCCTGAGATGACTTGCAGTCTCTGGTTGGCCATATGTAATCTTGTAGCGTGCATCCCAAATGTTTAGTATATTTCCACAAATTTCAGCTAGGATGTGAAAATCACCTTGTTAGTATAGAGTTCACAATGAAAAATTAAGAATTTTGTGCTCACAGCATCTCTGACTAGAAGTCCTGAGGAAGAAAACTTCTTGACGTAATTATCTCTAAATTTGTGGCATCAATTCTTAGAGATTTACAATATGCCCTATGGTCGTATAACTAGGAGGCATCAAACTTTCAAGGACAAGCCATAATTCAGTATTTTAATGAGAATCTTGTATCCACACATTCCACCACCATGATTCATTTCTTTTCTGCATTCTGATCCCTTTCTGTTTCTTGTAAACTACTCTGTGCTGAAGGATCACTCACTGCTTTTGCCTGATTCTTTAAAATAAAAGCAACATTTAACATTACGTTCCATCAAATACTGTTTTTTTTCCACAAAGGGCCTCAAGAAAACAACAAACCAAAAACCCCCCAAAATAAACCAATTTTGCTTCACCTCTGCACAACCAGTTCCTTGACTCACACCTAGATAAAGGTGATATATTTGTATTTCATTTGTCACACTTTAATATAATTTAAATGCTGAATTCACAAATGTTAATGGCTTCGTGCTTGCTTAATCTTAGTTCCATGTTTTTAAAATTTATAAACTATGATGGGCTAATTTTTATGTGTTAACTTGGCTAGGCCCTCCCGTTGATCATCGATTTGCTCGAGCGGGCCCAGTAACATCTCCATTGGAGACTTTGTTACTGTGTCTGGCATATCGAATACTCTCGGCAGCTTGCCAGGCTCTCCGAGAGGGGCGGAGGAATCGAACTCGGGTCGGCCATGTTGGGTGCGTGCAAGGCAGACGCCCTACCCGCTGTGCTATCGCTCCAGCCCATACTTTAACTTGGCTAGACTACAGATGGGGACCATTTATTTTGGTTATTGAACATGACCTAGCTATAATCGTAAAGATACACCAAGTTTTTATTGTGGGGAGGGGTGGGTGTGGGCCACATCTGGCAGTGTTCAGGATTTACTCCTGACTCTGTGCTCAAGGATCACTCCTTGTGGGGCTCAAGGGACCATATGTAGTGCCAGGTATTGAACCTAAGTTGGTCCCATGCAAGGCAAGAGCTCTACACACTGTACTATCACTCCAGCCCCTCCCAACGTTTCTCTACTTTCTAACTAGCAACCAGAGGGAACTATTTGACATGACTGAACATTTATTTCTTCCCTTGTATAATTCTTACCTCATACAATCATCTTGACAATGTGGGGTGATGTATATATTCAACGCATAAGATCTGGTTGGTGACGAATGCTCGTAAGTGCATTTATATTTAAATGGACCCTGCTTATTAACTATCTTGATCAGAAAACTACATTGTTATCTACATTTTGTGGGGGTGAATGTTTGGATTATACTTGGCTGTGCTCAGAGATTACTCATGGCTCAGGGGTCAGGGGGGAACACCCGGGCAGGGTTTAGGGTCCATATGTAGTATCAGGGATCAAATCTGGATTGACTGCATGCAAGGAAAACACTTTGCCCACTGTCCTATCTCCTTAGCCCCCTTTATCTACCTTTCCTCTTATGTTCAATTCCCCAATTAAACTGTGATTTCTGAGAGGACTGGAATAAATTAAGATAAGTAGTTCTCAAGCCACCAGGCTCCACAGAAACACCGGAAGGAGGTGTTGGAACAGAAGTTATGGTTGTGCCCCCCAGTTCCTGATTCAGCAGAGTGGCCTGATTATTTGCATTTCTAACAATCACTTGCTCAGTGAGGCTGCTGCTGGTGGACTTCAGTTCCTATTTACAGAATCACTGTTTAGATCTGCATACCTCCCAAATCAGAAGGAAGACTTCAAATGCATCCAGCATCAATTACTTATGCCAAAGGAAGGACAAACAACAGTAGGAGCTGCCCAGCTTCCTCAGTTGTCAGAACATATTTGTTATTTCAGGGGCCAAGAGAGGAGAAATGAGCAAAGAAATCGTATTGAAAGAAAGGATGCTGGTGAGACAACTGGGTACTGTTGGATATTGGATATGATCATCTGATGGATTTCAGGAGGCTGTGTAAAATTCAGACTCAAAGCCAAGGAGGACCAGAGAAACCAGAGTAATAGTATAGATAAAGGCACTGGCCTTACAAGGTTCTCCCACTAGAGTGACCCCTAAGCACACCTCTAAGAGTAAATTCCAAGCACGGGACATGGAGGTGGTGTTCGCGCACAGACCATCGCAGTGATTTGGATGCTGACGTTTCAACAGTGTGAAAATTTTGCCAAAGACCTGGAAATGTTAGCAAGCTAAAATACATCACAGATAAAAACTAAAAGCTCACTCAATTGAATCCAGAACGAAAAAGCAAGAAGAAAAAAAAGTCAGAGGATGAAAAGAAAAATCCAGGCGAGCCGGCCAGGGGGGAGCAGCGGAGAGTGCGGATTAAGCTCCTGTCCTTGGCAGGAGCCATGTCCTCATAGCTCTGGGGCTGTGGTGTGCCCAGCAGGGAACTTTGCTGGGAGAAACGGTTTGAGAGGAGGCCTGAGTTCTTCTATGCTGTTCTGAAGTCACTGAACGAGAGCCCGTCTAGAGGAGGAGAGGAAATCTTCCAAAGAAGCATGTGAGCAAGGGTGTGTGTGCGCGGCATTATTTTGGAAATTATTTCTTATAATTAATAAAATTGTGTTAGCAATGAAAAAAAGGTAGGTAATTTTCTTCTCCACCCCTTTTCCCCCATAATTTTTTCTTTAAAAAGCCAAACAATATAGCTGAGCCAACTGAATGCTGCTTGAGTTCTCAACTCAATCTATAACAATGCCAGCAGGACTGCTGGGATCCATCTGCTATGCTCTCTGATAACAGATCTGAGGTCTCTCTGGAAGGAAATAGTTGACAGGAAGAAAAAAAAATCCGATTAACTGGGAAATGTCTGCATTTAAGAAGCTACACTGAAATAGGGCAGGTTTGCTCTCACTCTGACACTTAACTAGCCCCCAGTTCCTCTCTTATTTTGTTTTCTCTGTCCCTTTTATTAAGAAACGTAATTTGTAAATGCCAGTGCACCCCTGGATACATTTTACTTACTATTTACACATGAATTAAATTCACAGGGAAGATTAAGGTTCTCCAGCCCAGGTATCAAATTTATGGAAGAGGAAATTTAGGGCTAGAGTACTCCCACATACACTATATAATTAGTAATGGTAGAGTGGAGCTGGAACAGAAATTCTTTCGTTCAAAGTGATATGGAAGTCCTTCATGTTCTCCAAGAACGTAGAAAAAAAAAGATGCCTTTTTCCACTACCTTTTAAGGAACAAACATGATTATTCCCACTGTCCTAGTAAATTTTCCACAATATGGATTTAGTTCCTGGGAAGTAAGGGGGCTTCATGGGGCAAATTAAGAGAAATGACCAGTCCTCAACTGAGCAGGGTCTGAGAGCTGGAAGACAAGGCGAGATGTGCTTCCACAGATTCACTCACTGAAGGTCCAGACGTCAACAGAGCAGTTTTTCAAACATCATACAATGAATGGATGGAAGAATGAATGGACAAATGAATGAATGAATGAACGAATGAATGAATGAAGAGCCATTCTGATGGATGATGCTCATTTTTCTGCCAATTGGAGAATGAAATCTTCCCATCGAACTTCTGAGCCTGTGGTAGATTCTCCTTATTCCTAACAGTAAATTTCATGCATGCCTGGGATCATAATTTTCTTGTCTTGTGTGATAGGGGTGTGTGTGTGTGTGTGTGTGTGTGTGTGTGTGTGTGTGTGTGTGTGTGTGTAAAGCAGATGTGGAAACTGTCATGGGAAACTTTGAACCCTGGAGTGTCAGCTGTGGTTACTTATTTCTAGAAAATCATAGAATCTTTCTGAACCCCAATTCTTCTCTCCCACCAGCATATATTAAATAAAGATTAACACCTTAGAATTTTTGTAAGGATTGGCACAAACTGCCTTGCATTATGCATAAATTAGGGCATCCCCCACCCCCAGCTCCACCTACCTGTTTAATCAGAGTAATAAAGTTATTGAGTTGGTGGGGCATTTAGTAGGGCAAGTTTAAAACTGGGTGGTAAAGGGCAGTTCTTACCTGAAATTACAACATTATTATGACCACTATTATGATTGCCCAACAGCTGTTTTTACAGATAGCATGCATTGCAATAAATAAAAGCAATGATTCACCATCTAGGTGTTGTTCATACCCTCGACATTATACCACTTTTTAATAAAATATTGTTTTCAGATAAAAAAATTAGTTGAATTTTTAGCTTACTCATTTGGTTTTGGTTTTCTTGCTCTGGGCTCAAGAAACTCCGTCTCCTCCTCCATTTCCATTTCAGGGATGGTGTTTTTCGGAGAAGGCTGTGGGGAAAGCATTTCCCATTCATTGTCATGAGTGACTGTCTGCAACAGAACGGCTTCTGAACCAGCCTGGTTTTGGCTCTTACTCATCTCTGATTGGTTGCCAAGACCAAAGGCTTCCTCTACCGCTAAAGAATCCATAGGCTTCATTTCTTCTGGAACCTGCATTTGGGAACTGTCGTCCAAGGTAAAGGCTGGCTGCACAGTCTTGTCATCTTCTTGAGGCGACGAGTCATTAGTTTCTGATGATAGTTTAGCAGCCTTATCATGGCTCAAGACCATCCAACTTGGATCTTGCCCTGGGCTTTCCAGAGGTGATCTCTTATCATCTGTTAAAGCTAGTCTCTCCACAGGGTGAGGGCTTGTCTCATTGATGGAGTTTGACTGGCATGTATCAGGAGAGCTTGCTAACGGAGCGCCTGGCAGTTCCATATCTTGGGCATCTCTATGAAATTCTTCCAAATCAGGCATGCTGTCTCTTGCTTCACTGGCATCTGTCTTCGGGGATAAATTCCCGTCATGGTTTACCAGTATATAATCCATGTGTAGCACATGATGATCATTCTTCTCTAAGCACTTTTCTTCTTCATATTCAAATTTGGTCTCTTTGGGTTCTTCATCAGGAATGATGTTCTCATCTCCCAACTGTAAAATCCTCTTGCTGACACCTAGAGGTGAAAGATAAAGGTGAGAAGGGCAGAGCACATGATTTTGTGAACACCGTATGTGTTGGGGTTTGTGATCATTAAAAATGTTATGTCTGAAAGAGAATCTTTATTTAAGGAATTTAAGGAATCTTTATTTGGCAGAGCTATGCCACTTGATCTCACATTCTCAGGCATCATATATGCCATGAATACCATGGCAACAACACAGGATTTGTCTTAGATGCACATCACAAATTTAATTGGTGCCTCCCCACTCACATTGGTAGGAAGCATGTTTCACAAATGCGAAGTGAATAAAAACAGCAAGAGTGGGAAGTTACTTACCATCTCCTGGTCCTATGTCTCCACCTACTGGTACTGCTGTATTCTCTGTTTCTACCTCCCAGTCGATATTTGATGGGGACAAGACCGAGTTGTCAGTTCCTTCAGGTAAAGGATGTGACTCAGGGTCTTCATGAATGTGCAGTACCACCAGCTGGCGGCCAGGCTGGCTGTCCCCGGTGTCAGGGTGGTCTCCTTTGCTGCTTGGATCCGGAGGGGCAGAGAGCACCATCTCTGGGGCTTCACTTCCCAGGGACTCATCCTCTGATGCTGCGGCAGCTGCTGTGGATTCTGTGAGATAAGACAGATCGAAGGGAGGTGTGTACGGTGTATAAGGTGCCAGCGACTGCTTCAACGAGTCTTCTTCTAAGGGAGCATCTCCACCATAAACAAAGTGTTCAGGCTCTTTCGCTAAATCTTCATCCAAGGTTTGGCCCATGACGTCATATTCAAAATCACCCCATGATGCCTCAGATGAGCAGATATCTTGCTTCCCGGCATCCCCATCCGCTGACATTTCAGAGTTGCCTTCTGATAAGGTCAATTTACTCATGTCATCGATGGTTCCTGTGGATGTGTTGAGAGCCGAGGCTTTGCTGAAACTGTGGTCAAAAGCAGCGTCACTAACATCCAGACAAGCGTCTGAGGCTGGCGAAGCCCCACGAACCACGGCAAGAGCCTCGCTAGCCAGTGATTGCTCACACTCCAATAAGGCCCCTGCATTTTCCTGGCCTTCCACAGAAAAGTCCTCGGCTGTCCAAGAGCTACTGATTTTTATTACTGGTTCTGGGTGACTTACAAAAATGCTGTCCCCCACCTTTTCCATTGTTGGGACTGTTGCATCAACAGCTTCCAAAGTTTGTGATCTCTCCGTGTCGGCTTTTTCTCCAGATGTTGTTACCCTGGTATTGTTTTCATCATGTATTTCAGAAGATTCAGGAGAACTTGCTAGAGAAGTAGGCTGAGATGCTTCATCGGCACCTGCTGGCTCAGTAACTGGAGGCAAGGAGACTGTGTTTTCAGGACACAGTTCTGAGTTTGATGGAACATATTCCTCCTCAGGCTCCTCATCAAGTTCTTGGTCTGTCTTTGGCTTGGTGACATAGAGCTCGCTGGGCTCCCCTTCAACCCCCATTGCATCCTGGGCCTGCTTGCTATCAGACTCATTATATATATCAGGGCTGCCGGAAGCCTGGGAAGGGCAGTATGTCAGGATATCGGGATTCTCACCCTCTGCTTTCAGACTGAAGGACTGCTTGACATCCACCCACACATCAGGTGATGCTGAGGTCAGCTGTCCACTTTCTTGGAAACTGCCATGTAGAATATCAGGAGTAAAGGTGCCTTGGGGCTTCTCACCGGGAGAAGAGCCTTCCTGTTCAGAGCCAGACATTTCCATTAACTGGGTGGAAGACTGGACAGCAGGAAAATATTCTAAGGCAAGGTTTGACTTAGTCTTCCAACTGAGGTAAGAGTTTTCTTGTTCCCACCAATTGGTTTCTTGATGTTTGGTGGCTGGAACATTGGATATAATGGATGTATTTTCATCTGCGTGAGCCAATGTTGGGTCAGGCTGATCCCAGGTAGACTGCACTGGATTCTGACACTGCTCCTGGGTAGGTGTTTCAGACTTGAGCTCATCACCAGAGAAGGACACAGAACCTTGCTCTCTTGAATTGTTTTCTTTAACTTGGTCGAATGCCACAAGTTCGTTATGCTGATCAGTTTCTGGATCTGATTGCTTTGGTTGTATGTTCCAAAACTGCTTGTGGGAGTTATCCCCACTACTATCCAGAAAGGGTGACTCTTGCTTATCACTGAAAGGACTAGCACAGTGCACTGCCATAGACTCCGCATCACCCTGAATGGGGACACCCCAGGGACCCACGTTTTGGTACTCTGAAGATTTACTCTCTATAACATCACTTGAGTTAGACAGATCCCTTTCAAATGCACTTGCAACTTGTCGGCCTTCCTGCGGGGAAGTATTCCACCACTCAGTACTCTCTGTCGAGAAGCCAAGCATTTCCATCTTAGAACAGTTTTCATTCCTGGGTTCCATCTCAGGAGCTGTTTGCCATATGGTATCTGCCATCTTTCCTGTCTCTGGAGAGGGCACCTTATCCTTATCCACTGTTGGCACATGCATTTCAGCGTCCTTGAGTGGGGAAAAATCCCAGTGCTCAAGGCTGCTTTGCTGACTGTCACAGAGTGCATTTAATTTGTTCTCATTTCCAGCTGCTTCTGAACTATCCTCAGACTTGGAATCAGCAGTGATCAAGAACCTTCTGGATTCACTCAATGATCTCCAAGCTCCAGAATCGTGCGGACTAAACTGGCTAAGGGTCTCTCTCTCCAATGACTCTTCATCATCTCTATTATCATCATCAGACTCTGAACTTGGGGAAATGGCCTTGGTATTCTCTGACTGCACAGTTCCAGAATTCTCATTTTGTTCATTTTGGTCCTGACCATGAATCACTAAATTTCTTTCCTGAAATGTGTCTGGGGGTTCAGAACATTTGCCTGTTTCAGGGCTGGATAGAGAGGAAATGGCATCCCCATCTACTGGGTCATTCCAAACTTCTAAAAATTCAGAAGTTTTCTGATCGACATTCTGTTGAAATCTTTCCATTCTGTCTTTCTCCAGGTTCTTTATTCCAGTAATTACTTCCACTTGGCCATCAGTTGCATTTATTTCATTATGATCCCAATTGCCTTGATTTTCTTTCTGATGCTCAGCACTGAGTTCATGGTCCCAGGAGGGTTGTGTAGCTGGAGAATCATTTAAGCATGGACTTGACGCACTTGAATGTGTACACTCACTAGAAATACTGTATCTGTCATCATTTCCAGTTGAACTGGTTCCTGGAATGTTGGTCTCAGTACACGGAACTTGAAGATTCTTAGTGGTCTCTGAACTTGTGCCAATGGTCTGCTGCTCTTCCCTGTCTGTAGAGACATCCCAAACTGGGGGGCTTGGGGGACACGGCTGTGGTGACACAGGGCTCCCTGTCTCTGGTTCCATCATATTGCATGTTTCAGTTTTCTCAAGAGCCATTTCCAGTGAGTCGGTGCTTATTGTTAAGTCCCATGTTCCTGAAATTTCAGTGGGATTTCTGGGACTGGCGAGGCGCTCTTCTTCGCAGGTCTCTTGTATCTGCAGGTGGTTTGGGGACTGACCTATTTGCTCATCACACAGGTCCGAATTGAAAGATTCTTTCTCAGGCTCTAAGACTTGCAGGGGTTCTTCTGACTGAGGACTGGTTGGAACCGAACGGGAGTGGATTCTTTCTGACTCATCGTTGGTTCCTTGATATTCAGATGAGTCTGGAGAAAAGTCTTCTTGGCCAT
This sequence comes from Sorex fumeus, assembly GCF_029834395.1. Classification (NCBI taxonomy): domain Eukaryota; kingdom Metazoa; phylum Chordata; class Mammalia; order Eulipotyphla; family Soricidae; genus Sorex; species Sorex fumeus. The sequence continues at coordinate 5,917,973 of NW_026606095.1, read as the reverse complement.
GTGGTTCAATTCCAGATATCATGAGGTCGCTAGCCATCACCTCCTTCTCACCCCTCTCAGAAGTCCCTTGCATTTCCTTTTGAACTTCACTTTGTACATTGCTCAGATCATTCCATGGATCTGAGGGTGCAAAATGCCCTGGATTGGCCATCGTGGTCATAACAGATGTAGAATCTTGTGGCAAGACCCCACTGCATGTGTCCTGTGTGTTGGGACCAGGTGTAAATGCTCCTAATCCACTGACCTCAGAGGTTTCTGGCACTTCTGACAGACTGTCACCCTCAACTTCTGACGAGTGCGGACTGTCAAGAGGTGGATTGCCTTGCTCTGAGTCTGCAATATACAACGGCCCTGAGAATATTGATGATGACATATTCTCTCTCATGACAGAATCCCAGATGCTGTTTGCAATGAGCTGCCCGCTCTTCTCATGGGGCAGGGGACAGCCAGCAGGAGCAGAATCCCTGCCATGCTTAGAAGGGGCAGGGCTTTCCCAATCCACTTGGTCTGACTCCTGGTATTCCACACCCCAGGGTTCTAGCTGTTTCACTGAAAATCTGGTTTCCGGCTCGACACTGTCAGCTATGTATCCTTGGGTCTGACCTTCTCCTGGCACCAGCACGCCACCACTACTATCATCCCAGTCCAAATCATTATCCATATCAGAGATGGTGGCTGTGGACTGGGTGTCCTCCAGAACCATTCCATTCCAAGACTCCAGGGAGTCAGGGGCTGCGTGTCGGGAGTTGGTGCTGCTTTGCAGAAGTGCGAGCTGGCGGTTGGTCTCACTGCCAAGCCGCATGAGGCCCGGGTCATCGTAACTTGCCTGATGGCTTTGCTCCAGCATCTTTTCTGAGGAGCTGTCTTTGTCAGCTGTGGACTCTGTCTCAAGTAAACCCTCACCCAGAGTACAACCAGCATTCACGTCAGGACTGGTCTCTGTGGGAGGTGAAGCCCACATCTCTAAGGCCCCGGGATCTGAGCTAATTCGAGGTCTGGGTGGCTGCTGAGGAGATTGAGGGGGGTCTTTAGCCGTCTCTGCAGGAGTCTCCATAGCACTTGCTGCCACACCTCCCACTTTACCAAATGGTTTATTTTCTGATTCTTTGTCTTCTCCAGCAAATGTCGGTGACGTATAAGAGTCAGAGGTGGAGTAATTGGTATCCAAGGGGGAAGGCACTGAATCTTCCCCAAGGTTGGATGCACTGTAGTCAGAACATTTGTATGCTAAAAAGGAATCTTCCCAAGGAGCTAGGACGTCTGACTCTCCTTTCTTGATATTTTCCTCAAAAAAGTTCCAGGAATCCACCGTTTCATATGCATCCCCCCTCATTTTTTTAACTACTGTGCTCTTCCGCTCTGGCTCGATCAACTTAGAACTAGTCCAGCCATGATCCCGATTAGACTTGGGACTTCCAGATCCTACAATGTTATTTCTGGAGTCGTGGTTATTCTCATCCCAGATGTCTGGAGTTGCTTCTCTACTTGCTTCACTGGGTGAATTATCCCCTAGGTCTTCGGAAGGAAAAGAAAACCCACTTTTGGTCAAGGCCCACTCATTCAGGTCCCTCACAGAAGGTGCCTCGTTATTTGTTGGGTGCAGATTCCAGGTATTTTTCAAAGCATCAGTGTCTTCGTCCTTACTAAGTGCACTCCAGGCTGGGAAGGATGCTGCAGCAGCTGGTTGGTCGTGGTCTGGGAGCTTTCCCCAGGGCTCCGGCATAGCTGTGGGAGAGCCATTGGAACACCACAGAGCTGCAAAGTCTTCTATCAAGTGGTTTGTTGCCTGCGATGCATTCAGCAAATGCGATTTCTCAGCTGGCAGATTCTGACGCTGGTAAATGGCTTCGTTTTGGTCCTGTACTGAATTGCTATCCAATCCAGACTGACCCAAGTCGGACTCCTGTTGAGTTGACTTTGGGAATTCAAGACTCTTTGGTTCAAATATAGACTCGGAGGCTCTCCTCTCCAGTGGGTTTGGCTTATGATCTCTCCATGATTCAGGATTCTGGAAGACAGACTCCTGTTGGCTGGAACTCCATGCATCTGCAATGTTTCTAGAATCAATTTCCAAACCACCCCACCAACTGCTGCATCGTGCACGTGTCTGCGGTGGCCCTGTGTGAGCTGTCGTGTTATTTGCTTTGGGAGCCAGATCATTTGCAAACAGTACAGCCGGCTCTTCATTGGTTGGTGAACTTTCTACAAAGCTGTTCATGGGCGTTGGCGGAATCCTCTTCCCACTGTTTCCTAGTCTTTCTGGTGAAGAAGATTCATCTTCCATAAAGCCCATCAGGTTCAAATTTCTTTCAGAATTATTCCCGGGGCTTTCATCTCTCTCGACAAAGTCCTCATCAAATTCCACAGGGCTATCTTTGCCATCCCCTGACAAAAGCGAGCTGGATGAATAATTGGATGTGTTGATCCCTACCCCACTGAGTCCTTTCGGTCCATGGAGGAGCTGTCCCTCTGAAGAATCACTGTTAGGGAAGAAGTCATCTGCTGGGGAGTAGTCTGCAGAATGGGAAGATGGTTGAGACTGCCCAGAGACCATGGGCGCTGGGTCAAAGTTGAAGAGGTCAAAGTGTTCAATGTGTTCTCCAGATCTGGCATGCTCCTCTGCGACTACCCCTTCAGGAATTGGACTATAGGAGTCGAACCCGGGGAAGAGGTTGTGATGAGGGCCAGCACCTTCTCCCACTGGACTGTCATCACTGAGGAATACTGAGCTCTCTTTAGATGAACGGCTACTCCTAATGGTGGCCAGTCCACTATCTGGACTAACAAGGTCGATGTTGACATCCACCTGAGCTTGGTTCGAATCATTGAGATCTGGTGGGTTTTCTATGAAATTTACAGAGCAAGGCTGAGGCTCTATGTCAGAACCGTACAGCTCCATGATACCAGAAGAGCCCTGGGAGAGTGGGGCACTCCCTGCCACAGCTTCTGTTGAGGACGTCCGGCTGTTGGAGACCATCTCTGGACACCTCCTATTGATGACTTCCTTGACAAGGAGAACCACTTGGTCACAAGTCACTGAAGGATTCTCCTGCTGGTATACCAGGATCTCATCACAGCCACATTCAAAGGGTTCCAGCTCCAGGCACGGATTCTGGCACTCCTCCAGTTCACAACAAATCTGTTGGGATAGAGAGCACAGAGATTTTTGTAAGGTATGGTGCTTTGCAATTTTTTTCTTTTCTTTTGTTTTTTGGCAGGAGGAGGGGGGTTGGTTTGAGCTGCATCAGGAGGTGCTGAGACTTACTCCTGGCTCTGTACTCAGGAATCACTCCTGGAGGTCCAGGAACTGTATGGGGTCTCAGGAATCAAACCTGTGTCGGCATATGCAAAGTAAATGCCCTACTATCTATTTATCATCTCTTCAGCCCCAACAATTTGTCTTTCCTGATTTTTCTTAACATGATGTTATCTATGTTCATTCATCTATTTTAAATATTAACTAACTAACTAATTAATTTGATTTGGGAGAAGCCACATCCTGTGATTCTTCAGGAGCTACTCCTGGTTCCATGCTCAGGGATCATTCTTGGTTGTCCTTAGGGGACCAGGAAGTACTGGGGTCAAATTTGGCTTTGAATGCAAGGATTGTGATCCAGCTCATTGGGCTATATCTCTAGCATTCAGCTAAAAGAACTTAAGCAACAGAAACTTTTACAATGAAAACTTGAGATATTCTACATCATGTGCCAACTGCTCTTTCTCTAATCCATTCAACTTATTATACATTTAACTCAAAAAATTAAGCCATATTTTCTGGCTTCTGAAAGTGAAGGTAGAGAGATCTGAAACCATGAATTTGAAATTCATTTTTGGTGTTTTAAGACATCATTTTCCAATAGGAATGAAACATACATTTGTAAAAAACAGAAACAATGCTAGTTTCTGAAAGAAGGAGCGAAAAAGTTTTTTAGGATAAGACAAATCAGAACTTTTGAGGGATTAAGAGAAAAAACTTGTTAAGAAGCATGCATACAGGATGTACTTTAAGTTCCTACAATTTCATAAAGCAGAGGAGGAAGTAGAAAGGAAAAATCAGTATCTGGGCAGAGCTTTTCAGGGGCACTTGGACCCTGGCAGCTTCTTCCCACTTAATTTCAAGAAGTTTTATGGATATTTTGCACACACTAAGCCTTTGAACTAGGATGGTGACAAAATAAAAAAGTACAGAGCTTTCAGAGATATTAATAATTATAAATAACATCAATGACTCACTTTCATATGGCAGTCACATTTATGTATACCTTATCCCCTTTAATAGTTCTATAGAATAAGGATTATTTTGTCTATTTTTTATCTTTGTTGTTTGTTTGGGGTCATACCCAGTGATGCTGGGGGTGGGGTGGGGCTGTCCCTGGAAGTGCTTGAGGAACTATGTGGTTTTGGGGACTAAATGCAAGGTTCCATTTTACTGTACTCTATCTCTTTGAGCCAGCCCTCTGACCTGGGACAGAGATTTAAATACACACATATAATTAGCAGCTATTTAATATGATTTAAATACACACATATATACATTAGAAGCTACATATACAAGTAGATGCTAATACAATCTCATGAAAAGGAAGAAGAAAGGGGATTTTGTAGCATCCATCAGAATCATAAATTCATATTTCCTTTGTTATAACAATTCTATTCTAGAATATTAGTTAGGCACTTCTTAACACTGTCTCACTCAACAATGAACCACATATATATGAGTGGTCCCAATAGGCCACAGCACACAGAGCAGGTGTGTGGTCGGTGGAACCATCTGAATTTGTACAATGACATGCTTTGATTGATGTTCAAACAATGATGAAGTGGGGGCACAAAATTCCAGTGCAATGGCAGTGGTGATGCCTAGATCCCCTGTGTTCATGGAAGGTCTTCTACCTACACCCCCAATGCCAACTCCCACACATGGAAAAAAAATTAAGTTGTAGAAAAAAAATTGATCAAGAATTTTTTTAGCTACTTGGGCTGGAGTGATAGCACAGCGGTAGGGCATTTGCCTTGCACGCAGCCAACATGGCCAACCCGAGTTCGATTCCTCCGCCCCTCTCGGAGAGCCTGGCAAGCTACTGAGAGTGTCTTGCCCGCATGGTAGAGCCTGGCAAGCTCCCCGTGACGTATTTGATATGCCAAAAACAGTAACAACAAAGTCTCCAATGGAGACGTTACTGGGCCCGCTCGAGCAAATCGACGAACAACAGGAGGGCCTTTACCTTTACCTTTACCTTTACCTTTACTTGGGGTACAATGATCATTAGCAAGGAAAGATTAATGATGAAACCTATCTATATGACATCCTTGTTACAAAACCTAAATGTCCCCATGTTGATTATTGAACAGCCTGGTTTTACATACCAGTGATCTATTTTGTTAGTACTATCTCCCTTTATCATACTGAAGGTAAAATAATCTTTGCCTGTTACTACTAGGTAATGGCACTAAAATATAAAAGTCATCAAAGGAAGACTTGGATACATTTGGGTGAGGAAAATAATGCTCTTCCTCTGATGGGTTCCATTTAGAAGTGCAACACTTACAGGGTTCTACTGAAATACCCAGCACTAGAGCTCTTAATTCAGAAGTTTGTCTCAGATCCGCATTCTTATGTCACTGGGCCACTGCCCCCTTCCACAGTGGTTCTCCATACCAGCAGGTAGGACACAGTGAAATGTGACTGTGGCAACAGCAAGCTCTTACCTGACCACACAGTTCTATGTTCTCAGAGTACACAGCAATCTGTCTTCGTGGTTGCTGTTCGTCTGACAGGAAGCCAGCTAAGAGGAGGAGGACATCAAAGCCAAACTTGTCTGCAAATGCCTTCAGATCACTGGCGATGCTGTGGAACATGCAGTTCTGAAAGAGCAGGAAACTTGCGATTAATGCCAGACCATCCCTCACTGGACAATTACAAACACGTCTACTCCAAGGAGTCCTACCATTGATATTCCTATATGTCAATAACATAAACAGTATGGATTGAGAATGTTTGGAAACATTTGTGCTCTTACTTAAAATATAAATCTGCTACCTATGTTCATTGAAGTGATATTTACAATACCCAAAATATGGAAACGATCCAAATGTTCAATAAAGGACAAGTGCATAAAGAAGATGTTGCTCATGCACAATGGAATACAATTTAGCTATAAGGAAAATTATAAAGGTAAAAAGGTAAAGGCCCTCCTGTTGATCATCGATTTGCGCAAGCGGGCCCAGTAACGTCTCCATTGGAGACTTTGTTGTTACTGTGTCTGGCATATCGAATACTCTCGGTAGCTTGCCGGGCTCTCCGAGAGGGGCGGAGGAATCGAACTCGGGTCGGCCATGTTGGCTGCGTGCAAGGCAGACGCCCTACCCGCTGTGCTATTGCTCCAGCATAAATAAAGGAAAAAATAAAGGAAAAAAAAAGGAAAATTATAATCTGGCATATAAACAATGGAATACCACTTAGCTATAAAAGATATAATCTTGCCTTTTGCTGCAATGCGGATAAAGCTAGATAGTGTCACATTAAATGAAGTAAGTTAGAGGGAGAAGAACAGATACCAGATGACCTCACTTCTGGGCAGTCTATAGAGAAACTAGTGATAGCAAACACTTGGACTTAGACTGAAGAAATTAGGTCACCAAGCAGTGTGTGAGGGGCTGGGGGAAGTGGGTTAAAAATAACATTGGGACACTGTAGGAGGGTCTTTGGCACTTTAGTGGCAGTAAAGGTACAGTGGTTTTGTACATCAAAAGCATAAACATCAACACTACTGTAACCATACCGCCTCAACTTCAGTGAAAATAAAAACAGAAAGTGCAAAGTCCTACTTAAAAAGAAAGAAAAAGGGAAAAAATACACAACAAACTCACTTTGTTCAAACCTGTACTGCCTCAGAAACAACTGTGTTTTGTTCTGTTTGATTTCTTGAACCAAGAAAGGATGTTGTTTTTGCCATTATTAGTAAGAAAGATTTGGATAAGGGACAAACATCTTAAATTTTTTGGGTGGGGCTTATACTCAGCGTTGCTCAGGACTTACTTCTGGCTCTGCAATCAGGGATTACATTTGGTGGGGTTGGGGGACATAGAGGGGATTGAATGAACCAGGGTATCGAATGAACCAGGGCGGGCGGCTGAGTGCATGGCAAGCTCCCTACCTCTTGTACTATTGCTTGGGCCCAGGGACAAACAATTTTCCTAAAATGTTTGTTAAAACATTGCATTTGCAAAAAAGTACATTCTTATTATTCATAGACTACATAAATGTCAACTGACCATTTTCACTGGAAAATCTATGAGAAAATCTTCTTTTCTATAAATACACTCTAATATTATTAACTCCAAACATAATTCCCAAGGATGAATAAGGCTGAGTTGACCAAGTGTTTCTAATCCCATTGTAAAAGTTCAGAATATCTGTATTAGGGAGAATGTCAGATGTGTTTGCTCTATGTAACAATGTAAGGAAAATGCCTAATTACAGAAAAGCATCCACTACAACAGAGCTTTGGGATCTTTGGCTCACAGTAGCCACAGATATATGCTGGTTATTTTTATGTTTACTAACTGCATGAGAACCATTTATTGCCATGATTATTTCTCTTCCTTAAAAAATAGTGAAGACCACAAATTTGTCCAAAGCATAATACAAAGCATATGCTTTTCGCTCAAGAAATGCTTGTTGAATGACTTCAGAGATATATTCACAAAATTAATCTGTTATGCAGAAAACTATTATAAATATGTATAGTACAAACACATGTATGCCTGTCATAATACATATGATTATCACATATCATTAATCACCAGTCTACTGTGCTACACAACAAAAGTTACTGACACATACTCAAGACAGAAAAGATTCTATGACATTTTGTCTTCTGATGCAAAGCCATCAGATTACATATCATATTATATCTACTTCTGTTAAAATAATATAGAAAAATGAAATTTTATGGCAAATGAAGTGGAAGTGCTTCTCTTTACCTGCCAGGAGTGGTTGTGGAAAGTTCAATGCATTTGGTTACAGATTTCTTCCAAACCCAGGTTAATGGGACTATTCTTCAAAACCTGTGGATTTGGCATTGTGACTTAGCCACTTAAGAGGGTCTTCAAACAAGCATTCTGCAATTCTGCTGGATTCAATCTCAATGTCTGAGGGGTCCCTGTGAGGTATTAGACTCTTGGCATAAAAGGGACCCAGTTCTTGGAAGCTCCCCCACTTCAAGCTTGTCTTATCTTCCTGCGATCACCACAGGAGAGTTCATAAAAGCTGCAGTATTATTTCTGATCAATACTGTACTACCTTGGTAATAAAAAAGTATCAAGTTCAAATAATTCCTCAATCATATTTTGAAAATGCCCACTTTCTGCTTTCATGCTTTTATTTATTGTCCTAGGGACATAATAATAATATTTACATAGGTGCTAAAATTAATTCACCTATAAATAGAAACAGATATTCAGGAGATATTAATTTAGTCAGTCCTCATGTTAAAAAATTGTGCCTTCAACAGCTACAATTATTTCAAATGATCCTTCATGATATCCATTAAGAACATAAATGTAGAGATTTCTGCCACTGTGAGGTATGAAAGAAGATAAAGTCTCCAAGGAATCTAAGGATGGATAACAAGGACCTAAATCTTGGCACCAGTGATTGAAGGCTTTGGCCAAGATTACAAATTTCTTTTCAAGTTTTTTCATTGTGTACAGAAAAGAGACAAGTATATTTTTATTTTTAATATATTTAATTATTTTATACTGGGAGCCTTCCAAGTGATCCTCAGAGGGCCCAGGATTCCCCAGTAATCCTCAGCCAGCTGGACCTGAGGTTCAGTCTAGAATTTGAGGATGTGGTGCTGCAGTGTTGGGGTTATCTGGGCCATTCAACTTGGGTTCTATAGTGCCCTGTGTTGTCTGTCCATCCTAATGGTGCTTTCAGACCTCCAGACCTGCAGCTGTGGACCATGTGGCATCAGAAATCGAACTGAAGTCAGCTATATGGCAAGTGCCTGCACTCCTAAATTCATGAAAATTCTAAATTTTGTTTTTAGCTTTGGGGCAAAAAAAAAAGTAAGAAAAGCACAGCATATAGTGCTCAGCTCTCTTTTCAGGGAAGGTTTGGGGGACCATATGGGGTGCCAGGGATCAAACACAGATCAACAGTGTGCAAGGCAAGGGCCCCACCCTATGTATTCTCTCTCTCAGGTTATCCTTATGATCAAGCTCTTTTTGGGTAACACTCTATCCATTTTTCCTCTGGATGGCCCCAAACTCCAGATCGAGTGAATTATTGACCAAACTAAGATCTATGTGAACCACTTAGCATGCTAAGGGGGTAAAAAACTTAAGATTTGAGTGCGATCCTCAGAGTCAACATTTATGCCCTCTCTATACTAATGAAAAGGTCTAAACCTGATTCAGTCTTATTGGTGTTGAGATAATGTCAAGAGTTTCCTTTTCAAACACTCAAACAAGGGAATGAGTGAGATTCCTCAAAAATCCGGGGGACAGAGCATATTTGTTCTGCTTTTATGCCGGTGCTGTTTGTATAGAAGATAATTTATTATTGTCTTCTAGCTATGCAGGAATTATGTGCTGCTCTGGCTCTTATGTTGCTGACAAGCTACACTGGCCCTGAATAAACAGTACTTCATCATCAACACAACCCAACTGGAGATACAGGTTGGGATTTTATTCCCTCCATCTGCCTTCTACCTGATAAATTACTGTTTTAGTTAGATGTATACAAATACTATTAGTTAATATGCTCAAATATATTCAAAATAACCCCCACTATAAGATATCATTATATACATGGAATATCTGTGTGTGTGTGTGCGTGTGCACGTGTGTATGCTTAAGGTTTAGAAAATAAAGGGATCCTACCTTAATTTACAACCTCTACCTGAACAATCCTCCACATTTAAAATATGAGCCTAGATTAAGAAGATTGTGTGGGATAGAGGAAGTTGCATTACCAATCATTGCAACAGGAAAGTGCCTGGCAAAAATTTAGACAATTCCTAGGTGAAGAGCTTGGGGCCCTAAAATGAGCCCTGAGAATTATGAGGACAAAGAGAAAAAATAGAAAAAAAATAGAAAAGCATTGACTTCACTTCAACTCTCAAAGAAGCTAAGAGCAGGGAAGAGATTGTGACCACTGTATCTATCACATTTGAAGCTCATTCAGTCAGATGCAGTAGAATGGGTTTCATTCTCCCATAAAATTCCATTTTAGTTATTATTCCATTGCTTTGAAGAGACAGTCCTTCGTGCCATATGTTGATAGCTAGAGCAAGTCACATAAAACAAAAGCGATCTTAGATAAGGTAGGGCCATAAGTCTGACAGGCAGAATTCAGAAGACAGGCAGAATTCAGAAGACAATGGAATTGTCTTCTGAATTCTGCCTGTCAGACTTATGGCCCTATCATTCCAATCAATCTGCTTTGAGATTACGTGAAAAAACTACCAGCTACTGGCAAGTTACCAAACCCCCAAATCAACTTCGTGCTCTTACTATATTTTTCACTGAAGCATTTCAAGGACCCCTTCATCTTCCTGAAATGCTTCATTCCTTTACTTTCCTGATTTGACCCTCTCCTTGCTTTTGATTCCTCTTCCTTATTCAACTTCCAAGGGTCAGTGCTCCAGATTTTGTGTTTTCTTTTCCATATGTTCTCCTTCATGGTGTCATCCAGTCACACACTGTCAAGGCATTGATCTGCCTGTGTCAACCAAATCTATAGCCATTTGAGCTCAATCACATCTATCCATATGATATTCCACATGTATACCTTTGAAATTAACTGTTATCACTTCTATCTCTGATTCCTCGATCATATTTGCATTAAAAGCGCTCAGTATTCAAGCCAAGTATCTAGGAATTATTCTTGATTCCTTTACACCTTTGTCATCCAATAGCAAAACCATTTGTTAATCCTGTTCACTTTCCTTCTAGGACATAACTTAGGTCCTGACACTTGCTTCTCTCTCTTGATCACTACGCTACGGAGGTTACCACTATCTCCTCCTTGAGTTTCAGTGACAGCCTCCATGCTGGTTTTCCTGCAGCCTTTTTTATTTCCTTATAATAACTTCTCCATCCAGCGAGCACATTTAAAAAATGTCACAAATTCATCACTCCTCTGTTTAACACCCATTCAATTTATCTCTGCTGGGCCAATGGCATTGAAGATGACTCTAGATCCAACATCATGAAGCGTTTACCTATATTTTCCTGAGTATGCTTTTTAGATTTTGGCATAATGTCTATGTTCATTCTGAGCTAACTTTTGTGCATAGTGTGAGAAAAGGGTCTGAGTTCTATTTTGAGAAACATGTGACTGACCAGTTTTCCTAGCACCATTCGTTGAATAGGCGTTCCTTACTTTATTTCATACCCCTGGCTCTGTTAAAATTCAAAGATCAAATTACCATTTATCTCTGGGCTTTCAATTATATCCTACTGGTCTGAGAATCTACTGTTATGCCAGTATCACACTGTCTTGATTACTATGAATTTATAGCATAATTTGAAGTTGGAAAAAGAGAAGTCTCCCTCTTCTTTTATCCTAGGATTGCTTTGGCTATTCATGGGTTTCATAACTACATATACATATAAGCATCATTTGGTCTGTGTCTTTTAAAAATAATATTGTCAGGGGCTAGAATAACAGTACAGGGGGCAGGGCTCTTGCCCTGCATGCCACAAGCCTCAGTTTCATTCCTGGCATGCTGTATGGTCACCCACACACCATCAGGAGTAATTCCTGTGTGCAGAGCCAGGAGTAAACCCTGAGTATCACTGGGTCTGGCCCCCAAACCATGCCTCCCCAAATATATCAAGTACTCCGGCCAGAAATTGTGATGTCCTGTTCCAGTGCTCCCTGACTGATCCAGTGCTTCCTGAAATTTATTGGACTATTAATAGCTACTCCCCTGGGACTCATCGCTGCAAACAGTACTGATGCTGTTACAGGAACACCTCTTCAGTTTTGATCCAGACACTTCATTTCTTCAGAATGGGATTAAATGACTATCATCATGGTGACTCTCATCACCCCTGGACAATTCAAGACAATTGGACGCTTTACTACAAGCACTGCTCTGGGTCCAGGGTTGGACTGAAATCTCACTACAACTAATGAGACTGTTTTGTATTTGGAATTGTTCCTTTGTTTCAAATTTTGTGTTTTTGTAAAGAGAAAAAGGGGGAGATGTAGGATAACACTGTTTTGTCCTTCTTGCATAACCTCAGGTAGTTTAGGTATATTGGCTTGCTCCCATCACAGTGCTCCAATTCCTGTGTGTTTATTTGTAACTTCTTTCTTTGTGCTCTGTTGACTTGTAAATATTGTTTTTCAATTCTCCCTAAGTCCTTTGCATAGTTTATTCAGAGCAATGTCCTTTTTGTATGAACACAAGAAGACAGTAAATGCTATGCTTTTGTAATGTGACTCTCAGTGACATTTCCCTCCTGGGCATCTGTTCTCTCACCTAAGCCTCAGCTGCCTTTCTTAGCAACCCCCAAAGCAGGGTCCCAACGAGGGACTGGATGGAACCAGGGCAAGGGGTAAGCTATGTGCTACCCTAGCATCGAGATGGGCCTGGCCAAAGCCCCATAATGCTTAACAATAAATTAAGAGGTTGGTCATGGACAAATGCTGTCATGATCCAAAAAGTAATAACTAGATTTGGACCGTGCTAGGGTTAGGAATGATTAATCTGGCCTGAGCGCTGTAGGCTGAGTCTGTGGCAAGAAGCTCCCAGGAGAGCTGCTCTACAAGTCAGTGTTATCTCTTACTGTGTCCATATAAAAATAACTAGTATTGAGATGCTGATAGAGTTATTGGACTAGGGAAAAGAGAAAAACACCTTAAGGGGTATATTGCCCCTGGGCAGTCAGGAAGGGCTTTGGAATACCTTTTAGGTGGTATTCCCTTTGAACTTGGTGGGCCCTCAAGAAGGGCTTTCTTATGTTGATTTGGCTACCTGACTGGGTGCAGTGTCAGCCTGGAGAGATAAGGGAGCAGTGTGAGACTAGAATGTGAGGCTCAGAGAGATTGGGGAGGGCACATGGTAAGAATGGAATAAATGGCAGCTGGTCAATCAACCGGCTTGGCCCTCATCTCCTCCTCCGCCATCTGCCCCATGTCCCGGGCTGCCCTGGCTGGGCGAGTGGCCTCGGGCCCCCAAACCCAGGCGTCTAGGGGAAGAGCCATTGGGACCTCTCCCTGGCCACCCCTTAAAGAGTTTATGCAGGCATTTTTTATAGGAATTCATTGACTCTTTTTATTACTTTGGGTAGAATTGTCATATTGACTATAGAAATCTTGCTGAGACAACAGTAGAGGGAAATAGATGTGCGTGTGCATGCGTGTGTGTGTGGTATGCGTGTGTGTGGTATGCATGTGTATGTGTTGAGGGTGTGGTATTGGAATGTCCTATTCATAAAACCCTGTCATTGACAGTTATGTAAAATTGTAAATCATGTTGACTAAAATAAAAAAATAATTTTGAAAAAAAATGCACTCAAAAATTCTCCATACAATGATCATTATTTACTACTGTTTATTTCTGGGGTTTAGGGGGGTGGGATTCTAAGTAGTGCTCAGGGACCCAGAGACTGCTCCAGGCAGTACTCGGCTAACTAGACTGATAGTTTAGTGTTGTTCAGGTCAGGTGCTAACGGCCAGCTAGGCAGTCCTAGCAATGCTCAAGGCATCCAGGGCTACATCTGGTGGTGCCTGGTGGTTGTGTGACCAGGAACGGAACTAGAGAACTCGGATCACCTCCATGCTAGTTTTTCTTTCTTAAATAGAAACAGAAGTTTCATTGTCCTTGAGAGTAAAAATTCTTAAAATTAATCAGAAAATGGTAGACACAGAAGCTAGAAAAATAGCTGAATAACATAAAAAGGCCATTCACCATTGACATGCAAGTGGAAATTGAGTATCTACGCTTATTGATAATCATCTGAATAATAAAAATTTTTAATTTCTCTGTTTCCAATTATTGATAAATATTTCTGAATGCTTAATCTCAGATAATCTCAGGAACGTATTTTTAAAAGATAATCAAATTTGCACACAAAGATGTGGTCAAACCATTCAACAGATCAGATATTTGAATAATCAAAACACTGAAACACTCTTAAATGTCCAACAAAGAAGAAGTAATTCATTAAATTTTGTAAGTCACATAAAATAATATTGTTATTATAATTATATAAATATATAGAAGTGATAGCATAGTGGGTAGTGCGTTTTCCTTGCACACGGCCGACCCGGCCAACTGGAATTCAATTCCTCCGCCCCTCTCAGAGAGCCTGGCAAGCTAAGGAGAATATCTGCACAGAAAAGCCTGGTAAGCTACCCGTGACGTCTTCGATATGCAAAACACAATAACAACAAAGTCTCACAATGGAGACATTACTGGGCCCTGCTTGAGCAAATGGATGAACAATGGGAGGACAGTGCTACAGTGCTACAGTATTATAATAGTAAACTATCAAGTTAATAGCATTAAATTATACTATCAAAGTACATTTACTAATATAAGAAAGTACTCATTAAGTACTATTATAAAATAATTTTAATAATTACATCAAAATATAATTTAACGTCTATGTATATGTACACATGTATCCGTATGCAAATAAGATATAGTGAAATCTAAATACAGTAAGTTTATAATTGACATTGTCAATAGGTTGGAAATTGATTTTAGGTGAAAGGGCACAATCCTTGGGTTTTAGCATTGAACAATCTGCTCTGGTTGGCCGAGAGGAAAAAAAATAAAGGAAAACAGGTCCTCAAAAAGTACTGTTTTGTTTAATATCAGCTGGGATTGTTTTCTATTCATCAACTCCATGACAAAGCAATGCTGAAGAAAAATCAAAGTTATTCCAGCGTCTGCTGTACACAACAAACATTAAGTTGCCCTAATATTACATTACACAAATTGTGGATCCCAATTGCTAACCTAAAATTGTGTCTAATTGTGTCCTTGGTCCTCCCTCCAGTCTTCTTGGAGTTGGTTAGACATGAGGTTAGCTCCTTTTTCAGTCATTCATGAGTCTGGAGACTTGCATGTGTTTGACAGCCTCTCTGCACGACACTTGTATCCTCTGTGAATCTTTACTTCACAGGACTATCGTGCAGTTTAGTAACACACTGGAGGTCTGCCCCAGAACCTGGCATATGGTAGGTGGTAGATTTTCAGTCTCTTTCCTTCCCCGGTTCTTCAGCTATCAAAAGGTCATTGGAGCATATATGGAATCTTTATGATTCAGAGGAAGAATTTTGTGATTTCTTGACATTCATAATACAGTTTATTGTCTTAAATTTGATTATTATAGCTGCAAACTTTCTAAAGGCAATCACACGCATCCAAAAGTCAGACAAGCAATTCACTGTGCGTCTAAAGGTGAGCTGACAAAGTTAAAGCAAAGCACGTCATTTAAAAATGATGTAAGTAGGACAGAAAAATGGTGGCTAGGACATTATGTATCTTGTCAGCAAATTCTATATCCTCAATTCCAGGCTAGACTCAATGAATGTGGCTCTGTTTGCTACAACAAAATGACAATTTTACAAGCATACAAATATATAGAGTTTTCTCCTTCAGCTTAATCACTCTTGATAGCACATTCTCTCATTATTTCCACTATTTTGCACATCCATGGGACCAACAGTGTATTTTAGCCCCGTTGCCAATACTTTTTATTTTGGTACAAAATTTGTGCGGGGCTGTACACACAATGCCCAAATGGTCATCTCTCAAATTACAAGAGATAAATGAAGTCCATGAAATAAATCTTTGGCTAAACAAACCATTTTCTAATGTCACAAACAAGTTATTCTCAGATTTATTATGTCTGAAATCGTTTCCTTCATGAAGGAAATAGAGAAATGAAGTGAGTTTGTATGATCTCTAGATAGAATGATTGTGGATAAAAATCAAGACAAGATTAAAACAAAAGCTTGCACGGTTCACTTTTGAGAACAGCGAATCTTAAAAACACAGTTTGACAATGTATAACCACCTTGTAAGCACAGTGGCCGTGGACTGCTGAGTTACTAAAATTTAAAAGTATAGTTTGACATTTATATTCTGCATGGGTTTATTTCTAAACTTAAGACTATTTTTTTAATCAAGATATGGGAAAAATGCTGAGGTATGTACACAAATGCTCTAACTGAAAGCTTTATGATTTATGCTACCAAAATTTCATTATGATGTTTAAAATATTCAGCAATAATAAAGTCTGATAATTCTGACAGGAAAATGATTTATGAGAACACAAAATGCATAAATTAAGAGATTTTATTTATTCTGTTTTTCATATACTCTAATTGGTAAGCAAAGATATTTCCCATGTTTTACCAGATGTCATTTTTTAAAAGCTCTATTGTTCTTATTTTTATAAGCTAACCAAAGCATTTTAATGGTAAAAACTTCACTAGGTCTATTAAAAATTTATTGTACATCATGTTTTGAAAATTAAGACAGGATGCACCTATTATCATTATAAAGAGAGAGCCTTTCTGTAAAAATGAGTTCGTGAAAATTGATACTTCAGTGTAAAAGGGAATGTGTAAATCCATAGATATAAAGATATCAATATAATTTTATTTAAACTAATAACATTGCTTGACAAATTTCATGAAGCCCTTCTTCTGCATTAACACTAATGCGGAAGCAGGCAAAAATCATTCTGATAAAATTCTTTTCATTATCTCTTTTTATATGTATATAATTTAAGCGATCCTAGGGAGGTAGGTGATATCATCTCAGTTTGACGGTAGAAAAAGGCAGACTTTGGAAAGTTAAGGGTTTGAAGTCATAAAAATCAAGCATATGGAAATGGACTCAAACGCAGGTGGATCTGCCTTCAGAGGCAACATACTATGTTATCCTTGAATGAGAATACTTTTCTACCACCGCTGATGTTAATAATTAAATTATAGTTATAGTGGTAACAAAAATTTTTTTGCAATGCCATGTATTCAGTTTACTACTGATTCTACCTTGATATATGAACCATATCCTTGATTTTTAACAAATGCTTATACTAATGTGCTGTTTAAATTTTTTGATGATCGAAAATCATGTTTTAATATCCTGAGCTTCTCACCTTCTGTTGAACATATAAGTCAATTGATTATTAACTACCCATATGACCCTAATATTAAAAACTTGTAAAATTGCTCTAACAATTATTATGATATTCTTGCAGCAATGTGTTCTTTTACCAAAATGGGCAGGCCTATTCTACACAGAAAAGCGAGTGGGAGAATGGTATAATTCTGGTACCCAAGAATTATCCTTATAAGGATTTTTTTCTTCTGGTAGCTTAGACACACACACAAATGAAGGATTCCACTTCACCGGTATAGGTAAAAATCTCATCAACTAAGGATCTTTGCTCTCCTTCCGTCCAGAAGCATAGTGAAAATAAGAAACATAGATTGTAGGGGGCTGGAGCAATAGCACAGCAGGTAGGGCATCTCCCTTGCACGTGGCCAACCCGGGTTCAATTCCCAGCATCCCATATGGTCCCCTGAGCACCGCCAGGGGTGATTCCTGAGTGCAGAACCAGGAGTAACCCCTGTGCATTGCCGGGTGTGACTCAAAAAGCAAAAATAAATAAATAAATAAATTAAAAAACCCATAGATTTTAGGG
The DNA here is from genome assembly GCF_029834395.1 of Sorex fumeus. Lineage (NCBI taxonomy): Eukaryota > Metazoa > Chordata > Mammalia > Eulipotyphla > Soricidae > Sorex > Sorex fumeus. Next base: position 5,900,279 of record NW_026606095.1, on the reverse strand, counting down.
AAAAGATAGAAAACTGTTGTCACTTTTTAAAACTTCTAGATGGCATGCATTTAAATCAGAGGAACATACGGTATCACCATCATAGCACAAACAATCCTTTTAAAAAGGCAGAAAAGGCAAAACAAAGTCATCTGTAGAAGAATCACTTTAGAGCAAGCATACCTAAGTTTTAGAGAAGAAACTCTTAAAATATTTTTTAAAGCACCTACTCTTAAAGCACGCTGGGAAACATTCAATCCACAAAATTATGTGGTCTGGCACAGGTACATGTTGGAAAAGAAACCACATACATTTCTCATCAGCTACCTGCATACCATCTGCCCATATTGTATGACCAGTAAATGATGTTATAAATATCCAACTGACCCTTAACATAAAAATGTTTCTCCATAACATTCTTAAAGAGTCACCTTTGGGGTCCAAGGATTCAAAAACAGAGAAGCACATATTTATTTATAAAAAGAAAATTACTTTTTGTGTCATGACAAATATTTATTACTTCCTGGGACTGTATAATTTCTAAGTTGAAGAGAGACAGAGAGAAGAATGAAGAGAGGGGAGACAGGAGAAGGAAGGGAAGATTAGAGGGAAGAGAGAAAAAAAGATGATTTTGGAGATAATTGATTTGAAAGTACAGGTTTAAGGTAAGGACATTTTCAACAAAGTGGGATGGCTTCAGATCAACCTGAAGTTTAGTGAAGTGAAATCCTGCATCATCCTCACTGTCTCCATCATAAAGAGAATCAACTTCATGCCAATGATTGTTGCCTTGGAGAGAGATGTTTAGATTCCGTTTCACAGAAGAGTGATCCTAGAAACACACTCGAATTGACTGATAATAGAGTGAATTCTTGTATGTGACCATTTACAACCAATTAAAGACAAATAAGTCATCATCTCATTAACTAGCACAGCTTAATTTACATTTTATTTAAGAACAGAGTCAAAAGCAGGAGAAGATCTTTGTGAAAAATGATATAAAAACTTTTTTTCCCAAAGAGTTCCTATATTAAAGTTGATGGATGCTTATAAAGATTTTTACACAGGAAGGAGCAACTCAGGATCCAACTGTAATGGAAAATTCACTCATTCAGCAGGCATTATTTCTGAAATGATAAAACCTGAGTAACGCAACAAAAGTTAAATACAAATAGCATTTCCCTAATGTTCAAATATTGTTTATTGTCTTGTTCTGAGACACGAATCTGGGTGTTCACAGTTTTAAATATTTGCCTTTGCAAAAGGGAATCATGGAATTGGAAAAATATTTCAAGAGGGAAGTATGCCTGGAGTCCTTGGTATGCTTTTCTGATTTATGGCAACTACCGGTCCAGTCTGGAGAGTGCATGCTGTACGTGTACACTGCACACCCGCCTGAGCTTTCTAGGCTGTGTCAATATTAACCTGACCAAATGAAGAGCAAACTGTCTTTTTGTTCCTCGCACTCCTCACATGGGGAGCGCAATATGGCTCTTGTCAGAGGTGCTTCATCATCTTGGCTCAAGGAAAGCATCAGTACAGTTTGGGATTCGTTCTTCATGGGCAGATATCCTGATGGGTCTAATGAAGCCTTTCTGCTGACAACTCATTTGCTAAAAATACCCAACCATCACCAAATTTAAGTGGGGGATAGGGTTTTGTCCCCTTTACCGTCAACCCCATGAAATTCATCTTTCCGTTTTGAAGTCTGACAGAAACCTATTTTTCAAGGCACTTGCCTCTCATGGCCCATATATGTGCTCTTGCTAGCTGCCATTTGCTCACTGATAAACTTTATGACATTCCTAAATTGGAATATAATAGGGTGAAAACCAATCTTAGAGCGCACATGCAGAGCCAACAGTCTGTGTGTGCCATTTGCTGCAATCGAAGCTAATTACCAGAAACCCCCTCCTACACTGTGGGGCTTGTAGTTTTAGTTTCTCTTGGAGACATCTGCAGTTGGAGGGAACTCAAGGAATTTGTTTTCAGGTAAGAACAATGTTGTGGCAATAGCCTCATTGGATCACCTGTCACAGAAACATCAATGGGGTCAAGTAAAGAGAATGTTGGAAGGATGTGAATGGTTCTCAGAGAGGCCAAGGAATAGTAGGACAGAGATGTGTGGGTTTCTCAGCCTCTTTAATACTTTCTGACTTTGTCCACCTGTCTTTGCAGCCAACTAGAATATTCTCTGAGGTGAGAAAAGTTGAAGGATGCAGCTCTTGGGTAGACTTTTCAGTTTTAGCTACGACCCACACTCTCTTGAGCCTTAGTATAAAAATCCTGGAGAAGTAATTGTGTTTGCTTCCACTTGGGTGGGATGTCCAGTCTTGCCTTAAACAGTAGTGTTTATTCTTTCAAGTAAATGTTTGGTAGTTTTCTTTTTTGGTCCCTGAAGAGTTTAAATGTTCACAACTCCACTGTACCTGTTAAACTGTAGCTCAATTTGGACCAAACAATGAAAAAGGGTTTCGAACCTCAGCATTACTAACATTTGGTGATAGATAATTCACGGATGTAGAGACAACCAACCCTATGTACTTTGTGCAATTGTTTAGTGGTACCCCTCACCTCCAACCACCAGATGCCAGAGGAAACACTGCCCATAGCTGTGACAATCCAATATGTATCCAGATAATGTCAAATGTCCTTAGGGAACAAACACATCATAATTCAGAATAATTGTAGGAGAGTTTTGCAAACTTAAAATATAACTCAGAGGCCGGTGAGATAGTACTGCAGGTAGGATGCTTGCCTTGCACAAGGCCCACTGGGGTTCAATTCCCAGCATTCCATATGATCTCCTGGGCACCTCAGGAGTGATCCCTGAGTGCAGAGTCAGAAATGAGCCTTGACTACTACTGGGTGTGGGTTCAAATTACAGTAAACTCAAATTGCAAATTGCATCTCAAATAACAGTAAGCTTTCAGAAACAGTGCATAAAACAAGACACATCACTAAATTTAAGAAGTAAGGGAACTAAAAACTCAGGGATAGAGAGCATCTTCAACCGTAAAATCAGGAATTCTTTATTCTATTCTTGACTCACTTTGTGAACCTGCAGTCACTGTAGGAAACCCAACTTCCAAAAATAAATATTCAGATTTTTTAATTAGACCAAATGAAGAGATAATAAAGCATAGCACTTAAAAGCACGGATTCTGAAGTCTAACCAGCCAGGATTCAAACCATAGCTCCACACTCTATTATCTCTGCACCTTTAGGCAAGTTACTTGTTCGTGCTAAGCTTCAGTTCCTTCATCTAGAAAAACGAGGAAAATAACCTACTTTAAAAAATGAGATCATCGATAACATTAGTCTAGGTCTCTCTAACTCAGCTTGCAAAACACAGATGCCTATGGTGAGCACAGCATAAGAACCAAAGCTACTGTGTTAACAGGACCTTTGTCAACTTGGTCATTATGAATTCTCAGTCTGGCCTGGGCAGATGACCCAAAGGGATGGAACACATTTTCTGCACACAGAAGCCAGAGTTTGCTGCCTAGCACTGCCTGGGCTCCTGAGGCAGACAGTGTAAAGGCCCGAGCCCATGAAGTAATTGGGTCTGCTTCAGTTCTGTTTCTGCCATATGGTCACTGTCATAAAAAAAAAAAAACCACAGTTGTTAGCTGGTCAAATTCACATGGAGGACTTTTTTTTTTTTTTGTCATTCCTTAAGTCTTTATTTCAACTTTGCCTTGCATGAGGCCGACCCAGCCAACCTGGGTTCAATTCCTCCGCCCCTCTTGAAGAGCGTGGCAAGCTACCGAGAGTATCTCGCCTGCATGGCAAAGCCTGGCAAGCTATCCCTGACGTATTCGATATGCCAAACACAGTAACAACAAGTCTCACAATGGTGTTGTTACTGGGCCCGCTCGAGCAAATCGATGAACAATCGGAGGACAGTGAGAGTGACAGTGACGTAGAACTTTATTTATTTATTTATTTATTTATATTAATAAATCACTGTGAAGTACAGTTACAGACTTACAAACTTTGGTGCTTACATTTCAGTCATGCAACAATCGAGCACCCATCCCTCCACCAGTGCCCATTCACTACCACCAATATTCCCAGTATCTCTCCAACCACCCCCACTCCATCCCCCAAGCCCCTGCCTCTGCGGCAGGTGCATTCCCTTTTATCTTCTCTCTCCACTTTTGGGTGTTATGGTTTGCAATATAGCCAGTTTGCTTGGTTTGCAATACAGCCATCATGTTTGGTCTATAGTCAACTTTCAGCACACATCTCCCATCCCGAGCAGGCACTCCAAGTGTCCTTTACTTGGGAGTCCCCTCTCTATCTGCGCTGCCTTTTCCCCCAGTATATAAGGCCAGCTTCCAAGCTGTGGAGCAATCGTCCTGGTCCATATCTCTACTATCTGTGGGTGTTAGTCACATGGAGGACTTCTGAATGCACCTGAGTTCCATTCCCAGAGGCCTGGCTCAGCCATCTAAGAGCTTGTTCTAGTAAACTCCCAGCTGATTTTCATATGTCCTGTCTAGGTAGTTCCCAAAAATTCCTTCTTTTTTTCCCCTTTGCTTTTTGGGGGCCATACCCAACAGTGCTCAGGCTGACATACCTGACAGTGTTACTCCTTACTCTGCAATCTGAAGTTACTCCTGGCAGTGCACGAGGGATCATATGAGATATCTAGAATTGAAGCTGGAGCAGCCATGTGCAAAACAAACACCTTACCCATCTCTTATCACCCTCAAACATTTTTTCTTCTAAGAGTGTTTTAACTATGTCTGCCTACTACTTTTCTAACATTCCTAAAATCAATTGCAAGTTGAGAGCCAGACCACAGTATGAAAATGCCATCAGAATCATCTCCAAGAGCAGGACTCAGGCATCAGTAGTTTTTATTGTTGGTTTTGTTGTTGTTTTCTTTGTTTGGGGAGCCACACTTGATGGTGCTCAGGACTTACACTTGTCCTCTGGGATCACTCTTGGTGGGGTTCAAGGAACCATATGGGAATCAAACTTGGGTCAGCTGTGTGCAAAACAAGTGCCCTATCTGCTGTATTATCACTGCAGCTCCATGTTAGTAGTTTTATGTCAGTTTAGGCAACTCCATCATGCAACTTTGAGAACCACTGCTTTAGAGACCACAAATGAGAACCACACTTTGATCCAAAGCAGAACATCTTCAATTCCTGAGCCTCAAATTCCCAATCTAAAAAAAGGAGTTTCTTAAAACAATGACCTCATGCTTCTACTTTCCTTGATTCTAAAAATAAAGTAATTCAAAGTCTTTTGTGTTTTTACCAATATTAACTAATATGATTTAGAACAAGCAATTGAAAATTTGGTTCTGGAAGGATTTGTTTAAAATACGTGTTCCATTATAAAATAAAACATCATTTTTATTTGAATGTGAACATAAAGACATCTACTTAGTACAGTTTCATGCAGGTCCAAGATCTCTTAAAACATTTCTTGAGTACAGATTTAAGGGATCTGCCCATCTTTTTTGTTGTATTAATCACATATTACATGGCGCCAGGGGGCCAGGTGGTGGGTGTGACGCCCGCCTACTGGAATTTGGAGGATCTGGATGGAAGATGCTCGACTCCAATCTGAGTAGGCTTGGAGGTCTCGGCCCCGGAACCCGCGTGGCTTTGTCCCTCTGCCAGTACCTTCATGTGTGCGGAGAGTGGTCTCAGCATGGTGGTGGCTGGTCCTGGAGGTCTTCGGCTGCCGGAGCCCTGGTCGGGGCGGGGAGGAAAGCTCAACCCGCTCCCCTCCAAGGGGTCCCGGCGAGGAACACCCAGGCACGGGGGTCATCAGCGGCCAAGACTCAGAGACTATAAAATACAGATCCCGGACAAGAACAGTGCAGTCTTCTGCCCCCGCGCCTGGGTGTCCCTCGCCGGGACCCCTTGGAGGGGAGCGGGTTGAGCTTTCCTCCCCGCCCCGACCAGGGCTCCGGCAGCCGAAGACCTCCAGGATCAGCCACCACCATGCTGAGACCACTCTCCGCACACATGAAGGTACTGGCAGAGGGACAAAGCCACGCGGGTTCCGGGGCCGAGACCTCCAAGCCTACTCGGATTGGAGTCGAGCATCTTCCATCCAGATCCTCCAAATTCCAGTAGGCGGGCATCACACCCACCACCTGGCCCCCTGGCGCCGTGTAATCCCATCAGCGGCCAAGACTCAGAGACTATAAAATCCAGATCCCGGAACCGGGCATTCGCGGCTGCGCAACATCTTATCAGAACTTTTTTTTATGACATCTTATTATCTCATTCCTACTTTGGACAAATTTGCAGGCTATCGAATGTAGCCTGCCCACAGGGCAGAGACAGGCAAACTCCCGTGGCGTACCAAATATGCCAAATACCAGTAACAATGATGGGTCTCATTCTCCTAAAGAGCCGTGAATATAATCTCAGGGCTAGGATGAAAGAGACGTTACTGGGGCCTGCTCGAGGCAATCGACGAATAACAGGATGATGAAATGAAAAATGAAAATGAAATAATCACATATACAAAGCATAATGTTTAATTCTTAATTTCAGTTTCATAAAGGTAGAATACAAACCCAGATATATGTGAAACAATATGAATGTACAGTCCTGTATTTTTACAATCTAGCCCCACATTTTAATAGCTTTCTTACTCTAATTTGAAAGCATATTTCTATTGAGAGTTTATTACATTATGTTTCCAAAAGCATTGGAGAAATAACAATATTCTTTACTTCTATCAGTGTCTTTAAATTGAACAATTATATTAACTAGTACAACTGGCACAAATAGGTTTGGCAGCAAACACAGCTGACTCTTGATAAATATTACTTTTGGATGCACATGCCCGGCTAACTCACTCTAAAGAGACTGCAGTGAGCTAGGAGTGTGCGGCTGAGGTTACCCGTCAGTCAGTGTGTATTATTGGGCAGAACAGGGAATGCATTTAGTTCAACATAATTAGTTAAGGAAGATCAAGAAAATTTCTACTGTTAGAGGCAAAGGCTTCCTCATCAGTTCTTAAAAATAAGCATTTTGAGTTGCAAGATATCTTAACCCAGAGTTTATCACACTTTAATACAAATCACCTGGAGAATCTTGTGAACATGATGGCTTCATTTTAGGAGATGTGTGGAGATGAGTCTGAGTTTCTACAAGCCACAGGTGATAAATTGCAACTGGACTATGGATTCTTTGAGAAGTACAAAATTAACAAGTGCTATCAAATGCTATTTTAAAAAAGGGTGGGGGAGGGAGATCCATCCTGAAAGGAAACTAAAAGTATGAAGTTAAAGTGAACCTGGAAGGAAATATTTAATATTCTTAACATTTATTTCTCTTTTGAAAAATGAGAAAAATATACAGGATTTACCCAAGTATAATTTACTGTAGCACTGTCCTCCCATTGTTCATCAATTTGCTCGAGTGGGCACCAGTAATGTCTCCATTGTGAGACTTCTTGTTACTGTTTTTGTCATATCGAATACGCCACAGGGAACTTGCCAGGCTTTGCCATGCAGGCGGGATACTCTCGGTGCTTGCTGGGCTCTCGAGAAGGATGGAGCAATCGAACCGGGGTCGGCCGCGTGCAAAGAAAATGTCCTACCCACTGTGTTATTGCTCCAGCCCAAGCATAATGCAGTATACTGATATGATAGAAGGCTTGATTTAAAACTAGGAATATAGTAAAAAAAAACAATGGTTTTCAATTATATTTCATTAGTCACCAAAGCAAAACAAAACTTTTTGCTTATGTAAAACTAGTCACATTTTGTTTTAGGCTGGGGGCCTTGCCCACTGGTGTTCAGGACTTATTCCTTGCTCATTCTTAGGGATCACTCCCGGTGGTGTTCGGTTGACTATACTTGGTGTCAAGCATTCATATTCAGGCAAGCACTTTACCCACTGTACTATCTCTCCAGCTCATAAGCCATTTAAAAAAAATACCTTGTGTGGAGCACTAGAACAGTGGACAAGACACTTGCCTTGCATGCGACCTTGCATGTTTGATCCTTTGCACCACACATAGTCCCCTGAGCCCGACTAGGAGTGATTCCTGAGTATGGAAACAGAAGTAAGTTCTGAGCATTGCTAGATGTTGCCCAAAAACAAAATTTAAAAAATTCCTTTATCCTCTACACTGTAGAAAAAAATGTTAATTTTAATTTTTAAAATTATTCTCCCCCCTTGGAAAAAACCTGAGTGCCCGAGAACAGATGACTGGTTAAAGAAACTTTGGTGCATTTACACAATGGAGTACTATGTAGCTGTTAGAAAAGATGAAGTCATGAAATTTACATACAAGTGGTACTACATGGAAAGTATCATGTTAAGTGAAATGAGTCAGAAAGAACGGGATAGACACAGAAAGATTGCATTCATCTGGGGAACATAAAGGAACAAAATGGGAGAATAACGCCCAGGAGTGGCTGAGATTAGTACCAGGAATTTTGCTCCATAACTTGGAGGCCAGCCACACATGCTAGGGGAAAAGGAAGCTCAGATAGAGAAGAGAGCACCAAATAAATGGTGTTGGGAGGATCCTCCCAGAGTGAGAGAAGCATGCTGAAAGTAGACGATAGACCAAACATGATTGCCACTCAATGCCTCTCTTTCAAAACACAGGACCCAAAAGAAGAGAGAGAGAACAAGTGGGAATGCCCTGCCACAGAGGCAGGGTGGGATAGGGGGAACGGGGGGTGGGAGGGATGCTGGGACCCATGGTGGTGGAGGATGGGCACTGGTGGAGGGATGGGTACTTGATCATTGTATAACTGAAACCCAAGCACAAAAATTTGTAAGTCTATAACTGTACCTCATGGTGTTTCACTAATAAAAAAAATTATTCTCCCTCCTTTCCTTTGTTGTTACTGTGATGACCAAGGGTTGCTTGGTGCAATTAGGGTGCCTATATAGACTGTTGTAGTTTTAAGGGATCCCGGTAGCAGTGTTGAGAGCTATACCCGAGAACTCAGACCTTCAAGACAGTGCTCAGTCCACTAAACTATATCACTCAGATCCTCTCACTACCATCACCTGCAAATACCCAGTATTCCAAGAGGCCATCGTGCATACATTGCTGTTCAGAAAAAAAATGTACGTAAGCATTTTATCTGGGTTAGGGGGTGACTTCATTTCCTCATTCCTCACTATTCTCAACTCCACTTTCATTCTGGCCCTTAAAGACCACCACTAATGCCAATATGCATCCCCGCAGCGGAAGATTAACCAGAAAGTTTCTCTTATCCAAGATGCTGCTGAACACATCAGTATCTCACCTCCAGCCTGGGTGCCTTGCAGGAACTACTGTACATCTATGCACAAGGATATTCACTCAAAAGGTAAATAGTATTCTTCAACTCAGACCTGTATTTTCAGTCTTGATATGGAAAATTTGGAATAGATTAGTTTGTTCTTGGTTGGAATGAATTTCCATCTGCTCCCCTTCCAAATCCTGCTCACTCCACTGCAGTTTTCCCGGGAATATATCCTTGAATCTCAATTTCTCTAAGACCCATAATCACTGCTGTCTCCAGAGTGGGTCCTGGAAAGAAGCTTTCCAACTTGAAATCTGTATAGTGATCCCTGTGTGTCCAACTAGATCTGGCAGAAACTGTAGATATGGTGGCTTCTATGTCTTTTGAAACAACAACACTTATGGAAGTGCTGAAGCATCTAAATGAATACACTATCCAGTGAAAAAGTTGAGGCACATGACACGGATAAACAGAGGTCTAGCAGATGGCTCAATGGCTTAAAGAACTTTCCCAGGAAGTGAATCCAAGACTTGGTACCACCTGAAGCTCAGAGGTAATTCTGACAGTTCTGTTAGAGATTCCAAGCAAGAGGAGAATAGGAAGATGAGTTGCGATTTGAGAGTTTCCAGGGCAAGCAAGAGGGAGTTCGACTCAACTCTGGTACTATGCATGTGGTGAGATGACTTCACTACTTCATGGTCTAAAATTCTCAAAGAGGGAGGAAGGGAGAAAGTCTGGGTAGAGTAGATGCTTAAGATTTCAAGGCAATAGAGACAGGCTGCAGAGTCAAGGTGAGGGGGGTTGGGCAAGAAGACATTGGTAGCCGGAAATGTACACTGGTGAAGGGAGCGGTACTGGAACATTGCATGACTGAAACCCAATCATGAACAGCTTCCTAACTGTGTATCTCATAGTGATTCAGTACATATATATTAAGGCAGACATTGTTGATGGCATCATTTAAACATCCGAATTCTGATCACCCTCCACTTGAGAAGTCATACAAGGGGAAGAAAAAAACCCTCTATATTCAAACAGACTGGGACCTCTGCCTGTCTTGAGTTTCTCAGTCATGTGAAACGAAGAAGGAAAATGTCTGAGAGAAGCTAGGTAGATGGTTGGGAAAAAAGGAAGTTGAGTCATCATTCTACCTGCTGAGAGACCAATTTCACATGAGTGTATCACAGGTGTGATTCTTGCCAGGGCACGATAAGCAGGTTTCTCCTATTCCAAGTCCCTCTCCATCCCCAGCACCATCCCAACACATAAACAGTAGCCAGTTCCGAGGGCCCAGAAACAAACAGGATTCTCTTAGAACTAGAATGATATTGAGAAGCCACAGTGTTTGTTCCTCCTAAGAATCCCTGAAATGACACTCTTTAGATATATATAAATATATATATAAATTTATATAAATATATAAATGAATATATATATAAATGAATCACCATGAGATACAGTTACGAACTTACAAACATCTGTGCTTATGTTTCAGTCATACAATGATCGAGTACCCATCCCTCTACTAGTGCCCATTCCTGCCATCCCGCTATCCCCCCCCAACCCCCACCTCTGTGCCAGGCACATTCCCCTTTTTTATATTTTTTTATTAGTGAAACACCATGAGGTACAGTTGTAGACTTACAAATTTTTATGCTTGGGCTTCCGTTGTACAATGATCAAGTACCCATCCCTCCACCAGTGCCTACCCTCCACCACCACTGATCCCAGTACCCCTCCCACCCCCCTCATCCCCCATCCCACCTTGCCTCTGTGGCATGGCACTCCCTTTTGTTCTCTTTTTCCTGTTGGGTGCTGTGGCCTGCAAAAGAGGTATGAGAGGCACATTCCCTTTTACTCTCTCTCTTCTTTGGGGTACTTTGATTTGCAATGCAGGAATCCGGCCTCACATGCTGGGAGAAAAGGCAGCTGGAATAGAGAAATCACTCCTCTTGATAAAGCCTCTCTGTGGTCACAAAACCCTGCTCTTGGCTCAGATTTTCAACAGCCTGAAAAAGTGAGGTGACATCTTAGGTAATTAAAATTCTCACCTACAAAGAATATTTCACGATTGTATTGGGTATATTATAAATAATAAAAATTCATTTAAAAGAGATTAGCTGCTCATGGACATACATTTATTGATCTATCCATGATCCATTCGTTTGTGCAAGAACCTTCTCATTTTGTGTGGATGTCTATAGAGAGATGTTGTTTTTTCTACATAGAACCAAGTCATTTTAATTATGTTTGCCAGCTCTCTAGCTGATAGTAATATAAAAAATAGAGACACTGGTTCCATGAATGAGAGAGTTGAGACTCACGCAATTTGGGTAACATTCCTAATATTACACATAATAATTTGATGGCACATCAGAAATTAGAACTCCATTTTCCTGAGCTTTATTTTGCTGTATTTTATATACCCCATCTGTCCACTTTTGATGCTGAGTGCCACAGCTGAGATAAAAAATTTAAAAAGATGTCTTAGTTTTCTTATTGTTGTCTGTCTCTTAATAACTTACTTTAATAATATGAGGAGAAAATACCAGAAGTCAAATTGAGATCACTGACTAAAATTCAGTGCATCTTATGCATTAATGGGTGGCAAGTTGTGTGTGTGTGTGTGTGTGTGTGTGTGTGTGTGTGTGTGCATGCCGTATGTTTGTGTGAGCACATGCACACGTGTGTGATTAAAACTTTGAATAGAGAATATTTTTCTATCCAGTTATTTCCAGAAATAGTTTATGTGGTAGTAATGCTGCAAGTAGGACTATGTGCACTGTAGCACTGCCCCCCCCCCCCCCCATGCTCAAGCATCGATTTGCTCAAGCGGGGCCCAGTAACATCTCCACTGTGACACTTGTTACCGTGTTACTGTGCTATCGCTCCAGTGACTATGTGAATGGATAAAATAAATATAAACTGCAAAATTAAGCAAAATATGACATGCCTTATCTCATAAATCACTTCTATTCTGGTAGCAAAAATCAAGAGTTAACTCCTAGAAGAATGATCAGTTAGCAGAATCATGTATAGAATGAATGAATGAATGAATGAATGAATCATGTATAGGTGGTTTCCTCCTTGGCAGGCCCATATTCCCCTGTGTGTCTATGGAAATTATAAGAGGTCTATATAGAAACCATGATAACATTACTCACTCCCTCACTCGAGGTTCTGAGAAGACAGTGGAGACAGAGCACTATTCTCTGTGGTGAAGGTACAGAGTGGTAAGTAGAGAAACGGTTGCTATTTTCAATTTCTCAATGTTTAGCTATCATACATAGCAGCCTTGGTGTTGAGATGTGTAGCTGTGATGAACGAAAGCCCGGCAGTATACTCATTTGTAGGCTGCTGGAAATAGAAGCACCAGAGAGATAATACCTGTGCCTTTTCCTCCTTATTTAAAGGTAAGTGTCTCTAAGTAAACTGTCAGGTTGATGAGTCAGAATTATCAGGCTTCAGTAGTTGGTTGCCTGCAGCTCTGTTCTTCCTTAAGAGGGGCACAGATGATCACCCAAACTTAACTCAATATTGAATCAGGGGCAGTGCTTGACTCCAGCACTGACATCAGGAGGGCAGACGTTTCTAGAGACTACTATGGAGCAACGCATGGGTACTGAGGGTAAGCCCATACAAAAAACGGAGAGGTCCCATCCTCAGAAACCTCACTAGGAGCTATCTACTTTAGCAACATAGCCTCAGGTACAAATTTACATGCAATAATTCATATTCTACCAAATAAATCCCAGGCAAACAGAGTAATGCAAAAACACATTTCCTGCTGTCAAGAAAATTTCTGGCAAAATTAATCAACCATTCATCCATTCAGGCTCTTTGCATACCCTTTTGTCAAAGAGGGAATACTAAGAGATTTCTTTTCTCTTCCGCACACTCATTTCAATGAATTGAGGAATCCATCAAGCTTGAGTTGATTTATTGAACTGTCTATTAGCTCAGCAGTACAACTACAGCAAATGAACTGGTAACTTCTCCTAAAACCAGCAGTGATTCAATTCCATAGGATGGGATTTATTAACTCTTTCTAATTCGAGATTTAACTTATTCTTGCATTTTATCTTTAAGTATTGATTTCAACCTAGTCTAAACTACAGTCTTTAAAAAATAAAACCGTGCATGTTGCATGCATTATTTAGTATTCTGATAGCACTAATCAAAGCTCAGAGATTCCAAGACCACTCCCTTTAGGATACCTTAAAAGCACTTTTATGTTAGGTAGTTTCAAAAAAAAAAGATTTTTAAATGATATGTGGCTTTTCTCTAATGCAACTATTCTCTAATGCAAACTATTTATTCCAGTAGTTAATGTTTAATGTTAACACTGGAAAACCACTCACTCTGGTTCAAAGCACTAAAGATATATAGATTTCTCTTTTTTTTTATAATTTTTTATTATTCTACTAGGTGCAGGGAATCACTAAAGGGAGATATTTAAGGCATACACATTGGAGAGAAACCAATGCAACTATTTAAACAAGGGTTTTCTCACCAAACCTCGTCCACTGAGCCCCACAGAGCTCATTTATCACAAACCAGCTTTGCATTTTCTTTGTAAAGATATACGACCTTTGCCTATTAGATTTCATTAACGGGGCACCATACAAGGCTCCTTTGCACATGGCAGGATAGAAAGCTCAACATCCTCGCCTGAAGGATTTGGGGGAACGAGCTCATCTTCAATCTTTGTCCCTGGGAGGCACTTTTAACACCTGCCAACCACAGCACTATCATCAGAAAAACATTTACAGATTTATCTTCGGGCTGGTAATTATAAGAGATAATTTGTTTGGAGTATGGATAAAGTTGGTCTAGCATAAACAAACTAGAAGCTCAAATTACATGAGGAACATCATTAACTATTGATTTAACCACTGCAGATCTGCATGTTCACTGCATTCTCTGAAGACGACAGGTCCCTAAGCAACAACTTTGGCCTAAAAGTGCAAAAGGATTCAAGGGCTACTTGCAGGGATGCTCAGATTTGTTCTGACTCTCATTTCTCCTGCTTGCGTGAGGAGCCAACTCTGAATAAGTTCTATTTAGAACTACCAACTTCAATAATCTATTTGTTTGTTTTTATTTTGGATTTGAGACCACATCTGTTGATACTCAGGCACTACTTCCAGCTCTGTGCTCTGGAGGTGGGGTGTCTCTCCTGATGGTGCTCCGGAGACTAGGGAATGTGGCATAGGTGATTGAACCCTGGCCACCCTATGCTAAGCATGCATCCAGCCTATGGAGCTCGCTCTCCAGCCCTCAACACTAAGAATTTACATGGTCATACTTCAAAACTCAACATATTTTGCTTTGAGAAGATATTTTTGAGAGATGAAGTCAAAAGCATCATGTTTCAGAGACTCCTTTTTTGCGGCTCAAGATCCATTAGGTATATTGTTTCAATGCATTATTTTGATTTCATGGCGAAGTGGATTCCTGAGCTTGTTTTATAATTGAGGAAACTGAGATAAGAAATTAGGGTTTAAGAACGTTAACTAAGCTACATTACAAGTGGCATCCTTGATCTTTTCTTTTATTCTCAACCTCAGGAAAGAAAAGGGCTTTTGCAAGGTGCTTTGAGGAACCAAGAACAAATTCACCCACTTCTTTGCCTTTAAAAAGACACCAACTCTCCATGTAGTACCACTTGTATGTAAATTTCATAATTTCATCTTTTCTAACAGCTACATAGTACTCCATTGTGTAAATGTACTATGTAGCTGTTAGAAAAGATGAAGTTATGAAATTTACATACAAGTGGTACTATATGGAAAGTATCATGTTAAGCGAAATGAGTCAGAAAGAGCGGGATAGACACAGAAAGATTGCATTCATCTGGGAAACATAAAGCAACAAAACGGGAGACTAACACCCAGGAATGACTGAGATTAGTACCAGGAATTTTGCTCCATGACTTGAAGGCCAGCCACACGTGCTAGGTGAAAAGGAAGCTCAGATAGAGAAGAGAGCACCAAATAAAGGGTGTTGTGAGGACCCTCCCTGGGTGGGAGAGGCATGCTAAAAGTGGTCTATAGACCAAACATGATTGCCACTCAATGCCTCTCTTGCAAAGCACAGTACCCAAAAGAAGAGAGAGAGAACAAGGGGGAATGCCCTGCCACAGAGGCAGGGTGGGATGGGGGGGGATGGGGGGTGGGAGGGATGCTGGGACCCGTGGTGGTGGAGGATGGGCACTGGTGGAGGGATGGGTACTTGATCACTGTATAACTGAAACCCAAGCACAAAAATTTATAAGTCTATAACTGTACTTCATGGTGTTTCACTAATAAAAAAAATTAAATTAAAAAAAAAAGGACACCAACTCACCGAGATGAAATAAGGACCCAAGAACTAAGACTCAGAGGCTGGAGAGATAATACGTGGGCAGGGTGTTTGCCTTGCACGTGACCAACCCAGGTTCAATCCTTGGCATCCCATATGCTTCCCCAAACACCCACGGAGTAATCTCTGAGTGCAAAGCCAGGAGTAACCCCTGAGCATCACCAGTTATGGCCCAACACTCCCCCCAACCCAATGTATTAAGAGATAAATCTTACTGACAAATATATAGATGGTATAAGAAGAAATGTTCAAGTTCTCAATACAGATGGAAAACCATCTGTACCCAAAAAAACTTAATCTTCATGCGGCTCAGTATGAAGAGCTCCAGCCTCAAGCTCCTTGTTTAAAGCAGTGCCTATACACTTAGCAAGCAGTGAATAAATGATACCCCTGCTACTCTCTAGCTTCCCCATTATGGCAACAAACAGCTTATTGATGCTTTCCCAAATATTGGTCCATCACTTCTTATCACAAATCCCAGGGGCAAGGGATATATGTTACAATCAGAAGTTTCCTATTTGAGAAAGGTAATAGGGTGCATACAATGAATAGTATAACATTTTTTTGCTTTTTGGGTCATGGCCAGAGATTCTCAGGGGTTGCTCCTGGTTCTGCACTCTGGAATTACTCTTGGCATTGCTTGGGGGACCATATAGGATGCCGGGGATCCAATCTAGATAGGCCGTGTGCAAGGCAAACACCCTACCTGCTATTCTATCACTCTGGCCCCTAGTATAACTTCTTAAAACACAAATGTCTATTTAATAAAACATATACAGTGTGACAAAGACTAAATATCAGATCAGCATTTTCTGTGATTTTTTTTTAAATTTTGGATTTTCATCATTTGGAAGATGCCAGGATTGTGGGCGAGTATTATTAAACTGTACTAATACTCAATAAAATGTTAAATGTTGAATATCCATTGATTAGTGAACAAGAATAGAGATTACTTACATTTGTATCCTAAAATAAGTGTAGAATTAGGAATTGTGGCTGTCTGATTGAATTCCACTAATAGCCCATACAAAGGTATTAATATAACTCAATTAATTCCAAAAATGGGCTACTCAAAATTTAAGTATTTCTTTCAATGAAAACATTTAGTAGTCCCCAAATGCTTAAGATAACTTTTTGCTTATTTGAGAATAATTTGTAAAAACATTTATATTTAAACATTTTCATAATTTATTAAAACTAAAATGTTTACATTCAATTAGAAATGTTTTACTTGGGGATTAAAGTAGACCACGAAATTTCATTGAGTTATAGATATCTGTTCTTAAATTCAAATTTGTATATTTCTAAAAGTCAAAAATTTATTTATTTAAAAAATGATTGGCTTTCTTACGTTAATGCAAATTACTATGATTTGAACTCCATACCAAATAATTTTTTCTTAGAGCTAAGGGCACATGAAGATGTCATAGTGGATTGTCAATCAAGCCATAATGGATTACTTTATATATATTTAAAAATTAAGTAATTTCTTTATGTGGAAGAGCCAGGCAATTCCATTAAAATTAATAATCTGCTGATTACATTATTGCTTATAGGTAATACTCATTTCTCCATTGACTGAGATTTTAGGCAGAATATGCCAATACCATTAGTTTTCAATGATCATAAAGTGATATCTTTTTCTCTATGTAATGCTTCTCTCAGGTGCAATATTTTGGTAGTCTGTCTCCTGTCAATTTTATATAATTTTAACAAGAGTATCATGAAATAGAGTCCAACCAACAACATCAGCAGTGGATTCAAGAGCCAGACGACAGAATCAAAAAAGCACATGATGAAATTTAGTATTAAGACAAGGGTGGTTAGATGATCATATGTTTGTGGGTAGATGTCAGTGTATTCAACCCTGTTCTATTGGTCTGCAGCTCTGCCTTTGTTCCAGTACCATGCTGTTTTAATTATTACTGCTTTGTAGTAGAGTTTGAATTTAGGGAGGTTGATTTCTCCCATTTCCTTTTTCCCAAGAATTGCTTTAGCTATTCGTGGGTGCTTATTGTTCCCTATGAATTTCAGGAGTGTTTGCTCCATTACTTTGAAGAATGTCATGAGTATCGTTTTAAGGATCACATTGAATTTGTACAATGTTTGGGGGGAGTATTGCCATTTTGACAATGTTAATTCTCATGATCCATGAGCAGGGATATCTTTCCATTTCCTCATGTCCTCTTTTATTTCCTGAAGTAGTGTTTTGTAGTTTTCTTTGTACAGGTCTTTTACATCCTTAGTTAAGCTGATTCCTAGGTACTTGATTTTCTGGGGCACAATTGTGAATGTGATTGGTTTTTTCGTGTCACTTTCTTTTCTCTCATTGTTTGCATATAGAAAAGCCATGGACTTTTGGGAGCAAGAAATGTGAAGTGGAGCAAGGAAAACCTCTTTAACAAATTGTTCTGGCAAAACTGGACAGCTACATGCAAAAAACTGGGCTCAGATCTCTACCTAACACCGTGTACAAAAGTAAGATCAAAATGCATTAAAGACCTCAACATCAGACTGGAATCTATAAGGTACATTGAAGACAAGGTTGGCAAAACCCTCCACGACATTGAAGCTAATGGTATCTTCAAAGACGACATGCCACTGGCCAAGCAAGTGAAAACAGAGATAGACAAATGAGACTATTTTAAACTAATAAGCTTCTGCACCTCAAAAGAAACAGTGACCAAAATACAAAGTCTACAGAATAGTAAAGTATATTCGCCCAGTACCCAACTGACAAGGGGTTGATATCAAGGATATACAAAGTACTGGTTGAGCTCCATGAGAAGAAAATATTCAACCCCATCAAAAAATGGGGCGATGAAATGAACAGAAACTTTCTCAAGAAGAAATCTGAATGGCAAAAAAGGCACATGAGA
This sequence comes from Sorex fumeus, assembly GCF_029834395.1. Lineage (NCBI taxonomy): Eukaryota > Metazoa > Chordata > Mammalia > Eulipotyphla > Soricidae > Sorex > Sorex fumeus. Next base: position 5,881,823 of record NW_026606095.1, on the reverse strand, counting down.
AAGTGCTCTACATCACTAATCATCAAGGAGATGCAGATCAAAACAAAAATGAGATAACATCTCACACCAGAGAGACTGGCCCACATCCAAAAGAACAAAAGCAAATGGTGGTGGAGTGGATGTGGCGAGAATGGGACCCTCTTTCACTGCTGGTGGGAATGCAGACTGGTTCAGCCCTTTTGGAATACAATATGGACGACTCTCAAAAAATTAGAAATTGAGCTCCCATTTGATCCAACAATACCACTCCTGGGAATATATCCCAGAGAGGCAAAAAAGTACAGTCTAAATGGCATCTTCATTTCTATGTTCATTGCTGCACTGTTCACAATAGCCAAATTCTGGAAAAAAAAACTCGTGTGCCCAAGAACAGATGACTGGTTAAAGAAATTTTGGTACATCTACACAGTGGAATACTATGCAGCTATTAGAAAAGATGAAGTCATAAAATTTACATATAAGTGGTACTACATGGAAATTATCATGCTAAGTGAAATGAGCCAGAAAGAGAGGGATAGACATAGAAAGATTGCATTCATCTGGGGAATATAAAGTAACAAAATAGGAAACTAACATCCAAGAATAGTCTAGGTAAGTACCAGGAGATTCATTCTATGGCTTGAAGGCCAGCCACACATGCTAGGGGGAAAGGCAGCTCAGATTCAGAAGGGAACACCAAGTAAACGGTGTTGGGAGGATCCTCCCAGGATGGGAGATGCATGCTGAAAGTAGACTATAGACCGAACATGATTGCCACTCAATGCCTCTTTTGCAAACCTCAGCACCCAAAAGGGGAGAGGAAGAACAAAAGGGAATGTCCTGCCACAGAGGCGGGATGAGAATGCGGGGGAGCGGGGGAGGGATACTGGGATCAGTGGTGGCGGAGAATGGACAGTGGTGGAGGGATGGGTACTGGATTATTGTATAACTGACACCCAAGCACAAGAACTTGTAAGTCCACAACTGTACCTCATGATGTTTCACTAATAAAAATAGAAAAAAAAGGACAAGGGTGGTATTTCAAGCTCACTGGAAAATGGGTGTTTTCCAATGACAATTATAAAATTCTAACATAATTGATATAAAAACTGAAGATAAAATACTAAAGCAAAATTCTGGATGAATTAAACTTTCCACATATTAAAAGTTAAATAATAGAATATTGGAAAAATAAAAGAGATTTTTTTAAATTTAATCTTCTATTTGGTAGAGTTGTGAAGAATACAAAGACCTTCAAAGACTATGAAAAAGAGTGAACTATGAATAAAGCTCATGGAAGAGAGAGACACAGAACGTCCTGTCCCCGCGCCAGGCTATCTTCACGAGGACAACTCGGAGGAGGGTGGATTGAGTTTCCCTTCCTGCCCCAATAGAACCGTGGCAGCCCAAAACCTCCAGAACCCGACCGCATAGCCATGCTCAAGGCTGCTCTTCACAGGCTCGACAAACTTCACGTACAGTGGAATCTGCAGAAAAACCCAGGTATGTGGGATCTCTGACTTAGATCTCCAAACTCGCTTGGAAGAAATTGAGTCTCCTCACCTCAGCTCCACAGTTTTCCAGTAGCTTGGCAGTCACACCCACAAACTGCCCTCAGCACCATATAATCTCATGAATGGCCAAGATCCAAAGACTCTAAACAAAAGCTCCCAGAAGAGAGCAACAGAGAACGTCCTGGAGCATGCGACCTCTTATACTTTAGCCCACTGATGTACGAAAAGTAACACACATTTGTTTGGGTTTAACACATATGTTTGAAATCTCTTATACAAGGGCTTGAATAGCTCCACTATGAAATACAACAATCTTCACACACTTTCCTCTTATAGTGGTGGAAAGGTGCACAGTGGTGGGATTGCTGTTTGAATATTATCTGTAATGAACTATTGCGAATAACTTTATAAAAATAAAATTAAATTAAAAAAGAAAAGAGTATATTTGATTATATAAAATTTAAATACAAATTATTATGTGTTAGTATATCATAAACAAAGAGGTAAAAAAAATGATGTAGTAGAAAAAATCCTCACTAGGAAAAGCAAATATCCAACAAAAAACTTTCAATAAAGCCTATTTTACTTTTTAAGTTTTTTGCTTTGGATTGCACACTTTGCAGTGATTAGGGGTGACTCCTGTTTAGGTGTCCAGGGAAAATTCCTGATAATGCTCAGGGGACCATCTAGTGCTGGGAATCAAATCCCGGTCTCCTATATGCAAAGCAGGCTCTCAGTCAGTTCTGGCTCCTTGAAAAAAAATCAATTTTTAAAAAGAAGAGCTATCCAATTTTAAAATGGACAATAATTTTGGAAATGAGAAGAAAAAGTTAATTATCAGTAAACAAGCAACAAATTTAATCTCATGTACTTAAACGTCACTTTAAACACAAATGACATAACATTTTTAATATTATGTCTAAGTGTTTGGGAGTTCTTTTTCAGTGCAGGGGCTCAAACTCATAAATGTCTAAAATTTTAAAGGTAATCTATTAACTTTCAAGGGTGTTAAAAACTAGTTCCCTCAATTAATAGTAAGACTGTACATAATAATGGAATGTTGGAAAGGAATCTGACACTAGTAATATCAAAACTAAACAATTATAAAACTACAACAGTTTTGAGAAACTAGTTTATAAAGCAAATGCCACATAAGGATGCATAGCTAATGGAGCATAGTTTCAGAGCAGAAAAATTGGAAATAGTCAGGAAAATAACCCTCTGGAAAAAATTTCCCCTAAAATGACAGTACGGTTTTATACAATCACAAAAAAGAGCATCACCAAATCATTTAGACTTTAGAAACATACTGTAAAGAAGAAAAAGGGAAATTCCACAATTCCAGAACAATATACAATTCTGGAATTTCTCTCAATACACATACATATGTATCACCATATACTTGTAAATATGTTGTTTGTCATTGTGCAAACATAAAATTCATTCATTTTTGTCACTCGGGAGAAGGTATTTGAGGGTGTAGATTTCTAAGAAAATTTACCTATCATTTTCTTATACTTTTGTATAATTTTTCTCAACAAAATATGGCAGCACCTTTTCACAATTTAAAAAACATGATCATGGGAAAATGATAGCATATTAAGAAGAACTGAGTTGTCTTTGTTTTATACTGTAGAATCTAGATAATATGCTCAAGTTTGTCTAAGTGTGCTAATAAGCACTTGTGGTTATGAGAGTTAACTGAGGCGCCTTCAGCAACTCATTTGTTAAACAGTCAGTTCCTTCTGAATGAAATGCAAGTCATTATCTACCCAAACAACAACAAAAAATTCTGCAGATGTGTCTGCAATGCCAAGTTCAGAGGCTTTGTGATGTTCATCATCTATTCTATTGGTAAATATTCTTGCACAATTTAAACTAACCAAGTCAAACATTCCACATTCAAAGCAGCAACTGGAATTGAAGTTTAAGCACCAGGTGAATGATGAGGTAAATTATCTTCCAGAATGAAGGTTTAACCACACAAGTTTCCTAAGGATGAGGAAATGTCTCATTGACCACAAGCTAAATAGCAAGAATCCCAACAACTATGCACTCTTTGGGATTGAAGATGATCTCAAGGAGACCATTATTCTCATTTTCAAAAGGATTCCCTAGCATTGCCCCCGCCCCAAGTTACTAGAACATTCCTCAGATGATGGATAATCTCTGTTCTTTATCCCATTCTACTCCTATCCCTCTGGAAATATCAGGGATATTTCAGAGAAAAAGTCATCATCTGTTCTTGAGGGAAAGAAATAAGTTCTTTAGGAAAAAAAATCATTCTTGGGGAAAAGTTCTGATTCTTGAGTTTTACCCAACATACTCCATAGTTTCCACTACAAGTTCACCATGGCTTAATCGTCACCCATCTGCCAGGGCTCCATTCTTTCTTGAACTGTTTTTGTGAAGACAATACCACAGGATGTTGTCAACTGTCCTCTTCCTCCATGAACATCTTTAGTTGATGCCTCACAGCTTGTCAGCTTCACCTGTAAGTGAGTGTCCTCTGCGAGGTTCTGGTCATTTCCCAGATTCGGCAGAACAGGTTGCTTTAGTAAGGCCATCAGTAATGCTTTGATGAAACCTGATTTTGGTTTATAATTCTACTTTCCAACATAGAGGAGAAAAACTTTTGTTTGTCTACCACTTTTTCTTTCCTATTAGTAGACCCATCTTTCAGGTGCCAGAGATGGTCAAGTGATCCGGGCTAGGATAAATCTAGTGTATTACTCTCATGACTGGTAAGTAAAGGAAAGAAGCTCTGTGTCCAAACAAGAGAAATCCTAATCCTTCAAAGTAAAGACACAGAGAAAAACCAAGCAACAACCAACCCCATGCCTCAGACAGGAGTATGAAGATGCGTCAGCAATAAGCAGAACTATGAGGTGGAAGAGAGTTTGTGACTAAATAAAATGCACCAGTGAAAAACTCTTCTTCCCCACTTGTTAATTTTTCTGTTATTGGCTTAGAGTCAAGTTGGTTATCTGTCTTTAAAGCCAGAATCCTGAATAATATGAAATTTAACATTTCCTGAATCTTCAACAGACCATAATGGTACTGGATTCGTTAAACATACTGGTCATCTTACTTTAAGTCATCTTCACCAGCTCTCCCATTCTCCCTTCCATCCCACTTTATAGGGGAAGCCCCAGGCTCAGAAGAGCCAAGAAACTCACTTCCTGTCACACAGGTTGCCAGAGAAGGAATCACTTCATACTCAGTTGGGTTGCCACCAAAACTCTCCCCTCTGTGTCAGCACACAGGCTTCTATATAGAGCTGTCCCTTAGCAAGGGAAAACAACTTCTCCAAGCGGAAGAAAACCACAGGACTGCATAGAAAATGGGTCCCAGAAAAGGGCCCACACTGCTAGGCTAGGGGCAGCAACAAACCCCTTTGGGGCATTTTTGCAAACAACCCTTTTGTCTTCCTAGGTTCCCATCCTTCTCCAACAAACTCTCTACCTCTCTAAACTAGTGACGTTAATCAAACTCCAGAGTTTCCTCTGGCTCTGAAGGTGATCTTGATACTTGAGGGACTTCAAGTTGAGACAAGGTTCAGAAGCCCTTGTCTGCTGACAGTTTTACTTTAACTGTAAATATTCAGGAAAGCACTAAAGATTTGGAGAAGGAAGAGAATGTGATTAAATTTGCTTTTGAAGGTGAAGGGCTGACTGGAGATAATTTGTAGTCAAGATTAGAAAGAATCTCACTATCCTGGCCATGACTGGCAGGCTATGCTCACACTTGGCAATTTGATAGAAGAGGGGGGCCAGGTTGGAATTCAGTCCATGGTCTATGCAATGCTCTCTTTTTGTGAGTGCCATTTGTGGGCAGGACACTACAGACTGAAGGAAGAAGTCTTGTGCTAAATTGCACAGTGGCACTTGATTGCTATTCTGAGAAAGATGAAATAAAGTACTGAACTAAGGCAGTGGTGATGGCATTAGAGGGAAAATTATACTTTCTCTGCGGAATTTGGGCTGGAGTGATAGAACAGCTGGTAGGGCATTTGCTTTGCATTTGGGTTTGGGCGTTTGGGTTCTATTCCTCCATCCCTCTCGGAGAGCCCAGCAAGCTACCAAAAGTATCCCGCAGAGTCTGGCAAGCTCCCCATGGTGTATTCAATATGTCAAAAACAGTAACAATAAGTCTCACAATGGAGACGTTACTGGTGCCTGCTCGAGCAAATTGATGAACAACAGGAGGACAGTGCTACAGTGCTTGATGAAAACCAAGAAAGTATGATGTCTTTGTACCACAAATTAACCAAAGGCCAGGTCCAAAATATTAATTTGGAGGCTGTTCTTGTATGCCTAAAGAATTGTTTGAAGTAATGTGAACTGAAATTGAGTCTGCTAGAAAATGCAGAAGGCATGAAAAATTCATTGTTATTACATGGCTTTTCCAGAAAACAATTATAAAGTATAAGGACACAGATGACAAATGTTCAACAGATGGTCATTGCTGTATCAATTTGCCAAGTTTTTAGGCTCCACACTAGCCCACCTAAATCTAAACTCATAACATAAACACCAGGCAAAAGAAGTTGAACTTTCCTTTTGCCTCGCAAATAGCCTTTTCTTATACAAACTACTGAGCAGTCTGGATGGATAGAAACAGCTGTTCTTTGCAAGAATGCTAGATATTCTTCACTGGCAGATGGCACAATCCCTTAGGACACACACACACACACACACACACACACACACACATATACACAAATACAGAGAGAGAACCTCAGTAAGGTCAACAACATTGAAATTAATCAATGAAGTTACCAAAACTTAAAGTCAAGCAAAAGAATAGAATCAAGTATATACTATATTGGAGTTTCTTCTGGGCTCAGTGCCAGCACAGATTTTATTTTGGACAGTTGCTGTTAACGAAAACACTTGCTACTTTATATGTCATTTTTAAAGAACAGTGGCCAATATAGTCAGGTCATTCAGTGATTGTTCTCTATAACGCAGGCTTCCTCTGCTCTTGTCACAGGAAGAATAAATTTAAATATGTATCTTCTAGGAAGCATACAAGATAAACCCTTGTGGAATGTGGCAAAATGTTTGTTTTTTTAATCACTGTATTGGGAAAAATCGTTCCTAGAAACTATCGTATGTGCTGAGGGCTGGAGGGATAGTACAGAGTGTAGGGCTCTTGCCATGCACACGGGCAACCAGGGTTCAATCCCTGACACCCCATAAGGTCCCCTTAAGCCTGCCAGGAGTAATCCCTGAGCATTGCCTGGTGTTGCCCTGAAACAAAACAAAAACAAAAAAGGAAAAAATGTTTATATAGTAAAACCAAAATCCTTTCTGTTCACTCCAATCTCAGGCCCACACAAGCAAATACATTTGGAAAGATAGTGATTGAGATGGGAGGTTGAGATGTCCAGATAATATTATATACAAATTTCTATGACTCAGAAACCTATTGGTGATTTGCAGAGCAGTGACCTTTTCTTTTACTCAGTTTAAATGTGTAGAAGAGTCAAATCTGGATCTCAAAAAAATCCATAAACTATTTTGGAGTATTCACTGAAGTTTCCGAGAGAAAGAAAGAGAGAGTAATTGTTTTCTACAATATTCTGGAGATGAATGAAGTAAATATTGAATGTTGGGTTTGGATCTTAGTAACCCTTTAAATATTGAGCTTCTCATATGACATTTTTCCAAGTAGCCATGGAGCCTGACATTGAACACATTTTCAGATAGAAAATATGATTCTAAGAGGCTCTTTCCATCTTTTTTATTGTGCTGTTAGAAAGTTCACTCCTGAAATAAAGACAAAATTGTCTCCTTAAACATTTTTCTATTGACTCTGATTCTTCAGAATAAAACACTGATAATCACAAAAAAATGTGTAATTATTACTTAGCCGACACTGTCCTGAAAACATTCCCTGGATTAATTTATTTGAGAAGGTTTTAATGACATCAATAACATTCCCAATCCATAAACATGGAAGAATTAGTCTCAGAATTCAGTATCTTTTCAAGAATGTGTTTTGAAAATCGTAGATCCGTAACGTTGAGCTGATTTCAGCATCCTAATTGTGCTTAAACACTGGGGAGCCTGAGCCTTTAAAATGTTTGAAAAGAACCAGTGAACTTCCCTCTGAAATTTTTCAGTAGAAAAACAAATGTTTTGCTCTTTTTTTGGCTTATTTTATTTGGAGGCCATACCAGCAGGGCTCAGGGCTACACCCAGCTCTGAGCTGGAAGAACAACTTTACAACTTTTGCTTTTTTGCATCATTTAAATAGATATTTCAACTATCTATTAATTCTAAAGAAAGTATGACTTTTTTGCTTGTTTTTTTGTTTTGGAGTCACACCCAGAAATGTTCAGGACATACTCCTTGCTCTAAACTCAGGGATTACTCCAGGAAACCATTTGTGGTACTGCGGATTAAGCCTAGATCAGTTGCATGCAAGGCAAGCACCTTTCCTACAGTACTATGACTCTAGTATGAAAATATGACTTTTTATGTGTATTTTTTTTGCTTTTTGGGTCACACCCGGTGAAGCACAGGGGTTACTCCTGGCTCTACACTCAAGAGTTACCCCTGACGGTAACTCAGGGGGCCATTTGGGATGCTGGGAATCAAACCCAGGTCAGCTGCATGCAAGGCAAATACCCTACCCGCTGTGCTATCTCTCCAGCCCCTTATGTGTATTTTTAAAACAAAAATAAACACATTAAAATCTACAACTTCGACTTATATAAAACTACATTTTGACTATACCAAAACAGTAAGTATGCTCTTTGTTCTCTAAATCAAAAGGTCTCTCACTCAGAAAGCATCTTTAAATATCCAAAGGTCTTTTTGAAAAATGATTTTCATGCTTGCCTACATCCATCCAAGATTCAAAGGTAGATGAGCATCCACCGTGTTTTGGAGTAGACTGTGTGGTTCCAAGGTGGCCATGAGGTTGATAATTGAGCTTCAGTACCTAGTTGAAGTTCGTTGTCTTTCAACTACAGATCTCTAAAGTGTCATGACTGCTTGCAGGCAGAAGGAAAAACTGGAACTCAGATCTCCTGATCCAAAAATACATAATTGTTTCTAACATACATTATTGTCAGTACCTCTTCTTTATACTTAGTTTGTTAAAACTGAAAAAAAAATTCAGCTCTTTGCAGTGGTAAGACACACATGGATAAACATATGGAAAGGGTAGTTAGCTCATTCTCTTTGTGTGGTTGTGGGGGCACTGAGAGTGTTTGAGGCTGCCCCTATATCTGTGATCAGGGGGTGACCTTTAGTGGTGCTCAGAGGTTTCAATGTAACACAGGAAGTTCCACGACTAGTTGGTGATTTCTATGTTCATCTCCTATTATAAAATGCCCTTAAACAAAAATAACTGATAAAATACGCTTGATGTTGAATTAAGTTCAAAATTCAATTACATTCTTTCTAAGTTCCCCTTCCTCTTTCCACCACAAATGTCAGCTTGCTAATTTCAACTGTAACTTGAAAGGATCCTACAAGATTGTAAGGCAAAGGGGCTTTTGTGAAAGTAACTCAAGTTTTAGAAAGAAGGGGGTGAAGAAGCTACTAAAAATACTATTTCCTTTATTGCAGACATTCAAAAACAAAAACTAACCCTCTCAACCAATTAGATGTTGAATTTTAAGATGTGAAGTCCAAGACCCTGAAATAGGGGAAAGAATGAACTTGAGATGCCTCAAACACTTAGCTAAAATACTTAAAACCAATTGTGAGGAATGTTAAGTAAATCTGTAGATTTAGACTCAATTGTCTTCCTGTCCTCATAAAAAAAAACAAGTAACTATCATTTTAGTGTGTGTTTATTTATTTAAAGAAAAATGTAAGAGACCTGGGTAATAAGTCTCAGTTTAGCCTCTCTACAGAGGTGAGGTAAGTGAGCTCACCTCAGACTCAACTCTTCAGCTTGATGGAGTACTGAAATACTCAGTCTCACTACAATGCATATCCAGACTAGCAGATCTCCTAGAGAGTTCCAACCTCTTCTAGTCTTGCAAAGCTCTCTGAACTTTCTGGACTTTTCTGATGAACACACTTCCCTCCCACGCCCTACATTTTTCTATTAGAGCATTGTGATTTACAAAGCTATTTATAGTTGAGGGTTTTTTTTTTAAGAAAACCATTTTATATAGTCCAGGAGTCTCTATTTTTAAACCAACACCTCTAAAGCCATGAATTCCGAGGGAATGATTTCCAGCTGCTCAGGCTCCTTTCCACGGGTTCTTACAAAGTGTGCTTCTCTGGGTGGAGCAGACTGGTGTTTCAGTTGAACCCAAGTCCCTTTCTCTTTGGTTTCCTTCATTTTTTGGTCATTTTCCTTCACCTGTTTCAGGAAGCTGTCTCGACTTTTAGAGTGCTTAATATGCTCAATGCGGACATTAATTCTCTTGGCAAGAATCTTGCCCTTGACTTGTTTGTTAACGACAATGCCGACAGCATGCTGGGTGGCATTGTAGGCTCTTCCAGTTTTGCCATGATAACATTTGTGGGGCATACCTTTTTGGACAGGCTGGAGTGATAGCACAGCAGGTAGGGCATCTGCCTTGCACACGGCTGATAGGGGTTCGATTCCTCCTTCCCTCTCGGAGAGCCCGGCAAGCTACCGAGAGTATCCCGTCTGCACAGCAGAGTCTTGCAAGGTCCCCGTGGCGTATTCAATATGCCAAAAACAGTAACAACAAGTCTCACAATGGAGACGTTACTGGTACCCATTCAAACAAATCAATGCACAACGGGAGGACAGTGCTACCTTTTTGGACAGTGCCCATTCCCTTTATGTCTACAATATCACCTTTTTTGTATATACACATGTATGTGTCCAACTCTATGTTTTCTGAAAGGTCTAAAGAACATGTAATGGATGCCCTCTGCTTTCCCTTTGTGTTCGTCATTTTTGCGATTTACTGAATGTTGGCGGTCCCACCAAAAAAGTTTATAATTGAGTTTTTAGACATAAAATATTGCAGTACTGGTCCTACCAGTAGTGTCAATCTCCCTTCACCAAAGTTCCCAAGTTCTCTCCCAAATATGCCCCGTTCCACCCATGTTCCACAAATTGCATAATTTTATCATTTCTATCAGCTATATAGTATTCCATGGAGTATATATACCCCTGCTTTGTGATCCACTGATCTGTGGTTGAACATCTAGGTTGATTCCAACTCTTAGCTATTGTACTAACTGCTACAGTGCAAATCCAGACTTAGTAGATCGCCTAGGGTGTCCCTACCTCTCCTACTCTAGAGTTCACTGAACCTTACTGGTTCAAAGGAACCTTATTTACTTTTAAGAACACACTTTTTAAAAAAAAAGTCTCCCCAAAGAGCCTTCTCTTTGTACCACCTACCTCCCTCCAGCTTCAGTTACTAAGAGAACAAAAGGAAATGAAAAATGTTGAGAGTAAATAACTTTTGCTTCTTTACACAATCTTCTGAACAAAATCTGAAAATCCCTCAGTTGGTGAGAAATCTTTTAAGTGCATATATCTTGAAGAATGACTTTTTCTTTTCTTTTTTTTTTTAGAAGCCAATTTATTTTATTTATTTATTTTTCTTTTTTGGGTCACACCCAGCAATGCTCAGGTGTTACTCCTGGTTTAGCACTCAGGAATTACTCCTGGCGGTGTTTGGAGGACCATAAGGGATGCTGGGGATCGAACCCGGGTCTGCCGCGTGCAAGGCAAACACCCAACCCGCTGTGCTATCGCTCTGGCCCGAAGAATGACTTTTTCTAAATAACATCTTGATTTGACTTCTCTGCATAGATTAGATAATTTCCTTAAAATCTGTCTCCTAATATTGCTCTTTGATGGCACAGGTCACCGGGAAACTTGAGTTTGGCATTAATCTTTCCTGACTTCCCTCATGAAATTTACATACAAGTGGTACAACATGGAAAGTATCATGCTAAGCGAAATGAGTCAGAAAGAGAGGGATAGATATAGAAAGATTGCATTCATCTGGGGGACATAAAGTAACAAAATATGAGATTAATACCCAAGAATAGCTGAGATCAGCACCAGGAGGATTACTCCATAGCTTAGTGGCCAGTCGGGCATTCTAGAGGAAAGGGCAGCTCAGATAGAGAAGGGAACACCAAATAAAGGGTGTTCGGAGGATCCTCCCAGGAGGGGAGATGCATGTCGAAAGTGGACTATGGACTGAACATGTTTGCCACTCAATGCCTCTTTTGCAGACCACAACACCCAAAAGGAGAGAGAGAACACAGGGGATTGCCCTGCCACAGAGGCAGGGGGGATGGGGGGATGGGGGTGGGAGGGATATTATCCATGGTGGTGAAAAATGGGCACTGGTGGAGGGATGGGTATCTGATCATTGTATAATTGAAACCCAAGCACAAAAAATTGTAAATCTACAACTGTACCTCACGGTGTTTCACTAATAAAATAAATAAATAAATAAATAAATAAAAGTCTATTCTGTCTGAAAAAAAAAAATCTTTCCTGACTTCCCTTCTCTTTCCATTTCCCCTAACAATCCCAGAAACTTTTCTCTTCACCAACCAGCCAGATGGCGCTACTTCGCGCCTGTCCTATGTCTCAACTGATCCTTCCTCCACCACCCGCACAGTCCAGCAGCCTTCTCTGTGCATTTTTCAAAATCTCATTAGATTGTCAATATTTCAAGCCAAACTTGGGTCCAGGGGACATGATTTGCTCCCATAAGAACTCGAACCTGGAAGGTTCTGAGCTAGGGAAAATCAGGTTAGGCAAGAGGGTCCTGTTAGGGTGTCAGAACATTTGTCATGGAAATAAAACAGGTTTCACACTGAGTAGGAAGACCCTGGAGGGTATCTTTACGCCATGCACTTCCTTCCCCCCATGGATGCTTCAAGTATAGTATTCGCAAGCTTTTTCCAGGCTGGATTAGCCAGTACAAGTTAAGTGTGTAATCGGTATTAATCTCCCAGAATGTCACTGCTGCTGCCTATCAATCTGCATAAATTCTACCACAAAACTTTCGGAAGAAATGCTATTCAGAGCAAATGATGCATCAAATTCAAACAGGCCATCAAGATTGCTAATGGATTTTAATAGCAGCTATTACAGCATAATAGTATTTTCCCAACAGCTGTTTGTTGATACAATTCTTCGTTTACAGGACCTTTATGTCCAATCCCAGGAGATGGTCTACCATTCATTTATAATCATTTGGTTCCACCTACAAACAAATGCTACTTTATTTGCATTTGGAGACTCTGAGTGGTCTGCAGATTTGACCCACTCCCACCTCATTCAACAAAACCAGCAGCGAATATTACAAGCTAGATTAATTAGTTAATATTGAGATGTTCTAACTACTGCCAGAATAAATATTGTCAATTGGCAAACTCAAAGAGACGCTATTACTGGTTGCTGGCCACATTCTGAGTTCTTGGTTTTTGAAAGCTGTTTTTAACTCTTATGTCAATGAACAGGTCTAAATTAGAATGAAAACTTTAATTTTTTTTTACTTTTTTTAAAAAAATCACTGTGAGATACAGTTAAAAAATTGGTCATGATTAGGTTTCAGTTATAAAATGTTCCAACACCCAAACCTTCACCAACTTACATTTCTCATCAACAATGTCCTCAGGATGAAGACTTTAATTTTTGAAACTATGGGGTGCATAAACTCGTCTGAGTTTTCCTGCAGGAGATGGCTAATGTTAGAAAATGCCATTATATCAGGGCTAAAGTGAAGGACCCAACTATAATATAATAAAATTGTGAAATAATTATGAAAATAATAGAGATGAGGGAAATTTTATTTTTTAAAAAAAACTTCAAACATTGTTCCTTGTGAATTGGTCAAAAAATTATAACCTTGGGAACAAATATTTGTTAATGAATTCACAAAGAACCACTTAAGGAATGCGTTTAAAATGTGGATTCCTGATTTCTACCCCAGAGATTTGAAGCAGGGCCCAGGAATTCACATTTTAACAAGCACACCAGGGGGTACTGGCGCCAGTCATTTATAGACATTGTTGGAGAAAAAAAATATTTTAAATGGCCTTACTTCATAAATACAATACATCCCAAAAGGCTCTAGCACAGTTTTAAGTTTAATGACTTCAGAGGGGTATACAGGTTTTAAAAATGTAAATAAAGTATCCTAGGAAAAGTTAATTTTATTCTGTTCACTTTTATCTTGTGAATTTTGAAATTTCTTTTCTTCCGGTTATTCTTTGCTCTCTTCTATCAAGAGACAAAAAGAAAATGCAAAATTCCAAATTTCATCACTCGAAAACTTACAAAACTAAGCAAAGTTAGAATGAAAGAGAAACTATCACCCTTCCAAAATGCAGTATTTTGTAAGTTTAAGGTACTCATACTTTGAGTCTTTTTTTTCTTTTTTCTTTTTGCATCGCACCCAGCGATGCAAAGGGGTTACTCCCGGCCCATGCACTCAGGAATTACTCCTGGCCATGCTCGGGGGACCATATGGGATGCTGGGAATAGAACCCGGGTCATCTGAATGCAAGGCAAACGCCCTACTCTGCTGTGCTATCATTCCAGCCCCACTTTGAGTTTACTAATGTATAAAAATTGCACAACAACTTTGGGGGAAGACCACATAGAACTTAATGTGGGTCAATGTGAATGAGAAATGATGGAAGAGAACTGAACACTTCCTCCTCTCTAATTACTATTAATTTGTATTTTATTTTGAGTTTGTATTTATTTGGGGATTACGGGGTGGCTGGGCCCATTTCTGGCTGTGTTCAGGACTTACTCCTGGCTATGTGCTCTGTGAATATATATGGTTCAGAGGATCAATTCCTGGTCTGCTGCATGCAAGGCAAGCACCTTACTCTCAGTGTTATTTGTTATTTTAATTGTCTAGGTTGCAAAATTATGAGGATATCTGATTTTCCTTCTGTCCCTTTACCCCCATATTAGTCTGTCTTCTATCCAGCATCTATATTACCCTAAGCTTTCCCATGACATTAGTGAAAAATCACCCCAAAGTAGGATATAAAGGTCCCACGTGTTCCACATCATAACCATGCTCTGTCTCTCCACTCTTATCACTTATTATATCCTTCCAAACTCTTCTTCTTCAATGAAGCTGAACGTCCTGCTTTTCTAAAAATGCCTCAGATTTACCAGATCTGTGCCTACCAGAAAACCTGATTTCTCAATCCTAACATTGTCCCTATCTTCAGTAAGACTTCCTTCTACTACTTCTCAAAGAGACAACATGAATGAACACAGAATGAACACAGAATCAAGAAAGGTGTTGTGAGTCTGTGCAAACTACTGGCATAGATTTGTGGAGGTCACACACATCTCATTTGACAAAGTAGTGACTGTAAAAATTAATCACATAAACCATTTCAAGTCTATATTTGAACTGCCTGACCGCCAAATAAAGCAGAGACTTAGTTAACTGAATTTTTGAAAGCTCGTTTTATTGATATGAGCTGGATATAATTTTATCCTTGAAGAGTAATCAAACATTAAGATCAGTGATAATTTTCTTTTTACTGGGAGTTTTTTCTTGTTTTGTTTTATAATATGAGATATTTTATTTTTGGTCACTAGGTGGCTCTGAATTTCCATTGGAAAATAGTCTTGAGAAAACATTGGGAAAATTATGCAATTTTCATCAAATAAATATAATTATTTCAACAATATTTTGGCTGAAGTCCATCGATCACAGTAAAAAATTCCAAATAGCAACACACTTGCCTATCTACTTTATCTAGCTTTCCTAACACATAATTTATAGATTTGTGTAAAATCATGGCTGTTGTGTTGTTGTGTATGTTTAAACCAAAGCCCAAATTATGTTGCTGTGGAGTGCTTAGCACAATAGGTGTGACTAAACATGGGGTCTATCATATTTAGAAGACTTCAAGTGCCACATATTTTCACTCTTTCCAAAGTATGCATTAGTAACTTCTGGAAAGTCAGGAGCAAAGTTCAAGACCAGTCAATCATTTTTAAGATTGATAAAGTTAAATAAAAAGAATTATTGGAATAAGAGGGTTTTTAGCCAATCTGGAAGGCACCATGCTAGTTTTATGGGAAAAAAGTGACTTGTTCTAATCTCTAAATTCTACTATAGAAAGTGCTTAATTAGAGTCAAATGAAGATTGGACAGTTTTCCAGATCCTTAGTGATAATGCAGTCTGTTAGATTGCCAAAAATGTGTTAGTAGTGGGGAAAAAAATATTCACCCCAAATTACCTCAGTGGATCCAACTACTAAGGGAGATGGGGGTCAGGTGAAAAAAGCAAAGGAATTGGTCATAATCACTATGACCACTAAGAATCTAAACATCATCAACTGTTACGGTTGAGCTTCTGCATGAGGGTTTCCTCTATATTTTTTGAAAATCTGTTTTTTTTTTGTGCCAGTATGCCCAGTTTTCTACATCAATTCACATATTTCATAAATGTTCATTTCATTCCTTAACAAACCCAGTGAGAGATCTGAGTTGTGAATCGTAATTTTACTCATCTCATCCACACCTTTCAGAGTCTCCAGGGTCTGGAGTGATAGTACAGTGGGTAGGGCATTTGCCTTGCATGCAGCCGACCCGGGTTCTATTCCCAGCATCCCACATGGTCCCCAGAGCACTTCCAGGAGTGATTCCTGAGTACAGAGCCAGGAGTCAGCCCTGAGCATCACCGGGTGTGACCCAAAAAGTCAAAATAAAAAATTCAGAGTCTTCAATGTACTCCTGTTTCTTTTATGTAACTCACAGTGCAGGCCATGCAGAAGGGGCTGAAAGGGCAGATTTCAAAAGGACCTTCCTCAGACCTTATTCCTTTTTTGAAAAAATGCTTTATTTTTGGTTGAGTCACCATAAGTTATAAAGTTACTCATAATTGGATTTCAGCTATACAATGTTCCAATACTACTCCCTTCACCAGGGGCTAGAGAGAGTACAGTGGGTAGGGCATTTGCCTTGTAAGACAAGGGTCCAAGTTCGATACCAAGCATTCCATATGGTCCTTCAAACACCATCCAGAGTAATTCCTGAGTATAGAGTCAGAAGTAACCTCTCAGAATCACCAGGTGTGCTCTACCCCACTCCCCAAAAAGAAACGAAACAAACCAATCCTTCCACTAGTGTCTCAGTTTTTCTCCCATCCCTTATCCTGTCTTCGTAGCAGGAGCAATATTTTTTTAAAGCTTAAACACTGTGGTTTAGAATACTTTATCAATAGGGTAATATGCAGCACTTCTCCTCTGGAATGACCCCTTCCCTCCAACTTGGTAATAGTGTTCCCTTTCTTGTCCTTTTCCATTCCACTGTCCCTGTGACAAGTTTTCTACTGAAGACCAGCTCTCATGGTCTTCACTTCTCTTGCATTGGGGCTCTTGCTATTTCCCAATTGTATTTCTTTATATCATGCATATGAAATAGTTCATTTTGTGTCAGACCTTCTTCTTCTCAGTATGGTCCATATTAACCATCTGTAGTTTCAGACTGAGCTGTAGAGCAAGGCAGCTCACCTTGGATTTGGCTGTTGAGGAGAAGCTTTGGTGGATATACTTGTTTTCTGCTAACTTTGCAATCTTGATACAGACAAGCCCCATCAGTTGTTTTTAGTTCATTCAAGAAAAACAATGTACAGGGCTATCTTTGAGAGACTAAAGTTGGCGAGGAGAGGAGCCTGTTGCAGGAGTGATGGGACTTGCTGGAAGACCAATAGGGAAAAAAAGAGTAAAATCAGGGAAGATAGAGCAAGACCAGGTGAGGGGACATGCAAGTACAGAGAAAGTCTTTAGTGGTTAGGTTATGAGCACTGTAGCACTGTAGCACTGTCCTCCCATCATTCATTTATTTGCTTGAGGGGCACCAGTAACATCTCCATTGTGAGATGTTGTTACTGTATTTGGCATATCAAATACGTCACGGGTAGCTTGCCAGGCTATGAGAAGGACCCAAAAATCAAGGAACACAAGGAAATATCAATGAGTGGTCATTGACTTGGAAGATGTCTGCTGTGCTTGAGAAATATGAATCAAGATGGAAATTCCCATTCTGATACGGTTCACAGGAAAGAAGTGACGTTCACTACATCTCCCCACTTGTGCTATGCGACACTGAAATTTCACTTCTAGAATTCACTTCATTGACCTGTAGATCTCAATATTGCTAGGTTTATAAGATTACATGTTGGGTAAGTTAAGTATGTGGGCAAAATCCTCATTCCTAAGCTTGTTATATTTTTGTTGTTTTGTTTTTAGGCCACACTCAGTAGTGCTCAGGGGCTCCTTCAACCTCTGTACTCAGGAACTACTTCTGACAGTGCCCAGAGAATCATTTGGGATTCTGGGGGTTGAACCTGGATTGGCCATGTGCAAGGTAATGACCCATTTGTCTTAAGTCTAAGGATTTTTGTTAGACTGAACAAACCATTTACTTGACTTCTGTGAATCCCTGTTCCCTCTACTGGAACGAAAACTACTTGATGACAGGAATTTTTTTTCTTGCTTCATTCACCAATGTATCCCCTTATATAGAATACAATTCGGCACCGCAGAGACACACGTTAAATTTCAATGAATTTACCAACAGAGAAAAGAATGCTACAGGGCACTCAGGGAAAGTATTCTGGGCTGGAGAGAGAGTACAATTGGTAGGGCAATTGCCTTGCACGTGATGAACCCAAGCCTAATCACCAGCACAACATGTGATCCCTGAGGCCCACCAGGAGTGATCTTTGGGAAAAACATCAGAAGTAAGTCCTGAGCACAGCCTGATATGACCCAAAAACAAACCAAAAAAATCCAAGTTATGTTTAGGATATGTTAAATTTGAGGCATAGACATTTAGAAATGTTGAGTGGGCAAGTTAGATACACAAGTTTTGATTTTAGTTGCAAATGTATATCTTTTTTTTGTGTTTTTTGGTTTTTTTTTTTGCTTTTTGGGTCACACCTGGTGATGCACAGGGGTTACTCCTGGCTCTGCACTCAGGGGTCACTCCTGGCGGTGCTCAGGGGACCATATGGGATGCTGGGAATCGACTCGGGTCGGCCATGTGCAAGGCAAACACCCTTCCCGCTGTGCTATCTCTCCAGCCCTGCAAATGTATATCTGGAGACCTGTAACATACAATCACATAGACTGGGTGTACAATAAGAGTTTAAGCAGAACTTCTTGGAAGTGGGAAGTAAATAATGACATAAAATCAAGCTAAAATGACTACCCCAAGACAGGAGTTAGTCAATTATTTTGAATGTTGCTGAAATGCTAAGGAAGATCATAGCAGATAAATAACTCTCAGATTTCATAACAGAGGTTGGTGGTGACTTTCAGGAGACAAATCATGATAACATAGTGGGATTATAAACTTGCTTAGATAAACCTGAGAAAGGGACAGGTATGAGGAAATAGGAGACTTGGACCACAAAAGGTTCTCAACTTTGCATTTCTGGCAATTGTCACACTACTCTGAGCAGGTGATTGATCAATCACAGTTGAATAAATAATCCACCCTTGTATCTATCGATCCTACTATATATCCATCTACTCAACCACAGGTGTTGAGTCTTCAGATATAGAAGATACAGCCTTATCTAGTGAGAAGATATTTGAATCAGACTTAGGAGACAGAATCAGCCCTTCACAGCCACGGTTCAGTTCTTGGAACTTGATCAAACCAGCATTTTACTCAATCTGTTTCACTGTCACTATCCTCCCGTTGTTCATCAATTTGCTCGAGCGGGCCCAGTAATATTTCCATTGGAGACTTTGTTGTTACTGTGTTTGGCATATCGAATACATCACGGGTAGATTGCCAGGCTCTGCCGTGTGGGCGAGATACTCTCAGTAGCTTGCCGGGCTCTCCGAGAGGGGTGGAGGAATCGAACTCGGGTCTGCCATGTTGGCTGCGTGCAAGGCAAACGCCGTACCGCTGTGCTATCACTCCAGCCCCTCAATCTGTTACTTAACTATAAAATGAGGAGGTTCGTTTGACTAGATAGTCTCTGATATTCCATTTTAAATTCTAACCCAAGTCCCGTTCTCAAAGTTTTAAATGTTAGAACAAACATATCTATGTAAACACAATGAGAAACTAGCTCTAACAAGAATAGCTAGCTGAATATTTCAGGGGCTTCCATGTTCTAACTCTCAGGCAAAACCTATCTGTGAGAGATTAAAGCCAGCAAGGTGGGGAGGTACTTTGTGAAGAGAATATATTACTAAGGTCATCAAGAGAAAGAAATCAACACTCTTTTCTTAAGAAGTCTTCCCTCTTCAACATTAAGGAGGCTAAATTCTCCAATATTAAAATCTAAAATAAGCAATTCGATTCTGTAACTGAAAACATTAACATCTATATCTTTGCCCAAACTAAACTTCTTGGACAATCAGATTGTGTCTGTACCACTAAATCCTTCCTTCCCAGTGACTTCTTTTGAGAATCTTGCCTTCAGGTTCATTGTTTCGACATATATGCTTCTCTCATTTCATCTTGTGCTACTCACATTCATTGACTTCAGTTGAAGACTGGCACTCTTGTTTATTTTGAGTACACCATTTCTGCTCCTGCTTTGGGGATTTAGGATTCACCAGTTTTCAACATATCACAGTCTATTCCCAACATTTTTCTATCTAGCTTCTTGTCCTACAGGGAGTTCAAACACGTCTTCTTCTATGAAGGTTCTCCTCTACAGTATTCTCCAGTCCAAACACATGGTCTACTCCTGTCCTCTTGCTCACTCTCTCTTACATTATCACTACTAAGATTACTTTTCCTCCTCTTTATTATTCAGTGTTTTCCTACCACCTTATCACCAGACCGGTACCCCCGACTCCATCCATAAGAAGGAAAGCTCTATTATATCATATTCTCACCTGTTCTATCCCCAGGGTCTAGAATCATAGTTTCTGCATACTTAATGATGGATAAATATCTACTAAACAAATTAATAAATCCTGACTTCCACTTGAACTGTTTATTATAACCACCAGTAACTCACTACAGTAGATTGGTTTTCTTGTTTTCCATTTCTTACCTTCCCCAGACTTCATGGGTCACTTATTTAAAAAAAATGTTTTCCTCCCAGAAATGTAGTTGCATGAATACATGAGTATCCTATTATTCATGTCCTGCTTTCTTTACTGATTTCCATGGGTTTTTTTTTCCCTCATCAAATGTGGAAATCTTTTTTTTTTCTTTTTCGGCCACACCCAGCAATGCTCAGGGGTTACTCCTGGCTCTGCACTCAGGAATTACTTCTAGCGGTGCTTGGGGGACCATATGGGATGCCAGGGATCAAACCCAGGTTGGCCGCATGCAAGGCAAACGCCCTACCTGCTATGCTATCGCTCTGGCCCCAAATGTGGAAATCTTAATGATACATTTTCTTTCTCTATGTGTATTGTATATGTTTTCATTAGTGGATCTGATACATCCAGTCTACTAGCACAATACTACCACTGGTAAAACTACTACTAACTGACCTAAAACAAGAGTTCAATGAAATTAACAAATATTCTAATTTAAAAAAAGATCCTGATAAAATGTTGAAAGTATTTAAGTAGCAATAATTTGCAATACACTGAATACTCAAATTTTCTATAGGAGGGAGGAGAAAGGGTGAGGGTGGCAGGAGGGATACTGGGAACATTGGTGGTGGAGAATAGGTAGAGGGATGGGTACTCGACATTGTATGACTGAAACATAATCATGAAAGTGTGTAAGTCTGTAATTGTATCTCACGGTGTTTCATTAAAAAGGTTTTTTAAAGTTTTTATTTTAGTTTTTAAACAAGAACAGTTAACGCCATTTAGTACCCCTTTAAAGACAGTAAAATGATGAAATCAGTTCAAACAGCATAGATGATATTGGGAAAATTAAGAATAGATCATTTAGTGTGATAAGTACTACAACTTGGATAATATTTAGTATAAAAGTGGAAAATCTTAAGAAAAGAACCAAAAGGGAGCGAAAGAGATAGTACAGTGGGTAAGGCATTTGTCTTATATGCAGAATCTGTATTAACCTATCAGGAGTGATCACTGAGCACAGAACCTGTAGTAAGCCCTAAGCACCATTGAGTGTGGCTCAAAAACTAAAATAAATTTAAAAACACCCCAAAACACTAATTTCCATAAACATGAATTAACGTGATAATTGGAAAACCAATAAGTGACTAGAGAAACAGAATTTGTACTCTATTTAGACTGTTAACTCTGTATAGCAAACTGCATATTTTGAGAAATTGAAAAAAAAAAACCTGATGGTAGGAGAAATAGCAGAGTGGGTAGGGTGCTTGCCTTGCATGCTGCTAACCTGGGTTCAATCCCCAGCACCCCTATGGTCCCTCAAACCCACCAGGAATGATCCTTGAGTACCAAGTCAGGAGTACTGCCAGATAGGCTATTCTATGGAAATCATTAATCAATCAGATATAATTATATTGTCTTATGTGAAAGCTTATTAAAAATGTTTGGTAACTGATAATGAGTAACATTTTATTTTATCATGAATACACTGGGCTGGAGCGATAGCACAGCGGGTAGGGCGTTCGCCTTACAAGCGGCCAACATGGCCGACCCGAGTTCGATTCCTCCGCCCCTCTCGGAGAGCCCGGCAAGCTACCGAGAGTATTCGATATGCCAGACACAGTAACAACAAAGTCTCCAATGGAGACGTTACTGGGCCCGCTCGAGCAAATCGACGATCAACGGGAGGGCCTTTACCTTTACCTTTTACCATGAATACACTAATGATATTACATCTATTAGTGCTTATCAATCTGGGCATTTCTCTACTGCTGCTTGGATAACAAAATAAAAAACTAATAAGCTCAGTGACAGAATTTTTTGAAGCTGTTTGATATGGCTTGCTTCTTTGAGCATGCAGTAAAGACTGACTGAAGTCCTATCAGATGCTGGCACTCCCTGGCATGAGCACTTCAGAATCCAGTGTCATCCCTGTTTAAACTCCCTGCTGTGCACATAGGAAACACACAAACGATTCAGAAGTGCAGAGAAAAATACCAAGGTCAAGATGGGGCATGGGTCCACATGACAGCAGGTGGGGATTGGCCCTTTGAGATCCAGTGTTCCAGTTCGGAGTCTGCTCACAAGCAACAGTCCTGTCGGGCTGTGAAGTGCACACATCAAAAGACTAGTGGCAAAGCGATTGTTTCTAAAATGTATCCCATGTTTACTCAGCAAGTTGATTGTTCAAAAATTCAGCAAGTCCCCCAAATCTAGGTACTACATCAAAATCTTTCTGTAAAAGCAGACACAATAATCTGCCTCACCCATCCTATTGTAATGCTGAGTCCTTTCTAGAAGGGAAATCCATGGCCCCTAGCACTGCCTCAGAGAGGTGCGTGAGAGTAGGGTTTAAGTTTCACATTCGGTTTTGTGGTTATGCACTGAGTGAGGACAGAAAAGGTTGCCAGCTTGTTGATTAAAAAGCAGAAGTAATCCCTGAGCACAGAAAGAGGAGTAAGCCCTGAGTACATCCAGATATGGCCTGTATCACTATCATTGTCATCCTGTTGTTCATCGATCTGTTCAAGCGGGCACCAGTAACGTCTCCATTCATTCCTGTCACGTGCCAGTGTAGCGCGAAGGCATATTGGGGCCTCTTTCAGGGTCAGTGGAATGAGGACCATCATTGTTACTGTTTTTTGGCATATCGAGTAAGCCATGGGGAGCTTGCCAGGCTCTGCCGTGTGGGCGGGATACTCTCGGTAGTTTGCTGGGCTCTCCAGATGAGGCCTACCTCCAAAAAATACTGCACTGCACTGTCCTCCTGTTGTTCATTAATTTGCTCGAGCAGGTCCAGTAACATCTCCATTGTGAGACTTGTTGTTACTGTGTTTGGCATATCGAATACGGCACAGGTAGCTTGCCAGGCTTTGTCATGTGGGCAAGAGACTCTCAGTAGCTTGCCGGGCTCTCCGAGAGGCGCAGAGGAATCAAACTCAGGTTGGCCAAGTTGGCCGCGTGCAAGGCAAACGCCGTACCGCTGTGCTATCGCCCCAGCCCCCAAAAACACACAAATAAAAATAAAAAGGCAGAATAAAGACTCACTTGGTAAAAAGGGCACAAAGGGCATGTGGCCTGCAGGCACATTAAGACAATTCTAAAAAAAAAAATTTAAAAAAATAAGACAATTCTGTTCAAACCCAGTTATGTGGGAAGGTGGCTGAATTCACAGCCATGTGGTGCACCACATTTGGTGGTGTTTAAAGTAGGAGGCAACCAATCTTAGAGGGAAATTACATATTTTTACATATATATGAATACACACACACACACACACAAGGCTCAACCTTTAACAGCATGTTAGTGATCTCATATAGAATGGCTTAATGGTCCCTAGGTGAAATACAATAATCTTCACACTCTTATATCTAAGGAAACTTTTTTGTAGCATTTTCAGCAGTTTTTCATAACAAACAATACAAAATAAATTATTTCCGTTATGCTTTGAGGCAGGGGTGGGGGTTCAGGATGAAAACATCTGAAGTATTGTGATGGGAAGGTGAAACAGTGGTGGGATTGATGTTTGAATATTAATGTAATCAAATATTGTGAACTACTTTATAAAATAAAAAAAGAAGAAAAAAGATTAATCCTGCCTACTGCTACACACACAAAGGAAGATTGCAGCAGATCTGCCACAGAAGAAGTCAGAGAGCAGAGTATCTGTTGCAACATAGCTATCTTGTCACCCATAGTTCCGGGATCTCCATGCCTGATGCCAAAACACAATGTTCCTGCTTGAGTTATGTCCCCTGCAGACCAAAGAGAGTTTCACTGATGCTTCTTAGTCCCTGATCCAGGAGGGGAGCTCTGAGAAAGGACTCTGCAGCTCAAAATTTACAATCATTTTGTCAACAATGATTGTTTTTAATTCTTAAAAACATCACCAAAATCATTTGGGGCCTCTGTAGCCACAGCAAGATATAGGTTGAGTCTTTCCAATCACTCAGAGTTCATATGCAGTCTTGACTGTTGCAACCAGTTGTCTCCAAGTTTAGTTCTCAAAGGAAACCTAAAGACAGTTTCAGTGACTTTGCCAAAGTCGTCTCCCCCAGGGACTGTTAACCACAACTGTTGACAGTGTAAATTGATAGCCAGCCACATACAGATTTCCAAGAAGGAGTTTTAGTAAAAGATGAGAGGCACGAACAAGCCTCTTTCTGCTCTTTTTCATTACTTGGAAAAGTTCAGACTTTCTCCAAAACCTTCCTATCTGAAAAAGAGACTGCTTTGCATTAGAATGCAAAAAACAAATCAAATCAAATTAAATAAAAAATAGACTTTCTTGAGTTGTAATTTATTACCCAAGATCCCATCTATTTTCCCTACTTTCCTCCCTCCCTTTCTATTTCTGTAAGCATATGCTATTTCCCAAGCTAATTTTACTTTACCAGAGTGCTCTTTTGTTGTCCTTTTGGAATTCATTAGGCTCAAGGAAAAAACAGAATATATGCACTGATTTAGAATAAATGGAACGGAGAGCCTACAATACCCCTAAAAGTTTGCCCTTGGATAAGTAGAAATCTTTGTAAGACCTGAAATTTTTTTAAAATTTATTTATTGAATCACTGTGGGAAAAGTTACAAAGCTTTCAGGTTTAAATCTTGGTCATGCAATGATCAAACACATTTCCCTTCACCAGTACTTATTTTTCACCACCAAGAACCCCAATATGGACCTGAAAATTTTTGAAATGACAAACTGGAAGAAAAATGGCTTTCTGTTTCTGTTCTGATTATGAACACTGTGTTCTTTACTCATATTATCTGGTTTTTTAACTATAATATAATCACACACCATTCATGCTCATCAACAGACATACATTTTATATAAATATGTGCAATAATAATGTCAGATTCTTTTCTTGCCAGTTAGTATGCTATAACTTGTAGTGGGAATTTAACAGCAAAGGCATTTACTTAAGGGACCCCATGTGTTAATTAACTTTGATATAAATAACCCACAATAAAAAGGTGGAGAGTAACTGATGGAATAAAGTAAACAGAGAAACGGAACTTAAAAAGAAAAGGGGCAAGTGAAAACGAACGAAATGACTGGAAGACAGCAGGTCTATTTTAAGTCTGCAGGGCAAAGAAAGGACAGGTATTTTAAAGCTTAATTGGATTGTTTTAAATAACAGATAGATTCTATACTTCAAACTTAAGAAGAGTCAGGAATGAGACCAGCCTCTTGGCTATAAACCAGAGGAACTAGGAAACTTAGATTTAAAATAGTTAAAACTAGAGGCTGGACAGATAATATAGCAGAGCAGATAAGGGACTTGCCTCAAACGTGGCTGACCTGGGTTTGATCCCAGGTATGCCATATGATCCCTCAAGCATGCCAGGAGTGATCCCTGAGCATGGAGATAAAAGTAAACCTTGAGTACCACCAGATGTGCCCCCGCCCCCAACAAAACCAAAACAGTTTAGAAAAGGAAATCGAGGTGAAATCTAGAACCTCTGGGTACTGGAAAGTTTTGGGGTTTTAAGGACAGCAGACCATGAGTTCTAATTCTATTATCAGCTGTGAATGCAGCTTTGTTCCTAAGAAGCAATGTTCTTTTTTTTTTTTTTGCTTTTAGGATCATACCTGGCAATGCACAGGGGTTACTCTTGGCTCTGCACTCAGGAATTACCCCTCGCGGTGCTCAGGAGACCATATGGGATGCTGGGAATCAAGCCCTGGTCGGCCACGTGCAAGGCAAACGCCCTATTCGCTGTGCTATCGCTCCAGCCACAAGAAGCAATGTTCTTAACTATAACATGGGAACCCAAACGTCTGTTTCACCAAGGAGGGCTGTTAAGTTACAAGGAGATTTATACCAAGTTCTTGGTACATTATTCAAGTCAGTTATACAAGAACTATTTCAAGACTCCATCATTCACCAAGAGGAACTGAATAAGATGAATCAGAAAGTCAAGTTTGTTTGTAAGCATGGCATCGTTCACTAGACACCAACGTGATGGACCAGAGAGTAAGAAGGAAAGTCGGGGCAGGAGCAACAGCACAGCGGGTAGGGCGTTTGCCTTGCACGCGGCCAACCCGGGTTCAATTCCCAGCATCCCCTATGGTCCCCTGAGCACCGCCAGGGGTAATTCCTGAGTGCAGAGCCAGGAGTAACCCCTGTGCATCGCCGGGCATGACCCAAAAAAAGAAAAAAAATAAAAGAAGAAGGTAACCGGTGAGGCTGGGGCTAGACTGTGTCTCTTTGGGAAAAAAAGGAGTAAAGTTCTCAGAGGATCATTTTATACTTTATCATTGAAAACAAAGCATTTTCTTCTTCTATCCTTTCTTTTGAGGTGCAAGGCCTGTCCTCTCTATACATATGCTCTAGAACTACTGACGTTTTCTAGAGATAACTTTGACTTTAAGCATCCCATTGAGCCAAATCCCCTAGGTCTATGCCTTCTTGAAAATTCACGTGGGCAGCAATCCTGGTCCAAAGAACAGGACATTTTCTGAGAGATACAGCATCTTCTCACTCCTGAGCCAGAGTGATGGCCCAGTCCTTCCACCCCTATAATCTCTCTCCCAGTTCCATTTTCATTTCCACACCCTGAGAACATGCCTAGTCCCACACTCTTCTTTAACTAAATTCCAATCACTTTTCCAAGTATCATATTTTGGAAGAGAAAGAATAAGAACCCTCTGACTTTGACTTTTTAAGTGCTCCTTAGTGCTAAAAAAAACATTTTCCAGTTTCCCAGAGGAGCTTGAGAGGATAAAACTAATCATAGTAGATACAAACAAAATATTGATTTCTTAATATATGCAGGGCTGTTTTATAAGGGTTTCAATGGTAGAAATAATTAGAATGGATTTATCCTTACCCTTATTCAAAGTTTCAGAAATTTAGTCCTGATCACTGGCCAAAATTATTAGGACATTTATTGTTTTTTAATTATTTCATGTAATTTTTTTTTAAATTTTTGGTTTGTGTTGGGATCACAGCTGGTAGTGCTCAGGGCTTACTCCTGGCTCTGTGCTCAAGAATCACTATTGGTGATGCTCACAGGATCATATATGTTTTTCAAGTGGTGGACAGGCGAGCCACTATGTAAGCAATGAGCTTTTATGATTAAATATAATTCCCTGATTCCCAAAGACAAATTATAGTTATTTATATATAAAATTTTAGCACTAGCCCGTGAATGTCAACATGAAATGTTAAGAAGTGAAAAAAATGATGCTGAGTTTAATCAGAAATCAAATGTTTGATTTTTCTCTACTCATCACAAATACCTGTAATTTCCACATGGGCCCTTGTTTTGCCTTCATATATTCTATTAAACAGTAATTAATAGCATCCTAGATAGGGAAATATTTTGATGATATACTACATTATCTGTCAGCTGATACTGCCATATGTAACACAGCCAATCTATGTGACAACAAACTATTCTCTTTGATTGTCTCCAATAATAAAGGTTTCACCCTCTAACAAAGAAACCAGCACGATTCATCACATTATTGCGAAGTTCTCATGGAATAAGAAGGCTTTAAAAAAACTAACTTTACACTTGTCATTCTGGTACTTTGTGCTCTGATAGGTGTAGTTTCATATCTGAAATAACATTTCCCACATCTGTGAAACCATTTTTTATAAGTTTGGCAAATTACCAAGATATCTCTTGAATTTTCTTTCTCATGATCATCACACTAAAGAGAAAAAGGACATGGAGTTCCATATTTGAGACTTGGTGTACTAGATTCTTCCTCTCGCTGCCATGTAGAGAGGTTTCGTTGGGGCCTTTTGCTCTTTTCCCTGCTCTTTGAGGTGCATAGCTGAGAGGTGAGGTTTCTGGAGGACAAGGGTGGCAGAGATATAATGGGAACAAATGAAATGACCACAGGCTAGGGAGGAAGCATAAGGGGGAATTCAGGGATTCCTGGTGACGTATGAGCAATGCTAACATCAGTTTTTGTAAAGAGACTTTCTCAGTCCACCCTATTCTGGACAGTGGGGGAGAAAGGGGGGTTTGTGAGGGAAAGCATAAGAAGCAGAAGAAAGGATGAAAGGGAGAAAATGTTTAGCCTCTTTGAAGCATTCACTACCCCTTCCCTGTGAACCTCACACAGCAGGTACCATGAAAAGTACCCTGTGCTGAGCTCTGAGTCTTGTCCCAGGCATGCTCTGGACACTTGCTGACCAACTGAAGAAACAAACTGCAAGTGCTAAGCCTCCTTCATGTATTTCCAAGTGTATTTAATAGTTCAATGCAATAAATACTTATTGCAAAACCATAAGTACTTCTATGCAAAGTCATTCTTGAGAAGGCGCCAAAGCGCATGGATCTAGCAGTGAGAATAGGCAAATTTCCTGCCCTCGTGGAATTTTATTTCAATGTAAAAAAGCAAGTATGTCATGGGTCAGCTAGGACAAGGACAGTGCAGACAGAACATGATCGGCAGATGGAGTGCATCAGAAGGAGTAATTTATAAATGGTCAAGAAAGGACTCACTGTTTAGATGGACAGTGAAAGAAGTTCAGGGAGTTTAGTGTAGATATCTTGGAGAAGAGTGTCCCTGACAAAAGAGAACATCAAGTGCAACATCGCTGAGATAAAAATATGCTTTCACTGTTCTAGGAACAGCATCAAAGCCAATGTCTACAACACAATGGTGGAGAAGTTGGGATGAAGCCAAGTAGATAAGGTTACAGGGGACTAGCTCATATGTCTCTATCCCAACTCTGCTTGCACAGTAGAATTACCCCAAGGAAATTTTCTTAAGTGTCAATGACTGAGACTTAGTCAAGATGGATAAAATCACTATCTCTGGAGTTGAGGTGTGAGATAAAACGTTCTTTCCTAGATGGTTGAATATTAGGGACATGTATATATGTAGACCACTGATGTTTGTGAACAGAGAAGTAAAGGTAAAGGTAAAGGTAAAGGCCCTCCCGTTGATCATTGATTTGCTCAAGCGGGCCCAGTAACGTCTCCATTGGAGACTTTGTTGAACAGAGAAGTGACACATTTAATATTCTTTCAGCTCTAAAAAAGACAATCAGTTGCTTGTTAGCTGAGATATAGACTTACACCCTGACAAAAGAAATGGAAAAACATTTTTGACAAATAAACTCATTAACAAAGATAAGTTCATAGACACAGAGCAACCAATGATAAAATGAGCCCCAAGCATTGATAAAACTTGTATCATAAGCCAACATGGGGTTGGGGTGGGGGGAACTAGAGATACCTGTAAGCCTGGAGCAAACAAAGTAGATCAAGGTGGACTCTGAGCTTGCACAGAGCTAGATCTGAGGCATAGTCAGGGAACTGCCAGTGATGTGAACTCATTCTGATGGACAGCGTTCAAGTTCTTTATCCAGGAAGTGGGATAATAATGTGATCTAGTCACTGAATATATCAATGAATCATCTATTAAAAGGGTAAATTTAAATGATTTATCTTCTGAACAATAACTAACTTAGCATGTGATGCTAGGGGAAAAGGCAGCTCAGATAGAGAAGGGAGCACCAAATAAAGGGTGTTGGGAGGATCCTCCCAGGATAGGTGAAGGATGCTGAAAGTAGACTGTAGACCAAACATGATTGCCACTCAATGCCACTTTTGCAAACCACAACACCCAAAAGGAGAGAGAGAGAGAGAGAGAGAGAGAGAGAGAACAAAGGGGAATGCCCTGCCACACAGGCAGGATAGGATGGGGGAATGGAGGGTGGAAGGGATACTGGGATCCGTGGTGGTGGGAAACGGGCACTGGTGGAGGGATGGGTATTTGATCATTATATAATTGAAACCCAAGCACAGAATTTGTAAGTCTACAGCTGCACCTCATGGTGTCTCACTAATAAAAATTTTAAAAAATTAACTAACTTAGCATGTGATATAGAAAATTGAGAAATGGCATAAAGTCAAATTGAAGAAATGTCAGAGATACTCTAATTCTTATTAGCTCTCACAGTTTTGATATAGCCCAATCTGTTTTTACTTGAGGACTTCACAAATTGTGCTGTTAAAAGTATTTCTGGTTCTGGGCACCATGACTAAACATTTCCTTCCCAGTTGACTTCCTGAGTTTATTTACTGCATCATTGGTTATCTTAAATAAACTTTTACAAAGATAGAAGAATTATTTTTCACTTTTGAAGTCACTGGTTTATATAATTTAAAACATTTATGATAAGGTTTCATCATGGATTCACACTTCCTAGATGGGTAATACTAATCCTCACATAAACTATTTTAAAAATATGAGCAGTAAATTACACAGGCAAAGGGCAAAACAAAAATCTTAGACAGACATCATCTTCTAAAATATATTAATAGTCCCTTAGTCAATAGTGAAAAATTATAAACCAACAGTTATTTCTACATAATCCAAACTGTATAATTAAGGATCTTCAAAGAAAAACTGAAACCTCTAAATTTATATTTCCTCACAAAAACATGACTAATTTAAGATATACCAAAGCTCTTCTTCAAGACAGTTTATCATATACTGTTTTTCATATGAGAAAAACTTTAATGGAAAATATCATTTGTCAACAATCAGTATTTTAAAACTCAAAATGTCTCCTAAGAGAAAGTTTTTAGGGAATCTCATATTTATTCCCATGGCAAGAAAGTACTTGTAACTTGGTCTTTATAAGGTCTTTGTTTAACATATTTCTGGACCTATTTCTTTAGTAGGTAAAAAAAATATGTATGACAGAAATATCAAACATTGTCCCTGGTGCTCATAAATACTCCACTGTATTGTCTGGAATGACTTATCTCAGTCCTGACTGTGGGCTCAGATTTACTGTACAGTTCATCAACTTCTCAGCATGATGGATAATGAATGTTTCATTTACATCGCTAATTGCCAAGCCATGGTTCCTGCAACCTTTAACCCGTATGCTTTATCCCATTATCACCATATGTCAATATAATTGC
This sequence comes from Sorex fumeus, assembly GCF_029834395.1. Taxonomy (NCBI): domain Eukaryota; kingdom Metazoa; phylum Chordata; class Mammalia; order Eulipotyphla; family Soricidae; genus Sorex; species Sorex fumeus. Next base: position 5,850,433 of record NW_026606095.1, on the reverse strand, counting down.
ATTTAACATTGCAAATGATAAACTTTATTCTTGAGAAATATCTTTCACAAAGAATTCGTGTGGGGATTACTGATAAAATACATGTCTATTACAAGAAATGACAAAGCAAACCAGAACAACAAGCAGATTCTCAAAACAAGTAGAATTCATCTTTGGTCAAGTACCCTTGATTTCATAGTCGGGGAAGCATATTTTCATAAGGGATCATCTTTGGAGCTTTTAATTCAACAAATTTATAAAAGCAAATGACCAGAGTAGTATAACTGAATTTTTGGAAGTATGTAATATTACGTCTCCCTCCCCCCAAAAAAACTTTTAAGAAACTGGTTAGTGATAACTACATGATTAAATTTATTTTTTGTCTTATTTAATTATCAGCCAAACAGTAACAGAATAATTTCCTAGCACCACTATTTTAGATTTAAATATATTCAAGATAGGAGAGAGAAAAATCAAATACTAATATCCTAACCTGAAAGAAAAGTTGGTTGATCACATTTTGGACCATCATATTTTATATTCAAAATTTATTTAAAAGTAGAGTCCAGAGTGATAGCACAGCAAGTAGGGCATTTGCCTTGCACACAGCTGACCTGGGTTCTATCCTCAGCATCCCAAATGGTCCCTCAAACACTGCCAGGAGTAATTCCTTGAGTGCAGAGCCAGGAGCCCTTCCTGAGCATCGCTGGGTGTGACCAAAAAAACAAACAAACAAATAAACAAACAAAAATTTATCTAAAAATAAGGCATAAGAGGAAGCTAAAACAAGGATGGATTGGGGCAGTAATGGGCAGTGATTTGCACAAAGATAGACTGAGACAGATAATGGAGTAGGTATTATGAAGGTATAAGAGATAATGCCAGGGGAATCTCCCAAAGAAACAGACTGCACTGCAAATTAGCATATACCTGCCACCTTGACCTCCAATGTGTCCAATCAATGGTAAATATTTCCACAGGATTTTTATACCACACAGCTAAGGTTTATCAGTGACATTTATTTTTTCCTAATCTCTATGGCTGACCCTTCAACAAATCCTATAAGTTATAACCCAGAAATATATTTCCAGTTTGCCTGATACAGTTCCGCACCCTCCATCATAATTAAGTCACTGCCATTTCTTCCTGGTCATGAATAGAATACTCTAGTCCATCTCTTTTGTTTGTCTTTTTCTCTTTTTTTTAATCAATTCTCAGTCACGTCTCACCCTACTTACAGTTCTCATAAGGTTGCTTTTGTATTTAGGATAAAATTCAGCTGTTTACTCTGGCCTGGGGTGATCTGACCTGACCCCCTGTCCAGGATAACCTGTCACTCTCCTACCTATGTTCATTCTGACCCATTCAGTTCACAAAGGATGTTTTACCCATTTCTTTTTTTTTTTAAATTTTTATTAGTGAAACACCATGAGGTACAGTTGTAGACTTAAAAATTTTTGTGCAAGTATGAGATTAATACCCAAGAATAGCTGAGATCAGCACCAGGAGGATTACTCCATAACTTAGAGGCCAGCCGGGTATCCTAGAGGAAAGGGCTATTCAGATAGAGAAGGGAGCACCAAATAAAGGATGTTTGGAGGATCCTCCCAGGAGGGGAGATGCATGTCGAAAGTAGACTATGGACTGAACATGTTTGCCACTCAATGCCTCTTTTGCAGACCACAACACCCAAAAGGAGAGAGAGAACACAGGGGATTGCCCTGCCACAGAGACGGGGGGATGGGGGGATGGGGGTGGGAGGGATATTATCCATGGTGGTGGAAAATGGGCACTGGTGGAGGGATGGGTATCTGATCATTGTATAATTGAAACAAAAGCACAAAAAATTGTAAATCTACAACTTTAAAAAAAATAAAATAAAATAAAGGGGGAAAAAAAAAAAAATTTTTGTGCTTGGATTTCAGTTATACAATGATCGACTACCCATCCCTCCACTAGTGCCCATTCTTCACCATAAATGATCCCAGTATCCCTCCCATCCCACATCCCCCCCATTCCCCCTGCCTCTGTGGCAGGGCATTCCCTTTTGTTCTCTCTCTCCTTTTGGGTGTTGTGGTTTGCAAAAGAGGCATTGAGTGGCAATCATTTTTGGTCTATAGTCTACTTTCAGCATGCTTCTCCCATCCTGGGAGGATCCTCCCAACACCCTTTATTTGGTGCTCCCTTCTCTATGTGAGCTGCCTTTTCCCCTAGCATGTGTGGCTGGCCTCCAAACCATGGAGTACTCCTGGTACTTATCTAGGCTATTCTTGGGTGTTCGTCTCCTATTTTGTTACTTTATGTTCCCCAGATGAATGCAATCTTTCTATGTCTGTCCCTCTCTTTCTGACTCATTTTGCTTAGCATGATACTTTCCATGTAGTACCACTTGTATGTAAATTTCATGACTTCATCCTTTCTAACAGCTACATAGTACTCCATTGTTGTTTTACCCATTTCTTGAAAGTATCAAACTCTTCCCTTTGCCTGCAATATTCTTACTTTTAGTGTTCTCTTACTGGAGTGCATTCTTATTTCACGATCACGACCACTACCATCCTGTTGTTCGTCGATTGCCTCGAGCAGGCCCCAGTAACGTCTCCTTCATCCTAGCCCTGAGATTTTTTAAAAAGTGCCATATTCAAGGCTCTTTCAGAGTTAGGAGAATGAGACCCTTCATTGTTACTGGTATTTGGCATATTGGGTGTGCCACGGGGAGTTTGCCAGACTCTGCCGTGTGGGCAGGTTACATTCGGTAGCCTGCCAGTTTGTCCAAAGTAGGCATGAGATATTGTGACATCTTATTGCATTCTTATATGTAAACTTAAAATAACTTTCTCAAGATGTTCTATACAATCTTCCCATGTAGTGTAAATTAGGTTATATAATCATTACATTTTTCTCATGGAAGCATCCTATACTTTTTTCATATTAGATTAAAAGATCTGTTCATCCGTGTGATTGATTACTGTCTAGCTTTCCCACAAGACTTAAAGCGCCAAGATGATAAGAATTGTGTATGTTGTATCTACCTCTCTCCCTCGTGGTTAACACAGGGTGGATAGAATTGATGAAGGAATTCTACTAGGCTCTCATTTCCTATCAATAAAGTGTACAACAAGGAAGACAGAGGTGCTAGTGTCAAGATAGAGAGACAAGGATATTTAGCAGAGTCAGAAAATAACAGGAAAGATCAAACAAACTTAAGGATCCATGCAGGTGAAATGACAAAGGATTTCCAGGATGGAAATGAGTGAGTGGGTGATAAATGTCTTTTTAAGAGAAAACATTCAGCACTTCTCATCAGTCTAGAGATGTGGTAGCACAGACTCTGAAACCAAATTCTGCATCTTCATATTTTATGATTTGGGGATAGTTTTGAGTCTCTCTGTGCCACACTTTCTTTAGCTGAAAAATGAAAATAACAAGAGCTGCTTTTCTCAGAGATGTTAGAAGAATTAAGAGTTTGATTTTTGTATGACTCTTTAAAGAGGGTCTGTTGTGTGTTAAGTTCCATATAAATGTGCTTTAATAATACAATTTTTCAATAATAAGCATTATAGTTTGGTTTAGAAATATTTCCTTGGATACAACTGCTTTTATATTTAATGGCTTATGAAACATATATGTAGTGTCTCAATATACATTAAGATCAGTAAGCAAAGACTTTGAATATTAGCAGTGATACATCCCAGTAACCACTAATTACACAAGTTGTCTGAGAACTCAAGATACTGAAAAACATTGGGCAGCTGAATGGCTGAGATGAGTTGCATGAGTGATATGGTGGAAAGAGAGCCAGGCCAGAATATGGAACCAAGGACCTGTACTACACACCTGGGTGATGACAACAAACTTCCATCCCAGACTGTTGTTATCCAAAGACCTTGTGCTGAACAAGATCTGACTTAGCTCTCCAAATTTTGTATCTTATATTTCCTTAATTTCTAAAATGTCCAAATCTGTGGTCAGAGGAATAGTATAGCAGTACTTTGTACTTGCCTGGCCCAGGTTAAATCCCCAGGATCCCAGATAGGTCTTTGAACTTGCTAGGAGTGACCCCTGAGTACAGAACCAGGAGCATGCCCTGAAGACAGCCAGATGTGGCCCAAGACAAAAATAAAATGCCCAAGGCAGAGGCTAGAGATTTATCTCAAAAGGTATCACACAAGAAAAGTGGGCTTCACTGACCAAGACTGGAACCCCAGGCTGCAGAGTCTCCTGAGCACTGTCCACGGTAGTACTGGAGACTCCAGGACCACTGGATGCCTCTGGCAGACCCCTGCCACCACAGCACCTCAGCAGAACCACATTTAATCAACCTAGCATTTCACAGCAGGCTTGGATGGCAGAGTATTGCTTGGCAGAAGCCTCCACACCGACTGAGCACTGATTTGGAGTCTCCCAAGTTAGTTATTTAAATAAGATGCCAAAAAGGTGCACGGGACATTGTGGTGATTAAACAGAAAGGCAAAGCACAAAGTCAGAAACAAAGCAGACTACACATGAGCTGGGTCTTCTTTTGCATCCCTTACCCAGAATTCTTGAGACCTGAGGATTTGCCAGATAAAGATGTGAGAGGAAGGCTGGGAGAAGGTGCCAGCTATAGGAATTGGGGTGGGGTGGGAGGCTTAAACATCTTTCTGTGCCAGCTGGCCCATGAGATCAGGAATATCTCTTGACATGCTCAGCAAAGAGGTTTACGTAAGGTACAGGGGCCGAAAACCAAATTATTCATTCCAAAACTCTAGTTCAGAGTCTGCTGATATCTGTCATTTGTGATCTCAAATGGTAGCATACCTTTCCAGGAAGGAAATTAGAGTGACTGGTAGCCTTACCCATGGACACCTCACATGTAGTGTAGCTAAAGCTTATATCACTGAAAATACAAGATAAAAATATTATATCTGAATATTGCTGTGTTCTTGCATATTTTCAGCCCCTCTAAGCATCTCTCACACACAAACAAAAAAGAAAGCACCAAATGATTGGGTTATAAAGTACACCAAGAACCTTATTTCCTCTTCATAAATGCTCTTTCCTTCCTTCCTTCCTTCCTTCCTTCCTTCCTTCCTTCCTTCCTTCCTTCCTTCCTCCCTCCCTCCCTCCCTGCCTGCCTTCCTTCCTTCCTGCCTTCTTTCCTTCCTTCCTCCTTTCTTTCCCTTTCCTTCCCTTTCTTTCTTTCTTTCTTTCTTTCTTTCTTTCTTTCTTTCTTTCTTTCTCTTCTTTCTTCCTTCCTTCCTTCCTTCCTTTCTTTCTTTCTTTCTTTCTTTCTTTCTTCCTTCTTTCTCCCCCTTCCTTCCTTCCTTCCTTCCTTCCTTCCTTCCTTCTTTCCTTCCTTTCTTTCCTTCCTTCTTTTATACTTTTCTTTCTTTCTTCTTTCTTTTTTTTGGGCTACTTGGCTGTGCTTAAGGGGTACTCAAAGCCTACAGGAGTATGCTGACCATTAAATCCAGGGCTCCTACATATAAAACCTATGCCCCAGCTCTTTGAGTTATTTCCCCCAAAGTCCCTTCCTCAGAAATTCTTAATCTCATTGACTTCTTCTAGCACTATTCACTCCTCTTGCTTTTCTACTTCTTAGAGACTAGTCTGGAGCGATAGCACAGAGGGTAGGGCGTTTGCTTTGCACGCGGCCGACCTGGGTTCAGTTCCTCCATCCCTCTCGGAGAGTCCAGCAAGCTACCAAGAGTATCCTGCCCAAACGGCAGAGCCTTGCAAGCTACCCGTGGCATATTCAATATGCCAAAACAGTAGCAACAAGTCTCACAATGGAGATGTTACTGGTGTCTGCTTGAGCAAATCAAGGAACAATTGGTGTTCCAGAATGCAAGACCCATCCTCTGCTCCTGAGTCCTTCCTGGTGACTGTCTGTCCCTCTTAGATTTTCCTCACAGTCTTCCTCTCTTCCCTTGCCATAATGCTTTGTGTTCATCTTCAGGTAAGCATATCTCAGGGAAAGGTGGTCAGGTGCCACTTTGGGACATCAACAAATATGGTCCTGTGCCTAATCCCTGTTTGTGGGGGAAGAATATTAATATTTGGTGTACTTTGTAGAGGCACACAGGAAGTCAGCCCTCCCAGCAATGTTCTTTGATGATGGTTCAGGATTGGAAATGCAGCCACCGGTGAGCCAAAGCAATGAGAGAAAGAGAAACAGGCAGGTTTTGAATGGTCTCAAAAGATTTAAAACAAAACAATTGTTGAGCTGACCTTGAGACAGGTAAGCAGAAAGGAGACAGCCATGGATTCTCAGGTGAGAATTTCAGCTTTGCTGCCTAAAATATCTATGGCTGATCATTTTCTAGCCTCCACTTTCTAATAAGCAACATAGCACTGTAGCACTGTCCTCTTGTTGTTCATCGATTTGCTCAAGCGGGCACCAGTAACAGATCTCCATTGTGAGACTTGTTGTTATTGTTTCTGGCATATTGGATAAGCCATAGGTAGCTTTCCAGGCTCACCCGTGCGGGCATGATACTCTTGGTAGCTTGCCGGGCTCTTTGAGAGGGATGGAGGAACTAAATCCAGGTCAGCCACACGCAAGGCAAATGCCCTACCTGCTGTGCTATCGCTCCAGCCCAATAAGCAACTTAGAGGTATTATAACATGGGTTCAGTTAGCCTCCTGTTTTCAGCATTATTGATTCACCTTGCCACGCTCTTTTTTTATGTCTAGTTCCTAGGCCTGTACTGTGATGCTTCTATTTTGGTAAGCTAACATTTTCAATTTGTTTCAGAGGCCATATATGTCCTTGTTGTTGCCAGTATATAAACAGTTCACTGTTTTTCCTTGAGCAGGCTGCTATCACAGAACATCTATAAACATCTGTACTGAGTCACAGGTTCTTCCTAGGACGAAATTTATGCAGCAGAACAACATATAGATGGAATCATTTAACTAATCACTATCATCCTAAATCTCCCTGTGCACAATGAAATTCGTTTTCCACTTTGGCATCTATTTTCAAGACCCCAAAATATCATTCCACTTAATAGCCATCAGATCAACCTTTTTTGAACCCTTAAGATTGTTATGTGCTGTACACCTTTGGAATTCAAGGACAGTCCATTTTCCACATCCTTATGCAAATAATCACTGCTGACTCCAATCATGGCAAAAATCCTGAGGGACACCATTGGAATTTTACAACTCAAACTGGAATCCTTTATCTCTTCTCTTTGTTTCCTTCTGACATAAAGTTCAAATGCTCAGCCTCTGTGACCTTGTGTCTTTCGCTCCCTTTTGCCTCCTTTGTCATCGCCATCATCCCTTTCCTGTACTCAAACCAAACCTCGCTAACTTATCACTTCCCAAACACTATTATTCCCCACACGTATTTCCTCTGCCTATATAAAGCCATCTTTAAAGTCATGGATGATGTAAAGTTTGGAATAAATGCAATATCAAAACTCACATAAGTAAGGAACACTTATGGGATTCATTATTATACACTGAATGTATGACTTCATAACAAATGGTTTAAATAAATTTGAGGGATACAGAGTCACAGAGAGAATGCTTTGGGTGCATTCTCCCAAGATAGGGATGTGGGGCAAAACAGAGAATTTAACATCCTATATAACATCATTCATTTCTCTCTCCATTCATAATCCCCCAGGGTAAGTCAGCGATAGAGAAAGAAAGAAAGAAAGAGAGGAGGCACAGAGGGAAAGAAAATAGCCTGTGGGTTGTACAGAATACCTTGACAATCCGGGAGGACAACTACAATGTTCTCTTGTGGGTCCCACAGCCTCTGGGGGGAGCTGAACATTTAGTTTCACAAAATCGAACAGACTTTTCACACAACTAAGGCAGTGTCAATCTTGAAAGTTAACTCCATCCATTTCATTGGTATGGAATTCTATATTCAAATCGTGCTCCTCAGAATTTCAGCAAATCCCAAAGAGACTCATGTCAACTTGGAGTTGTGTCTTTAACCTTTCCAGTGATGAAGAAAAAGGGTCCTCTCATTCACTGCTGTTGAGATTCACTCCTAGCACTAAAGCTGCAACACGGCCCCACTCAGGACTAGCCGTAATGAGCTAACTGCTGTGGCTGTGTGCAACCCAGAGCGTGTGTCTCTCTCTCTTTGACCCATTATTGCAGACTGAAAAACAAGCATGTTTTCAAATGGCACTATGAGCTGCCAATGATGTATCACCATCATATCTCATTATTCTCCACTAAATGTGATAATAATGTGATCTGTTAACATAAAAAAAGTTTGACTTCACAAAAGCAGCTGGAAATGGACAACCACAATATGCATAAATCTAACTCCTACCATCGGCTCCACACTGCTTGACACATATTGTTAGAAGCACCTCGCATTTGTGAGTTCTCTTAAGCAAAATACTGGCATTAGGTCTCAGCTGGGGCTGCACATCAGGCAGTTTAGGGAATATTCGATTCTCAGCAGAAGCCAGAATTTGAATTCCTTCATCTTTTAGGAATCATTTACCAGGTTTGGAGAGGATTAAGGCAGCTCAGGTACTGCCACAGAGAGAGCTGAACCCCCCCACCCTCCTTCATTCTTTGATAACCAAGGATAAAATGATCTTCACGGGGGAGAAAAGGAGAATTCTAAATGGTACCAACAGCAGAGTCGCAAAGAAACATTAGATCTAAGCTTGCATTGGTCAAAAGAAGAATAAGTTCTGAAGCAGATACTTGCTGTTCCTGTCCATGAGTCACAGTCACTAGCAGGACCCAAAGCTAGAATCTAGGTCTCTAGGAGTTAAACTAATAATCCGAGTTGTGAGTTCAACTTCCTGATACTAGTACAAACTTCTGGTCCTCTGGATCCTTTCCATGACACTTCTAGCATTTGCTTGCATGGCTCTATCTTTGCCCTTAACACATTACTTATCAGTCTTTACTCTACTGCTTCATCTTTTTCCATAAAAAAAAAAAACAGGCTCTGTTTCCGTTCCCACCACCAGACAATCATTTGTTATTGCTAATAGATACTGTGCATTGGCTAGATTGCCTTAGATGAACTTTAAGTGTTTATAGCTTAAAATGTCCAAAGTCAAATGCATTCTTTTCTTCTCATTCTTTTGTCTCCCAGACTCACTCCTCTCTGTTTATTACTGATTGTATTTAACAGCATGATTCTCAATGGAGTCATGCAAATTAGAATCCCAGTGGCTCTTTGTAGTACACGCATGCAAGGTCTGAGGGGAGAGAGTCGCCAGAGCCAGAAGGATGACAGATTAGGCTATTTGAATGGAGAGGCTCACCTCGGAGCCTTCACAGCCACCGGGAGCAAAACTGAGATGCTCCTACCCCCTAGGGTGCACCATGGTTCCCTCCCTTCCCAAGAAGCCCTAGAATTGGCTACAACTGAGAACACCAATTAGGAAGACAGATTTTTGTATCTGTCATATCATCTTTTAAAACTTGCTAAGAATTTCCTTTTCCAAAATACCAACTCAAAATTATTCTTCCTTATATTATTTTGGCATAACCCAGTGCTTACTTTGTTATATCTTTTCTTGCTCTCTTAACACCTAAATGCTTTTTTGATCTCTTTATTATTAGATTGTATTGTTATTAGTTATTAATATTTTATCATCCTAAATATTTTATCCTCCAACTCATTCAACTTAATAAAAATTCCTCATCACTTTTTGATTTAAACATTTGGTAGCTAGCCAAGTTTATTAGTATAATTTTGTATATTTTTCTTTTTTCCCCAACTTCCATTCATTTCGTTCTTGGTGTTGAAAATTCTACACATCTCACCTCATTCATTTTTTTAAAATTCATTTATGGCACAGTGATTTACAATATTGTTCAGGATAGTGTTTCATGCATACAATGATCCAATAACACTTCCTCCACCAAAGTATCCACTTCCCTTGGCCATTATCTCGTTGTCCCCTTTTATGCACCCTGCCCATTCTCATGCTCTACATCTGGAGTCATTGTTTGGATCAGATCTATGGCAGCTCCAGACTGGCAATGGTCTCCACAGTTCTTCCTTAATTAACACACACACAGACACACACACATACACACACACACACACACACACACACACACACACACACACACACACACTTTCTCTCTGGTCTCTTTACCCACTTTCCGCAGAAGAAAACTCTAATACCATGATGTTCATAGATGCAACCTGCTCCATTCAAAATTTTCCATCCTTCCTATTTTGGCCATTTGTCGTCACTATACTTTCTCTGTCACGTGCAGCTCCAGAATATTCTTCAAAGATGCCTTCAGCTCTTCAACCCAGCTCTTCTTTCAAGAGTCTGCTTAAGAGTTTCAGACTTCTGAAGTCACCACCAGCAACAGAAATGCATGTGCTCTAACTCAAAATTAAAATGCTTTCTGCAGTACACTATGACAGTCTCAGTACTTGGAACTATCTTTAAGAAAAGTCTTACTCTAAAGAGATTTAACTCTTCATTGCCTTTACTGAAGAAAGAAGAATTCAAAAGCACAAAGTGCCTAATATGAACTGACTGATCTGATCATTCCAATCAAATGAGAAGTGTCTCTTATGGTGGGTAAATTTAGAATAAGCAAATGTATTATTTTATGATACTAAAAATACCTTTTGAATCTAGTTAACAGTTGTTATATTTAACTTTTAACTCACAATCCTTTCCATCTTGTAAAATTTCTTGATGAGACATGGTTAAATACTTGATTTTGAGTCAGATGTCTTCATTTACAAGGCATGTCTACTTATCAGTCATAAATTCTTGAGGGAAAATTCAATCTTTTCATCTGTAGAATGGGGTATTTTGATCAGGAGAAGGAAAGTATATTATGACTATTAACCAAATGCTCAGTAATCCCTCAGAAAATGTTAGCATAATCAAATGCTTGAGATGTGTTAGTTTTTACAACTATTTCAATATGAAGGTAATTATAACCTAAGCAGAATTCCATATATGAGTATATATTGTAGGCATCATGGATTTTATAAAAAAGAACAAAATTCACATTTGCAGGTAGAAAAAAATAAATGCTTGGCCTGAAGTTTGTACATAAGCATATCTGATTCATCTAGTTCAATAAATCAGATCCCAGTTCAATTTATGTTCTATTGTTTTGAATCTCAGGGAAAGGTGTATATATAAGACTGAAGATGAATTGCACTTGGATAACTTACTGGAAAGGACCAGCAAACTTTTCCAAGTTACTCTGTCAGGAAAGGAACCAAGAAAGAAGTAGAATTTAATGTTTTCTCAAATTCCTCCAGCTTCCATTCTTATACTTTTAGCTGGAAAACTGACATTTCTTCACTTCTTTGGAAAATTTAATTAATTAAAAAGCTTCCAGGCAAGCAGTCAAAGTGATAGTACAATGGGTAGGGTGTTTGCCTTGCATGCAGCTGACCTAGGTTCAATCCCCAGGATCTTATATGGTCCCTTGAGCTCTGATAGAAGTAATTACTGAGTGCAGAGCCAAGAGTAAGCCCTGAGAATCTCAAAAGAAAATGTTCACAGTAAGTTCCTTCCAACTACATTGCCCAAAATCCCAACAATCAAAACAGAAATTCTGCAATTATTAAATAATAATAACAATCATATTTTAAAATGAGTAGAAGAGGGACTGGAGTGATAACAGGTTCGATTCCTAGCATCCATATGGTCCCCCGAGCACTGCCAGGAGTAATTCCTGAGTGCATGAGCCAGGAGTAACCCCTGTGCAATGCCGGGTGTGACCCAAAAAGCAAAAATAATAATAAAATAGCACTATAGCACTATCCTCCCATTGTTCATTGATTTGCTCGAGTGGGCACCAGTAACGTCTCCATGATGAGACTTGTTGTTACTGTTTTTGGCATATCGAATACGCCACTTTCCTACTTCTCTTTCTTAGTGTGGGGGCTCCCATAACCCCCATAGTGGTGCTGGGGTGGTGGGGACGGATAGGGGCACTTGATGCTGGGGGTCAATTGAAGGCCTGCAAAGCACACACTCCATCTTTTAAGCTGTCTTTATGGCATTTTTTAATACTTCTTAAATAATTAGAACTTAAAAAGAGAAGATGGATAGTTTGCGACATGTGAAAATTAAGTGGGATTAACATATAGGACTGGATCGATAGCACAGCATTTGCCTTGCACGTGGCTGATACCGGTTCGATTCATCCACCCTTCTTGGAGAGCCCAGCAAGCTACCGAGAGTGTCCAGAAAAGCCTGGCAAGCTTCCCGTGGCATATTCGATATGCCAAAAACAGTAACCACAAATAATAAAATAAAATAAAATGAGTAGAAAACCTGAACAGACATTTCTTTTTTTTTTTTGATTTTTTTTTCTTAAATTTTTATTAGTGAAACACCATGAGGTACAGTTGTAGACTTACAAATTTTTGTGCTTGGGTTTCAGTTATACAATGATTGAATATCCATCCCTCCACCAGTGCCCATTCTCCACCACCACCAGTCCTACCTCTATGGAGGGCATTCCCTTTTGTTATCTCTCTCCTTTTGAGTGCTTGAACAGATATTTCTTCAAAGATGACCAGCTGAAGGTCAACAGGTTCATGAAAATATGTCCATCATCTATTATATTAGGAAAGTGCAAATCCAAATGGTAGCAGGACTCATCTTACCCTTGTGAAAGTGGCTTTATCCAAAAAAGACAAAAAAATACTGCAGGATGTCAAGGGAAAAGGACTCTCATCCTCTATTGTTGAGGATGTAAGCTAATGTAGTCATTATTGAACATAGGCTGAAGATATCTTGAAAATTTGAAAAAAATGGCTAGGGATGTGGCTGAAAGGTCAAGTCAAAGCCAAGCATGTGTGATGTACTGAATATGATCCTCGGTACCAAATACCTGCACTTCTGGCACACGGGGAGTGGCTCTGGTGAACCAGGAGCACTGCCAGATGGAGCAGCACTGAATAGCTGTGCCTGAGCTATGAACTCTCTGCCTGCACCACAGGGCTGGGAGACAATGTGAGTGGTCCCGGGTAAAATGTATAAAAAACAATGAAAACAACATATACGCTAGTTATTCTACTATCGGGCTACATCCTTCTTAATTACTAGTTCCAAGATACAAGTGCCTCACTATGTTCCTCGCAACACTACTTACAATAGATCAGAACCAGGAATAGCCTAATTGCCCACTGTAACCTGATGAATAGAAAGAAGAGGTTCTGCTAGATCAAGACAATGGAATATTATTTAGCTCCAGAGAAAGATGAAATCTTGCCATCTGAAATCCTGTCATACAGGCTTTGGTGCATCACCAACGCAAACTGTTCTGTGTCAAAGTCCAGTTCTGACCTTTGCCTCCCATCCTGTGAGTACCAGATGACCAAGCACTGAGAACAGCTGTCTCCAGACCCTCAATAATGTCTCTGTGGTGCCCAATGCTTAAGCCCCTGCTTCTATGAATAAGGTGACAAGGTCCACAGATAAAGATGAATTCAAATCGTTATGTGGAATGACACGTACTTGACAACCAGAGACAAAGTTCACAAAACAAAGGCTGAAAGGATGTGGAAACATTTTACTGAATTTGCCCCTAAGAAGCCACAATATGAGACTTTCTGATGGCCAAGTAAAATGCAGGACTGAGGGAGAAAAAGGAAGGAGACTTCTCTTCCCAACAGCTTGAGGCTTCTGTTCCTCTGTGAGTCTTCTTGAATCCTGTGTGTTGGCCTTGTTCATTGTCCAAACACTCAACTTTACTCCACAGTGATTTTGCAAAACGTTGTCAGCCATGAGGAGCAACTTGAAAGGAATTATGTCTTTAATATCTCAACAATCTCCTCTTTAGTCCAAGGCCTGACTTACTAAAATCTGGAATCATTGACAGATTAATTAGATAATTTAACCAACAATAGAAACTTGCAGAGCCATTAGATGCAGTAAGCCTCAATGGTATGGGAAATTTTTGTGCCCATAAAATAATTTATCATAATATTTTGCCAAGATTTCATCTTCACTGATATCTGTATTCTCAAACCCAAGAAATGAGTCATGGGAAATTCTAATTTTTAGCACTCTGCATATGACTATATATCATTTAGTTTTTACTTCCTATACATCAAGTAAACCCATTTCCTAGTCCTATTGCCAGTAAATCTGCAATAAATTAAATTAAAAATCCACATAGGCAAAGCAAAAAGTCAAAAGATAAGCTTATGAAAATGAGGGGAGAAAGATTGGGCTTCCCCAGATTTACTGAAAGAGGCTGTGTGTTTGCCATGAACCAGGCCTGCTGAGAGAATAATGCTGAGCATTCCATATGGCAGATATCAGATTTAGACACACAAGAAAAAAATTTTTCTAATTCTTGAATTAATTGTGCTCTGTTTATTAGGAGTGACATCATATCCAACAAGTATGCAAGACATGACATGGCTAGACATTCAATGAGATATCCTAGTACAATGAAAGACAATGACCAGACTTTTCCAAGTGAGGAAACTTACATTTTATTATTTGAAATTCAAGCTTGCTAAGGATTCCTTTACTTTATTATTATATTGTAAAACAGGAAACTGGAGATGATTGTCAAACTCTATTAGAATAAATAATTAGAGACTCACAAATTTATCCATTTTAGATGTAGAGAGTTTTCTTTCTGACACAAAAGACCACATTAATTAAAAAAAAAACATAATTGGTATTGCAAATGAACCCCAATGGGAAAACAAAAATCTGCCCTTTCATTCCGCAAGGAGATTCCTCCTTGTTATGAGGAAAGTCTGAGCTCTAAAGCCCGCAGGAGCTAGACCACAGAATTCCATCACTGGGCTTGTTGACTTTCTCTGCACCTTCATTTGGATCCAGGTTCAGATACTGACTGCAGTGTGAGAAATCACTCAGCCTTTGAAAATCAAGTCATGGCACTGGCAGGACTCATGCAAGCCTTTTCTTCTGCCTGCTACACTTTCTTCACTTTCTCCTTCAATTATTAGGCAATTAGAACTGAATAATGTCATCAATTGTCCTTGGCAGCCATTGTTTCTTTCCTTTGCCACGTGGTTTCTAGAACTTGTTACCACAGTTGACTAATTTGTTCTACCTGGCCAGAATTAGTTCGGTTCTTTGGTCAGTTTCTGAATAGATGGCAGTTAGTGGCATTTTAGTGAGAATGGAATGGTCCTATAGTAAATCGCATGTGTTCTATTCCCAGTATTTCATGTAACTTTCTAGGTTTTGTTATTTTTTATAAGTTCATGGTGCATCCAATAGTTATGGTGGAGATCGTGCTGCTAAATGACAGAGAAAGGACTCAAGGAATCGAGCACAGATGCAGCAGAAGAACAACGGATTACAACCAGTCTGTTTCCAAACTTGACTCAGAAGTATCTTGCAGAGAGAGGAGGAAAGATTCCAAAAAGGAAGAATAAAGCTTCAAAGCCAGGAAAACTCGAAGAAGATGAAAACTGCACAGAGGAAAGGCTGAGGCTGAGAAGAAGCACCTTGGGTAGGGCTGTGTGATCACCCAGGAGCAGCACTGACTGCTATCACCCCCCAAAGATGATCTGAGAGAGCAGCCAGCATTGTGTTCCTGTTCCCAGGGTGAAGCAAGGGGACAGCAGTGCAGATGTGAGGAACTATGACAGATCAGGAGCAGGTAGACAAGGGTGAGGGTATACAGAATTCTTCTCTAAATGCCCCCAAGTGGTATGATTTTGGCAGAGAGAAATAAATCTGATGCTTGGGATCTAACAGGATCATTAAAATAATAGCTACTGTGGCACATGTGCCCCAGGCATCCTCTGGGACCCTGGGTCGCCCACCATCCCTGAGCTTCTTCCTGTTCATCCCCAATGCCGCGCCCGGTTTTTTCCTACTCCCGGGTTGTACCCCCCCACACACACACCAGGTACCCGTAGGTGGCATGACCTCTTCAGAAATGGGCAAGGTTTCTGCAGAAGTGGGACTGGCCTTTAAAACGGATGCAGTTAAATTACTCATATTCAGCAATCTCCATCTCAGTCTCCATATCATACCAATATGAAGAAACAATGCAAATCCCCACCACGAGGAGAGGACAATGAAGAGTCCAGAAGTCTCAGTAGTAGTTATTCACTTAAGGGAGCTCTCTGATAAAGAATTCAGATATGAAGTAATGACGATTTTCAATGAACTCAATGAAACAGTGAAACAGATATCCAGTAAATTAAAGGAGGACATGAAAGAAACAATTGAGAAAACACGGGAAGAAAGGAGAGCATAAATTGGAAAGCTACGCACAGAAATGTCACGAATAAAAGATTCGGTAGATTAAATAAAAAACTCAGTGTGTGCCCTCAACAGTAGAATGTCTACAGCTGAAGACAGAATTAGTGAGCTAGAAGATGAGCTGCACAAAGCCTACAGGCAACAACAAACAATGGCAAGAGACATCAAAATAGCTCTAGAGTGAATCAGAGTCCTAAGGGATGATTCCAAGAGAAACAACATTAGAATCACTGGAGTATCAGGGAAACAGTCCCAATGAAAAAGCCACGGTTGAACAAATCATTGCTGAAAAGTTCCCAGAGCTGGAGAATGCAGGCATCCAGATTCAAGGAGCCCGAAGGGTACCAGCTAAAAGAGACTCTAACAAAAACACTCCAAGACATATCATAGTTAGAATGATGGATGCCACAGATAGAGACACAATACTGCAAGCAGCAAGGTCAAAGAAGTAAATCACATACAAAGGAGTACCACTTAGATTCACAGCAGACCTATCAGAGGAAACCCTCCAAGCCCAAAGGCAATGGTGGAATATAGTGAAAAAACTCAATGAAATGAACACTTCACCAAGAATACCTTATCCGGCTATACTTTCACTCAAACTTGAAGGAATGGTATACTAGTTTGTGGATAAATAACAGTTTAGGAACTTCATAGACTCAAAACCAAACCTTAAAGAAGGGCTAATGGGACTACTGTAGGACAAGACAAACCCCTACAAGCACAATAAACCCTTACAGAAAGATGACACAAAATCCCATAACAATAATCTCTCTCAACATCAGTGGTCTAAACTGACCAATTAAGAGACACAGAGTGACAAAATTAATTCAGAGACAGAAGCCAACATTCTGCTGCCTACAAGAAACACATCTGAACAATCAGAACAAACACAGATTCAACGTCAAAGGATGGAAAACAACCCTGCAAGCAAAAAAAAATCCTCTCAAAAAAGCTGGGGTAGCCTTACTAGTATTGGACAACATAGATTTCAGGTTGAAAAATATTAGAAGAGATAGTGAAGGCCATTTTTTATTAATCAAGGGATATGTACAGCAGGAAGAAATCACATTCCTAAACATATACGCAACCAGTGAGGGTCCAGCCAAATATCTACAACAACTGCACACAGACCTTAAGAAAGACATTACAAGCAACACAATAGTAGTTGGAGACTTTAACACCACCTCATAACCCTTGGATAGATCAAGAAGGTTAAAGCTCAGCAAGGAAATAATGACTGTGAAGGAAAAAATAGAAGACAGAGGGCTAATAGATCTATACAGGACTTTATATCCCCCCCCCCCAAATACACATTCCTTTCCAGTGCACATGGAACATTTTCCAGAATAGACCATGTGCTGGGCCACAAAGCATACCTCAACAGAATCAGGAAGATAGACATTGTACAAATTCAATGTGATTCCTATAAGGATACCCATGACATTCTTCAAAGAAATGGAGCAAACAATCCTGAAATTCATATGGAACAATATGCCCCCAAGAACAGCTAAAGCAATTCAGCAATTCTTGGGAAAAAGAAAATGGGAGGAATCAACCTCCCCAACCTCAAACTCTACTACAAAACAGTAATAATTAAAACAGCATGGTACTGGAACAAAGGCAGAGCTGCAGACCAATGGAACAGTGTTGAATATACTGATATCTCTCGCCAAAAATATGATCATCTAATCTTCGAAAAGGGAGCAAGAAATGTGAAGTGGAGCAAAAAAAGCTTCTTTAACAAATTATGCTGGCAAAACTGGACAGCTACATGCAAAAAAATTGGGCTAAGATCTCTACCTAACACCATGTACAAAAGTAAGATCAAAATGAATTAAAGACCTCACCATCAGACCAGAATCCATAAGGTACATTGAAGACAAGGTTGGCAAAACCCTCCACAACATTGAAGCAAATGGTATCTTCAAAGATGACTGGCCAAGCAAGTGAAAACAGATATAGACAAATGGAACTATCTTAAACTAAGAAGCTTCTGCACCTCAAAAGAAACAGTGACCAAAACACAAAGACAGTCTACAGAATGGGAAAGGATATTAGCCCAATACCCATCCGACAAGGGGTTGATATCAAGGATATACAAAGCACTGGTTGAACTACACAAGAAGAAAACATCCAACCCCATCAAAAATCACTGTCACTGTCCTCCCGTTGTTCATCGATTTGCTCGAGCAGGCCCAGTAATGTCTCTGTTGTGAGACTTGTTGTTACTGTTTGGCATATCGAATATGTCACAAGTAGCTTTCCAGGCTTTGCCGTGCAGGCAACATACTCTCAGTAGCTCGCCCGGCTCTCCAAGAGGGGTGGAGGAATAGAACCTGGCTCAGCCAATTCTCAGCCTTATGGCTAAGATTAAGTGTAGTATCCCATCAAAAATGGGGCGAAAAAATGAACAGAAACTTTCTGAAAGAGAAATCTGAATGGCAAAAAGGCACATGAGAAAATGCTCTATATCACTAATCATCAGAGAGATGCAGATCAAAACAACAATGAGATACCATCTCACACCTCAGAGACTGGCCCACATCCAAAAGAACAAAAGCAACTGGTGTTGGCACGGATGTGGCGAGAAAGGAACCCTCCTTCATTGCTGGTGGGAATGCCGACTGGTTCAGCCCTTTTGGAAAACAGTATGGACGATTCTCAAAATAGAAAATTGAGAAATTGAGCTCCCATTTGACCCAGCACTCCCATTTGATCCACTCCTGTGAATATATCCCGGAGAAGCAAAAAAGTACAGTCAAAACGACATCTGCACTTCTATGTTCATTGCTGCACTGTTCACAATAGCCAAAATTTGGAAAAAACCCGAGTGCCCAAAAACAGATGACTGGTTAAAGAAACTTTGGTACATTTACACAATGGAATACTATGCAGCTGTTAGAAATCATGAAGTCATGAAATTTACATACAAGTGGTACTATATGGAAAATATCAGGCTAAGTGAAATGAGTCAGAAAGAGAGGGACAGACATCGAAAGATTGCATTCATCTGGGGAATATAAAGTAACAAAATAAGAAACTAACATCCAAGAATAGTGGAGGTAAGTACCAGGAGGTTCATTTCATGGCTTGAAGGCCAGTTGTACATGCCAGGGGAAAAGGCAGCTCAGATAGAGAAGGGAACACCAAGTAAAGGGTGTTGGGAGGATCCTCCCAGTATGGGAGATGCATGCTGAAAGTAGACTACAGACTGAACATGATTGCCACTCAATGCCTCTTTTGCAAACCACAGTACCTAAAAGTAGAGAAAGAACAAAAGGGAATGTCCTGCCACATAGGCAGGGTGGGATGTGGGGTCTTGGGGGATGGAAGGGATACTGGGATCATTGGTGGTGAAGAATGGGCACTGGTGGAGGAATGGGTATTTGATCATTGTATGGTTGAAACAAACCCAAGCACAAAGGTTTGTAAGTCTTACAACTGTACCTCATGGTGTTTCAC
Organism: Sorex fumeus; assembly: GCF_029834395.1. Classification (NCBI taxonomy): domain Eukaryota; kingdom Metazoa; phylum Chordata; class Mammalia; order Eulipotyphla; family Soricidae; genus Sorex; species Sorex fumeus. The sequence continues at coordinate 5,830,802 of NW_026606095.1, read as the reverse complement.
TAATAAAAAGAAATAGCTACTGTGATCCCGCCAGAAATATTCCAATATTATGGCTTAAATATATTGTAAGAATAACTTGTTTCTAACTGGCAAGTATTTTTCTTGTTATTTTAATTTTGGTCTTTTAGTAAATTAGAAGGTTTCTTTCCCTTTTCTAGATTTGGACTTCATTATACTCTGTGCTTACTTGGGGCTTCATTTTTAATGGCACTTCCCCTACTTCCTGTAATGTCCCTTAAAGGTGGGTCTTCCCATTTTATAGACAACTAAACTGGTGCTCAGAGTTAGGCAATTTTTCCAAAGTCAAAAAACCATGCTGAAATTTAAATCTAAGTAGATTCTACCATTTAGAATCTGATCCACCCACATTTATGATATGATCTATGCAAGGGAGACAGAGAGAGAGAGAGAGAGAGAGAGAGAGAGAGAGAGAGAGAGAGAGAGAGAAGATGGAGTTCTTGGGCCTTCATGCCTGAGATCAGAAGTGATGGTAACTTTTCAGGCTGAACGAACTCTCTGAAACAGCAGCTAATGAGCATATAGAGAGTAAAGTCAACAGTGATACTGCAAGGAGCAAGCCATAAAGTTGACATTTATTAATCAAAAAAGAGATGTGTTCTGTAAGGGCAGGGAGTTGGAGGTTTGAGAAATGTTAGTCTGAAGGTGCCATCAATAAGTAATAACGAGTAAAATGACATGAACTAATGCAAGGTTCATTGTGCCTATCTAGGGACAATCTTGATGTTGCTGCAATAAAAACACATTTTGTCTCGGAAGTTTGTGGAACTGGTTAGGAATAATGATTCTTTATTGTTTTTCTTTTTAAAACTTCTGGGTTTTATTTTTTTTGCCTTTTTGGATCACACCCAGCAATGCTCATGGGTTACTCCTGGCTCTGCTCAAGGGACCATATGTGATGCTGGGAATTGAACCCAGGTCGACCGCATGCAAGGCAAATGCTCTACCTGCTGTGATATTGCTCCAGCCCCTCCCTTTAAAAACTTCTGATCAGGTTCTATTCAATCAAGATAAATTGTGAAGAAAGCAGAAACTCTGTGTGGCACTTACCTAAGTACCATAACTCTACTTAACTTGCCTTAGATTTAGAATCAAAGATGTTCTAATTTAAAAACCTATAGAGCATTGCAATTCATTTACCAATCCTTTGTCTCACATACTTAGTTTACAGTTTTTGAAACAGAAAGAAAAACAAGGCTTAGTGGGGTCTACACAGCTAATCTAAGACACAGCTAAATCTAGATCTAAAATTTCTGTATTAGGCTACCCCACCACCATCATTTATTGTTTGCTAAGGAGCTGAGGATTGAACCCAGGGCCTCAGGCATTGAAGGCACATTCTCTGCCAGTGAACTACTAAATCCCTGGTCCCCTAAATCTCATGACTTTTGACTACTGCTTCATGATTCATTATTTCACAGAAAATAAATCATTTCAGCAAATCTGTTATTTCTTCCAGTCTATTTTCCAAAAAGAATAAATCTGTAAAGATAACAGTGAACTTAACAGCTGGGACTTAAGTAACTATCAATATCCACTGGCTTCGTGACAATATATTTCTTTATCTGAAGACAATCAAGAGTTGCTTTTGAATCTTCAGTAAGATTACTATTTATTTAGCACAAACTGTGGTAGCAAGAACTAAGTGTTTTAAATAGCACTAAATCTTCCAAACAATTTTGTGAATCTGGTTTTCAAAGTTCTGTACTAGGATCTGGAGAGATAGTACAACAGATAAGGCATTTGCCTTGTACATAGTCAACCCAGGTTCAATCCCCAACTTTCCTTATGGTTCCCTGAGCCCTACTAGAAGTGATTCCTGAGCACAGAGCCAGGAGTAAGCCTTGAGCACAGCTAGGCGATACCCAAGAGCAAAAACAAAAAAAGTTCTTCTCCACAGATGTGGTTCTGAGAAAATCAATATGCTCATAAAGTAGGAGGTAGAGGCAGGAATTCAGGCCAAGACCACGTATCTTGTAATTTGGAGGCACTGAAGACAAAGAGGAAGTGAAGGGGTACTTGGCTCTAGACTGCAATGGCCGGGGCAAACAGCTCAGGGACAGATATCATTTACCTGCCCTAAGCTTTAAAGACCTTTACCATTAGTTTGGTTACTACAGTAACTACTTCATTGAGTGACTATAAGAATTAAATGGTGGAACAATTCACAGTAAGTCTGAATTACAGTGTTTGGAACATACGCAACATTTGATGCTTGTAACCAATTACTACTATCATTATTCTTCAAACCATTAGTCTTGACACAGAGCAACAAAAAGGAAAGAATCCTTCAGTGCTCTTCTGCCTATCATAAAACAAAGCAGGAGAAGGGTGTGGGTTCTTTCTGGTCTGCCATACGGTTAGTATGAAAGCAACAGACTGAACTTGTTAGAAAGGGCTTCATCAAATGACACTCAACCAAACCCAGCTATTGGCTGCTGAGGCAGTTCGGACTAACCTCTAGAACAAATTCACAGCAATAGCTTCTACCATCTAGGAATCAACAATAGAAACCACACACACACACACACACACACACACACACACACACACACACACAGGCTTCCAAAGATCTACCTTCTTCTTAAATAATCTTGCCATCCCCAACCCGGATCTTCCAAATCATCTGCACACTGTCAATACCCCTTAATCCTGTAGTCATCACCTGGAAGGAGTTAGACACACTCTGAAAGGCTTCAGTACTAGATTCAGATTTTTGCCTTTACTGATCTCTTCATTACTGAATGAATGGAATCTCTTCGATTCTACTGTTCTTCCTGCATTAACATATGCCTCAGAGACCTGGACCCTACGAAAACAGGATGAGAACGCTATTCGGGTCTCTCAAAGAGGAATCGAAAGTGCTATGCTTGGAATATCATGATTCACTCAAATGAGAGATAGAATCCAGAGTTCTGATCTTCGTCAACGCTCAAGAATCAGGGACGCTGTCTCATTTGCCAAGACATCAAAAATCAGAGGGGCTAGACATGTAATGAGGTTTACAGACAACCGCTGGACTAGAGCCATTACTGATTGGATTCCACGGGACATCAAAAGATCACGTGGACGCCCACCTACAAGATGGTCAGACTTCTTCGTCAAGACCCTGAATGATCGGTTTGAGGTTCTGCATGTTCCTAGAACGAACAGATACCACTGGGCTACGCTAGCATGCAACCGGGATGACTGGAGACGTTACTGGCACCCGCTCGAGTAAATCGATGAATAACGGGGATTAAGTGATTAAGTGATTAAGTGATCTCTTCATAATCTCTTCTTAAGAGACACTGCTGGACTTGAAGGCAGCCTAGAAGTTCAACTTCAACCCAGAGAGAATTTCCAACTAAAATTATATTAGCTTGTAATTACGTCAACTTAAGTTTGATCTGCCAATAGCCCCTGTGAGAGCCAGATTAAGTGACACAGAGATGCCCCACATTATCACTACTTTATGGTTTCTTCTAAACAAGGCTAAGTCAGAGACATATTGGAAGGACAGAAAGAAGAGAGAACCAGAAATTTTATTTAATAAAGACAGATTTTCATTTATGATATCCAATGTGGTTTTAATGAATTTTATATTTCATCTTGATACCCAATGGCTTCCGAGATCAGATGAGATTGGGTGCATTCAGGGTGGTATGGCCATAGTGATAGCATAGTGGGTAGGGCATTTGCCTTGCATGCAGCCGACCCAGGTTCAATTCCTCCACCCCTCTCGGAGAGCCTAGAAAGCTATCAAGAGTATTTTGCCCACATGGCAAAGCCTGGTAAGCTACCCGTGACATATTCGATATGCCCAAAACAGTAACAAGTCTCACAATGGAGACGTTACTGGTGCCCTCTCGAGCAAATCGATGAACAGTGCTACAGTGCAGTGCTACCCAATGGCTAGTCTTTCTCCCAAATTCAGATATACATAAAGTTACACACCTTTAAGCAAATTATATGAAAGCATTTGGTATTGAATTCTTCACATATGACTCTATTCTAATTTTCCATACTGAGAAAATTGCTGAAAGACAAGACTCAAACACATAGCTATTGAGATTAGAAGACAATTGCAAAATAATAGCAGAATCTCATCAAACAATGGGATTTTTTAACTGTTCCAATCTGACTTCAGAGGTGTTTAACTCAGGATCTAAATTGTATGCATATGCTTCGGGAAGGGTTTTTGTTGTTTGTTTAAAATAGACATATAGGCATCAATAAGATTTTGTCACATAACAAATGAGAAAAGCATAATCTTTTAACAGCAACCAACCTACAAATCTTGCCACTCCCAAAAGTAATTATAATCAAGAAAAGGAATTACAGAAGGTGTCACAGAACCAGTTGGCATGATGACTAAAATGAAACGGTATGTCCAATCAAACCTCACTGCTATCCCACCGTCAGACCAGGAGAAACAAGAAGATATTGATAACAGTGACAGGGAGGGAAACGATTCAAGTGAGGAAAACACTAAAACGTTGAAGACAGTCTTGGGAGTCAGCAGAGGACAGGCTGACAGATTCAAAGACTAATTCATTCACTCAGCCCACAATCGCGGGGGTTCATGCCAGACTCACATCAGACACCATCCCAAGGGCAGAGAGTTCACAGGAAGAGCAAGAAGACAAAAATTTCGCACACAGAGTCACAATCTAGAGAAGGGAGACAGTTAAGTGAACCAGAAGTCCTATTATAAAGTGACAAGCTTTATAATCAGCTTTCACTTAGAACACTCTAAATAAAATTGGAGGATCCAAAAGGCTCCTGATCCTTCCAAAGCTGATCCTTCCATGACCAGAGCAGGGCTGGGGAGGAGATGGAGGAAGAGCCTCAAAAGTTCAGAATTTGGCAGGCAGGTAAGTGGAAGTCTAGGTGGGGAGAGCTGTGTCCTTGTAAAGGGCAGAACGGAGAGTTTACGGCATCCTTCACACCACCTGCAGGTTATTTCTGGTAGAAACAAAGCATGGGGCTCTTAACCCAAGAGGATAGCAGAGGCCAAGTGCAAGTATGCAATGGACACGAGGCGACAGAGGCAAGGAAGGGAAGGGAGGACCTGAAGCACAAAACAATTGTCACTAAAAATGAAAAGAAGGTGGATATACAGGGTGTTGTGTAAAGAAATGGGCACAGATAAAAGGAGAAGGCAAAGTTTGAAGAGCAAGCACCTGAACTAAGGTGGAAGCCTTGAGGATAGAAAGGGGCATGGCCAAAGGGTCCTATGGAGAGAGGGTAAAGGCAGGGAGAGCTCAGAGATGCTGGGCAGAGGAGACTGACCAGACAGGGTCAATCAGGGCAGCAGAGAACATGGTCCCAGGAAAAACTGACAAAGACACAAACCTAAGAAAGAAAAGACATAGGTGCATGTTCTGGAAAGAACATAAGGCACCAAGATTCTTTTTGTAATCTGGCTCCTCTTTCTCGCCATGATTTATATCAGAGTGCTAGACAAGCTTCTCACACAACGTCTCATCCAAATAATGACTGTAAGACTGGAGATATAGTGTAGTAAATCAGACACTTGTCTTACATGAGTCTGACCCAGGTTTGATCTCTGACACCCCATAAGTCCCCTGGACATGACCAGATGTCAGCCATGAGCACCAGAAACAGGAGTCTGCCCTGAGCAACTGATTGTGACTCCAAAACAAAACAAAACAAACAAAATGACTACAAAGAGAAGGCAGAAGACATGGAGGAAGAATACTAGCATCCAAGTTAAGGCACGTGCCCTGCATGCAGCCAACTCTAGCTCCATCTCCAGCACCACATGGCTCACAGCATTGCCTGGTAGAGCCCTGGAAGACAACACCACTGGGCCAGTTCAGGTGATGCCTGACAACACAGGGCCTGAGCAGCGCTGCATCCTTGGGCCCCACTTGAACTCACAGTCCAGTTGGCCAAGAATCAGCAGAAGTGAACTTACCTCCTAAATACTGCCTATGGGGCGTCAGGATAATAAAATGAAATAAAATTATTTAAAAAAAATGGCTATAAGACTAAAAGCAACATGTGGACAGTATAGAGGTTCTTCAGCACTTTGGTGCATGGGAGGTACAGCGGCATTTTACTCCAAGAAATTTAACATTAACATGGCGTTTAACCACATTAGCCATGAAACATTTATATAAAATTAAAACTGAATATGGCTATTCCAGCCTAGAGCTAACAAGCATACATTTCCCTATTAAAATTGTTTCCAAACTAAAATTACACACACTTAACAGTAATACTCCGAGGGAATTGGGTAGATACTAAAGTTTACTTTTGTTTTGACTCTGTGTCTTCTGAAAATTTTTCTAACCTTTGTTGTGTATTACTTAGTTTAAAATAGCAATAGGAATTATTTGGCCAGAAAGAATGCAATGTCTAACACAAACGAATCTCAGAACCGAGCGGCTCTTGGCAGAAATGCCTCCGGACTTTGCATTAGGCCACCTTTGCAAGGCCACCCCAGATGGAAGCAGGTGCTGTCCCTCCACCTGACTCCGGTGCCCGCTATCTTCCAGAATTCATTGGAAAATCCAGGTATGGACCAGCAGTGATGACAAATGCCAGACCTCATGGGATAGGGGAGGAGCTAGTCCTTCTCCTCCCCCGCCCTGATGCCACCCACGAATAACCCCCAGCTACTTATTAAGCTCCTTAATAGCCATGATCTCAGAGACACAAACGAATCTCAGAACCAAGTGGCTCTTGATAGAAATCTCTCCAGACCTAATTATTAAAATTTTAGAATTCCAAGATCATGCAGCTATGTGATATATGCTATTCATAACCAGCAATAGAAAACAATTTGTCTAACATTGCCTTTTCAGCAGATCTGAGTATTGGGAGAAATTTCCAAATAATAATGGTGGGACTGGTGTGATCAAAGTAAAGAGAAAGTAATGTGGAAATTATCCGCCACACAGGCAGGGGTGTGGGTGGGATGGAGGGGTATTATGGGTTTTTTGGTGGTGGAAAATGTGTACTAGTGAAGAGATGGGTGTTTGATCATTGTATGACCGAGACTAAAACACAAAAGCTTTGTAACTGATCTCACGATGATTCAATAAATAACTTTTTTAAAGGAAGAATGCCATGTCCTTTCTTCCTCCTTTCTTATCATTCTATGCAGGGGGAATACATTTTATGCTATTTATCTGTGAAAATATACATAAAGAAGAATCTGAAGGGGGGGAAGGCACATACTTTGTGATTTCTTCTCATTTGTAATTGAGGTGAATCAAGAGAGATTTCGACTATTTCTTTTTTGCAAACTTTGCATGATTTGCAGCAAAAGTATAGTTATGTGCTTACTTATTGTTATTCGAGAAAAATTAAAGTAGATAATAATTGGTTTAAAAGTTCTCAAGAGTCAGGATATTTGGAAGTTATGCTCAGCAATCTGCAGTCTTCCTTTGTTTACTACCTTCCCATGTAAATGGAATCTGGCTCTCCTAGAAAATGAATGTTGATTTCCATGACTCCCAGAAGACCTTAAAAATCCTCAAGTACACGGAGTCATGCCAGTTAAAAAGTGGGTAGGGTCCTTGCAGGCAGCTGAGTTGGGTTCAATCTCCTGAGCCCTACTTGGAATATCCTGCTCCGCCAGAAGTGATCCCTGAGTGCAGAGCCAAGGATAAGCCCTCAGCACTGCCAGGTGTGGCAAAACAAAACAAAACAGTAGTAATTGCTAAGTATATTAAGCATTCTGAGTTTCCCATGGGGTGATTCCTCAGACCCTCCAACAAATCTGATACTACCTACCAGGAACAGGTGGAAGAAACAGTAGTATTATCTATCTGGTGCTTTAGTTAAGAGTCCCATGATGTTCAGACTATGAAGGAATGAGGGAGGCCTAGCCACTACCTTTCTTATTCCTTATCTCAGATCCTGTAACTAACTTTATTGTCACCTCCTTGTTTTACGCTTTGTGTCCTTTTGTTCTCACAGATCTCATCCAGATGATAAATGTAGAGAACCCCCCCTGCAATTGTGGGCTGAGTGAATGAATTAGTCTTTGAATCTGTCAGCCTGTCCTCTGCTGACTCCCAAGACTGTCTTCAACGTTTTAGTGTTTCCCTCACTTGAATCGTTTCCCTCCCTGTCACTGTTATCAACATCATCTTGTTTTTTTCCTGGTCTGAGGGTGGGATAGCAGTGAGGTTTGATTGGACATACCGTTTCATTTTAGTCATCATGCCAACTGGTTCTGTGATACCTTCTGTAATTCCTTCTCTTGACTATAATTACCTTTGGGAGTGGCAAGGTTGGTTGCTGGTAAAAAATTATGCTTTTCTCATCCATTATGTGACAAAATTTTATTGATGCCTATATGCCTATTTTAAACAAACAAAAACCCTTCCTGAAGCATATGCATACAATTTAGATCCTGGGTTAAACACCTCTGAAGTCAGATTGGAACAGTTAAAAATCCCCTTGTTGGATGAGATTCTGCTATTATTTTGCAATTGTCTTCTAGTCTCAAAAGCTAAGTGTTTGAGTCTTGTCTTTCAGCAATTTTCTCAATATGACACCCTCAGAAAGTGATTCTTCTCCTTCCCTACCTCATACAAGGCAACATGTAAGTGAATTTCTTCAGCTTCCATATGTAACAATTGCATTTGAAGTATTTTAATGCTACAGCTTTGCTCTTGTAAATAGTAATGTTCTGAACATGGATAAAGAACTGCATATCTTAAAATAAGAAGGGATTACCTAGGAGGAAATAAAAGTTTACCTAGAGAATAGTCATTGGGAAGTTCTTAGAAAACTACCCTGGGCACCTCCAACAGTCAGATAAAGTCAAGTCTCTCCAATTCTCTTAATTGACTGTAGAACCCATTAGCATAAAAAGTAATAGATCTAAGATTAATGAGGAATTTCTCTTTAAGTCAATGTAATGAGAGGGCACAAGAAAAGAGAATCCACTGCCCTGCTTGCTGCAAACTTTAGTTAAGTGTTTTAGAGAATTGCCTAAACATTTTGCTAACATTTTAGAGAATTTCAATCTTAGGTCATCAAGACTGAGAGTTCAGATCTAGGGGAATGACATCAACACTAAAGATAAGCGATTTTCACCAAATGCCCTTGAAGCCAGCCATAGATATGCTAACAGAGTGTGATTAATGTGTAAAATTTACTTTGCCACCATTGAGCATTTGTACTGTTACTCCAGAGGGCTAACAGAATATTGAACAGGGAAAGAAATGAGATGCTGAGTAGGAAGGTACATAATTCATTCTGAGTTAAATAAAGGAGCGGATATGTTACACCATGTTGGACTACTAAAAAGAGCCTTCATTGAATATTATTTTCATGATTCTTGCTATTGTTTTTCATAGTTGCTTTTTTCATCACATTGTAGATAAGTCTTTCTCTGAACTGCTAATTTTGCATCCTTAGTGGATATTGGGTACTCCGCACCAGGCTGTTTTCACTCGGGGCGCCACAGAGCGAAGTGGGTTAAAGCCCTTCCCACCCCAAGGGACCCAGTCCTGGCAGCCAACCTCCACTACCCAACCTCCGTCACGGTCCAGGCCGCTTTCCACATGCTCAGGCAGAGCCTCACATATAAATGAACATATTCCTGGACCGCATCATAAGACACTCCTTACCCATTTTCCATAGTTACCACACCATATTTGATAGAAAAAATATATATATGCCTTTTGAAGAGCCCTGAAAGATACTGAGAGTATCCTGCCTGCACAGCAGAACCTGACAAGCTAGCCATGGCATATTTGATATGCCAAAAACAGTAATAACAGGTCTCATTCCCCTGACCCTGAAAGAACTTCCAATATGTTGGGAAAGACGAGTAAGGAGAGGCTGCTAAAATATCAGGGTTGGGATGAATGGAATTATTACTGGCACCCGCTCACAGATGACAGTGATACAGTGATACAGTGGATATTGACTTTGTTGAAGGGTCTTTGTATATAATCATGTGAACATAAAATTGTTCTTTCAGTCATGAATTTTGTGGACAGGTTCTTCAAGAACAATTATGTCTACTTCAAATAAGTAAATTAATAAAAGTAATCAAAATCCTAATCCTAAAATTTCCTTAATATCTTTATTTTAATGTTTTTTTAAAGAGCTTTGAACACAAGTACATTAAGCCAGGAAAGTACAAGTACTGCAACAAGTAGAAGCACAGACAAGAGAATCATGTAGTAGTTGTTGAGGATATTCTTACAGATGCCAAAGCTCTGTTTTTGTTTAGGAGAAATTATGTTAAGATCAATACTAACTTGCTTGCTATAGTTTGTAATTTATTGATACTCAAACCTCATTTGCAAAACAACAACAAGAAAATGTATTATAAAGAATTCAGGGGCCAAATTGATAGCACAGCAGAAAAGGCACTTGCATTGCATATTGCTGACACTGGTTGAATCCTGGCACCCCATGGGGTCCCCTGATACCCACCAGGAGTGATTCCTGAGGAATCGGCCCTGATCACCAAAAGCGGCCTCAAGATAAAAACAGTTAATAATTTTTTCTTAAATGTTATGATTAAAAAAATAACTTTTAAGTTAAATAAACACAAAAGAGGTAAACACTGCTCTGACTGCTTATTTTCTTGAAATGTCCTCTAAATGGCAAAATGCTCACTTGAAATGCATAATAGTCTAAAGATCCAGGAGATCAGAGCCTAGTCTCTTTACATGAGAGTGATATTTACGTTAATTGAAAATAAACAATCCAATCTTACTGAGAATTAATCTTTTTACTGTAGCACTGTCCTCCCATTGTTCATCAATTTGCTCGAGCGGGCACCAGTAACATCTCCATTGTGAGACTTGTTACTATTTTTTGGCATATCAAATACGCTACAGGGAGCTTGTCAGACTCTGTCTTGCAGGCGGGATACTCTTGGTAACTTGCCAGGCTCTCCAAGAGCGTTGGAGGGATCGAACCCAGGTCAGTCACATGCGAGGCAAACGCCCTACCCTCTGTGCTATTGCTTCAGCCCTATAATATTTAATTCTTACTAGTTTTTAACTAGTTACATCATTATATGTGTCCTTCACTCCTCGGTTCCCTACTTTTTTCCTACTTTGGACAAACTTGCAGGCTATCGAATATAGCCTGCCCACAGGGCAGAGTCTGGCAAACTCCCCGTGGCGTACCAAATATGCCAAATACCAGTAACAATGATGGGTCTCATTCTCCTAAAGAGCCTTGAATATAATCTCAGGGCTAGGATGAAAGAGACGTTACTGGGGCCTGCTCGAGGCAATCGACGATTAACAGGATGATGAATGAAAAAAAAACATCACTATATAAGTTTAGAGAATATAGTTTCATGCCTCTATCAACATATATGCTATACTACAGCCACCACCAAAGTTGTTAGTACTATTCTCCACTATCAAGCCAATCCCCTTTATCATCCCTTCCATCCCCTTGGGTGTCAGTCCAATTGCTGCTCTTGTTGAGTTTGGAAATCACTCCAAAAATTAAGAAATGAACTGTCATATGAGATCCAGCATTTCTTCATCTTGGTATTTACCTGAAGAATATGAGAACAGTAAATCGAAAAGACACATGCTCCTGTTGGCTCATCACAGCACTCTCCACAATCGCTAAGAAAGGAAAATAATGAAGTGCTTGTTGACAGATCTCCAGATGAAGAAGCCGACAGATGACCAGATAAAGAAGTTGAAGTTTATCTATTCAATTCAACTATTAAAAAAACGGAATTCTACCATGAGTGACAACCTGGATGAGAGTTACTTATGCTAAGCAAAGTAAATCAGATGTCGAAAGATAATTAACAAATAGTTTCAGTCATATACATATTAAAGATCATCTTATTTTTAATTTTACATGTCCACATTCCTTTTCCTAGACTGTGGTGTATTTGGCATAGTATTGCTAACCTGTCTTTGGTTAAATGAATCTGTAGCAGTTAGTGCGTGTTCATCCTCTGGACACAGAATTCACCGCTTACACTGAGCCTCCATTCCTTTGTTTGCTCACCTAGACAGATAGAGATTCAGGAGCGAACTTCCCCTCTGTCAGATCACTCATGAATGTTGGGTTGTGTGCATGCAGAGTTGGAGGAAACAAGCTCTGAATAACATAAAAATAAATTCCAAGATAAATTTTATACTTAACATTTTTCAAAAAACACCTCCTGCTGTTAAAGCCCATGCCCCATAAACAGCTTCAGTAAAGCAATGATAAAAGCAAGAATAACAACCCTCAAATGATAAATTGTTCAAATTTAGAGAAGTCAAAATAAGCAGTATTTTCCTTATCAGTAAAATGCAAAGGTTACACACACATGCTCCCTGGCGGCCTTTCTCCTTGTATTAGACTAGAAGACAGTTATTTCATTTGTATGCAGAAACAAATATGAGTGAAAGCTATTAACCAAGGTCTAATGGTTGTCGAATAAATAATTTAATGAATGTTATTTCTATATATTATTGCTTTAAAAAGAACTATAGACTGCATACAAATCAGAAAGTTTTTCTCTCTTTGAAAATGGTAGGCTCAAATAAAACAGATTAGCAGAAAAGATATCAGACTATATTTATACAACAGTCTATGCTTAGAATATGAATATTAGCTTGGATACAACACAACCAACACAGCACATTGTTAATGAAAAGTAATACTAATTAATTAGCACTACTAAGTGACTAATAATTTCTAAAAATTACTTCTGTAGTGAGAGTTATTTCTCTGGGGCAAATATCAACGTTATTCCTATGATATGTGTAACTATAAAATCATTCTAGAATCTAATTTAAAGATCAGATCTTTAACGCTTTCTAGATTATAATTCATTAATTTCCATTTGTCATGATTTATTTCTACCTATCCTTGAAAAAAATGAAATTCTTTATTTGTTTTTTGTTTTGGGGGTCATACATGGTAGTGTTCAGGGCTTACTCCTGGTTTTGTGCTCAGGGATCACTCCTGATGGTATTTAGGGGTGAGGAGAACCATTGGTGGTACCAGAGACCAAAACCAGGTCAGCGGCATACAAGGGAAGTACCTTACAACCCTGTACTTTCTCTCCAGCCCGAAAAGTGAAAATCTAAAGGTAAACTCTTAAGTCAAACACCTTGTAAATGCAATAGTAAATATCATCCAATTATTCACTATGACACACACCATTTTCTGCCACTTTCTGTAAATAGGAACATGGTAATAGTAAGAGTAACTCAAGATGAGAGTAAAGCAATGAAGTTCCCTGGTTAGTTGAAGTCATCACTACTATGCAAGGATGATGTTCAAAAGATGAACTGGGACATCAAGAAAACACCCAGATATGGACTCTTCCAATGATACAGAGCTTGAACTGCAACTGTTTATTCTTATAAGGTGACAAATTAACCATCTGGCTACCTCATAGATGACAAATCTGAAATATATGAAACTCTGTGGGGTAAATACACCCACAGGCAAATTTAATATACTGACATTTTTAATGCTAATTGAAGCTGATTGATTTACGTATTCTACGTTTGCAACTCTTCAAAATGATGTATTTAATGTTTTATTTTTAAACACAATTAAAAAATAATATATAAATATATACATACTGCAAATGTAATACAGATAACAAATTCATTTAAGCCCATTTATGCACATTAGTAACACACCATGTGGCAGAAAGACTAGGACTACAAGAAGACCCCTTGGCGATTTATTTTATATTAAATCCCTAATGGCCTCTCCTTATCTTTGCAAAAATATGCACGGAAGTCCAGGCTATGCAGCCATTGAAATGAATGGTTATTTATTTCCTAAACGAGAGCCCTATGTTTAATGTTCCTTAGACATAAGGTAGTCTGGAAAAGTCTCATTCCTACAGCTCCATACATCATTTATTTTATATACCCTAACTTCTCACAACAGGCAGCAGAAAAATATCTCTGAAAAGCATTGTAAGTTGCTGAGATTTTTGTTTCCAATTCCATTACTGGAAGATTAAATGCTAACATGTTTACTTGCTTCTTTAGCTACAAAAACAAATTCATGTACCATCTTGGTGTCTGACATATACATGAATATGAAATGGAGGAAAGTTTGCAAATATAAAAAAAATGATGAAAAGCAAAACAACAGATGAAAGGCAAAAGTTCAAACTTATAAATGAGCCTGAATTAAACACAAAGGAAAAGGCTACGTGTAGTTTAGATTTGCCAGTACCCCAAAACGCGTAACAATCACAAATGATTCTAAAAGTCAGTTCTTATTCTTTGGAAGAGAACGCTATTTTCTCCTTGAGCAATGTGCCTGCAATATGCCACATAACTTGGTACTTCATTTATTAGCTTTCCAAATTCACAGGGAGATTTGACACTCTTTCATCAAGCATGGTTCAATTGCAAGCCTCTTCATTTTGAGTTTACACTATGAAAGCCTTGTACGTTCAAGGTCATCCTTGGGAGACAGGAACATAAGTAAATATACATTGTTTGCTTCCTCCCTTATTACTTTCTCCATCCTACTGTTATGCAGTTAAATACTGTTCCAACATAACTGTTAATGCAGTTAAATTTATGGAGGTTTCTAAGAAGAATCTGTGAAAGCAGGAATACCAGACAGAGGAACATGTGGAATGGGAAAGAGATGAGACCAATTTTCTTATCTAAGGGAAAACCACATTTCATATTCTCTATAGGTTACATACAGATAGGTAGAACAATTATAGCGTCATATTATCAGGTTAATCCGAGAGGGAAACAGGAGGGGATGATAAGAGAGAGAAGAGAAAGAAAAATGAGAGCAAGAGAGAAAGTCCTGTGATTCGTGTTTGCACTGAGTAACAAGATTGCCCAGCACTTTGACTCGTAAGACATAATCTATAGCCATAGTTGCCTCATTTTAGAACCAAGCTTCTCCCCTCAAAGTGCTGGTGGGGGAACGTGATCTCTTCATTCCTTTCCCAATTGTCCCCTCTACTTGCTTTCATTTTTCTAATTCTGGTTTGGGGGCACATTTGGGTCAGAGCACAAGGACGTAATTGAGACCATGGGCGTAATAAAGTCACTATCTGACTCTGGTTTCCACATTACCAAAGCATCTTGGCTCTCTCTCCTTCACATGTGGGTGACCTCAGGAACTTCCTATAGATCTCCTGCCATGCCCTATTCTGAGAGTTGGAATCCATTTCATTTCCCTTCCCCATCCTCTGGAAGCTGATTTGTCTCTGACTTTTCTTAGCTGAAATCTGCTGTCCCTTTGAATCAGTTCTCCTGGAGCCATAGAAACTGTACACTGCTTTTTTCTCACACAAGACTCAGATCTGGTCTCCTAAAATATTCCTGAACTGAAGCCAGCATGATAGTACAGTTTTGAGGTGCTTGTCTTACCCAATTGACTCAGGTTCAATCTGTAGTGACACCGAAATAGTGTCACTCTGAATAAAGCACAAAGGAATCTCACCGCGAATTTTTCAGAACCCACTGTGCATGCATGAAGGCTAGTGATCCGCTGCCTTTTTTTTTTTTGGTAATCTGAATTTATTGAGGATTAATAATTCCTAGTCTAAATATCTTTAATTATCCCCATGAGTCTAATTCTGTTCACGATTTTGCATAAGATAAGCCACAGACAACCCGGTGTTAATCACAAATCATTGCTTGTGATTTATATTTTCATTTCTCTTATAATCTGCTTCTTAGTATTTTTCTCCTGTCTTGTATTTTTTTATTGAATCACCGTGAGATATAGTTACAAAGCTTTCATGTTTGAGTTTCAGTCATACAATGATCAAATACCCACCCCTCCACCAGTGCACATTCTCCACCACCAATGTCCCCAGTATATCCCCCCTTTCCCACCCTCCCTCTGTCTTCATGGCAGACAATCTCCCCCATACTCTCTCTCTACTTTTGGGCATTATGGTCTGTAATACAGATACTGAAAGGTTATCACGTTTGGTCCTTTAACCATTTTCAATCCGTTGCCTTTTTAAATTCATTTTTTACTTCTTTATTTTGATGCTAGGACTTTCCAGCACTTTGACTCGTAAGACATGATCCACATCCATGGCCATAGTTGCCTCATTTTAGAACCAAGCTTCTTCCCTCAAAGTGCTGGTGGGGGAACGTGATCTCTTCATTCCTTTCCCAATTGTGCCCTTACTTGCTTTCATTTTTCTAACTCTGGTTTGGGGGCACTTTTGGGTCAGAGCACAAGGACGTAATTGAGACCATGGGCATAAGAAAGTCACTATCTGACTCTGGTTTCCACATTACCAAAGCATCTTGGCTCTCTCTCCTTCATGTGTGGGTGCTAGGAGTTGAACATGAGGTCTCACACATGCAAGGTGTGTGTGTGTGTGCGATGGCTGAGTCGTGTGCCCTGCAATCCCTGTCTTGAATCATTTGGGACACACACCTCTGAAAGTTTCTCTCTACTTCCAGATTTCAGTCCTCTGGCCCACTCTCAGGTAGTATGAGCTTACAAGCAATGTAGTCAGATTTCACCAACATCTCAAAATTCTATAGCATGGTTTTGAGAAACAAAACAAAACAAAACAAAACACAGTGTCCTGGTGCTTCAGCTGAAGTTGCCAATAGAATTTCTCTCCATACGTTGTCTACTCTTTTGTCCAATCAACCCTTTGTTCACCTCTCCCTACCCAGCTTTTTGCCAATTCTGGATGATTTCTAGACAACATTGGAAGTCTCTAGCTTCTAGCTTCCTCCTCTAGCTTCTTAGCTTCTAGCTTCCTCCATCTGATAAAAAAAGTTTACTTTATTAGATCTTTTTAGGTTTTCCTAACTAAATGAGCCATCTAGCTCTGGTGGGACTCATATCACACAATTAAAAAAAAAATATATATATATATATATATATATATATGTTGTGGGGCTGGAGCAATAGCACAACGAGTAGGGTGTTTGTCTTGCACGCAGCCGACCCGGGTTCGATTCCCAGCATCCCATATGGTCCCCTGAGCACTGCCAGGAGTGATTCCTGAGTGCGAAGCCAGGAGTAACCCCTGAGCATCACTGGGTGTGACCCAAAAAGCGATATATATATATATATATGTATATATATATATATATATATATAGTGGTGTTCAATTACTATAATGTAACTCAAACTATTTTCTACCATACACAAACATGAACCTGTCAACTTCCAAAATCTTAAGAGTCTGAATGAACAGTTTCTAAACCAATCATCCCAGTGTCTCTTGGTATTATTCCCTATTGCTGTGAGCTCTTGTATGGTCAAAGAAAATCTTAAAATACTAACTCAGTAGAACCTTCCCTAGCACTGGATATCTTCCAATATCCATCTACAAGGAGAATACTTAGTCCTGGATCCTCAGTCTCATTCCAAATTTAGTCAAAGTTTATCCACTGCTAGTCAAAAAGCAAGAACTGCATCTTGTCAGACCCCTTTTCCCCTTAATGCTCATTGAAGTGTGACTCTTTTAAAGGGCCTGAGGACATCTGACAGAAAGTTGTTTAACTGAATACAATTCAAGATAATTAGAGTCATAAAAATTGTCTAAACATGGGAAACTATAGATAACAAAGAGAGATAGTCTTGCTGGAAATTTGAATGTTTTTAATTTTTATTATTTTTACTTTATTTTATTTTATTTATTTATTTTACTTTTTGGGTTATACCCAGTGATGCATAGGAGTTACTCCTAGCTCTGCACTCAGAAATTACCCCTGGTGGTGGTCAGGGGACCATATGGGATGCTGGGAATCAAACTCAGATCGGCTGCATGCAAGGCAAACACCCTAACTGTTGTGCAATAGCTCCAGTCTCCTGGATATTTTTTAAATGACCACAATTATCTGAACCTCCTCCCCTCTGGACACAGAATCTTTTTCCTCCCTCTCTTTCTGGACTATAACCATGGCCTATTTTGAGCAGAAGACTGTGGAATTATCTTAGGGTGCTTGTGATCACACAAAAGTTTTGTTTCCTCCATCCTAGAAGTTTGTTCTCAGATGGAGCCTGGACTGAGACTAGGAGGATATTGCCAGCGACCAGCTCTTCTTCTAACTTTCCCAGCCAAATTCCTACCCATGTAAGTCTGGCAACCTGAGGTTATTCAGCCCCAACGGAGCTTTCAGCTAATTGCTAGCACATAGCCGAGCTCAGGCAAGACCAGAAGCATCATAAGAATACTAAATTGTTCCTTTAAAACTATTATTTTAAAAAAACTATTTTGGGGAGTGGTTTGTGATAAGGCAACAATTGAAATACACGCTTTATCTCTCACATCAGAACTCCTGAATTGTGTCCACAGCCAACAAACTGAATGAGGTAGTTAGGTCCCCAAATATTAAGACTGACCCTTGAAGATTACAATGAACCTATTCTTCTAAAATAGAACAATGAGGAAGGAACAGGATTCTGGATTCAGATGTTCCGGGGTAGAATGCCTGATTGTGGCTTGAAATAGCTTATCTTTCCTCTACGGCTTTTTCATAAATTATAAAATAGATAAAATGACTGTGTATAGTGATAGCACAACGGTAGGGCATTTGCCTTGCACGCAGCCAACATGGCCGACCCGAGTTCGATTCCTCCGCCCCTCTCGGAGAGCCCGGCAAGATACCGAGAGTATTCAATATGCCAGACACAGTAACAACAAAGTCTCCAATGGAGACGTTACTGGGCCCGCTCGAGCAAATCGATGAACAACGGGAGGGCCTTTACCTTTTACCTTTACCATATAGTAAGAGGATCGGGATTTTATAAGATTACAAACACTAAACACTTATCATACTGCTAGGAACACATTGAAAGACACTTCTGTTCCCTCCTTCATATTCTTTTTTGTATATGTTTGGTGTGTATGAACCCAAACATTACCTCTAAGCTAATGATATTCAAATTGTGTTCTCTGGACTAGGGACATCAGCCTCCCAGAGAATTTATAGAAATATAAATTCAGGTGTCCTTTAGAGGAGGGTTTCGGAAAATCTGATGTCTTGTATTGGTCACCTAAAACCAACTTGAATTATCAGTCACTTATAAACTTAGGGAAGAAAGAAACCATTGCATTGTATCAGCTAGTCCATATTTTAGCATACAGAGCAGCTCTTCAATAAATGATATCAAATGACTACAAATAATTCAATGAGTAGAGGGAAGGACTGCATACATGCAAGGCCTCCTTTTGAACCTGTGTCCCAAGGACATAAAAGCCAGTCCGAAAAGCAGAGGACTGGACTGCTCATAATGTTAAAGACTATAGTGAAAGTTGGGAGGAACCGCACAATTTGACCTCAAGGGGAGACAGGTATGAAACAATTATTTCAGTTTCAGTTCAGGATACAAATAATACAGCACCCTAAAATCTAAAACAATTGAGGCAAAACAACAGAAATTTTGCCAAGAAACTGAAACTGATTGTCCAGTGATTTCACACAAAGACTGCTGGTGGGCAAACATACGCATGACAGTTTAGTCAGGAACTGCCTTTTCTAGAAGAGTCATTTGCAGTACACTTCTAAGATGGATGTAATAATAGACCCATTTCAAAGGACAGCTATGGAGGTTCAGTGAGAAAACATGAAACCTGGATAGGTAGTAAATTCTCAGTGAGTATTGGTGATTCCGGAAGAGAACAAGGCAGATTCTCCTGCCCCTGCACCTGGCTGTCCTTACCAGGGCCCCTAGGAGGAGGGCGGCTTGAGTTTCCCTCTCCTCCCCGAGCAGAGCCCCAACAGCTGAAGACCTCCGGGACCCAGCCAAAGCCATGCTGAGACCACTCTCCACGTGCTTGGACGAGGAACCGGCAGAGGAACCCAGGTGTGCAGGACCCGGGGCTGAGATCTCCAAGCCTGCTTGGTTCGGGACTGGGTTTCTTCCACTCAGCTACCCCACCTTCTAATAGCTAGACATTTATACCCACCAACTGCAGTGTAACCCCATCAACGGCCATCCAGAGACTATAAGACCAAGCTCGCAGAAGAGAACAAGGCAGAGTCTTCTCCCCCGTGCCTGGCTGTTCTCACCGGGGCCCCTAGGTGGAGGGCGGGCTGAGTTTCCCTCTCCATCCTGAGCAGAGCCCTGACAGCTGAAGACCCCCGGGACCCAGTCAAAGCCATGCTGAGACTACTCTCCACATGCTTGGATGAGGAACCGGCAGAGGAACCCAGGTGTGCGGGACCCGGGGCTGAGATCTCCAAGCCTGCTCGGTTCAGGAATGGGCCTCCTCCACTCAGCTCCCCCACCTTCCAGTAGCTAGACAGTTACACCCACCAACTGCTGTGTAACCCCATCAACGGCCATCCAGAGACTATAAAACCAAGCTCCCAGAAGCGTGTGGCCGTATTTGTGGCTGCGCAACCTCTTCTTCTCTAGTTCTCACTCTCAGAGAACCCGGCAGTCTACTGAGAGAATCATACCCGCCTATATGCCTGACTCGGAACACCTGTAAAGGTAATTAGAGGCTGCCCCTAAAGTCTCCATCCATCTTGGACAGCCTGGCAAGCTACCAAGAGCATCCCACCAGCACGGCAGAGCCTGACAAGCTACCCGTGGCATACTCGATATGTTAAAAACAGTAACAATGAATGGTCCTCATTCCCCGAACCCTGAAGGACCCCCAATATGTCATCGGGCTACACTTGCACGTGACAGGGACGAATGGAGACATTACTGGGCCCACTCAAGTGAATTGAAGAACAACGGGGTGATAGTGATAGTGATAGTGATTGGTGATTTTATATTTTGATATATTGCTCTTAGCCAAGTCACAGCCAGTAGCCCTGGGGTGGCAGTAGAGACACAAGACAGTGCCATGATAAGGGCCAGGTTGTGTGGGCTAGAGAATACAGAGTTGGGGCAGGCTCTTTCGTGCCACTTTAACGGAGCCATGGGAACCATGAGATACTAGGACTGAAATCCAGAGTCTCACACATCCCCGAACCCTGATATTTATTTTTTAATTGACTTGTGGTTGTCTTGACTAGCATTAGGCTATGACTCCAGTGAGCATGGGATCATTCTTCCAAAGGAAGACTGTATAGAAGACAATAAATTCCTAAATCTTCGTCAGCACCCTGCATGTTTTCCTTCTTCTACCACTAGGCGACACCACTGACCTGTAATAACCCACTTCCTGTAGCTCCAGCCCAGCGACCTAGGCAGGGGCTGTTGATTTCAGAACGGGAGCGATGTCTCCACTGATAGTAACTACCTGAAGTTATGTCTTTGTTTGGGCTTTACTTCTCCACATTGCCACTGGCTATTGGGTACACATTTGTCATTTCCTTCCAATGTAGGCTAAAAAAAGAGTCCTTGTTACTCAGGGAACCAATGTAGCATTTCTACAGGGATGGGAAAGAAGGTGCCTGACTAGAGTCACATGCCTGTTTCTCTTCTTTCGGTCACCAGAAAAGGGAACAATTTCCCGTTCGTTTCACGGTCTGCTTTTCCATGACAAGTTGAGACCGTGAGGTAATTAAGCATTAGAATATTGTGTGTGATTCACAGCAGTATAACAGGCAAACTAATTTAAACCAAGGTCAGGCCTGTAAATCGGCAAAATAATTGAAAGCAGGAGAGCGAGAACATAAGCAAGAGAAAAGGTAAGCAACCGCTGCTATTAAAAGTAACTCCAGGCAACTAAAACTGGTTTGAGCACATTCCTAAAAATGCAATTAGCCAAATCTTTCCAGAAATTAAACCATCAAAATGACATTAGAGTACACGCTAAAAATGTATTTACAGAGTGAGAATGCAGCATCCTAGCATCTCCGGTGTCCTGAGGGGTCTCCCTCTCACAAAGAAAGATGCAGGAGAGAATTTGATATTGTAACAGGAAGAAAGCTCAGCCTATCACAGATGCATTTTTTGAAATGCTATTTTTTTTTCAGTCCTCCCAGCAGTGCTGACATTGAAAATGAGAATGGGCACTGGTGGAGGGATGGGTAGCACTATAGCACTGTCCTCCCGTTGTTCATCGATTTGCTGGAGCGGGCCCAGTAACGTCTCCATTGTGAGACTTGTAGAGGGGGGGATGGGTACTCGATCATTATATGACTGAAACGCAAGCACGAAAGTTTGTAAGTCTGTAACTGTACCATACTGTGATTCACTAATAAAATATTTTTTTAAAAAAGAAAATCAATGACCAAAAGCTGGGCTGGAGCGATAGCACAGCGGGTAGGGCGTTCGCCTTACAAGCGGCCAACATGGCCGACCCGAGTTCGATTCCTCCGCCCCTCTCGGAGAGCCCGGCAAGCTACCGAGAGTATTCGATATGCCAGACACAGTAACAACAAAGTCTCCAATGGAGACGTTACTGGGCCCGCTCGAGCAAATCGACGATCAACGGGAGGGCCTTTACTTTAGGGCTGGAGCGATAGCATAGCGGGTAGGGCGTTCGCCTTACAAGCGGCCAACATGGCCGACCCGAGTTCGATTCCTCCGCCCCTCTCGGAGAGCCCGGCAAGCTACCGAGAGTATTTGATATGCCAGACACAGTAACAACAAAGTCTCCAATGGAGACGTTACTGGGCCCGCTCGAGCAAATCGACGATCAACGGGAGGGCCTTTACCTTTACCTTTTATGATAACTTAAGTGACTAGAACCAAGGGAACCCTAATAGGTCTCCCAAATACCAGCAGTTACTACAAGGCAATAGCAAGTGAAGCTCTCAGCGTTACCAATTTTATCAAGGAGAGTGTTTCACAGAAATGTGGTCCATGACGCTCTTTTTCCTTCACCAAAAAAAGAATCAATTCACATCTCCTTCGAGATGATTTCAACGAAAGAGAATTGCATGTTTATTGCGTATGAGTTCCTGAAGGATACAATGTTTATTTATATAAGGACCTATTTATATTTATTTTATATTTATTTATCTTTATTTATTTTTATTTATTTATAAGATAAATAGTGATACCCGAATTCACTCAAAATGCCTTCAGAGAATATCTCTATTTTCTAGGAGGTGATTGAGAGAGCTTGTGAACTTATAGGTAAAAGCCCCAAATAAGAAGATCAAAGTGCCAGAAATATCCTATGTGAGGATACTGGGCAATTCAGTAACATGGGACAAGACTTCTTTTTATGAGCTTTTAAATTTCCAATGTATGTTATAAAATTACGGTAGAGAATTCTGGTGATATCTGAGTAGAAGTGGCAATGAAGAATGGTAGAAGTAGGCTCCTGGGGAAGAAAAGAAAGCTGGGAAGTCATCAAAGTGATCCACAGATCCATGATGCAGTCTGAAGTATCTAGCCCTTGCTGGTGAACTTCAGGAGGTAAGTGGTAACACCCCAGGATGCATGACTGAGGGAACAACGTCTGTACCTCAGAGTCAAAACAAGGGAAGAAAATAAGCTTCCAGGACCAGAGTTCAGGTTTCCTTTGTGACCCCATGCTCAGCCATTCATGAGCGAGGCAAGGGTAGCTGTAAAGTTTTGTACAAACTTCAGTACTTAAATACTCATTATTCAAAGGTGCTCGGTACTTTATGTATGATCTATTATTTTGAATTACAGGGAGTCTTAACTTACTCTGAATCTAAGCTAAGATTATTAACGGTATTGTATAACTGAAACCCAAGCACAAAAACTTGTAAGTCTAAACTGTACCTCATGGTGTTTCACTAATAAAAATTTTTAAAAAAAGATTATTAACTGTCAGAAATATGACACTCTTCGTAAGTGCATGAAATCAAGCAAGTAAATTAAAAATCATAAATTGAGGTTTTACTTTTCTTTGATGCTCAAAAAAATCCTTGGCTCCAAAATTTAACAATAAAAAATTTAAAAACCCTATCAAAATATGGGGAGAGGAAATATCAGACACTTCTCTGAAGAAGACAGACTGATGGTCAATAGATACATGGCATCATTTACATTAAATATATTAAAAACATGGAAAGTTCTCAAAACTCTTTACTCCATAATTATTTTACATTTACTATCTACACTTTTGAGTTATGTGCATCTGTTGTATCTAAAAATGATATATAATGCCATACATCTGCACATCTCTTCTCAATGAGCTCCTTGGGATATTTATAACATTATGTATAAAATTACGACACATTTAAAACAAGGTGATGATTATACAGAAAATATGAAATTATTCCTACAGTCAAGTTTGCTAGCATATCAGTCATCTCACATCTCTGCTTTTTTCCCTTTGAGGAAAGAGTTAAGAGATGAGAATGCTTAAGATCAACTCTTTGCACGAATTTCAATTATACAACTCAGTATTATCAACTATTCCCAGCCCTGTTTCTGATGATCTCACATTGTTGCCTTGAAACTGACCATGTAAGTTTATTTACACTTCAGAAATTTATTCAAATCAAAACTAGTTTCATTGGCCAGAGCAGGTGTTGGCAAACAATGACCCAGAGGCCAAAATTCACCTAATACCCATTTCTGAATGGCCTGTGTGCTAAACATTTTCAAATGGCTGGTATTTATGTTATAATATAGATTCAATTTTGCCCCATTTCAGAAAATCTAAAATATATACTGAATAACTTTTCTCAGAAGGAAAACTGCTGGTCTAGACTTCAGAAAGTCCTGGAGAAAGGATGGGATCTGGTTCAACTGGTAGAACATGTGCCTAACAAGTGTGACTCTCTGAATTTCATCCTACCACTGCATGCCCCATCCCCAGCACTGCCAGGAAGGGCAAAAGTGTTAGACAAAATTTTTGGAACACAGGCTAATGTTTTTTTAATATTTTTTATATTTTTATTAGTGAAACTCCATGAGGTACAGTTGTAGACCTACAAATTTTTGTGCTTGGGTTTCAATTATACAATGATCAAATACCCATCCCCCCATCAGTGCCCATTTCCCACCACCATGGGTCCCAGTATCCCTCCCACCCCCCATCCTTCCCATCCCACCCTGTCTCTGTGGCAGGGCAATCCCCTGTGTTCTCTCTCTCCTTTTGGGTGCTGTGGTTTGCAAAAGAGGCATTGAGTGGCAATCATGTTCAGTCCATAGTCTACTTTCAACATGCATCTCCCATCCTGGGAGGATCCTCCAAACACCCTTTATTTGGTGCTCCCTTCTCTATCTGAGCTGCCCTTTCCCCTAGAATGCCCGGCTGGTCTCTAAGCCATGGAGTAATCCTCCTGATACTGATCTCGGCTATTCTTGGGTATTAATCTCCTATTTTGTTACTTTATGTCCCCCAGTTGAATGTGATCTTTTTATATCTATCCCTCTCTTCACGACTCATTTCGTTTAGCATGATACTTTCCATGTAGTACCACTTGTATATAAATTTCATGACTTCATCTTTTCTAACAGCTACATAGTACTCCATTGTGTAGATGTACCAAAGTTTCTTTAACCAGTCATCTGTTCTCAGGCACTCAGGTTTTTTCCAAATTCTAGCTATTGTAAACAGTGCTGCAATGAACAAACAAGTACAGATGTCACTTCGACTATACTTTTTTGCCTCTCTGGGATATATTCCCAGGAACACAGGCTAATTTTAAAACTGTGTTGTCTTCAATCCTCATATTGTAAGAATATGTGTACACATTCTCAAAAATGATGAGGGTATGCATTTCTGGTCTTATCTTTTTTATGTTTTGGCTTTTGGAGTCATACCTGGAGGTACTTAGAGCTTACTCCTGGCTTTGTGCTCAGAAAAAAACTCCTTGGTGGTGGTGGTGGGGGAAGGCTAAGGGAACCATATATTGTGGCTGGGATTGAACCTAGTTTGGCTATGTGAAAAGGAAGCACACTACCCACTGTACCATTGTTCCTTGTAGATTCATGGGACTATATGGATGCCAGCAATTGAACCCAGTTCAGCCTCATCAGCCTCATGCAAGGCAAGTGCTCTACCCACTGTGCTATCTCTTTGATTCTTCTTCTGGTATTTGAAAAGTCACTTTCAATTCAGCAAAGAAGTCACTCATATTGCTGGAAACTAGGTGAAATTTATATAAAAGTCTTTGTTTCGCCTTACAGTTAAATATAAACAAAAATATTTACAATATTTGGAAGGCTGCTTTGCTAACCACTATACCACCAATGCTAACTACAATATTTGTGGAACTAGACTCACCTGAGTTACAATGAAAGAGTCCAACAAAGAGTAACAGATTCATTATGGAACAATCAAATGGCTGTACATAATTTCTTTAAAGAAATATTTTAATTTGTGGGCTGGAGCGATAGCACAGCAGGTAGGGCGTTTGCCTTGCACGTGGCCAACCCAGCTTCGATTCCTAGCATCCCATATGGTACCCTGAGCACTGCCAGGAGTAATTCCTGACTGCAGAGCAAGGAGTAACCCCTGTATATCTCCAGGTGTGACCCAAAAAGCAAAAAAAGTATTTTGATTTGTAAATTGTATGTCAAAAATATTCTTAATATCAATATGTGTTTTTCCAGAAGGCCCATTGCTAAAATTTACCCTTGTAAAGATGAACTGGCTTAGAACCATGAAGTATGAAATATGATAAAAAGTGATATTTTGAGGTATACTACAGTGATATTCTGAGGCACTACAAGAATTGTAGAATTTTTGAGTCTCTTTCTCTGTTTCTCTCTATCTCTCTCACCCTACTTCCCTCTTTCCATCACTCTCTAGGTTGTCTGAGAAGTCCAAGAAAATAGTGACAGTCCCAACTGAGTTCATAGTTGACAACCAACTAATTGAAACTGTATGAGAAGGAAACCTTAAGCACGAAACTCTAAGTTTTTCCATTTCAAAACTCTAAGTCCTAGTTGGACCCAATAGAACCACAGACCTATGAGAGAACATAACATTTTGTTTTAAGTCTCTAGGTCCTGGAGCTTGTTTACTTACTACACGGCCACAGATATCACTGTCACTGTCCTGTCCTCCCGTTGTTCATCGATTTGCTCAAGTGGGCCCAGTAACGTCTCCATTGTGACACTTGTTACTGTGTTTGACATATGGAATACGTCACGGGGAGCTTGCCAGGCTTTGCAGTGCGGGCAAGATACTCTCGGTAGCTTGCTGGGCTCTCCAAGAGGGGTGGAAAAATGGAAACTGGCTCGGCTAGGTCAGCCGCATGCAAGGCAAATGCCCTATCGACTGTGCTACACAGCAGCAGATAATTGGAACATTTTACATAGACAATGAGACTGTGAAGAGAGAGCCCACTGGACAATACATCATGGTCCTAGGAATCCCAGGTGCCCTGTTTTTCGCTCCGTGCCATTGGGGGTCCTAAGCCATACACAATGGCAAGATGGGAGGAAGAGTTATAATAAAAAGATACAATGGTGTATGTACAAATCACATAAAACCACTTTCTATTGGAGATACGGCCAGCAAAAAGAACTATCAAAAGAAAAACTGACTATCCTGTTCATTCTGACTATCCTGTTCATTCAATATACTCAATTGCATTCAATCTTCCCAGAGTGTCATGTAACTCCTCTCAGTTTTCTTTCTCTCTACACCAAGTCAAAAGCCATTTTTGAGCCTAGCATCAAAAATGCCAGGCTCAAAAAAATCAGTTCCCCACGCCCTCTTGATAAATCCATGTTCTCATTGGGACATGAATTCCCAATGTTTCCTTATCTTAACTCCCCTATTTTGTTTCTCCAATTGAAAGCAATTTTATAAGTGCTTCAGAAGAATCCAAAACTAGGCCCTATCCCATAGAGAACACAACACATAACATGCAACTTCCTTCCTCAACTGTGGATGGCTGTTGATCTCATTTCTGCAGTAAAAAATAGAGCTAAAAAAGCTGCATTGCAAACACAGTAAGAGTTGTCACAATAGAGATGTTACTGGGCCCTCTCGAGCAAATCGATGAACCACAGGAGGACAGTGACAGTGACAGTGACCAAGCAAGTAATTGTGTTAGATCTTATGGTTGTAAAACTTTCATTATTACAATCATAGGGTTGTAATTTTAGTATTACAATTTGGTATTGACTCAATCAGTTATTATACAAATAAACAATTATATATCGCCCCCCCCCCCAAAAAAAAAACTGCATTGAATGTTTGCACTATTTAGGGAAATAAAATGGTCACTTATGGGGAAGTACAGTGAGATGGTTTTGTAAATCATGTGTACATTTGAAAGTGGTCATTAGATTAAATTAAGAGAAGTAGGCTGGAGCGATAGCACAGCGGTAGGGCGTTTGCCTTGCATGCAGCCAACATGGCTGACCCGAGTTCGATTCCTCTGCCCCCTCGGAGAGCCTGGCAAGCTACCGAGAGTATCTCGCCCGCACGGCAGAGCCTGGCAAGCCACCCATGATGTATTCAATATGCCAAACACAGTAACAACAAAATCTCCAATGGAGACGTTACTGGGCCTGCTCGAGCAAATCCATGAACAACGGAAGGGCCTTTACCTTTACCTTTACCTTTAAGAGAAGTAGGCAATGAAAACATTAAGTTGCCTTCAGCACTGTAGATTCTAAACAAGAATTCCATTGTAGGACATTTCTAAAGAGGCAGTTTTGTATTTTATTAAGTCTTTAAGACATTTTTAGCACCTGTAGAAGGAGTCACTTGCATCCAACTATAAAGATAGTTTCTCTAGAGGCACTTTCATCCTAGAATGCAGTTACCTCCATTTCCACACCTAAATAGAGAGAAACCATGTTTGGTGCATAATATGCATAAAAAGGATTTCAAACATTTGCTCAGTTGTTTTTTTTTTGGCGGGGGGGGGGCAGGTACATGTCTGGTGACATCAGGGCTTACTCCTGGCTCTGCACTCAGGGATCACTCCTGGGTGGACTTGGGGACTATACGTAGTGGTGAGAATTCAAATCCGATTTCCCTGTGTAAGGTAAGTGCCTTACCCACTGTACAGTTCTGGCCCGATTTGCTCAGTCTTAAACTAATTAGAGTGTAAATAGTTAGAACTAATTACAGTAGCCGAAGATGCTTCTTCTTTCCTATAGCCTGAGTAAATGGAAGAGAAGAACTCCCCTTTAAATAGGCACCGAACCTTGAGAATTCAATCTGGCCTGTGCTTTCAGTGCTATGGGATTTTGTTGGTACTTTTCCCAACACAGTGTTCCAAGGTGCAGCTTGGCTGGCAAACTCTGTGCAGGGCAGAGTGAGTCAGCAGGCTGAGTCACTCACTAAAAAGCATTTCATGTACTCTGTTCCAAGTTTCAAATAGCAGAGTGTCTGTCTGGTCAGGAGGGGTCCTAAATTGAGAGGCTCAGAGAGAAAACAGACCAATCAATTCCATCAGACTCCAGCTCTGAACAACAGAGACGATATTTCAAGAGCTGAAAATATCCATTGTTGGCTGGAGAGACTGCATGGCAGGTATGGTGCTTTCCTTGCATGTAGCCCACTGGGGTTCATTCCCCAGCACCACTTATGGTCTCTTGAGCCCCTCTGGTAGTAGACCCTGAGCACCATTGGGTGTGGCCCAAAAATCTAAAGTACCCAATTTTCCTTACTTAAAGAAACCGATTTGAAATTAAAAAAAAAAAAACCATGAAATGTGCTTAATAGGCAACAGGTTCATTAGACAATTTTAATAGAAGTCTTTTATCCCTTTCAAGTTGTCAGGAAAATGAATACTTTCATGAGTAGTACAAATAATGAGTCAAACTGTGTCCTCCCAAATTTTATATATTGAAGTAATAGCCTCCGGTGCTTTAGAAAAGGACCTTATTTCGAAATAGGGTCACTGCAGATAGAGAAATTAATATGAGGTTATTAGGATGGGTTCTAATTCAATATGACTAATAACTAATAAAAAGTTGGGGAGGGACTTTGCACACAGTGGTTCAGACAGGAGGAGGATGTGAAAATGAAACAGAGGTTATGGTGAGAGTCCTCATGTCAGATAGAGAATGACAAACTGCTTAGCTGCCACCAGGAACAAGCCATTCTCAAGGCCCTCGGAAGGAACTGACCTGCCAGTACCAGGCCCCGAGCTCCAGGATTGTGAGACAACACATTTCTGGTTTTGTTCTTTCTTTTATTAAGTCATTATTGCTCTTATAAATTTAAGTTTGTTTGGGGTTTTGTTTTGGGGACATGCCTGGGTTGTTCAGGTACTACCCTCTGCCCACTCCTCAGGATGCTGGAACCAAATGGGGTTTTGGGGACCAGCTATGTGTAATGCAAACCCCTTACCAACTGGTCCAAGTTATCCCTCTGGTTCCTTACCAACTGGTCCCTCATCCCTCTGGTCCAAGTCTAAGGTTGTCAAGAAGACGTTTGTCTTTGGCAACCTTGATTTCTGGTGCCACTAAAATGCCGGATGGGAACAGAATCAAAACCACAAAGTTTTGGGGATATTTGTTTGTTTGTTTTCTTTTGTTTTGGGCCACACCTGGTGGTTCTCAGGGCTTACTCTGCACTCAGAAATCAATCCTGGAAGGCTCAGGGGACCATACAGGGCGCTGGGGATCAAACCCAGGTCAGTGATCAAACCCAGGTCAGTTGCATGCAAGGCAAGGACCCTACCCTTCTACTATGGCTCTGGGCCCTGTGTTTCTCTTCTCCAGATAAATTAGCAAGCAAGAAACGAAAGCCAAGGATAAAGTGCCATGATAATCACTGGAATAGATTCAATATGTGGTATACATGTCCCAATATGATGTGCCATATACATAGACTCAGGGTACGCTAGAAGCCATATGAAACAGAATGGAACTGTTGTGTCTTTTCCATGATCTTAATTTCCAAGATCTTTCTGTAAGAAGGGATATCTCTCACCCATGCAATTGATAGGACTTTTAATTATTTTTTCTTAGAGAAATGTAAGGGGAGAGAAAAAGAGAAAGATACACAGTCAAAAGAGGGCACAGACTTCTTCAGAGGAAAAACTGAGAGTACACATCTCAGGTTTAGATGTGAAAGGTCTCCAAAGTGAATAATGAACCCTGAAAGCATTTACAAGACTGATTTTGTAGTAAGACCTCCTTCCTCCAATCTGCCTTGGCCAGGATTTCTCTGCATATAGAAAAGTTCACCTAGGTGTTGTCCCAAGGGAAAAGCCTTGGACTCTTTAAAGCCTTTTCATATTCTTAATAGGACACTTAGAGGCTATAGAAGCTTCTCCTTTTCCCAGGGGGCTTACCTTTCTCTGGGGGGAGCCTCAGTTTCTGCATGTGAAGGCTAATTAGTTCATTTTCTCATTCCCAAAGAGTTCGGCATTTGCAACTCAAAAGGATGTGGTTTTCAAGGGTAAGATCACTTTAAAAATTGTTTTAATTGAATTACAGTAATATACACAGTCACAAAGTTGTTCATGGTTGGGTTTTAGTCATGCAACGTTCCAATACTTGCCCTTCAGCAGTGGACATTGCCCACCACCAATGTTTCTAGTTTCCCTTAGTTTCCCCAGACCCCTGCCTGACCACACCACAACCCTCTCTCTTTTTTACTCTTTTCTTTCAGCCCTTATGGTTTGCAATACAGATAACAAAAGGTTATCAGGTATATCCCTTTCCCTACTTTCAACACTCAGTTCCTGTCTGAATTATTATTTCCAACTACTATTGTCTTGTTTGTCCCTTTGTCTCTATCCTATCTGCCCTCCACACCACACACACTTTTGTGGCAAACTTCCAATCAGTGACCAGTCCTCCAACCCTTGGATACAAGTCCTCTGGTAAGGTCACTTTTTAAAGCACTTCTCAAAGTCATATGTACCCTGGTCTCATATACTAAGCGAAACACTGCAACTCTACCATCATAAATATTTAACTTATACGTACATCTTTCAGCAACTTGTGAAAGTAGATTAGTTCTATTGTTTAGGAGATACACTAAATCAAAGTGAGAAAAAAATGTTTCTTAACCTTTTCCTTATAATGATGGTCTTGGGACACACCCTCTGTCTAAGGTAGTGGTTTCTATCCCTGTCAAATCAGCACTTTACTCTGCAAAGCATGCTGTGTATATTGCAAGAAGAATAATTCTTCTTTTCTCAGTGTTTCCACCTGGGAATATCAACTGGGTCAGCAGAAGATTAAAAACCATGACACAATTATGGCATCATAGAACTGCAGAAGACCACTGAAAAGATAAGGAATCCTCTTTCCTGGTTTTCTCCCTACCATACCACACACAGCTTCCCATTTGAGTCTTTTCGTTGACAATGAGCACTTCATAAAGCCACACACTCCATTTATGGACTGCTGGATAAGCAGCTCTAATTATAAAAATGTGGGCCCTGTTTTCTCTCTCCCTCTCTCGTCTCAACACCCAGTCATAGTTCTCTGGAAGAAACTGATTAGAAGAAAACAACACAGGTTGCATTGCAGGCATAGTTAAGTGGCCTTGCTTTTCTAGCTGATTTATTTTTTTTTCCCTTTATTTTATTTTATTTTTTTTAAAGTTGTAGATTTACAATTTTTTGTGCTTTGGTTTCAATTATACAATGATCAGATACCCATCCCTCCACCAGTGCCCATTTTCCACCACCATGGATAATATCCCTCCCACCCCCATCCCCCCATCCCTCCTGTCTCTGTGGCAGGGCAATCCCCTGTGTTCTCTCTCTCCTTTTGGGTGTTGTGGTCTGCAAAAGAGGCATTGAGTGGCAAACATGTTCAGTCCATAGTCTACTTTCGACATGCATCTCCCCTCCTGGGAGGATCCTCCAAACATCCTTTATTTGGTGCTCCCTTCTCTATCTGAGCTGCCCTTTCCCCTAGAATGCCCGGCTGGCCTCTAAGTTATGGAGTAATGCTCCTGGTGCTGATCTCAGCTATTCTTGGGTATTAATCTCATACTTTGTTACTTTATATCCCCCAGATGAATGCAATCTTTCTATGTCTATCCCTCTCTTTCTGACTCATTTCGCTTATCTAGCTGATTTATTTACATGAAGAATAAACAAAACACAAACAAAAGGGGTGAACTACAAATGTAAATATACCAAGCCTCTTCCATGTGTCTAGCACTGTGTCAATAAATTAAAAACAGCAGGAAGTCAAAGATATCACCATATTTCCAAAAAGCTTAAAAATATGTCTGCCACGTTAGCTACGTGGAACAAGTTCAAAATTGGTGGAATACACAGTATATACACAAATACAAAGTTGTTTATAGAGAATAAATTTGCAAAAGTTCACAGGATGATCCTAAGAATTTTAAGTGACATCACCCAATAGCTGGCTTGTGATCAGCCTTGCTTTGGAGGACAAGCGAGACTTAGAAAATCACAGGAATAAGAATTGTTTTAGAATAGACCTAGACTTAAAAGAAAATTTGATGGCGGCTCTAAAACACATCAGGTGAGACTGTGTTGGGAATTCTAACGTTATTTTTAAAAGCAAAGTCCGTGGAAGTGCAAAAAGAAACTTGACAATTTAACATCAAATCCAACATGAGCAGAGATGGAAAAACACCATCATATCATAGAGCAATCTACTGAGAAAATTGAATTCCCTCCTAAACTTAGGGATTTTTTCCAACTGACTGAATAAACAATGTGCATTTTCTCTCTCAAAAAAAGATGTTACAGAATGTTGTTAAGGAGCTCTTCTCAATTTCTGTCATCTTTAATATCCCCATTATACACAAATAAAAAGCTCTCATCCCACTGATTACAGTTTAATAAGTGTGTACTCTTTTGTACATGTACAAATGTCCTTTTCCTTCCTCCCAGAAGATCATATAACCCTTCCAGAGATCTACTTAGCCACCTGATTAATTACTGGACAACTATGTAAATTACTGTAAAGACTGAAATGATCATTTTATCACTTATTCAGCTAGATAAACATTTACAGTGGAACATTTCTGACAAAGCAATTTGTATAGCCCTCTAATATAAATGAAGGTGCATGAAAGCTATGGGAAGTCTTTAATAATAAGAGTCCAAAATAATTTGCTAGCTACAAACACTTCCCTAAGCAATTACAATATGCTCGGTGTTAATTTAGGAAGGAATTCCAAACAAGGCATTTAAAACCTAATAAGATGCCATTAAATAAAGGGAGAAAAGGGGTGTGTGGGGGGGAGGGAAAGAAAACCCTAAGGCCTGAACTGGGAGAAATGATTCTCAGAGCTACTGACCCTTGCAAGATTCACACTTTCTCTGGATTTCTAGACACAAAGCACATTTCTAATTGAAGGTGATTATCTAGTTTCTACATCCCAAATTACATTTACTTCTTGCATTGAGTCACATCAATAGCTAATTATATAGAGCATTTATCAATTCGAAAGCCCATGGAACGGAGCAGTATATATCTACCAAGTGTGATGTCTTTTGTGATAACAATCTGCCTCTAGTACCCTCCGTAGGGATATCTGAGCCAAACTGCATAGTGCCGATCAGATGGGAATAAATTTGACAAAGAAATTGCAGGCAGAAAAAGCATCCAGTTTGCTCTTGAGTTCCCTGAGACATGAACACACATATGCATGGTTACTGTATTAATAGAGAACTTCACCATGAGATTTTTTTAAATGAAATATAAAATTCTAAAATCTGAAAAGCAAATTCCTATGCAGCTAAACTTGTGTAGGAATCCCTATAGACTCCTAACTTGACTTAAGAGCTGTGTTACTCCACACAAGGCAAGAGCTTGATAAAGACTTATAGAGAAAAACCTGTGTGGTGCCAAGTCCTCTGTAAAATATAATTTTCTTTAGTTAGGTTAATTAAGATTAACATAAAAGTCATTGAAAAACTCCGAAGTAGACAAAAGACAATTTATCAAGGAAACAAAGACAAGAACAGAATTTACTCAGAGTCACTCATACAGTAGATTGGAAATAACATCTAATTAAAGCTTAAATTTTCACCATTGATTACCAAAATGACGTGTCCAAATAGCTTTCAAGCGGCGAAGAGAAAATTATTTTCTCAGAAGTGTTTTAATGTATGGGGATGCAGACAAAAAAACAAGGATGACTAATCACAGCATAATCATTGCCATCTAACAGTTAATAAGCAGACATGAAGCACTTTCATGAAGCACTCCTCTTGGGAACCCAAGTTTGGCATTTTCCACAGTTAGCTTAATGCCTCCACCCCATACACAAATGCTAATACCTTGTACTCCTAGTGAAACAGGTCACAAAGAAGCATGCACAGCAATGGCTTATGCGTGCAACAGAACTGGACTCCAGTTACTCAAACTGAAGGTTAACTATTATCACTGAAGAAATGTCTCTATCCTTACCTCAAGGGTCATGCTGACAGTACTAATGGCCACTTTTATTTCTCCATCTGACAGTTCTTTTATATCTTTAAGCATTGCCTGTTCAATACTTAAACCTGTGGAGGAGAGAGAAAAATAATATTAGGGATGGGAAACTTTCTTTCTCCTTTTTGTCATATCAAGGGACTACTTAAAGAACTCCTTAATGGGGCTGGCGGGCTAGCTCAAGTGGTATGGCAAATGCCTAATGTGTGAGAGGTCCTGAGTTCAGTTCCCGAAGCTCCATGGTCCCCAAGCACCACCATATCCCACCAGATCATGGCACAAACTTCTGGCATCATCAAGAGTGACTCTGGGGAAGGGAATGCCAAGAAAAGGGTATTTTGAGGACCCACTTGGGATGGGAGATATGTGCTAAAAGTAGACTATAGACCGAACACGATGGCCACTCAATACCTCTATTGCAGACCACAACACCCAACAGGAGAGAGAGAACAAAAGGGAATGCCCTACCATAGAGGTGGGGTGGGATAGGGGGTGGGAGGGATACTGGGATCATTGGTGGTGGAGAATGGGCACTGGTGGAGGGATGGGTGCTTGATCATTGTGTGACTGGAATGCAAGCATGAAAGTTTATAACTCTGTAATTGTACCACATGGTGATCTAATAAAAAACTTAAAAATAATAAAAAAATGAGGACTCACAACTAGAAATAGTTCTAGTTCTGGGTCAAAGAAACAACTTGAGGTTAAGGAAAGAAGTGCATGAAAAAAATACCCAAACTCAGATTATCAAAGTAAAATGGAGGTCACCAGATGACAAGTTTCTAGGCAGCGAGCAAACAGTAAAAGGGTTCAAGTGTATGGTGACAGACAATTGACTTTTACTGGATATGATAATGTTCCGTACAAAGATATAAACAACTGTCCTGTATATTCCAAGTCTAATTAATATCAATTAATGATCCTTCAACAAAGTTTTGGCTAATAAAAAAGGACTTGTAAAAAAAAGAGAGAGAGACTCTGGGTCCCTGGAACTACAAAAACACTGACCTTGCTCATTCAATATTTTTCTATCTAATAATATTCCTATTCAAAATAAATGCACACATACTAAGGAAAAATATCACAATGGTAATTATCTTTATTACTTTGGATTCTCTCCAGAAAGAGAATTCACTCCTATGAAGCGAAAGTAAGAGTCTTTACTGAGTGGTTATCTACAGACATGTAGGTGGGATGGAAAAATTAATAGAAGATGGTGAGATATCAAGAAACTAGAAAAGGGGTAAGGGAAGGAAGCAGATTTCTGGGACTATAGAGAAAGGGCTGCAAGAAATGTGAACAAAATCAAGAAGAGGAAAGAAACAATCTCTCTTCTCCTTCCCTTGACCTCCAAGCCCCCATATATAGCTAAAATTTCCCACAGATCAAATCCAGTCAGAAGCTAGCAATCCTCAGGGGAGCCCAGAGTACTCAGAAGTTAATCTTCTGGAAGTCTAAGACAGATGTGGATGGAGATAAAATGGGGTTGGGGGTGAGCGGGGCTGGGAAGACCATATAATTCTAAACAAACTCAAAATTAGCCTTGAGAATGCTTTTTGATGAATTGATGTTACTTTATTCCAAACGTTCTTATAGTTATGACCCACAGAACTATCATAATTATCCTTACAATAACAGCTGTCAATAGTAACCACTGAATTACTAAGATACTATTTCTAGCATCTTACAATCTGAACAATTACCATCTGAACAATCCAGATGGTGAAACTATTCAAAACCACATAGTTTTCATCAATGACCAATATGTTTCAGTAAAATGTGTCTTGACATTTAATTTTCATTTTAGGTTGTCACATTTTATTAGGCCTAACTTCTTGGGAACAAGATTTCTAATAAAGCTCAATAAAGCACGTATGTCCTTACCAGATGCATGTTTAGACATGAGAGACAGAATTGTGTCAGTCACAGACATATGGGGAATAGAAAGCTACTGAATCTGTTTATTTAGCCCAAATATTTAAAGACCACAATCTATCACACGGAAACATAAAAGCATTTATGGGATATATTGTGACATTAAAAAGTTTAGTGTAGGGCCTGGAGATAGTACTGAGGTTAAAGTGTATGCTCCAGTTTGAATTCTCAGCACCACAGAGGGCGACCAGAGCACCACCAGGAGTCACTCCTGAGTATAGAGTCTGAAAAAGCTCAGAGAACCACAGAAGTGTAGTTTAAACCACGAGCCCTTTTCCTCATCCTCACCCTCCACAAAAAGTTTGGTCTGACAAGACTCAAACTGTACCAACATGTTAGTAATCTCTTGTACAAGAGTTTAATGTCTCTGGGGGTATGTACCACCAGTAGGTCGACCTGCACCTGCAGGGTGAGTGCATCAGCAGCCTGATGGTGCCTTCAGGCTTCCTGGTACCGCAAAATTGTCAATTTGCCTTTGACTGGACCCCAACAACTTGGGTCCAAGTTTACCAAGAAATTAAACGGCCGAAAGTTAGGTATGGGGGAGCCACACCCACAAACCACCTCCAGCTCAGCTATACAAGCTCATTTATTGGCCTTATTTCAGAGACACATAAATCTCAAAAGAGATCTAAAGTCATAGTTAGAGCAGGCAGTGCAGTGCACTGGGGGCAAGCGAGTGTGCCCTGCAGGGCATAAACTAATAGCTCATTTCTCTGAAAAAGATGGAAACAAGGGCCATGATCCAGAGACACACAAAAGAATCTCTGAATCGAGCAGTTCACTGCAGAGATGCCTCCGAACTTGAAGCCAGTCCGACTTCACTGGGGTGCCTCAGATGGGGGCAGGCGTTGTTCCTCTACCTGCCCCCTAAAAACCCAAGTGGCCACAAGCTTCCAGAACCCAGAGAGAAGTTCAGTACGTGGAGGTTCAGTAATGGCAAAACTCCAGGCCTCAAGGGTTAGGGGATGGGTCGGTCCCTCTCATTCCCCCATCCTTATGGGACCCTGTAGATCTTGCCCATAAACTGCCTACAACTGCTACTTAAGCTCCCTACTGGCCACGATCCAGAAACACACAAAAGAATCTCCAAACCCAGCAGCTTGCTGCAGAGATTTCTCCAGACCCTAATTATCTAAAATTTTAGAATTCCAGGAGCAATATCTTGTACTATTCATAACAAGCCATACAAAAGAGTATGGGGGAGATTGTCTGCCATTGAGGCAGGTGGAGGGGTGGGATGGGGAGAAATATTGGGGACCTTGGTGGTGGAAGATGTGCACTGGTGGTTGGTTGGGTGATCGACCATTGTATGACTGAAACTCAAACAGAAAAGCTTTGTAACTGTATCTCACAGTGACTAAAAAAAAATAATAATAATAAAATAAAATTAACATTCTGAATTTAAAAAAGTAATGCGGAGTTCATGCCCAATTTAATCAGTTAATCAATGGCTGAATAAACAGAAGTACTCCTACATTTAAAAAAAAGAATTTAATATTTCCAGGATGAGAGAACAATCTTCACACACTTTCCTCTAAGGAAAAAATTTTTGGATCATTTTTAGTGGATTATTCATAACAAGAAATAC
Organism: Sorex fumeus; assembly: GCF_029834395.1. NCBI lineage: Eukaryota > Metazoa > Chordata > Mammalia > Eulipotyphla > Soricidae > Sorex > Sorex fumeus. Next base: position 5,792,179 of record NW_026606095.1, on the reverse strand, counting down.
ATAATAAATTATTTAGGATCTGCCCTTGGAGCAGGATTGTGTGGTGGTGGGAAAATCCAAAATAATGGTGGTGAGAAGGCATAATGGTGGTAGATTTATGTTGGAATATTGAATGCAGTAGATTATTGTGAACAACTTTATAAAAATTAAGTGTACAACAGGAAAAATTAAGTGGGGCAACAGTACAGCAGCTATCCCATATATCTTGCATGTAGTTGACCCAATTTCTATCTGCCACCCAATCCCTCCCAAGCCTTCCAGGAGTGATCTGTGAGCACAGAGCCGAGAGTAAGTCCTGAGAACCGTTAGATGTGCCCCCTGCCCCCCGCCCCCATGCATGACATGGCTGCATAACCATCCTGTTGCTCTACACATGCAGACATTCACACCTGAGCAAGATCACTCTGGGCCTCTGGGACTGCTATGAAAAATTCACCTTGTTCATTGAATTCGTGAATGAACCCATGCTCGAGCACATCTACTCAGCCTCCCAGCTCCATGTCCCCCATGATGCCAGCCTTTTCCTGATGGTGTTCTCAGGCCACCAGGGCCTCCAGATTCGAAGTTGCCTTCTGCCTTCTGTACTGGCAACTGTTTGCCAAGGAGCAGCATAACCTAACTGGCAATGACGTTCTTGTCTCCTGAGATAGCCACACTTCTGCTGTTGGTGATTTCTAGATCTCTATCCAACACTAACCAACTGATGAAAGTTCCAAAGCTCTAACCATCAGCTCTGGAAGCTGAGGAACAAGTTTCAATGAATGACTGCCCTCCATGGCAGGGAGAATGCAAGGCTCAAAGCCAGACAGAGGTCCCCAGAGCCTGGGGAATCAGGGGCTGGTATCCAGGAGGTAAGTGACTAGTTAAAGCAGTGACTTCTCCTGACAGTGCTTCCTGAAATCATCTGCTTTGCCCCTGACTCTGACCTGGGGATCCCAAGTTAAAGGAGAATATTATATACCTTATTGATAGACTGAGTAGGTTTTGTTCTTTGCCAGTTGTGTATGTGATGACAGGAAAGCAATAAGGGCTTTGCGGGCGGTGGTGGGAGGGGGGTTGGAGTTTATAGTTCTAGAAATCAAGGATGACCATAGCACCTGACTTGGGGTTGTTCTGAGGATTTAGGAAGATTGTGAATTAAAATTTGCACAATCAGATCTTGAGGAATTAGGGCCTCAGTGAATTATTATTACTATTCGTATTATTTTATTATAAAACAACTGATCCAGGATATCCACATACTTAAAAATCTCAAATTTGAGCACAATTTGATCTGCCTCACTCTTTTCACTCTCACTTCTTTCCTAAACTAATTGATTTACAAAATCCCATTGTGCTTGACATTGCCTCTGTCACACTCTCAAAATAGAACCCTCACACACAGGGATCCTGTGGAATGATGCATCTGTGACTTCACCAGCATCCTGACATGAGGGCCTCGGAGGACAGGCTGCAGTGCTGTCAGCCTGACTGCCGGTGAGCCAACAATCTGCGCCTGATGATCCTCACAAGCAGAGAAGCAAGCAAAGGTCCCTCTCATTTACCCTTATCTCCTGGCAGTACCTCCCCCCATCTCCCCCACTCCCCTCCCCCTGTACAAAGCAGTCCTCCTTAGCATGGGGGTGAAGGGCTGAGGGCCACGTCACTCACCCTGAGCCCCGAACTGGGTCTCCTGCAGGACGCTGATAATGTCTTCTCTCGGAGGCAAGTTAGGAAATTTTTCTTCCAGGATAGAAAGAATTTCCTCCTGCTTCTCAGAGAGCTTCTCGGATTCCATGGTCATCCACTTGAAAAGGATGCTGCCTGGAAAACATGGGAGGAACAGCAAGTCAGAAAAGGGACCAGGAAAACAATTCATGCTTTCTGCCTTCTCCATCTCGGCTACCCGTTCCGCTCTCCTGTTGACACCAGGTTCCTCCGCCACGTGGTATTTAACAGAGATTTTTTTCCAAATGCTCAGAGACAATTTCTCTCTGTCTCATAGTTCTCTAAAAATTTATCTCCACACCATCACTGACCCCTTGAATATTCTAGGGCACAGTGTTTAATAGTTATAGGAACAAACAGTCTAGCTTCCTCTACCCTCCCCCAAACACACAAAATAAGACAGACTGGTTTTAAATAATTTCAAATTGATCATTAATGCTACACTTTTTAAAACAGTGACTATCATATTATGTTTCTTTTGTATGTGATGCTGGGGCTTAAACCTAAATCAGCTGCCTTCAAAACAAGAGTCTTAGCCTCTTCAGAGCCCCACCAGGAATGATCCCTGAGGGCAGAGCCAGGAATAAGTCCCAAGCACTACAGAGGTGGCCCCAAAAGGAAAGGTGCATCGTTTTGTACCATCTCTTCAACCCTCAGTCCAGTGGGAAAGGTGTCTTGCACACAGCTGACCTGGGTTCTTTCATGTTTGGTTCCCCAAGCATAGAAATGATCCCTAAGCATAGAACCAAGTGCAGCCCAAAACAAAAAAACAACAAAGCAAACTTCTCTCTGACCCTCTATCTGCTCATGTTTTTTAAGTTATACTGATTTTCACAATTTATAAGCTATATTGGAATCAATAAATGAGTTGATTCATCATAACAGAAAGTAAATATTGCCAAATTTATTTCAAAGTTTGTGCATTCATTCCTTCATCAAACAGTTATGTCAAGGTTCATGGGGTGTCAGGGAAATGGCAAAAAGATCATTGGATATGAGAGGTCCATGGTATGTTATATAATCTGCCGCATTATTAAATGAATAATTTTTCATTAGCTCTTATATTTTTATTGCAGTTTAGATAACAGGGCTGTACTAGTGATAACATTGGTAGTTTTTTTTTTTATGTAGGAGTACTGCTATTTATTCAGCCACTGATTAGCTGATTGAATTGTGCATGAACTCCACCTTACTTTTTTTTTCATTTTTTATAATTTTATTTATTGAATCACCGTGAGAGCAGTTACAAAGCTTTTGGGTCTAAGTCTCAGTCATAAAATGAAACACCGTACCTTCACCAGTGCCCATTCTCCACCACCAAAAACCCCAGTATAGCCCAATCCCACACCCTCCCCATACCTGTGGGGCAGATGATTTCCACATTACTCTCTCTCTACTTTGATCACATTCAATATTTTGACTCCAGACCCACAATTATTATTTGAGATTTTACCCCAACACTCAGATCTGCTGAAATGGCAACAGTAGACAATTTGTTTTCTATTGCTGGTTATGAATAACATATGATGTCACGTGGCTGCAGTAGTGGCCACACTATTTTGAAATTCCAAAATTTTAACACTTAAATCTGGAGGGACTTCTACCAAAACCTGCTGGGTTCCGAGATTTGCTCCTGAACATTGATAGTTATTAAAAAAATAATTCTTTAATTAAAGAAACTTGATTTACAAAGTTGAGTTTTAGGAAAAAGTTATGGACAGTTGAGATTTAGGTATATAATATTTCAACTCCAATCCCACCACCAGTGTCAACTTTCCTCCACCAGTGTTCCTATACTCCATCCCTCCCTCCACACACAAACCTTTCCCCTACCTACCCACTGCCTGTCACCTTGAGAAGCATATTACAAAGTTCAGTGGTTGCAAAAATAAGGAACACTTCATAAATTTGCATGTTATACTAGTTCAGGAGTCATGTTAGTTTTCTCTGTATCACTGCAATTTTAGTGTATGTGTTGCCAAAGTGAGCACAACATTTTTAGTTTCAGTGAACAAAATCACTGCACCTCACATCATCCAAGAGCCTGCCACCATCCTGCATGCTGGTCTGCTTCTTCCACTCCCCTCAGCTCTGCTGCTTGGTAACCTCATTTTTGTGACCCAGTACCATAGGTTTGACTTACAGAATTATAGTTTTGTACTTACTAAGTTATATTTTTAGAATAACAGTGTGTGTTATGTAGGAGAATGAGACCCATCATTGTTACTGGTATTTGGCATATTGGGTACGCCACGGAAAGTTTGCCACACGGCAGAGTCTGGCAAACTTTCCGTGGCGTACCCAATATGCCAAATACCAGTAACAATGATGGGTCTCATTCTCCTAAAGAGCCTTGAATATAATCTCAGGGCTAGGATGAAGGAGACGTTACTGGGGCCTGCTCGAGGCAATCGACGAATAACAGGATGGTCGTGATTCGTGAGAATAACAGTAACAATCTAATGGATAGAGAAAAGTAATAACTAAAATATTTTGCTTAAAAGCAGTAAAGGAATGAGAGGAAAGAGCAGAAATGTGACACAATTAGAAACAAATTACAAAATAAAATAGTTAAATTTAAGTGCAAAAGCAATTACACCAAAGTAAAGAGAAAATGAGTGGCAAGTACAGAGTTAAATGTTGTAAAATGCAAATGTTCTACAGTTCTGTTGCACAATAATTGATATACATATATATACATATATACATATGCATCTTTTTTTTTTATAATTTGTATTAGTGAAACACCATGAGGTACAGTTGTAGACTTACAAATTTTTGTGCTTCGGTTTCAATTATACAATGATCAAATACCCATCCCTCCACCAGTGCCCATTTTCCACCACCATGGATCCCAATTTCCCTCCCACCTCCCGTACCCACCATCCCACTCTGCCTCTGTGGCAGGGCATTCCATTTAGTTCTCTCTCTCTCCTTTGGGTGCTGTGGTTTGCAAAAGAGCCGTTAAGTGGAAATCATGTTTGGTCTGCTTTCAGCATGCATCTCCCATCCTGGGAGGATCCTCCCAACACCCTTTACCTGGTGCTCCCTTCTCTATCTGAGATGCCTTTTCCCCTAGCATGTGCGGCTGGCCTCCAAGCCATGGAGTGAACCTCCTGGTACTTATCTCGGTGATTGTTGGGTGTTGGTCTCCTATTTTGTTACTTTATGTACTAAACTGTACACTAATCTGGTTAAGATAACAACTTTAATGTTCCCTTTTTCCTTTACAAGAGAAATTTTGTACTTCTACATCTAAATTAAAGAAAATTGGAAAAAATAAAAAATAAAGAGATAACTATATTGTGGGGAATTTTTGTTAATTAATTTATTTTTTAATTGAATCACCATGAGATACACAGTAACAAAGTTTTTCATGACTGGGTTTTAGTCATACAATGTTCTAACACCTGTCTCTTCATACGTAGCAGGGACTTTTTCAATACGGTCTCTGAAGAGTCATCCAGAGTCTCATGTATGCAAGGCACTGACTCAATTAGTTAGACACACTACTCCCATAGTAGAGAGTGTTAAGGCAAAGACATCCCTCTGAGCCACACTAAGAGCAAACAGAGAAAATAACTGTAAAGATATAAAATATGTAAGGGCTACGATAACAAACTTGTATTTGACATATATTGTACATTTTTATCAGTTATGACTGTCGACAAACCTTTTTTTAGTAAATATGAATCATTTGCCAATTAGAAGCATAAATAAGTTTCAACAAAGCTCAAAAATAGCGACCACAAAGCTACATTCTGTAGCCATTGTGAACTAGTCTGAAAATCAATAATAAACAACTAGAGAATTCCCAAACAAAACAAGGAACTAATTCTCTGGAAGAGTAAATAAGATCAACAAACCCTTAGTGAGACTAATAAGATAGGGGAGAGACAGAAAGAGAGAGAGACAGAGAAAGAGAGAGATTAGAAATGAAAGAGGAGAAATCACAACAGACATCTCAGAATACAAAACATCATAAGAAGGTTATTATGAATAACTCTGTGCCATCAAATTGAGAATCTAGATGAAATGGATGAATCCTAAGAAACATATAACCTTCCAAGACTGAATCATTGAAAGATAATTAAAAGCTTCCCCTAAGAAAAAGTCTAGGTACAGATGGATTCACTAGTGAGTTCTCCTAACTCTTCAAAGCAAATATATACTATTTTTATTACTCTAGCTTTTCCAAACATCAAATAAAACAGAATCCTTTTCAACAACTTCTATGAAGTCGAAACTGGCCTAATACCTAAATCAGACAGAAATGTTACCAAACTACTCCAATTATATCTCCAATAAATATTGATGCAAAAATCCTCAACAAAATCTTAGCAAATCAAACCCAACAACATATAAAAGGATCATATTTGATGATCATGTATGATTCATCCTAGGGATGCTAGAATGCTTCTAACTAGGAATGGGAATGGTGAGATTCTATTTAACACTGAACTGTGAATCCAAGGAAGAGCAATAAACAAGCAATAAACCAAGGAAGAGAAATGAAAGTGACAAGTTGGTAACGTTAATATTTGGAAGCTGTGAAATGAGATTGAGATGCTAGAGACTGCCCACGAATGTACAAATCAGTTTATTAGTGGTCCCTGGTGCCTTCATTCTCAATGGAGGTGCTGCTCCCTCTCTAGCAGAATTGAGGGGAAGAGTCCTTGATTGGCCAATGGCCTTCCTGACTATGTGCTCTTCAGTCTACCCCCTCTTTTACTGTTTCCAAATTGGTGCTTCAGTTTGGAGCCAAAAACTTAAAGGAAAGAAAGTGTTAAAGACTGTGTTTTCTCATAGCTAATGAATGAGGGTGCTTGTATGTAAAATCTCTGTGGAGCAACAGATGAGATTTAAATCACAAGTTCAGAGAGTATGGTGTCGCCAGCAGGTAAACCTGTACCTGCAGAGTGAGTGCATCAGCAGCCTGATGGTGTTTTCAGGCTTCCTGATACCCCAAAATTGCCGCTGTGTCTTTGGCCAGACCCCAACAACTTGGGGCCAAGTTTACCAGGAAATAAAATGGCCAAAAGTTAGGTATGTGGGAGTCATACCCATAATCCACCTCTGGCTCAGTTATACAAGCTCATTTATTGTCCTTATTTCAGAGACCCATAAATCTCGAAAGAGATCAAAAGCCGAAATTAGGGCCGGAAGCGCACTGTGGGTGAGCAGGTATATGCCAATAGCTTATTTCTCTGGAAAAGATGGAAACAAGGATCATGATCCAGAGACACATAAAAAAGAATCTCCAAACCAAGCAGCTTGCTGCAGAGATTTCTCCAGACCACAATTATCTACGATTTTAGAATTCCAAGAGTGATATCTCATGCTATTCATAACAAGCAATACAAAAAAGAGTATGGGGGAGATTGTCTTTCATAGAGGCATTGGGAGGGTTGGGATTGGTAGGGATACTAGGGACTTTGGTGGTGGAAGATGTACACTGGTGGAGGGTTGGGTGATCGATCATTGTATGACTGAAACTCAAACAGGAAGGCTTTGTGACTGTATCTCATAGTGATTAAATAATAATAATAATAATGATGATGATGATGATGTTAACATTTTGAATTAAAAAAGAAGTAATGTGGAGTTCATACCCAGTTCAATTAGCTTAATCAATGGCTGAATAAATAGCAGTACTCCTACATAAAAAAAAAAAGTACATTTAGTGGGGTTGAAAGTCCACAATTCCAAATCTGTTCATCTATGACCACAGTTAGAAAGCAAAGTGCAAAAAGCCTTTAAAAATAGTAATGGCATCAAAACACAAACCATAAAACAGGAAGAAATCCCACAAAAAGTAATGTGTATGGCTGACAGTCACACTGAGAATCTGATCTCTTTCATTCAGGGATCTTTATTCCTATCTTCCTTCCTTTTCCCTTCATTATAGATATTTCAATATTCAAGAGTCTGACATTTGGCTACAGTGGTAGGTGGGGGTGGGGAAGGGGGAGGGGTGGGAGTTGGCAGCAGAGATTACAATAGCAATGCCACTGGGATGGCATTCAAGGTATGGGACCAGAACTCTACAACTGAGTCACATTCCCAATCCCTCATTTGGGACCTTAATACTCAAATATATAAAATCAAAAAGCAGAGTTCATAAATCAATTTAACAGCAGTGCTCTGCATTTAAAAAAGAAAGAAATCAAATAGTTACTGAGTAAAACAGAGTCCTTCAGAATAATTCAATGAAAAGAGATTGCTGCCACTGGCTGATGACCAAGTGTGATATGATAATTAGAAAGGAAATGAACTGGCCAGAAAAATAGTACAGTGGATAGGGCATTTGCCTTGCACACAAATGAACCTGGTTCAATCCCTAGTACTGCATATGGTCCTGAGTAAGGCCAGGAGTGATCTCTGAGCACAGGGCCAGGAGTAAGCCCTGAACAGAGCCTTGTGCCTAAACCTATCCCCCTACCCCTAAAAAAAGAAAAAGTAAAGAAAAAAAGGAGATGAACTGAAATGAAGATGGCAGGAAATAACTCTTGAAAGATGCTCACCTGTCATTTTTACTGCATTAGGAAGATTATAGCCCAACTTAATCTGAGGTACTTATGTTTCTACTTCTTGTTTGAGATCTATTTAGTAACATATGAACTTAAGTTTCAGGGCTGGAGCAAAAGTACAGCAAGTATTGAATACAGCCAACCTAGGTTCTATCTCTGGCATTCGATATGGTTCTCCCAAGCACCACCAGGAGTGATTCCTGAGTACAGAATCAGAAATGAACCCTGAGCACTGCCAGGTGTGGCCCAAAATTCTAACTTTGAAAAAATGAATATATCACTATCAGTCAACAGGCTGGGGTGATAGCACAGTGGTAGGGCATTTACTTTGCATACAGCCGGCCCAGCCAAGCCAGGTTCGATTCCTCTGCCCCTCTCGGAGAGCCCGGCAAGCTACCGAGAGTATCTCTCCCGCACGGCAAAGCCTGACAAGCTGCTCGTGATGTATTCAATATGCCAAACACAGTAACAACAAGTCTCACGATGGAGACTTTACTAGGCCTGCTCGAGCAAATTGATGAACAACAGGAGGATAGTGACAGTAATATCAGTCAACAGTGCCTCTTATGACAATCAAACCAGCTTTTTGAAGTAAAGTTTACTTCCAGCAAATTCTGCAGAGTTTTAAAAGAATACGAACACCATGCACGTGTTTAAAGCATCTCAGCTATTCATAGGCCAGCAAAGAAAGCAATTATAGCAAAACAGTAACAAACATTTCGTTTCATTAGAAAAATGAGTCAACCAAAATATTCTTTGTTTGAAAATAATGGAGAAGTACAGGTCCTTTTGCCAAAAGCAATTGCAGCACATTAATATTAAACATGATCTAATGAAGTCAGAAGTTGTTTGGGGAAAACAGACACTGCTCGACAGGCATATTTCACATGATAAATTCTTAGTGAAAAAGAAGGGATTTAAACTGCTCTCCTTGTTTCACCTGGGATTTATTTTTCCATACTAACATTTTAAAAATAAATAATATAAAAAGAGGGAGGGAGCAGGTGAAAGAGAAAGAGAGTTAAAAAAAGAAAATTTTCCTTAGCTCACATTTTTTAAATTTTGCCTGAAAGGGAGGGGGGGGGGAGAGAGAGAGAGAAAGAGAGAGAGAGAGAGAGAACAAGGCTATTCAAGTGTTCAATAATATTGTGTTTCAAGCCTCCAAATTTTTTTTTAATTTTTTTATTAGTGAAACACCATGAGGTACAATTATAGACTTATAAATTTTTGTGCTTGGGTTTCAGTTATACAATGATCAAGTACCCATCCCTCCACCGGTGCCCATCCTCCACCACCACGGGTCCCAGCATTCCTTCCACCCCTATCCCCCCCATCCCACCCTGCCTCTGTGGCAGGGCATTCCCCCTTGTTCTCTCTCTTCTTTTGGGTACTGTGTTTTGCAAGAGAGGCATTGAGTGGCAATCATGTTTGGTCTATAGTCTACTTTCAGCATGCTTCTCTCACCCTGGGAGGATTCTCACAACACCCTTTATTTGGTGCTCTCTTCTCTATCTGAGCTTCCTTTTCAAGCCTCCAAATTTAAGAATAAAGATAATCTTCACATGTCACAAGAAATAGCTTATACTCTCTGCTTGAGGAGCTGTTCTAGTTGTAGATTTAGCAGGGAAAAAAAAAAGATTTCTCTCTGCTGACCTCAACTCAGGCCTTCCCTGAGTAACAGAGCAGTGAGTGGACAGTCTATGCTTGTTCTTGAACTTCGTGAGCCTCTGGGGAGATGGATGATTCACTCTCTGGGCAAGAGAGAAGGAGAAAAAAAAGAAAAGAAAAAAAAGCTTGGCCCTGTTCCTTTCCTGTTTGACCTCCTTAAAAGGAGCTTTTGAAGCGATTAGTCCAGGCCACTAAAATAGCAAGCAACATAGATTCGTTCCCTGCCCCCCAACCCCTTAAATAAAATTCAAAGGAAACAACCAACAAAAAAGAGGGAGAGTGTTTCTTAAAAACTTAGGGCATTGTTTCCCCACATTGTAGTTAAGAATAATTGCTACTGTGGGTTTTTTCCCCCACTATCTGTGTGGCGGTTCTGTCAAGGTCTTCCACAAATAAAAGTGAAATGTCTTTCAGGGAAAATGTGTTCTTCATTGAAACATGCCTGATAATTAGAGGCCGTGTCTCATTACTGCTAGTAGGCTCCCTACATATACACACATACACACATATATGCACACACATGTGCACACACACACAAATACACATGCACACACATAAAGCCCCCACATGACATTTTAGAATTTAATGGGCCCTAAATGTGTCAGGACTTCACTAGTACACATCTCTAGGGAAATAAAAGAACACAGGTCAAAGAGACTGGCAGGGCAATAATCATCCAATTTTGATGCAAATCCAGGATCTAACCAGACTCTGACTTTAGGTTACTATAACTGTAATGGGACTTTGGATAGTTATTGCTTGCAGCTAGCATTGAAAATGCTAACAATGTTTATTGCAGCACTCTTTACAATAGCCAGAATCTGGAAAAAACCTGCGTGCCCGAGAACAGATGACTGGTTAAAGAAACTTTGGTACATCTACATAATGGAGTACTATGTAGCTGTCAGAAAAGATGAAGTCATGAAATTTACATACACAAGTGGTACTACATGGAAAATATCATGTTAAGCGAAATGAGTCAGAAAGAGAGGGACAGACATAGAAAGATTGCATTCATCTGGGGAACATAAAGTAACAAAATAGGAGACTAACACCCAAAAATAGCTGAGATAAGTACCAGGAGGTTCACTCCATGGTTTGGAGGCCAGCCTCACATGCTAGGGGAAAAGGGAGCTCAGATAGAGAGGGGAACACCAAGGAAAGGGTGTTGGGAGGATCCTCCGAGGATGGGAGATGCATGCTGAAAGTAGACTATAGACAAAACATGATTGCCACTCAATGCCTCTTTTGCAAACCACAACACCCAAAAGGAGAGAGAGAGAAAACAAAAGGGAATGCCCTGTCACAGAGGCAGGGTGAGATGGGGGAAGTGGGGGGTGGGAGGGATACTGGGATCCGTGATGGTAGAAAATCGGCACTGATGGAGGGATGGGTACTCGAACATTGTATAATTAAAACCCAAGCACAAAAATTTGTAAGTCTACGACTGTACCTCATGGTGTTTCACTAATAAAAATTTTTTTAAAATTGAAAAAGAAAAAAGAGAAAATGCTAACAAAATCTCAGAAGCAGAGGATAGGCTGGTTCAGAGAGGAAAATAAAAGGCATGGGGAAAGGAAGAACCAATACAAAAACAGAAAGGGGAGAGAAATTAAAAAATAAAAGTGCACAGTTTGAAAAATTGTGGTCATGTATGACTTCATCAGAATGAGCACATTTTGCTCTTAAATCACTGCTCTCAGTATTACTGATTCAGATCGGAAATGTCTTACACAAATAATTAGAAAGTAATCTACATAAGCAGATCTGCATCTTTCCAGATGAAAGTGAGGCTAATGATCTGTGGCCTGGCATTTTCAGGTTTCCTCTAGGACTTATTGCAAGACAACAACGGCAAGACTGAGCCATTGTGAGAAGTATTAAGAAATTGCAAATGATGTTGATTTCACTAAATCCCCCATAAGCCTAAGCACAAGTTGGCCATGGTACAGTCACCTGTTGACATTTATCTGTAACTGCCCTGACAGAGACTGGAGATTACACAGGGGATCCTCAGAGAAAAACAGTCGGTTGTTGTATACTGGGAACATGATACCTACATGTAACTGGAATAATCTTTTTACCAACATTCATAATACGCAGGTTCTACCTCAACATTTTAATACAACAGTGTCTATAATGCATGCAATTTTGAGCTGTATCAAACTGCATGACACCCTGGAGCGATAGCACAGCGGGTAGGGTGTTCGCCTTACAAGCGGCCAACATGGCCGACCCGAGTTCAATTCCTCCGCCCCTCTCGGAGAGCCCGGCAAGCTACCGAGAGTATTCGATATTCCAGACACAGTAACAACAAAGTCTCCAATGGAGACGTTACTGGGCCCGCTCAAGCAAATCGAAAAAGAGTCCAAGAGAAATTAAATATTCACTTTCTAAAAAATTTCCAGAAAACATCAGCATGCATGAAGAAAGAAATGGAGGCAGAAAATGAGGTTGCTCTGGACAAGAGCTGAGTGCTGAAAGTATAGCTGAAAGTATATAAAGGGACAAACCTTTCAGTTCCTATATTGCCAACCAGAGAGAGAGAGAGAAAGAGAGAGAGAGAGAGAGGAAAATTATCTGCTATAGAGGCAGGCTCGGGGATAGGTGTGAGGTGAACCGAAAGTGGGGACATTGATAGCAGGAAATGTACCCTGATGAAGGGACAGATCTTGGAACACTGTATGACTGAAACCCAGTCATGAACAACTTTGTAACTGTGTACCTCACAGTAAGTCAATTTCAAAAAAGAAGAAAAGAAGGTTGCTAGATTAAAGGTACAACAGGTAAACAATCCCATGCATTGAGGAATGGGTAGTTTTATGATACACTGTTCCTCTGTGTTCCACTGTTGGAAGGTGATGGCCTTCCAACACCTGGGCTCGGCTTCTGGATCCATGAACAGCACACTCACCATAATTCTGTCCAACACTACCATGATTCTCTGCCTTTCTCTACATGCTTCTATTTTCCCGAAGCCCAATTTCTTTCCTGTTTTCTTTTGGTATTTGCCTGTATTTTTGTAAGCCCATTCCAATATCCTAGCTCAGAAGGAAAAACAACAAAGAAAAAATGATGATAGGTGACTGACTTATACAAGAAAGTACTACATTTAGTACAAATTTTGATCATAGGAATGAAAATGTTTATCACCTGATTCCATAAACAAAATGGGCAAAATACCAACCTCTAACACACAAGGGTAGGATAATCACACAGAAAGCAAAGAAGTGTGCAGTGTGAAAATAAGAATGCTGGATACCTCCAAGGAGGGAGAGAGTATAGTGATACAAGGGGCAAAGAGAGGTCATCTTGTTCAACTTCTTCCCCTTGGCCACTGTTAAAAGAATGTTCTCTGCATGATAATTTCTTTTTTTTTTTTTTTGCTTTTTGGGTCACACCCGGCAATGCACAGGGGTTATTCCTGGCTCTGCACTCAGGAATTACTTCTGGCGGCGCTCAGGGGACCATATGGGATGCTAGGAATCGAACTTAGGTCGGCTGCATGCAAGGCAAACGCGCTACCCGCTGTGCTATTGCTCCAGCCCCTGTATGATAATTTCTTAAACTGTGTATTTATACTTTATGTTTTGTATTTCTTTCTGGAGACACATATAATACTAGAAAAAAAGGGTTCAAATTATGTCTATAACATCAGAGTATAAAAATATAAATGAATGCTTAAAACACTAAAGCATGGATTTCTAAAAGTTAAATATAAAGTCAAGGTATAAGTTAAAGGAACATTGTCCAAATTGTGAACATAAGTATGTAAGATAGGGATGGACATTCAATGCCTCTTTTGCAAACTACAGCACCCAAAAGGAGAGAGAGAACAAAAGGGAATGCCCTGCCACAGGGGTGGGGTGGGATGGGGGGTGGGAGGGATGCTGGGAGCATTGGGGGTGGGGAATGGGCACCAGTGGAGGGATGGGTACTCGATCATTGTATAACTGAAACCAAAGCACAAAAATTTGTAAGTCTACCACTGTACCTCATGGTGTTTCACTAATAAAAATTAAAAAAAAAAAAGACAGGGCTGAAGATGCAGCTCGGTGGTAGATAACCTGCTTTGCTATGAGGTCCTGGGTTCAATCCCTGGTATTGCGGGTGGGGGGGAGAGAATTTTAGGGTACTGGAGTGAGCTAGACATCAGAGCATTGTAGCACTAACTAAATCCATGAAACTACAGGGTACCTGAAGAATATCTTGCAAAATTCATTTTTTTATATTTTTATTAGTGAAACACCATGAGGTACAGTTGTAGACTTACAAATTTTTGTGCTTGGGTTTCGATTATACAATGATCAAATACCCATCCCTCCACCAGTGCCCATTTTCCACCACCTTGGATCCCTACCACCCCCATCCCCCATCCCACCCTGCCTCTGTGGCAGGGCATTCCCTTTTGTTCTCTCTCTCTCCTTTTGGGTGTTGTGGTCCGCAAAAGAGGCATTGAGTGGCAATCATGTTCGGTCCATAGTCTACTTTCAACATGCATCTCCCATCCTGGGAGGATCCTCCCAACACCCTTTACTTGGTGCTCCCTTCTCTATCTGAGCTGCCCCTTCCCCTAGAATGCCCGGCTGGCCTCTAGGCCATGGAGTAATCCTCCTGGTACTGATCTCGGCTATTCTTGGGTATTAATCTCCTAGCAAAATTCATTTAATATCAGTTTCTTGTAATGGTCTCTAAGAGGCAAGCCTTGTTGTCAGCATCAGGTACACCAAAGAAGAACAGTCAACAAAACATGACGTCTGCTCTCTCATGGAGCTTACATTCTAGACTGAGAGAACTAAAGGGAGAAGGAGTCAGTGATGACAAAAAGATAACCAGCTATATTAGAAAGCTTACAAGAACCCCTGTGCCAACACAAGGATATCTTAGCACAGCTAGAGCATGTTAAACTATAAAGGGAGGGCACTTGGAGTTTGAATGTGATGGGTTTTAAGCAGGGAATTGGCAATATTGGTTAACACCATCTTTTTTAAAACAAAAAACAACAAAACACACTTGTCTACTTTGCTTTGTTTTTTTTTCTCCAAGTGTCAGGGATCAAATCCCAGATTCATGCATCTAAGATAGCATGGAGCGATAGCACAGCAGGTAGGGCATTTTGCCTTGCATGCGGCCAACACGGCCCACCCAAGTTCGACTCCTCCGCCCTTCTCGGAGAGCCTAGTGAGCTGCTGAGAGTATCTTGCCCATATGGCAAAGCCTGGCAAGCTACCCATGATGTATTCAATATGCCAAACACAGAAATTCGATATGCCAAACTCAGTAACTAGTCTCACAATGTTACTGGGCCCACTTGAGCCAATTGATGAACAATGGGAGGACAGTGAAGTGAAAATATTCTGAGCCTTGATTTACGGGTTTTAAAGATAATTCTGTCATGAGGGCAGAAGGGTAGTACAGCAGGTAAGGTATTTGCCTTGCACACTGCTGACCTGAGTTCAATCCATGGCATCCCATATGGTCCTCTGAACCCATCAGGAGTGATCACTAAGCTCAGAGCAAGGAGGAATCTCCACTCTCCTCACCAACCTACCCTCCCCCAAACAAAATATAATTCTGCCTACTTCATAGATAATCTACATATAGAGGAAATAGGGAATGTTTAGTAGCTATTACTGCATTAACTGAGGAAATACAAAAGAGCACCTTGAATTGGTTACCAGTAGCAGTTACAGGATGTGTGAATGGATGGATTCAAATTATATTCTAGATGTAGGATTTGCTGCTGGGCAAATGTGGAGAAAGAATGAATTATGTACTACTCCTAGATTGAGACCCAAGTAAACTGAATGATTGCATGTCTTTTATTAAAATGGACAAACCTTCAGCCCGCCCGTTCCTCTCTGGAAAGAAAGATGGCGGCCGCACGGGAGCCTTGTGGAAAGCGGGTTTGAGCCGGGCTCGTGGGGGGGAGCAGCGGGGACCTCATGGGAAGGGGGGCTTTGTGGGCCGTCCCCCACGCCCCACCGGGGTCGCCAGCTGCCCCCCACGAGCGGCTCTCCGGCACGGCCACGGCCCCGGAGGCACAAGGACTTAGCACAGAGAACCAGCCGCGTGGAGCAGAAAAGCAAATGGACTTGTGTTGATCCGCGCCACCAAGCCTGCCCGGAGGGGGAAGGGCGTTGACCAGCCCGCCCGTTCCTCTCTGGAAAGAAAGATGGCGGCCGCACGGGAGCCTTGTGGAAAGCGGGTTTGAGCCGGGCTCGGGGGGGGGAGCAGCGGGGACCTCATGGGAAGGGGGGCTTTGTGGGCCGTCCCCCACGCCCCACCGGGGTCGCCAGCTGCCCCCCACGAGCGGCTCTCCGGCACGGCCACGGCCCCGGAGGCACAAGGACTTAGCACAGAGAACCAGCCGCGTGGAGCAGAAAAGCAAATGGACTTGTGTTGATCCGCGCCACCAAGCCTGCCCGGAGGGGGAAGGGCGTTGACCAGCCCGCCCGTTCCTCTCTGGAAAGAAAGATGGCGGCCGCACGGGAGCCTTGTGGAAAGCGGGTTTGAGCCGGGCTCGGGGGGGGGAGCAGCGGGGACCTCATGGGAAGGGGGGCTTTGTGGGCCGTCCCCCACGCCCCACCGGGGTCGCCAGCTGCCCCCCACGAGCGGCTCTCCGGCACGGCCACGGCCCCGGAGGCACAAGGACTTAGCACAGAGAACCAGCCGCTTGGAGCAGAAAAGCAAATGGACTTGTGTTGATCCGCGCCACCAAGCCTGCCCGGAGGGGGAAGGGCGTTGACCAGCCCGCCCGTTCCTCTCTGGAAAGAAAGATGGCGGCCGCACGGGAGCCTTGTGGAAAGCGGGTTTGAGCCGGGCTCGTGGGGGGGAGCAGCGGGGACCTCATGGGAAGGGGGGCTTTGTGGGCCGTCCCCCACGCCCCACCGGGGTCGCCAGCTGCCCCCCACGAGCGGCTCTCCGGCACGGCCACGGCCCCGGAGGCACAAGGACTTAGCACAGAGAACCAGCCGCGTGGAGCAGAAAAGCAAATGGACTTGTGTTGATCCGCGCCACCAAGCCTGCCCGGAGGGGGAAGGGCGTTGACCAGCCCGCCCGTTCCTCTCTGGAAAGAAAGATGGCGGCCGCACGGGAGCCTTGTGGAAAGCGGGTTTGAGCCGGGCTCGGGGGGGGGAGCAGCGGGGACCTCATGGGAAGGGGGGCTTTGTGGGCCGTCCCCCACGCCCCACCGGGGTCGCCAGCTGCCCCCCACGAGCGGCTCTCCGGCACGGCCACGACTCCAGGACACAGAAACCAATCTCTTAACTAGCTAACTTTTAATAGAAATTCTTCCAGGGTCAATAAGTAAAATAGCAGAAATTCAAAACCGCGCGGCCGCGATAGCGGCCGCGCGACATCATTTTATTCTTAAACCAAGTTGTAAAAAGCAAATCATTTCACAACGCTGTTTCAGCATGTCTGATTGGGGGCGGGGGGTGGGTCGTAAACTCTTAACAATAATTGTGCATCTTTTATCGAAATAATCTATCTAGTCAAAGTAGATAGAGTATTAACTAGAACTCATCTACCTCACAAGAATTGGGAGGGGTGGGAGGTGGGGGTCTATTGGGGTTCGGGGTTAAAAATGAGTATCGGTAAAGGGAAATGTGTTCGGTATCTACATGACTGAGACCTAAACCCGAAAGCTCTGTAACTTTTCCCACAGTGATTCAATAAATAAATAAATTATAAAAAAAAAAAAAAAATGGACAAACCTTATGTTTATATGCAGATATAGGGAATTAAAGCATTACATCATTGTCAGGTTAAGACAATGGTTCTAATTACACATATATATGAAGATGTCAGCTGGACACTGGATATAAAGCCAGAATTCTAAAGAGAGGTCACTACTATAGATACAGATAATCAAGGAATAAAGGATGGAGGAAAAACATCCCAGGATAAAGTTCCAGAGTGCTCCAATACTGTCAAATTGAATGGTGAAGGAGATATCCAATAAGACTATGGAGGAGTAGGCATAATCTTTTGAGCATTAAGGAATGCATTGACAATCACATTATTTCTTCTGGCATTCAAGCCTAAAAGGGATGGTACAAAAGACAGAGAAACTGAATATTTTGGCCCACTTGCAATCTGTTTAAGCATATCAGTACATCTCAGCATCGTGTGTTACAGGATATGACATGGAATGGAAGGCAAAGATTACCTAGTTAAGAAGATGGTTCATCACAAATTTAGATTTTCAATATAAAATTCATTGTACTATATCCTTCATAAAATTTTGATTAAGAAGTTTTTTGTTGATGGTGGCCGCACGGGAGCCTTGTGGACAGCAGGTCTGAGCCGGGGGCGGGGGGCGGCAGGGGCCTCATGGGAAGGGGGGCGTTCTGGGCCGTCCTTCATGCCCGACCGAGGTCACCAGCTGCCCCCCACGAGCGGCTCTCTGGCACGGCCACGACTCCAGAGCACAGAAACCAATCTCTTAACTATCTAAGTTTTAATAGAAATACTTCCAGGGTTAATAAGTAAAACAGCAGAAATCCAAAACCGCGCGGCCACAATAGCAGCCGCGCCACATCATTTTATTCTTAAACCAAGCTGTAGAAAGCAAATCATTTCACAACGCTGTTTCAGCATATCTGATTGGGGGGGGGTCCATAAATTCTAAACAATAATTGTGCATCTTCTATCGAAACAATGTATCTAGTCAAAGTAGATAGAGTATTAACTAGAACTCATCTGCCACACAGGAATTGGGAGGGGTGGGAGGTGGGGTTCTATTGGGGTTCACGGTTAAAAATAAGTATTGGTAAAGGGAAATGTGTTTGATACTTACATGACTGAGACCTAAACCTGAAAGCTCTGTAACTTTTCCCACAGTGATTCAATAAAGAAATAAATTATTAAAAAAAAAGAAGTTTTTTGTTTTTTGTTAATTTTTTAAAAATTTATTTTTTGAATCACTGTGAGAACAGTTACAAAGCTTTCAGGTTTAAGTCTTTGTCATACAATGATCAAACACCCATCCCTTCACCAGTGCATATTTTCCACCACCAAGAAACTCAACATCCACCCCTCCCCATGCCTGTGAGGCAGATGATTTTCACTTAACTCTCTACTTTGATTACATTCATTATTTCGATAAAATTTGCACCATTATTATTGGGAATTTTCCCCCCACATTCAAACCTGCTGAAAAAGCATCGTGAAATAATTTGATTCCTATTGCTGGTTATGAAGACTATATGATGTCTTTGGATTTTGGATTTCTGATATTTTACTAATTAAGTCTAAAGGGATTTCTGCCAAAAACCGTATAGTTCTGAGATTGGTTTGTGTGCCTCTGGGTCCACGGCTGTGCTGGAGAGCCACTCATGGGGGGGGGGGCAAGTTATGGTCTTGGTGGGGCAAGAAGAACATGCCAGTTCCGCCCCCCATCCCATGAGGCCACAGTTGCCCCTCACCGTGGGCTCATACCTGGCTGTCCAATAAGCTCTGAGGCAGCGGCCACCATGCCACTTGGGGAAAAAAATGCAGAAGAGACAGACACCCTTTTCCTCCCGGGGGCAGGGCGGGGGAGGCACGGCACCATAGCTTAAAGCATAGTCCATTTACATTTCTGCCAAAAGCTGCTGGGTTCCAAATAAGGTCCATGTGCCTCTGGGGCCATGGCCATGCCGAGAGCCACTTGTGGAGGGCAACTTGTGGTCTTTGATTATGAAGTTTTAAAAGAGTTTCCTATTCCCAGTCAAATGCATCTAGTCTCCCAACATCTGAAATATATTCACTACAAAGGCTCCAATCCTCCCTCTCAATCCTCAGGGATATAAACCTTTTTCTTATAACTATATCTCTATTGGTGTCGCTTAGGCACTTCATCCTATCACCCTCCAATTTCCAGCTGAAATGGCTACCATGTTCAAGACAGACTTTTGACAGAAAAAGGGAAGCTATCTAAACAGAATCTCAAACCATCTTGAGACCATATGAAGTTTGGCTTGGGCCCGCAGTGAAGAAACTTGTTGGGCCTCACGGGATGGAGGTGGGGGAAACTGGGCCTGTCCTCCCCACCCCAACGAGACCCCAAGTCATCGCCCACCAACAGCCTCTCTGGCTCCTGATCAAGCTGCTTAATAGCCATGATCCCAGAGACTCAGAAACAAATCTCGAAACCCAGCGGTTTTTGGCAGAAATGTGTCCAGACCCGGCAGTAGGTTACTCTTACCGGGGCACCCCCGGGGAGGAAAGGGTGTTGTCCCTCCACCTGCTCCCCCTTGGCGGCTCGGTGGCCGTCATCCTCCAGAGGCCATTGGACAGTTAGGGCTGGGCCCACCGTGATGAGACATTCTGGGCCTCACGGGATGGGGGTGGAGCTGGGCCTGTCCTCCCCACCTCAAAAAGACCCCAAGTTATCACCCACCAATGGCCTCTCTGGCTCCTCATCAAGCTGCTTAACGGCCATGATCCCAGAGACTCAGAAACAAATCTCGAAACCCAGCGGCTTTTGGCAGAAATGCGTCTGCACCCCGCAGTAGGTTACTGTCGCCGGGCCACCCCAGGGGGGAAAGGGTGTTGTCCCTCCACCTGATCCCTCTTGGCGGCTTGGTGGCCATCATCCTCCAGAGGCCATTGGACAGTCAGGTCTGGTCCCACAGTGAAGAAACTTGTTGGGCCTCACAGAATGGGGGTGGAGCCGGTCCTGGTCTCCCTGTCCCAATGAGACCCCAGGTCATCGCCCACGAATGGCCTCTCTGGTTCCTGATCAAGCTGTTCAACGGCCATGATCCCAGAGACTCAGCAGCAAATCTCGAAACCCAGTGGCTTTTGGCAGAAATCCCTCCAGATTTAAGTGTTAAAATTTCGGAATTTCAAAATCACATGGCCCTCCTGCAGCCACGCGACATCATATGTTATTCATAACCAGCAATAGAACACAAATTGTCTACTGTTGCCTTTTCAGCAGATCTGAGTGTTGGGGTAAAATCTCAAATAATAATGGTGGGTCTGGTGTCAAAATATTGAATGTGATCAAAGTAGAGAGAAAGTAATGTGGAAATCATCTGCCCCACAGGTAGGGGGAGGAGGTGAGATGGGGGTAAACTGGGGTTTTGGTGGTAGAGAATGGGCACTGGTGAAGGTACGGGTGTTTCATTGTATGACCAAGACTTAGACCCGAAAGCTTTGTAACTGCTCTTATGGTGATTCAATAAATAAAATTATAAAAAATGAAAAAAAAAGTAAGGTGGCGTTCATGCACAATTCAATCAGCTAATCAGTGGCTGAATAAATAGCAGTATTCCTACATAAAGAAAAATGAAAAGAAATAGAGAACAATCCAGGATGACACATTTGTTCAGGACACAGAGTTTAAAGCTGATTGTGTGTAATATGAGACTGACACCCAAGGACAGTAGACAGGAAGGCTAGGAATGTCGCCCCACAGTTGGAAGCCTGTCTTATGAACTGGGGGAGAAGGCAGCTGGGATAGAGAAGGGATTACTAAGACAATGATGGTTGGAGGAATCATTTCGGATGGGAGATGTGTGCTGAAAGTAGATAAAGGCCCAAACATGATAACCTCTCAGTATCTGTACTGCAAACCATAATGCCCAAAAGGAGAGAGCAAGTATGGGGAAAATTGTCTGCCATGGAGGCAGGGGGAGGGTAGAAAGGGGAGAGGGTATACTGGGGACATTGGTGGTGGAGAATGTGTATTGGTGAAGGGATGGGTGTTTGATCATTGTATGACTGAAACTCAAACATGAAAGCTAATTGTATCTCACAGTGATTCAATAAAAAAAAAATTTTAAAAAACTAATTGTGTGAAGACGGACTACGTTACAGGAAAATGGGGAGAAAAGGTGAAGGGAGGGGAAGTTTGACAACAAAATATCACAGAAATACAAGGTTTGGATTTCACCATTGAAAAACAATAGAACCCATCTTGGTCTAAGAAACCATTTCAATGTGGGTGGGAAGGGGGAATCTTTCCACATTTTGGGGTATGGGACAAGCATTCCCACTGGACGTTTTTAGTCAGAAGGGCTTTTCGAGCCCCTCAACAGAGGTGGAGCAGTTCGGTGTCATATTCTTATCTCGTGGAACAGCAAAGTTCCTTCATTCCTATTTTTAAATGCACATCTCTAATATTCAATATAATGGTACTCTTGAACAAACTCTCAACCCCTGCCTCTCTGATGGAGCTTCCTGTGGTCTCTAAAGGGACTGTTAACCCAAGAATGGACTGCACTCTTTCTGCATGAGCAAGTCCTGAGACACCCCATTAAGCCCTCCAGTGTCTAATAGGAAGAGTCACCTCTCACCTCTGAGAAGATGGGCCAGATGCTCGGTGAGGAATTCAGGAGCCTCCTGGAGAATTTCTTTCACCACAAGGGAGGAGGAAGATTCTGGGAACTCAGGCTCACCATCACTCTGCTCAACCGAATTAATAACCTTGACAACCGCCGATTCTAAAGTCTGGTCCTCGCTGTACAGCAAATAGGGAAGAGGAAGAGACAGTGAAATGATGTTTTCTGACTTTTGCGAAAGATTTCATCTGTTTTCCTTCCTCAGCCGAAAATGTGAAAATGTGAGTCATTTGACTCAGAAAAACTGACCTTATTCCATATGTGTTCACATTTCAACTAATGGCCCTAAATGCTTCACACCTTCTCATGGCTATCTCTTGTTTTCTGCTGAAAAAGGATAGTGATAATAATGACTTGGGGCTGGAGAGATGGTACTGCAGGTAGGGCATGTGCCTTACACACAGCAGACCCAGCATTGCCAGGGATCATTCCTGAGTGAAGAGCCAGAATCTAAGAATCTCTAGTTATAGCCCAAAAACAAGTAAAGGCCCTCCCGTTGATCATCGATTTGCTCGAGCGGGCCCAGTAACATCTCCATTGGAGACTTTGTTGTTACTGTGTCTGGCATATCGAATACTCTCAGTAGCTTGCCGGGCTCTCCGAGAGGGGCAGAGGAATCGAACTCGGGTCGGCCATGTTGGCTGCATGCAAGGCAAACGCCCTACCCGCTGTGCTAAACAAAGACCAAAAAAAAAAAAAAAAGAAAGAAAAAAGAAAATAATAATGATTAGCATTTATTGAGTTTCTACTACAGGAAAAACTTTCATAAGTTGGGTATTTTATCATGTTATAAAACATGTTATTTAAAATATGTTCAGTTAAATTCCTATTTCACAAATGAGGAAAAAGAGGTATCAACTGGTTAAGAAATGTGTCCAATATCATGCAGATAGTAAGCAGATTATATTTAAACTCTGAAAGTCTGGTTTTAAAACTTGAACATTTAGTCACTATGATGCAAAAATATGCAATTGCTTAATTACTTCTACTACATTCTTTATATAAGAGATATAGTTGACTTTATCAAAGTCAGGAAGAATGACACAAATAAGACCATGTTATTGGTCTACCCAAAAAAGACAACGAAGACACAATGTTTTTTATTTTATGTTTTTTTTTTGCTTGCAGAACAGTATTTGTATGTGTGTGTGTGTGTGTGTGTGTGTGTGTGTGATTGTGTGTGTGCACTCCTAGCAGTGCTCAGAGCTTACTCCTGGCTCTGTGCTCAGAGATTTCTGCTGGCAATGCTCAGGGGACTATATCAAGTACTGAGCATTTGAACAGGGTCAGTCAGATACAAGGCAACCACCTTACCCACTCTGCTACCTCTTCAGCTCCTGAATTTATTTAGAAAGTACTGTGTTTCATAAATACTTTCAAAGCCATAGTTAACAAATTAACTCAGAATTAGCCTACTGTTTTCAATCAGTAACAAGACTCTAAGACTTTGATACAGATGTATTATCCGTTCCACTGGCTCTTTATTAAAAAAATAATTTTTAAAATAAAAAAATAAATAAATAAATAAATTGATAGCACAGCGGGTAGGGCGTTCGCCTTACAAGCGGCCAACATGGCCGACCCGAGTTCGATTCCTCCGCCCCTCTCGGAGAGCCCGGCAAGCTACCGAGAGTATTCGATATGCCAGACACAGTAACAACAAAGTCTCCAATGGAGACGTTACTGGGCCCGCTCGAGCAAATCGACGATCAACGGGAGGGCCTTTACCTTACCTTTTATCTTTACCTTACTTTTTTAAATAAATAAAATATTTATTTAATAAAAGTAAATAAATATTTTAAATAAAAAATGGTTTTAAAAAATCAATAGATAATTTTATTCCAACCCGTGATCATCCTGAATGACTTAATTTACTCAAATAACATATCAAAAACTCTCAACCAGGTGTCAATAATTGACTGATATTAATCAAAAGAATTTCATTTTTAATTTTTTTAACTGAATCATGGTGAGATGCACAATTACAAAGTTGTCCATGATTGGGTTCCATTCACACAATGTTCCAATACCTGTCCTTTGACCAGTGCACATTTCCCACCATTAATGTCGCCAGTTTCCCTCCTGTCTTTCCCACAAAACTGCCTTCCTCTGGCTGACATTTTACAAACAAAAGAATTTCTATATTTTAGACAATCTAGGATAAAAATAGCTCCCCAGAGATATTAAAACTTTCTTTGTAACTGGATAAGCTGCATGACTGATATTATGATATACTCATGCCTAAACACACTTCCTAAAAGAGATAAAATAAAGTATTAGATCCTTATACAAACTTCATTTCCTGTTCAGTGGTCACTGTTAACAAATTGGACAAGTGTGCAAGAAACTGCATCATCTAAAACTATTGCTCGAGGAAATGGAAAAATATCCCCTGTTCATGGATGGGGAGAATCAACATCATCAAAATGGCAATACTTCCCAAAGCACTATACAAATTCAATGCAATCCCTATAAGGATACCCATGACATTCTTCAAAGAAATGGAGCAAACACTCCTGAAATTTATATGGAACAATAAGCCCCCGCGAATAGCTAAAGCAATTCTTGGGAAAAAGAAAATGGGAGGAATCAACCTCCCTAACCTCAAACTCTACTACAAGGCAGTAATAATTAAAACAGCATGGTACTGGAACAAAAGCAGAGCTGCAGACCAATGGAACAGAGTTGAATATACTGACATTTCCTCCCAAACATATAATCATCTAATTTTTGATAAGGGGGCAAGAAAAGTGAAATGGAGCAGGGAAAGCCTCTTCAACAAACTGTGCTGGCAAAATTGGACGGCTACATGCAAAAAAGTGGGCTCAGATCTCTGCCTAACACCATGCACAAAAGTAAGATCAAAATGGATTTATGACCTCAACATCAGACCAGAATCCATAATGTTTATTGAAGACAAAGTCGGCAAAACTCTCCATGATATTGAAGCTAATGGTATCTTCAAAGATGTCACGCCACTGGCTGAGCAAGTGAAAACAGAGATAGACAAATGGGACTATCTTAAACTAAGAAGCTTCTGCACCTCCAAAGAAACAGTGACCAAAATACAAAGACAGCCTACAGAATGGGAAAGGATATTCACCAAGTACACATCCGACAAGGGGTTGATATCAAGGATATACAAGGTACTGGTTAAACTCCACAAGAAGAAATCACCCAACCCCATCAAAAAATGGGGTGAGGAAATGAACAGAAACTTTCGCAAAGAAGAAATTCGAATGGCAAAAAGGCACATGAGAAAATGCTCTACATCACTAATCATCAGAGAGATGCAGATCAAAACCACAATGAGATATCATTTCACACCACAGAGACTGGCCCACATCCACAAGAACAAAAGCAACCGGTGCTGGCGCGGATGTGGCGAGAAAGGGACCCTCCTTCACTGCTGGTGGGAATGCCGGCTGGTCCAACCCTTTTGGAAAACAGTATGGACGACTCTCAAAAAATTAGAATTTGATCTGCCATTTGACCCAGCTATAGCACTCCTGGGAATATATCCCAGAGAGGCAAAAAGGTATAGTCAAAGTGACATCTGCAATTGTTTGTTCATTGCAGCACTCTTTACAATAGCCAGAATCTGGAAAAAACCTGAGTGCCCAAGAACAGATGACTGGTTAAAGAAACTTTGGTACATTTACACAATGGAGTACTATGTAGCTGTTAGAAAAGATGAAGTTATGAAATTTACATACAAGTGGTACTACATGGAAAGTATCATGTTAAGCGAAATGAGTCAGAAAGAGCGGGATAGACACAGAAAGATTGCATTCATCTGGGGAACATAAAGCAACAAAAAGTGAGAGTGACACACAGGAATGGCTGAGATTAGTACCAGGAATTTTGCTCCATGAATGGAAGGCCAGCCACAGGCTCTAGGTGAAAAGGAAGCTCAGATAGAGAAGAGATTACCAAATGAAGGGTGTTGTGAGGGCCCTCCCAGGGTGGGAGAAGCATGCTAAAAGTAGTCGATAGACCAAACATGATTGCCACTCAAAGCCTCTCTTGCAAAACACAGTACCCAAAAGAAGAGAGAGAGAACAAGGGGGAATACCCTGCCACAGAGGCAGGATGGGACGGGGGGGGGGGGGGGGGGGATGAGGGGGGAGATGCTGGGACCCATGGGGATGGATGACGGGCACTGGTGGAGGTATGGGGACTTGATCATTGTATAGCTGAAACCCAAGCACAAAATTTGTAAGCCTATGACTGTACCTCATGGTTTTTCACTAATAAAAAAAAAAAAAATAAAAAAAAAAAAAATAAAATAAAACTATTGCTATAAGCAACCGGTGATTCTTTATCATGATTTGTTTGTT
Source organism: Sorex fumeus (assembly GCF_029834395.1). Lineage (NCBI taxonomy): Eukaryota > Metazoa > Chordata > Mammalia > Eulipotyphla > Soricidae > Sorex > Sorex fumeus. The sequence goes on along the minus strand of NW_026606095.1, from coordinate 5,765,599 downwards.
TTGGAGCTATTCCCTGTGGTGCTCAGGGATTACTACTGGCTCTGTACTGAGATTATTCCTGGTGAGCTCAGGGGGATCATACGGAATGCTGGGGATAGAACCCAGGTCAGCAGCATGCAAGGCAAGTGTCTTACTCACTATACTCTCCATATTATCTCTCTGGCTCTAAGTAATTCTTCGTTCAATAGCACTAGACAATTTTTCAGCAGAGTACTTAGTATTGGGCTATGAAGTCCTGGATGACAGAGAATTCCTTTTATTCCTTTTAATGTGCCTTGAAACTTTTGCAACTCTTAAAGTGCTTACCGAAAAAAGCAGAACATCTAAATTCTAATCCAATCTCTTCTACCAACTAAACATCATCTTGGGAAAGTTATTTTTTTTACTTTATTTTAACTTTATTTATTTATTTTTTTAAATTTTTATTAGCGAGACACCCTGAGGTACAGTTGTAGACTTACAAATTTTGTGCTTGGGTTTCAATTATACAATGATCAAATGCCCATCCCTCCACCAGTGCCCATTTCCCACCATCACAGATCCCAGTATCCCTCCCGTCCCCCATCCCCCCCATCCCACCCTGCCTCTGTGGGAGGGCATTCCCTTTTGTTCTTTCTTTCCTTTTGGGTGTTGTGGTTTGCAAAAGAGGCATTGAGTGGCAATCATGTTTGGTCTATAGTCTACTTTCAGCATGCTTCTCCCATCCTGGGAGGACCCTTCTAACACCCTTTATTTGGTGCTCCCTTCTCTATCTGAGTTCCTTTTCCCCTAGTTATTTTTAAAAATGGGTTTTGGGATTCTGCTCCACAAACTTAAAAGTTACCACAGAATTTTTTAAAAAGTTAATCCTGAAGGTCAGAACAATAGTACAATGAGTAGTTACCCCACGTTTAATATCCAGCACCCCATCTGGTCTCCCAAGCCCCACCAGGAAGGATCCCTGAACACAGAACAAGGAGTAAGCCCTAAGTATCACCAGGTGTGGCCCCAAAATAAAAATAAACAAATAAATAAAAGTCCATCCTGCTTTTACATCATAAAAGATGATGTATGGATCATAGATGAATGGATGGATGAATAAGCCAATGATCAATTTCATAGCACACCTACAAAATTTTTCTGCTTCACTACTGAAATATTGTTCTTAAGGGCCTTTCAATGCAGTTCGATTTCAAAACTCATTAAACATTTGTACATTGATACATGGAACTGTAACACTGCTGTCAGTGCTTAAACTTACACTTTTGGCCAATTTCACAGGAACTTTGCATGCAAAGACACCATATTTGAAATGCGAAAATAAAAATGGTGATTTCCATAGCCCCCAAATTTTAGTAAGAGAAGAAATATTCACTCTGCTTCTAACATATCTCTCTAAATCACAAAAATTCTGATCAAGATGATATTCTTCCTGGAATTCTTTGTTGAAAGATCAACCCTCCCTCCATTACCTCACCTTGCCAGTACGTTGCTTCCAACCAGTGTTAGAGACAACTTCCCTTTATCATTTAGCTCGTGTAGGTTGATTTCATCTCGGAATATGTGTGATGATTCGGAAATATTTAGTTCTTCTAAAATAAACCTTGTCTCAGTGAAGTAGTTGAATTCAGTTCTTGGGATGTTCAACACTGGTAAGCAGAGAACCCCAGGAGGACTGATCTACCAAGAAGAAAGTTGATTGAATCACTGAGAGCAGCAGGGGAAAAGAATACATCTACATTCACTAAAATCAGTAAAGGGAACCAAAGTCCATTAGTCTCGTAAAGCCATTTGACCTTCATAACCACCTTCCCCTGAACCTGATTAACAGAGCATTAACCATAGGTAAGTAGCACTTAATATGGTCCACCCTCTTGTGAAACTCTACATGAAACTTATGCCTAAATACTTTGTTTTATTTCAAACACGTCACTATTTGTGAATGTATATAAAGCTAGACATAGATATCCTCTTGTTCAGGGGGTTATGAATTCACATGCATATATGGAGTTTGCAGTGCCTCAGTGTGACAGAAATAGATAAGGGAAGATCCAAGATGATCAAGAAAGACATATATGAACCTACTATATGTTATGCCTGTCACTCAGTTCCATTCTATTATTTACATGCAAAAAAAATCAGATTCAGGATAATATTAAATCCATCAATGACAAGAAAAGTTGAGAAGTTTAAATTCGGAGGAATTATCTATGATGCCTGTTAAACATTTTTTAATTCAAAATACTGTGGGTCAGTGAAAACTCATCTGCAAGTCAGATTTGGACTGCAGACATTCAGATTGTGATTCTTGTTGATTTATTATATTAAAAATATTAAAAATAAAATATTAAAAATAAAATATAATATAAATTAAAAATATAATATAAAATATTAAAAATAAGTGAATCTTATTTAAAATTTTTTTATTTTAAAATTATAGTAATAACAGGAAAAGGGTATAAATTAGAGAATTTCAGGCAATATAGAAAGTTCATATTTCTATAGAAAATTTTAAAATAATGATACCTTTAAATTTTCTGTTTTTACAGCAATACATCCTATGTATCACTAAGAAAATGTGGATTTTTTAAATTGAGTTTGTATTGAAATTAAACTTTTGCATAAAGTAAATGGTCTTTACTCTCACTTCATCACATCTCTGTCACAATACACATTTTACCACACATTCAACATCTTTACCACCCATCTCTACTTCTAACTTTAAGAAAGTAAACTTTTATGTCAGTTTCATTCCGCTATGCTTGTCAGTGCTTAAAATTGTCTGGTACATAGCAGACAATTAATATGTATTTGTTGAGAGAAGTGAAAGATTCTCCCTCTGTTCCAGTACATAAACCATAAAGTCACTAAACAAAGTGTTTCTTCTATTAATGAATCACAACTGTCTGGTAATTATTACCAATTTATTTTCCTCCTCTATTTAATTAATAATTAACCCCTGACAGTGAACTCCTATTAAATGAACTGATTAACATGTGATGCTAAAACATGAGAATAAAAGAAGCATTAATATATAAGCCTAAAAAGCATATGACCTGAGCCTATCCTGGGAACACTTATTCTAAACTTGAATCTGAAGGAAAAATTATAGTTTCAGCCTCGCTGCATAGAGTCTAGAAAGTCCTTTACCTTTCTGAATCTTGGTTTTCCCCCAGAGGTAGAACAGCACTTACCTTCCTGAGTAAACAGTATCTGTTGGATATTATCTACATGAGATCAGGTATGTGAAGTGTAAAGCTCTGTACCTAGCCTGTGTGTCTGTGCTCTGCAAGGGAGTAGCAGGTTTTCAGGGAAAGGTAATATGGAATTGCTTTTGTCTCTGGTAATGTTGTGGGAGTAAGAAACTAAGAGGTAGACACAGAAATACAATGAATTCACAGTAGAGGGCCCTCGGGGAATTCAATATACGTCTCCATGTTTAGTGATGTCTTAGAAGAATAGAAGCCAGACTTTTCTGTTTTATTGATCACAAATCCTTTTTCCATTCTTTTGCTGATGTCAATTTATCATCCAAAAAATAAAAACATTGAATATTTTCAAGTAAAATGTCAGTGTTGGAGGTGGTAGTAGTGGTTTAAATATCATACAAGACCCTTACAATGCCATGTCACTGCTGTTTTAATATATTGTCCAGGTCAGTCAACGTTACAATCTCAAGACAAGTAATGTTCTTTTAGAAGTCAAAGTCTAGCTAATAAAATTAGTATTAAGAATGTAAATTTTTATTTATGTACATTTATCCTCTGGGGCTGGAGTGATAGCACAGTGGTTGGGCATTTGCCTTGCATGCAGCTGGCCCCACGGATCCGGGTTCGACTCCTCCGCCCCTCTCAGAGAGCCTGGCAAGCTACGAAGAGTATCACGCCCTCACGGCAGAGCCTGGCAAGCTAACCATGACGTATTCAATATGCCGAACACAGTAACAAGAAGTCTCACAATGCAGATGTTACTGGGCCTGCTCAAGCAAATCGATGAATAATGGGAGGACAGTGCTACACAGTGCTACATTTATCCTTTATACTAATTAACCTTAATAAGTTCAACAACTGATTTTTTTTCTTTTTGGGGGGTCACACCCCAGCAATGCACAGGAGTTACTCCTGGTTCATACACTCAGGAATCACTCCTGGCGGTGCTCAGGGGCCCATATGGGATGCTGGGAATCGAACCTGGGTCGACCGTGTGCAAGGCAAACACCCTACCCACTGTGCTATTACTCCAGTCCCTCAACAACTGATTTTTAAATCTTTTATAAAAAGTCTGACATAACTCTGATGTAAAGATGAGAACATTTTACCCAGCATTTTTTTTAATAAAAGGGAGGATGCTCGGAACATTGGTGGTGGAAAATGGGCACTGGTGGAGGGATGGGTACTTGACCAGTGTATGACTGAAATGGAAGCATGAAAGTTTGTAAGTCTGTAACTGTAACTCATGGTGATTCACTAATAAAAAATTTTTTAAAAAGATTAAATATATTTGCCCTTTAAAAAATTATTATAGTTGTTTTTGTGCTAACAATGGTAGGAACATATATGGTCTTGATGTACACAGTTACTTCCCCTCACCAATACGGAACCCAAGATTTCCCCCACCACTCACCGTGGTTCTTTTTCCAGCATTTTTGTCAACTGCTGCCCTACAGATGTTTTGCTATCCACAGACCATTCTGTAAGGCTGGATTTCATATGAATTTAAATTTTTCTAGACAAGTGGTACACACTTAGAGAAAAGGATCTGAACAAGATAGGAATCAAATAAACTGGACTCTGGAATATTTAGAGTGTATGAAATTGGAAATAACATTGAAATACTCATCATAAGTTTTTTAGGCTTTAAACTGACACATTGCTGTGGGTTGATGAATTTTATGGAATGGTACATTTAAAGCAACTTGTATGCCTTTTGCACCTGCATATGTGTGTGATAAGCTTGACAAAGTGAAAGGATTCTCATTCAAGAGATTAATTGAGAATAATTCAGTTATAAAAAATAGAGCGAATCCAATACATATATATTATCTTATTACTAAAAACTTCAACCGATAGGCTAAATATATAACGTTCATGTAAGTAATTTTGCATAATTTTCAACTCCCAGAGGTGAGACTATCCAAGTGATTGATAATGGAAGAGAAGGAACTCTGACCTTTTGCTCTTGTTACTGAATTCCCCATTCAATTAACCAACTACAAAAACTAATTTGGGGGCTGGGGAGATACTAATGCAGGAAGAGCGCTTGCCTTGCACATGGCCAACCTGAGTTTAATCCCCGGCATCCCATATGGTTCCCCAAGCACCACCAGGAGTAATTCCTGAGTGCAGAGCCAGAAGTAAATCTTGATCATCACTGGGTGTGGCCCAAAAGCCAAAACCAATAATAATACATTAATTAATAAATTTTTTTTTCTATTTGAAAACATTTATCTTACCAAAAAGTTTTGCAAAGTGAGTAACTAAAGAGTAATAAGATCAGTTACTAATATATGCTATTAAATGTTTGTTGGTTAATTAACTTTAACAATAAAATAAATTTTATTCTCTATAACAATAAAATGAAAGACCTTGAGTTAACAGGTTCCTCGCTTTCCTAGAAAATGTTTGCTCTTAAAAGGTACATCAAAATTCCAGTATAAAAAGCACAATCTTCCTCACCTTATCCAGAAAGTAGGCATATGTGAATGCAGAAATAAGGGAATCCAAGTCACACGAGTTATGTCCAATAACCACATGCACCTTCTCCAAGCATTTGCTTCGGTCCTGGAACAAATTCACATAAAAGATTATAATGTAATATGTAACAAATAAAAATGAAGAGGAATTATTCATTGTTAATGTATGCCTTAGATAGCTTTATGCACATATATATAATACATATAGAAAATCTTAAATTTATTGAGACAGACATGAGGGTAGAAAATTGCACATGGTTACCTTTCAGAAATTCTCAAATTCAAGCAAACCGGAAGAAAAACATCCTTACTTAAACTCTGAGTCATAATTTTTAGTATAGAATTATTTTGTTCAAAAGAATAATTCCACAGTAGCATTGCAGCACTGCCCTCCCGTTGTTCATCGATTTCCTCGAGCGGGCACCAGTAACATCTCCATTGTGAGACTTGTTATTACTGTTTTTGGCATATTGAATACACCATGGGAAGCTTGTCAGGCTCTGCCATGCAGGCAGGATACTCTCAGTAGCTTGCTGGGCTCTGCGAGAGGGACGGAGGAATCACACCTGGGTCGGCTGCGTGCAAAGCAAAAGCTCAGCCATACAAGGCAAACACACAGCAACAGCACAGTTCCACACTACTCTACATTATTCTATGTCATAAAATGTTCTTGTGCTGGAGCCATAGTGGTAGGGCATTTGCCTTGAGCACGGCCGACCTGGCCGAGCCGGGTTCGATTCCTTCTACCCTCTAGGAGAGCCCGGCAAGCTACCGAGAGTATCCCACCCGCACGGCAAAGCCTGGAAAGCTCCCCGTTACATATTCTATATGCCAAACACAGTAACAAGTCTCACGATGGAGACGTTACTGGGCCCACTCGAGCAATTCGATGAACAATGGGAGGACAGTGCTTATACAATGCTATAAAATGTTCTTGGCTTTTTGTTTTATATATTTTTGGCATCAATATGCACTTTGGTAGTTATTTTTTTATGTCACATTTTAGGTAGCAGGATATATCTAATCTGAATTACATACTATGATATAATGAATGAAACCTTAAGCATTTTTTATCACTGCCCAGTCTCCCCCATTGCCAGAGAAAGGGATATGGTTGACATTATAGTTCCAAAATTATAAACAAGTTACTATTTTAAAAGTGTATGAAGTCACCATTCTGGAAGATAGAACACAGTGAGATTTTTCCTGGTTAAGTCAATAGCTACTTAAAATTCTTTCATGGAAGGCTCATCTCTATTTGAAATTCTGAACTGGAAATGCCAAAGAACCAACTACTTCTAGAAAATTCCACAGAAAAAACGTTGCATACAGAACACTGTCACCTAAATTGGCATCTTTATAATCTGTCTGAGCTAACACATGTGTATATTTCTCCCACCATAAAAAAGAGGGTATTTTCATACCTTTTAGAACTTAGACAACTTATTGCAATACTTCTCAAATGTCCATCTAAAATATTAAAGTATAACTATCTAAAATATTTATTTAACTTATCTACAGTGTAAAAATACACATTCTACATTAATATATTAAATTATTAATATTTGTATGGAACTGCTGGTATCAGAATTGTAAACAAACTTTCAGCCTCTAGGTTGTGGTCCAAGGAACATAATAAAGTAAGTTTTAAAAGGAGAAACATTCAAGAGTTTATCAACCTACAGAAGATAAATAAAGTAGTAAAATAAATACTTCAAACTTATGAAAGAAAATGAATGTATATCTTAGCATTGACTTGATAGTCAGTCTGAATAATGGCCCAAATATAACTTCAGGTAGAATGGTGATTTGGATAATGTTAGTTCTTCCAGTCCATAGAATGGGATGTTTTTCCATTTCCTGGTGTCTTCTATTTTTTTCAGTAGTGACTTACAGTTTTAATGTATAAGTCTTTCACATCTTTTAAGTTGATTCCTAGGTATTTTATGTTTCTGGACACTATTTAAAACGAGGAATCTTTTTCATTTCTCTTCTAGTTTGCTATTTGTGATGGCAACTTATTATTAATGAGATATCATTTCACACCATGACATATATCAAAAAGACTGAAAACACGGGGCTGGAGTGATAGCACAGCGGGTAGGCCGTTTGCCTTGCATGCAGCCAACATGACCGACACAGGTTCGATTCCCAGCATCCCATATGGTCCCCTGAGCACCGCCAGGAGCAATAATCAAAATTTTCAAAGACACACAACAACCACAACAACCACAAAACAAACAACCTAATCAAAAAGACGACAAAAGATTTTAATTTATACTTCTACAAAGAAGATACATCAATGGGAAAAATGTTCAACTTCACTTATTACTAGGGAAATGCTAATGTGAATTGCAATATTGTCACATATCCTTTGAGAATGATATACATCAAAAAGGCTGGAAACCACATGCATGTTGTTGGTGAGGATGCAAAAATAAATAAATAAATAAATAAATAAATAAATAGAAACTCCTGTAAGCTGTTAGAAGGCATGTAAATCCCACCAACAAGGCTGTCTGTAAGTTCAGCCTTTATGGAAAATAGTATGTAGATTCCTTTAAGGTGAAAAATAGAAATATGACAAAGAATTACTGTTCTGGGCAGTTGTTTAAAGAATATAAAAACATAAACTTGAAAAGATAAATATACCCACTATGTTCATAGTAGCAGTGTTCACAATAGACAAAAGATGGAAAGCAATTTAAAAGTCTATCCATTAATGTCTGAAAAAAAGAAGTGGTATTATATAAAAAAACAGAATACTATTCAGATATTAAAAGAGAGGTTTTGCCTTTTGTTACAACATGGATGTAACCTCAGGTGACTATGTTAAATACAAATATCAGGGTTTTTTTCCATAGGTGGGCTATAAATAACAGTGGAAAAAAACACATCACAACCAAAATAATTCTTAGAACCTTCAATGGTTACAAAAGGATGTGGACAACAGATTTGGAGGGAAGAGAAAGGGGGGTGGTCAATCTGATCATGACTATGGCACTGGAGTTTGGGTGGAGGAAACGATGCATATAGATGTGTGCACACACACATAAAAACATACCTCTTTATAGCGCCGCAAGCCTACAGTAAATTAGCAACACCTTAATTATAAATAAATATGTTTAAAGATGATTACAATCCTTTCCCCCATTGACCTCAAATCTAGAAGCTACCAAGTTAATTTGACCTATCATCCCCCTTTTCCAAAAGGGAAGTCCCTCAGCTCCCCCTGAAAATCTACCTTCATTAAGTGAACAATCAGAATGTGTCCCCAATTGCACTGAGGCTGCTACCCTTCACTTAGATCATTCTAATTTTCCCTCATCTCTAGGTAGTATTCACCCACTTTGGAAAAGACTGCTAAATAGCTTCCTTCCCTTAACCTCATCAATTTTGAGCTGATTCCCTAAGTTGAGTACCGTCTGAGGGTTCCAGAGTATGCCCAGTTCTTACTCTCACAGCTCAATTGATCCCTTCTACCCCACCATGCAGATATTCTAGAGCTACCTAAAGAAATTTAGAGAGATGGATGGAATGATCTACATTACAGCAAAACAAATGCATTAGGAAATCACATTACTGTAGAAAGCTGCTCTTCCGAGAAGCTCTAAGGTCTAAATAGACATTACCTCATTTCTCCTCCCAGATCCTGTAAGGCCGACAGTAAGAAGATTAATAACACTTTTTATAGATCAACAGAGTTTCATGGATCCTGGATTCTTTCCAGAACTCATGACCCAATATAATGAGCTCCATCTCCTCATTGCTGCTTCAAACACTCCATAACGACTTCAGTAACAAAATGAGTGAAGTGGAGATTAAGGAAGAAAAAAAAATGTCCAAAAAATGTCAAGTATGTTTTCTAAATACAGCAAAGCTTCAGACATTTACAGCACTGAAATTACCTAAAGTTGATCTATCTGCTTTCTTATTTAAGTAATTCCTAAACACAGCCCTGCATTTAACGCTCAACTTTCATGACAAAAGATAAAAATCACTTAGGTGTTAATTTCCAAACCCAAAGCAAGTAAGATTCTGAACACAAAGTATGACTGATTCTCACAACTCAGCAAGCTTCTAGAATTTTTATTTATCCTTTCCTCTTAAAGAGAAAACAGTACTTTTTGCCAGTGGCTTGTAGAAATCCTAGTAGAAAACAAACAAAGGCTCTCTGTAGTACCACATGCCCCCCCCCCTCTCTCTCTAAGATCTCATTCCTCTTCTTCCCCACTAGCAAGTCTTGTGGAAAGTCCATTACAAACGAGAACTCCTAAGAGAATGTACAACCACTAAAGTGACTTACATTTCATTTCAAATATGTTTCAGGGATTTTACCACAATCCCAAAGGACAAACAAACATTTCAGGCTGGATGAGAATATTGGACAGCCAGAAGGGATCTCGCAATCAGAGCAGAAACTTTGGTGCCTGACAATGGGGTGTAAATGTGATGGGCTCCTGCCACAGAGGCAGGGTGGGGTGGGGAGGATGGGGGTGGGAGGGATACTGGAATCCATGGTGGTGGAAAATGGGCACTGGTGCAGGGATGGGTATTTGATCATTGTATAATCGAAACCCAAGCACAAAAATTTGTAAATCTACAACTGTACCCCATGGCGTTTAACTAATAAAAATTTTTTAAAAAGTGATGGGCTCAACCTCAAAAATATCTAGATGTCCATAAATGCGTTATTCTTATGAATCACCAGTGATAAGATATAATTAGAGTACAAAAGGGAAATAGCATAGTAGTAATGCTCAGATTTCTGAGTCCCTAGGGGAATAAAACATGAAATTAGTTGTGTAGAGTTACCCAATAGATAAGCTGAACCTATAAGTGAGATTATACTCTTCAAATGAAAGACTAAAAGATCGATAATCAGACTCCATTTTCAAGTTTCCTGCTACAAATAACCTTGAGGTATGAATAGGGCAATCATAGTGGGGTAAAGTCGAGGCAGAAAAATACAGTGGTTGATTTTAGGTAGCTGGGTGGCTAGTACACTCTACAGCTCACCACAGTATTCACCACAGACACAGCAGTGAAGCTCTCAGGGACATGATACTCCGTCGCTTTCAGAGCAGCTCTGTGTTGTCTTATGATGTGACATCTCCACATATTCATAAACTCACAGATGTTCAATCTTAATATCTATGTCCCCTGATACACTTCAAACTGAGGTTTGGATTGCTCATAGACAAATTGCACCCAAATGAAAGTGACATATGTACAATTTATTAATTCAATTTGTTATTGTCATTCTAATAAAAACCTGTTAGTGTCAGGCATTGTTCTAAGCACTAGGGATGCAGCGGTGAATCAAAGAGACAAGATTCCAGGCCCTCGTGGCACTTAACATCTTAGTGCAAAGAGATATGATGAACCAAATAATTAATGATAAATGAGTGAGCAGGATGTGCTGGGATGAGGCTCAGTGAGAAAGCAATATTTGAGTGAATTCCTTAAGTGAAAAAGTGGACAGAGGCAGGGTGGGATGGGGGGGGTGGGGGTGGGAGGGATATTATCCATGGTGGTGGAAAATGGGCACTGGTGGAGGGATGGGTATTTGATCACTGTATAATCGAAATCCAAGCACAAAAAATTGTAAATCTACAACTGTACCTCATGGTGTTTCACTAATAAAAAAAGTGGAACCTACTCTATCTCAGGTCAAGGATATAGCAAGTGTAGTATGCTTACCAGATAATTATTGCATATGAAGACACACTGCCTAAATATGGCTTTGTAAACTCCTATCCAAGAGCAAAGAGATCTGGAAAGAAAATATCCATTATCTGATTCTGAGCATTACAAAAATCCCAGAAGATTCACTGCTATTGCCTGAATCCAATGCTGTGCAAGCCCAACATAAAATGAAATCCCAATAATGGCTTGAAATAGTCCTGATTCTGCTTTGTCTTCTTCAAATGAATGGACGGAACCTTTTCATAATCGGCATATAAAAGAAACTGTGTTGAACGTGCCAGTATTTCAGATCACAATGTTAACTTTAATGTTTTTCAAGCATAATCCCATACACCAGGAAAATGAAACCACTTAATGAAGGCTGCTCTTTATCGCCTTTAAAAAAAAAAGCTAGCAAAATAGACAAGTTTTCAGATCCAGCTGCCTATTAAATGAAATTGCACTTGTCAGGCAAAAGCAATTTCAAATACATCCACAGAAACAGAATTGATCAGAAAGAAGGCTTCAAGGACCTTGCGTCATTTTTTTCATATCCCACACTCTCAGTACACAGCTTTTCTGGCTATAATTTTTCACATCTATTTTCAGAAGGGTCTGTGAAGTGGTACTGGGGCCACCAGGGTTGCATCTAATGATGCTAGTGAGGCCATGTGGTACCAGGGATCTAACCTAGGGACCTGTTCATGCTATTATGGGTGTACATTCTAGCCCTTTCAGCCATCTCTCTGGCTACTAATTTCCCACACCTAAAGTCCAGTAATTAACCTTAATCCAAAAACCCTAATAATGCAGTCATAGTATGATTTCTCATTACTACAGGCATCTTAAATATTGTATAATTTTTTTTCAAAAATAGTATTGAAATAAACTTGTTTTGAGAATATTACAAACCCTACCGAAGCGGAAGAGTTTCTTTCCTCAAGTACTAAGTATCTCTTACTCGCATCCTTTTTCTTTTTCCTACTCATCATAATGTGGGTCACATGTTTACAATAGTTTCAGCGTTTGTGGTTGTGATATATAGTGACCAAAGCTCAGCACCACCAAACTGCCCAAGATCCTTCAGGAATGTTCTATGTCACTTCTAAGCCACCACTTTATTTTCTTCTTAGTCCCCCTTATTTGGTAATCAAGGTTCTGTAATCTAGAACCAAGGATTGCTCATTTATTTGATACTCTCTATTGTCTTACTTTGTTTATAAATCACAGATGAGTAAGACCATCTGGCATTTTTCCTTCTCCCTCTGACTTATTTCAGTTCACATGATTTCCTCCAGCTCCATTCAAGTTGCAAGAAACTACAAGATTTCATCCCTTATTATAGCTACTTAGTAGTCCATTGTTTATATTTACCACATTTATCACACTTTATTAATTAACTTATCATTGGACAGTTGGGTTGTTTCCAAATTCTGCTTATTGTACTCAGCACTGCGATCAACATGGGTATACATAGATCTTTTCACATTAATGAACTTGTGGTTTGGGGTAGATGCCAAGACATGGGGTTTCTAGATTGCATAGGAGCTTTCTTCTTACTTTTCTGGAGACATCATCACAGAGTGCTTTCAAAATATGATGATGTTCTCGTGTGTATGTGTGTGTACATGCTCATTATATACACATATGATCACAGACATGCATTGTTTAATGACAGGAATACATTCTGAGAATCTGACCATTCCAAAATCCAAAACTTACCTACCAGATAACTGAATTTCAGGAAAAGCTTATAAGATCTTCTTGAACTAAATGATTGAGTGTCAAAGACAGTGCAGGAGTTTTATAGAGAAAGAGCACTCCTGTTACTTTCACCCATGTCACTGAAGGTTCATACATCAACAACTTTATAAAATAACATATGTTCATTATAAAACATTTGGAAAATGTAGAAACTACCCCAAAATTCTCAATAAATATTCCTCACTTAATGTATCCTTCCAATCTCTTTAATGAGTGTAATCTTTTATTGTGCTGTGATTATGTTATACAAACATACTCTGTAATCTTTTAAAGTTAACAACTTTCTGAGTATTCTAAAATTCTAGAATATAAATGTTATAGCTAGTGCTGACAGGTATCTGATTTTTGTAACCTCAGCTGCCAATCTACTGCCTTACACATAGAGGGGGATAAATAATTTTTGAAAAAGAAATGAATCATTATTACATTTAATATAAAGATTTTAATTATGAATAATCATTTAGTCAAATCCCTTCATATTTCATATTTATTTTAAAATTAGCACAGCGGGTCTCTGCCTTCGATTCCTCCACCCCTCTCGGAGAGCCCGGCAAGCTACTGAGAGTATCTCGCCCACACAGCAAAGCCTGGCAAGCTACCTGTGGCATATTTGATATAAAAAACACCATAATAACAAGTCTCACAATGTTATTGGGCCCGCTCAAGAAAATCAATGAACAACAGGAGGACAGTGACAGTGAATGTCAATAAGATAGAAGTAAATATTTGGGAGATAATAATTTTATGTACATCTTTGTTTTGGTAGAAAGGGATATATTCCTAGATGTTACATTTCTGATACAGGAAGTACTTTTTAAATTTATTTATTTAAGGACTGGGAGGGCTATGAGGGTCCCACACCCAGTTGTGATCAGGGCTTACTCTTATTTTTGTGCTCAAGGATCACTACTGGTGATGCTCAGGGGACTGCTTTTCTGGGGACTGAATCTGGTTGATCACATGCAAGCAAGTGTCTTACTCCCTGTATTCAGTATTTTAATGTTTGCCAGAAATGTAGTAGAAATTTATATTTTCACCCACTGAAATATTCACTTTTCAAACTCTGTCCTATTTTTAAGCTTTATCATATTGATCAGTAAAATTGTATCATAATGTTAATTTGTATTTATTATGATTCTATGTTCTTTAAGTCATCTTTCTCATGTGGATATTAAACATTGTCACTTGATAGGAACATATTTTTGTCAATTTTTATCTGATAACTTTTAGGATGTTTATTCTATCATCATGGATGAGTAAGCTCCAAATACTATTAACATTCAACTTTTGTAACATCAATAAGATATTACTTTGTTTCCTCGCCTTGGGTATCTATGGAATAATTTGTTCAATAAGTTGCATTAAGTATGCAACAAACATGCATTATTTAATATGACATTATTTCAAGCACAAAAGAGTGACGGTACTCTCTGTACCATCTATTATGCAATTTAAGGACTTGACTTTATAAAATGTTGCAACAATACACATCAGACACTGGGGGAGCACAGAGAAGTTCTAGCTTGATTGGAAGGCTTTATCCCCTCTCTGATGTAGTTAGCCTTGTGCAAAATGACAATGAAATAAAAAATTAAATCTAGAGTGTTGAAGATATCTTTATTAAGTTTCTTTAAAGTAGCAAAGTTTTGGTATGACACGATACCAAAAACTAATAATAGAACATAAACAACAGATAGGAAGTAATATTATTTTTATAATATTTGCACTATCTGGTCATTAAGAGGCTAATATTCCTAATGAACAAAGAGTTCCTACACGTTTTTTCAAAAGCAAACTATTCGGTGGGATAATAGGTAAAGGATATGAGTGGGCAATTAACAGAAAAAGTGAATATATGAAAAGAACCTCATCAGTAGTCAGAAATGCAAATTAAACCAACAATAAAATGCCAAGCTTTTGTCTATCAGATCAGAAAGAAAAAGTAGAAATGGTAAAATATTCACTTCTGATTAGATAGCAAATAGCCATAAGGAATATCATAATTAATGTGGGGAAAACCTGGCAATATTTGTTACAAAGCAAAATGTTCATACTTTTAAGCTACCATTTCATTCAACTTTTAGGAACTTATATTTCAGAAATAAAATCTTCAATGAACATAAACATTTTTAAATACATATTATTATTTTTAAATGTACTGTTTAGAACAGGATAATATTTCACTAAATCCCAAAGAATGCTTACTGAAGCAATACTTATAATGGAGGATGGGAAAGAAACCAAGTCACCATATAACAAGCAAGGGACCTTTGGATAAATTATGGAATATTTATAGAATAGAATCAAAGCAGTTGTCATCAAACCAATGAGTTTCATGAATCATCAGAAAAGATATACTCCAATATTCTTTCCACTCATTTTGTCTGCTTCTTCCTTCTAAATCCTCCCTCTTAGAAGAAATGCATGTTATAATTTCCAATTTGGGATAATAAACTTCTACTGAGTATATTAGGATCCCCTAATATACTAACATATTACTGTATGAGCCCCAATACTGGTTCACAGGTCTGCATAGAATGTTGCCACTGGTTCTCAAGAGTACCAAGTTTACGAATCCAACCTAAAGGACATCCATGCTTAGCTTCAAGAAACCATCTATTACCTTATGCTGATTGAGTTTGATTTTAAAGGCATGTGTTTGAGTTCTACAAGAGTAAGCAAAGTTTCAGATTTGATTGTTTTATTTAGTTGGGTCTTTTTTTGGAGGAGGGGTTCTGGGTTCACACAGGGAAATGCTTAGAGGCTACTCTGGGCTCTGTGTGCAGAGGGGTTACTGTGTGCAGAGGGGTTACTGTAAGCCACACACTGGGTTAACCCCAGCACTGCTCAGGGAAGTAGGTAATCAAATCTGGGCCTCCTGTATATAGAGCTTGTGCTGAGTTCATTAAGCTATCTCTCCAGCCCCAGGAATTTTCTATCATTTAAATTAATGTAAAAGTTGGAAGAGGATTTAGAATTCACTCAGCTAAAAGCCTTCACTAGTCTCTAAAGTCTAGCAATAGACCTCAGAGTTAAGGAAGAAATGTAAAAATATCTTATCCTTTAAAAAAAATTAAATGTTTTATGATGTGCATACATTCTAGTATAGTAACGAATGAATAGATCCAGAAATGAAAATATGCATTGAGAGAATGTCTCCTATTTTTTTTACTAATTGTGTACAACAAAAAACAGGTAGAGAACATTTTTATAAAGAAGACAACTGTGGGGGGGATATTATCCATGGTGGTGGAAAATGGGCACTGGTGGAGGGATGGGTATCTGATCATTGTATAATCAAACCCAAGCACAAAAAATTGTAAATCTACAACTGTACCTCATGGTGTTTCACTAATAAAAAAAAAAAGAAGAAGACAACTGGCGGGTATGGTGCTGCCAGCAGGTTAATCTGTACCTGTGAGGCGAGTGCATCAGCAGCCTGATGGTGCATCAGAATTCCAGAAACCCCAAAATTGCTGCTGTGCCTTTGACCAGATCCCAAAAACGTGGAGCAAAGCTTACCAAGAAAGTAAACGCAGAAAGTTAGGTATGTGGGAGACACACCCACAAACCACCCCAGGCTCAGCTATATAATTGGAGGCATGGCCTCTCTGGTTCCTAATCGAACTGCTTAACAGTCATGATCCCAAGGGACTCAGAAACAAATCTCGAAACCCAACAGCTTTTGGCAGAAATGTGTCCGGTCCCTGTAGTAGGTTACCAGTGCTGGGCCAACCCAGGTGGAAACAGGTTTTGTGCCTTGACCTGTTCCCCCTGGTGGCCCGGTAGCAGCCATTCTCCAGAGGCCACTGAACAGTCAAGTTTGGACCCGCAGTGACGAGACACCCAGGGCCTCACCAGATGGGGGTAGAGCTGGACCCCGCAGTAGGTTACCGTTGCGGACCACCCCGGAGGGGGATGGGCACTGTCCCTTCGCCTGCTCCCCCTTGGCGGCTCAGTGGCCACTATCCGCCAGAGGCCACTGGACAGTCAGGTTTGGGCCCTCAGTGACGAGACACACAGGGCTTCACGGGATAGGAGTGGAGCTGGCCCTTTCCTCCCCATCCCAACGAGACCCTGAGTAGTCACCCATGATCGGCCTCTCTGGCTCCTGATCAAATTGCTTAACGGCTATGATCCCAGAGACTCAGGAACAAATCTTGAAACCCAGCAGGTTTTGGCAGAAATCCCTCCAGAATTAAGTGTTAAAACTTCAGAATTTCATCTCATGGGAAGAGGGGCAGTACCGGTTCGCCCTTCACGCCCTGCCAAGGTCAGGAGTTGCCCCCCATGAGCGGCTCTCCAGCACGGCCATGGCTCCAGAGGCAAAAGGACTTAATCCAGAGCCCAGCAGCTTGCGGCAGAAAAGCGAATGGACCATGCGTTAAACTACGGCGCCATGCCTCCCCAGGAGGGAAAGGGTGTTGCTTCCTTCTGCCTCCCCCCACCCCCCCACGCCGGCAGCAAGGTGACCACTGCCCCAGAGCTTATTGGAAAGCCAGGTATGAGCCGGCAGTGACAGGGAAACTGCAGTCTCATGGGAAGAGGGGTGGTACTGGCTTGTCCTTCACGTCCTACCGAGGTCATGAGTTGCCCCTCACGAGAGGCTCTCTGGCACGGCCATAACACCAGATGCACAGAAACTAATCTCATAATTATTCTGGCTCTTTGCAGAAATCCCTCCAGACTTTCCTAGTAAAATATCAAAAATCAAAAATCACACGGCCACTTTGTGGCATCATATGGTTCTCATAACCAGCTACAGAAATCAAATTATTTCACAATGCCTTTTCAGTGGTTCTTATTGCTGGGGGGAGATCGTAGGCAATGGTGGTGCATCTTTTGTTGAGGTGATGGGTGTGGTCAAAGTGGAGAGAGATTTGGGTGGAGAGGTGGAGGGGTATGTTGGGGTTCTTGGTGGTGAAGGGTGAGTACTGGTGAAGGGAGGGGTGTTTGATCATTGTGTGACCGAGACTTAAGCCTGGAGGCTTTGTGGCTTTTCCCACAGTGATCCAATAAATAAATATAAGAAAAAAAACTTCAGAATTTCAAAATTGCGTGGCTACTACTGCAGCCACGCAACATCATATGTTATTCTTAACCAGCAATAGAAAACAAATTGTCTACTGTTGCCTTTTCAGCAGATCTGAGTGTTGGGGTAAAATCCCAAAAAATAATGGTGGGTCTGGTGTCAAAATATTGAATATGATCAAAGTAGAGAGAGAGGGTAATGTGGAAATCATCTGCTCCACAGGTAGGGGGAGGGTGTGGGATGGGGTATACTGGGATTTTTGGGGGTGGAGAATGGGCACTGGTGAAGGTACGGGTGTTTCATTGTATGACTGAGACTTAAACCCAAAAGCTTTGTAACTGATCTCGTGGTGATTCAATAAATAAAATTATAAAATATGGGGGAAAAAAAGTAAGGTTGGAGTTTATGCCAGTTCAATCAGCTAATCAGTGGCTGAATAAATAGCATTACTCCTACATAAAAAAAAAGATAACTAAAAACCAAGAGCTAGTCAAAGCAAGTAATAGATTAACTTTCTATCTAAAGTCTACCTTGAGACCACTTTGACCCAGTGTTTCACTGTAGGGTATGGAGAAACAAACATCAAACACAAAAATAAAACTGAACAGTCATTTGTTTGTTGATTTTTATGTGCAATTTTTAGTACCTGGTTACTCATGCATTTAGGGGTTAGCTGTTCAGTCCAGAGAGTCAGTTCTACTACCTTGAAGGTCCCTGGCCTATTTTGAATATTGTATTCTCCAGACTTACCAAGGCAGAACTCTGCCCACAGTAGATGCTTAAATCATCGCATATTAGATGTAACAGTGAGACATAGGTCATATTCTTATGGAATAATACTTTGTAAACAGTCATCCAAGTGAAAAATTATATTAAAGGTCAGGACTTATCTCTCTCTCAAACTTAACAGACTTATTTGGTGATTCTCTCTCTCCTTCTTTTCCTTTTTTCCTCTTTCATCCTCTTTTTCTCTTGCTCTGTCTTTCCCTAGCTTATGTGCCCACTCTCTTTATCCCCCCTCCCTCTCTCTGTCTGACTCTCCCTCTCACTCTCTTCCTTTTTTTCTCCCACTACACACTGCAAACACACTGTGACAATACAAGAGCATTGTAGTACGTGTATTGTACCTACTTCATAGTGAAATTTTTCAGAAATATTTTGCTTATTTTTATTCTTATTTGGAAGTATTGGGGTTAGACCCAGCTACAGTTAAGGATCACTCCTAGGAGTACTAGGAGACCATATGTAGTGCTGGGGACTGAATCAGGATTAACCACATGCAAGACACATGGCCTACCCCTATATTCTCTCTTTGGCTGTAAAACATACATATTTTAACTTTATAAATTAATGAATTTTATCAGTATTATGTCATCATATATCCTTCTCTCCAGTCTTGTGAGCTTATTCATTGTTCTGAACCCTGTTACAGTCATTTAATTTTTAAATATCTCCAGCAGTCTAAAGATGGAATACTATCAAATATTGACTAATAGTACCAAAATATCCAGAAACCCAATCCTGGGGGCTGAATAGATCCACTGACCACAGACGAAAGATGTAACTGTTATTCACTATTAGGCTATTAACTCACTGGGTCCCCAACTTTTTAAAATTTATTTATTGATTCACTGTGGGAAAAGTTACAAAGCTTTCACGTTTAGGTCTCGGTCATGCAAATATCAAACACATTTCCCTTTACCAATACTTATTTTTCACCACAAAGAACCCCAATAAACCCCCACACCCCCAGCCCTCCCAATGCCTGTGAGGCAGGTGAATTCTAGTTAACACTCTATCTACTTTGACTTGATTCATTGTTTCGATAAAAGATGCACCATAATTATTTAGAGTTTACACCCCCCAATCAGACATGCTGAAAAACCATTGTGAAATGATTTGCTTTCTACAGCCGGGTTCAAGAATTAAATGATGTCGCGCAGCCGCGTGGTTTTGGGTTTCTGCTATGTTACTTATTAACTCTCGAAGTATTTCTGCTGAGAGTCAAATAATTAAGAGATTGGTTTCTGTGCTCTGGAGCCATGGCCGTGCTGGAGAGCCGCTCGTGGGGGGCAACTGGTGACCTCGGTAAAGCATGAAGGATGAGCCGGGAACGCCCCCCTTCCCATGAGGTTTTAGTTGCCCCATCACGACCAGCTCATACCTGGCTTTCCACAAAGCTCCTAAGCGGCTGCCATCTTTCTTTCCAGAGGGAAGAAGGTGGAAGGGTGGGTCCTCAACTTTGAACCTGGATTTTCCTATCTTCCAAGTATATTTTCAAGGTTCTTGGCTAAAAAATGCAGACTCTTCTGAAAAACAAGTTTTATTCTGTGCAGACAAAGGCTCCAGCACAGTTTGTAGATGCTCCACTTACTCCTAGTACTCCTGCAGTTTGTTTTGTCTTGGTTACTAACAATCCCTTGAATAAGAAGCAGATATGAATAAGAACGGGGCATTATTGTTAGCATCTTTGTTCCAGAACTGTTGTTTTTAGAAACCAGACTAGCTTCTCCCTTTTCCTAGCGGCTGACAGGAAACAAGGAAACTCAAAATGGGAGCCGGCATGTGTGTCTCTACAACAAAGAACTTTTCCCTGAGAGGGAGTGCAGGCCCCATAAAGGTGCAAATACAATAGAAATCAGGAGGAAAAAGACTTAGATAACTGTACTTGTGTGAGTACAACAACAATTATCTAATTTTTGTTGCGATTTCTATATAGTGTAGAAATTTGTTTTTGTTTGGGGGTCATGCCCAGCAATGATTAGGCCTGACTCCTGACTCTATGCTCACGGATCACTAGGGATCAAATCCGGGGACCATATAAGAGGCGGGGCATTGAACTCAGGTTGGCTGGTGCAAGATAAGAGTCCTACCCACTGTACTATCGCTCCGGCCCGTGATGTAGGAATTCCATTTTGTACTTTTGAATCCTGATGGACAGGGTTGCTTTCCTTTGAAACTTTGTGATTCACAAGCATGCTAATTTTACTTTAACCAGCCCTTCTGGGGGAAAGGGGAGTTGGGGTAGGCTTGCCCCATTGGACTCTTCACCCCAGAACTTCTTCCCAAGACTTGGTCGCACGGCAAAGTCTCTCACTGCCTGGCCCGCTCCAAAGCCAGCAGCTCAGCCACCCAGCTCGATCCGGATCCTTTCATTATTTCTTCACCCCAGAACGGAAGGGCTGAAGCTAATTAGCCA
This sequence comes from Sorex fumeus, assembly GCF_029834395.1. Classification (NCBI taxonomy): domain Eukaryota; kingdom Metazoa; phylum Chordata; class Mammalia; order Eulipotyphla; family Soricidae; genus Sorex; species Sorex fumeus. Next base: position 5,744,245 of record NW_026606095.1, on the reverse strand, counting down.
GATTTTCAACTTCCGTGAACAAGCCAAGATGTGCTCAGAAGCCTTTTCCCAGAAGCTTTGCTTCTCTGCAGTCAGCTTTTGTTGTCATAAGGAAGATCTATTGCTGTAATACTCACGCGCGGAACTGTCTGCGTTTGGGGCTGACGTGGGGCAGGTGCCGGCCCACACCTGGCATGTCTGGGAGATGCTCACTCCTGACAGTAATGAACAGACCCACTCAAGCAGGCGGGAGGAGACGCTTCTCCAGCAAGGGTTGCTGGTGCAGGTTCACAGGGATAGGCACAGCAATTACTGTACTTTGCAAAGATGACAGTTTTTAATGATGCCATTATTTATTACACTGTGTGTTTTTCAATGACAGAAGAACCCTCACCTTCCAAGTGACCTCTCATTTATTCTCTCTCCCTCCCTCCCCCTCCTCTCTCTCTCTCTCTTCCCCAATACTCTGCAAAAATGGAAAATTCCCCCAACCATTTGGTACCTGACACACAAATATGTGTCCAAATAGAAACTCTTTTCCAAAACTGACACACCATCCTAACTTAGATCCAATAACAGTTTCTTAAGGTACGTGATCGTGGCTCAGGGTTGTGATTGGTGGTGGAAAGGATGCCTTGACAGCACAGGGCTGAGTTCAGTCTATTCTTGGCGCTGGTGTGACCAACAGCCCCACATATGGTCCAAGAGTCTGGCCAGGAGTGGTTCCTGAGCATTTCTAAGCATTGCTACCTACCCTGGCCCCCCGCTACCAAATAAAAACCCCAAAGATTGTAAACAGGGACCAGGAAGAGAGCACAAAGGGCTACAGCACCTACCAGAAAAGCCCATTCAATCCCACTGCCCAAGTGTGAACCTGGTGGCACTGCCTTTGTGATTCCCAGAGCCATCGCAAAGAGGGGGAGCCCAGGGGCCACAGCCACCCAAGGGTGTTCAATTACCACACCAGGTGCATGTGAGGTCCTGAGTCATCTCCACCATCACAAGGTGAAGTGGGGGAAAAGTCAACAGCATATCCTGGGGCACAGGAGAGTGGAGTAGACTGTGGTGGTAAATGAAGATGGATGGAGGAGTAGAAGCACACCAGACTGGATGGGAATGGGATGTAGAAGCCAACTAATCTTCACTAACAAAAGAATGACCACAGAATGAGCAATGGCAGCTTAATAAACTTTCAGACAAGGTTTTTATGTCCCCATGGTGAAATACGACAATTTTTACAAATTTTTTTTTACTGATATATTTTTTGTGTTAACATAGTTTTATTTTTATTTTTTTTTAAAATTTTTATTAGTGAAACACCATGAGGTACAGTTGTAGATCTACAAATTTTTGTGCTTGGGTTTCAATTATACCATGATCAAATACCCATCCCTCCACCAGCGCCCATTTTCCATCACCATGGATCCCAGTATCCCTCCCACACCCATCCCCCCCCATCCCACGCTGCCTCTGTTGCAAGACATTCCCTTTTGTTCTCTCTCTCCTTCTGGGTGTTGTGGTCTGCAAAAGAGGCATTGAGTGGCAATTATGTTTGGTCTATAGTCTACTTTATGCTTCTCCCATCCTGGGAGGATCCTCCCAACACCCTTTACTTGGTGCTCCCTTCTCTATCTGAGTTGCCCCTTCCCCTAGAATGCCCGACTGGCCTCTAGGCCATGGAATAATCCTCCTGGTACTGATCTCGGCTATTCTTGGGTATTAATCTCCTATTTTGTTACTTTATGTCCCCCAGATGAATGCAATCTTTCTATGTCTATCCCTCTCTTTCTGACTCATTTCTCTTAGCATGATACTTTCCATATAGTGCCACTTGTATGTAAATTTCGTGACTTCAACTGATGTATTTTTTTATCATTCCATTAGCCATTTAGTGGTAACAAGCAATATAAAATAATTGATTGGGGGCCTACTATGGGAGCTGGCTTGAGGGATGGTTGGGAACATAGTGACAATGATAGAGGGAAGGTGATAATGGTGTTGGGATTGGTGTAAGAATATTGAATGCTTGTAACAAATCATTACGAATGACTTTGTACACAATGGTGTTTAAATAAAATGGGGGGTGGTGAGGTGGAGAAGAATATGGATGAAGGAAAACAGGCATATATAAATCCTAAATGATTCCACGGACAGTTGATGGTCATGTTGGCGCTCAAACTCAGGGTCTCACACATGCAAGTCAATGCTGACCACTGAGCTACCATATTTCACCACATCATTGTTTTAGATTTTTAGACTGTATGTTTTTTGCTCAAAAGTGTGGTATAAGTATTATATGCAGCTTTTTTATGGCATTGTCTGTGTTGCTGGATAAAAAAAAACAGAATGCATTGAACTGTGAAATATTCTAGATTCCCAACACTCCACTGATACTTTAAAATTGTGACTGGAGAAAAGAACCAAGGTTAATGCACTTTCACTGCATGCAACCCTCCCCATTTTGCTCTCTGACACCACATATGGTCTCCTGAATCCTGTCAGGAGTGATCCCTGACCACAGTTGTGTGTGGCCTACAACAAAAAACATATATAAATGAGGACCGGGGAGATGGCTCAAAGAGCTGTCATACATGCTTGGCATAAGGAGGCCCCAAGTTTAATTCCAACATCACATCACTTCTTAAGGACCAGAAGGATGGACCTGAAGGTAGCCCCTGCCACTAGACCTTGAACACTGAACTATTGAGCCCCTTCATTCAGATAAACTTTCATCTCTGAGCACTGTTTGGGAAATCCCCAGCCAAAAGAAAAGCATAAACATATTAATGTAAATATGTTAGTATAGCACTGCTATAAGAGAAAGCTTTCCCACTGAAAAGTTTCAAAGCCTTATGGCATTAGGCATTAGATCCTTGCAATCTTAGGATCATAAGAATTTTATGATCCTAAGTAATAAATAACTATTCAGTTGCCTAGGAATTTTCTCAGTCTGATCTCTTCTGTTGAAATAGTTGCCAGGACACAGGTGGGGGGATAGGTACTCGATCATTGTCTAACTGAAATGCAAGTATGAAAGTTTGTAAGTCTGCAACTGTACCTCATGATGTTTCACTAATAAAAATTTTTTTAAAAAAAGAAATAGTTGCCTAGAGTTTCACAAGATAGACCTTTAATATGGAGCATTTTCAGTATATCAATTTGAATTTTATTTTTCTCATGTTAAGGCCAATAACTGACTGACTAGATTATGGAAAGAACCCATAGGTCCATGATACAAAATATTCTAACAAATTTTGATATTCTAAATATATTATTCACAAAAATAAAAACTATTAGGACATTATACTTTAATTTTTAAGTATGTATTATACTAAATGATCAACAAAAAATTAAAAGATTCCATAAAAAATTATAAATAAAAAAGGTTTGAAATGTTATGTCAACCTTAACAACACATAACAAAAATAATCAGATCACCAAAATATTTTACCACAATGAACAGCTGTAAAATGAATGACATCAGCTTTAACATTTTTTCAGTTCAACTTATTTTGCATTAAAGTAAGTCTATTTCTTTTGGACTAGTGGCTATGTTCAATGATAACTATATGAAATTTTTAATGAAGATTTGTATTTTCTTATTATTTTATTTTCCTTAAGTTTATGCTCTTTGTGAGTTGTTTCCTTACCAGATGTCACAACATCAACAATATCCAGATTATGATACCCTAGTTTCTTGATCCTGTGGTGTCTGTTCTGTCATTTCCAAGTGTTTGGAACTATAAAGTAATCACACATATCTTCCTTATCTTCCTTATGACTAATACAAATGTACTATTAGGGAGATATGAAATCTTTGGATGGAGTAGTGTAGAAGCAAATTATTTTACTAGAAAAACTTTACATTGCTCACCAGACAATTAAAAAAATAAATCTACAGTTTGAAAAATCAAAAGCAGTAAAGCATCATAATCATTTTGAACTGCCTTAAGAATACGTTTCATGGGGCTGGAGCAATAGAACAGCAGGTAGGGTGCTTTCCTTGCACATGGCCGACCTGGGTTCAATTCCCACCATCCCATATGGTCCCCTGAGCACCGCCAGGGATAATTCCTGAGTGCAGAGCCAGGAGTAACCCCTATAATTGCCAGGTGTGACCCAAAAAGAAAAAAAAATACGTTTTATGACAGATTTCTCACCTTGTACTCCCTTCATAAGTTTATAATGGTTAGGATTTCTGTTTCAGGTGCCCACACTGTATCAAAAAAGTCCCTAGATCATATTAAATATAATTTTTTGTCAAAAATAAAAATCAAGACCAAGACTTCCTAATGTATTTCCTGTATGTGACATGAAGAAATTTTTTCATTCTCTTGTGCTCAGAGTCTCAAAATAAAAAGGGAGAGGGGGAGATGTTAAAAAAAAAGAACAAAACAAACAAAACCACCCTAGATGGCTATGTTTCTGGGTGTGGCAGTAGGAAGACACTGGTGATACAACATGTAGTGTGAGGAAAAGACAGATTGTGGAGGACACCAGGGGAAGCAAATCCCAGACAACTGAAGAGGAAAACCCAAGTGGCAGCCACCGGTTAATGACAAGTGAAAGTAGACAGCAAGTCACTGCCACAACTCCACTGGTGCCATTCACATGCCATGGGGTGAGTTTGGGGAACATCTTTCAGATGAATGCATGCAAATGAATGATGCCCCCGAAGCAACTGAAGAGCATTGCCTGGGATTCTGAAGTTTCCCTGATCCTGGGATCACATAACAAAACCAGCAGACTCTTCAGTGAAAGACCCCAGGATTTCTCTTCCCATCTAAGAACTAAGAAGTCTGGTACACAGAACAGAAACTTGCAGCTGATACTGCCCAAAACTGAGATCACCCAGCATGGGCACTGGGTGACTCCTCTGCCTATGGTCTGATTGTGCCATGGTGTGGGCTGAGTCTCTTGATCAGTTTCCAAGATGCTGCTGCGTTCTACCCAGCTCGAGCTCCTGGGACATTTCAAACATGTTTTTAAAATAATCATGCCCTGTCACAGAGACAGTGTGGGATGGGGGGCATGGGGGGATGGGGGTTGGGAGAGATACTGGGACCCGTGGTGGTGGGAAATGGGCACTGGTGGAGGGATGGGTATTTGATCATTGTATAACTGAAACCCAAGCACAAAAATTTGTAAGTCTACAACTGTACCTCATGGTGTCTCACTAATAAAAAAAAATAATAAATAAATAAATAAATACATAATCATTCCTCATGACTATCTTGGGTCAAATGGGCCAAGCTGGATTCCTAGTGTAATTGAAACAAAATGGCATAGAGGAAAATAGTAAGAGCCACCACGTTTCCCTGTTGGACTCCACCTAGCCTCAGTGGACACCGGGTTACACAGACCCAGAGACCTCTTTGGGGACAGAGAGGATGAAAACTAATCACTCACTGCCCTGCAGCACCTGAGGGAGTGACTTTGGTCATTCTTACAGAGAACACAAGTGAGGGGTTTCCTATGCTGAGCAGCATGTCTTCCAGGCATCTCAGTAAGTTAAAATTCATTAAACACATTGATTATGGGAACAAATACACATATAAACAGGGCAAGGAGATCACTCAGAGCGAAGAAGTGAGCGCTTTGCAGGCAATGTGCCCTGAGTCTGTATCGTCAGAAGTTCCCTGCCCCCCCCCCCAAAGCACACTCTGGGGAGTCCCTTTTGCACCTACTATCAAACACACATGCAGATATGTATACATACTTATACACACATTTTACTGGTCAGATATGCATAGCAAAAATACGTAGGCTACATGGCATCATGTCTGAGATTTGCTTTAAAATATCTCAAAAACTGAAACAGTGTGGCATGAAAACATTAAAAATTACTGACAATAACCATTATGTGTTGGGTTGCTTCTTCTCAATTCATACTGCGGTTCATAACCTCAAAGCCACAAAATGACCTTGTTTGGAAATGGAGATGGACTCAAATGTAAACAGTCCAGAAGGAAAGAGGTTGCTGGGTGGGCCTCGGGCAATAGTACCATGTCCTTTTGAGAAGGAAAAATTGGGCTTGGAAATATATTTCTGTAGAGCTAATAGAACAAATATGGCCCTACTGACATCCCAGATTCCAAACTTCCAGACTCCAGAACTGGGAGGCAAGATATTAAGGCACTCAAGTTTCTTGCAGTGTTTAAATAGCCCTAATATACTAAGTCCAATCATTGGTCCACTGAGGAATCTTTCTGCAGTTGTTTTCTTTCGGTCACAAATGTTCCATAATTCAAAAGTTTACCAAAGAAGTGTCATGCATAGTCTGAGAAATATTCATAATTCAGTTGCACTGGTATAGCACTCCCCAAGGAAACCACCCAAACACCAAAGTGGCTTTACAGTCAAAAAGTACAGCTGATCCCCTCATCAATCCTTGAGTTTAATTTTGCTTCTGTAATCCCTTTTTAAGGTACCACTGAATAAACAAGGCACCAGCTAGCTCTGTTTCAGGTCTTTCAGGCTCTAAACCGACTATCCTCCTCTAAAGCATACTTGTACAAGGCCAATGGTGCTTTCAAAAACAAAAACAAGTGAGAAGGGAAAACACATCCTTCAGCACGGACCCACAAAGAAAGCACCCATGAATCTCTCTTCAAATGTGAAAAGGTGACCAAGTACACCAAATTGATGGCATTTAACACTTAGCAGGCAGGTTAAGAAAAAGTGTACCATAAAGTGCTTTAAACAACCTCATAATCACACTTAAAGGCAAAGTGAACCAGGGCCACCACTAAAATTCGTGATAACAAAAGCAGTCAGCATTTTCCATACCATATGCTTGTAAATGTTATTCTGTAGGGAACCAATTAAAACTATGGAATAGTTAGAACACAGACATATGGAACAAAACAGGGCAGCTTATCTGTCACCATGGTGCTTGCTCAGTACATCTACTAGGGAGATATAATACTGAATTATTAGTACAAATAAAGGGTATCTAATGATGAGGACCAAAGACAATGCCAGCAGCATTTAAACCCACTACCTTGGTGGTGGTATTCTTTTTTTTTTTTAATTTTTATTAGTGAGACACCATGAAGTACAGTTGTAGACTTACAAATTTTTGTGCTTGGGTTTCAATTATACAATGATCAAATACCCATCCCTCCACCAGTGCCCATTTCCCACCACCACGGGTCCCAGTATCTCTCCCACAGCCCATCCCCCCATGCCCCCCATCCCATACTGCCTCTGTGACAGGGCATTCCCTTTTGTTCTCTCTCTCCTTTGGGGTGTTGTGGTTTGCAAAAGAGGCATTGAGTGGCAATCACGTTTGGTCTATAGTCTACTTTCAGCATGCTTCTCCCAACCTGGGAGGATCCTCCCAACACCCTTTATTTGATGCTCCCTTCTCTATCTGAGCTCCCTTTTCCCCTGGCATGTGTGGCTGGCCTCCAAGCCATGGAGGAAAATTCCTGGTTCTAATCTTGGCCATTCTTGGGTGTTAGTCTCCTATTTTGTTACTTTATGTTCCCCAGATGAATGCAATCTTTCTATGTCTATCCCTCTCTTTCTGACTCATTTCGCTTAACATGATGCTTTCCATGTAGTACCAGGTGGTGGTATTCTTTAATCTTCTAGAGAAGCAGACCCAAATGCCTCTGAAGAGTCATGGGAAATACCAGTCGCTTAAAACAAAAAAATGTCATCATTGCAGCAAACCATTCAGCAGTACAGCCTCAGATCTCTTTTTTGTTATCCTGAAAACATACTGTCATGCATAAGTCACAGGATTTCTACTAAAATCATTTTTAAAATACACGAAAAAGTACGTTTCAGGCCGGAGTGATAGGGCCTTGAGTTTGGCTCACCTGAGTTCCCTCCCTGGCATCCGATGTAGTCTCCTCAGCCAATCAGGAGTAATCTCTGAACAAAGAGTTAGGAGTATGCCCTGAGCACTGCTGGATGTGGCCAGGGAGGGGGAGGGAAGCATGTTGGAAACTTGTCCTTTTTTTTGCTACTTACAGAGAGAAGATAATGCAAAATAAGCAAATGTGATGAGGAACTGGCTTCCATTAAATTCAAAATCTAGATAGGTTTTATTAAATTTTCCTGATGTTACAAATAATTAAAAACTAAAATATAGGAGTTGCATTTCTAGGTCAATCTAATATGTGAAATAGTCAACATTTCTCCAGGGCTGGAACAATAGCACAGCAGGTAGGGCATTTGCCTTGCACGCCGCCAACCTAGGTTCAATTCCCAGCATCCCATAGGGTCCTCTGAGTACCGCCATGGGTAATTCCTGAGTGCAGAGCCAGGAGTAAACCCTGTGCATTGCCAGGTGTGACCCAAAAAACCAAAAAAACAAAAAAAAGAGTCAACATTTCTCAGTCCATCTCTAGAATTTCCTTTGTTACTATTTAATTTAGGACTAAAGTTTCAAGGAGCCAGACAGGTACAGTGGAATGAGATGGTTCAAACATTTTAAGAATAATGGCATGACTCTGTAGGGTCAAGCAATATTTTTAAACAGAACATGTGAAAAATACAAGATGATTTTAAGAAGAGAGCTTGAAGCTAAAGAAGTATTTTCACTCTTAGAGATGAGATTGGGTGGATGGGGGTTCCTACAGCACTTAAGATGGCATTAGCTAATAATAACACTCAAACATCATCACCAATTTCACTTATGTGGGACCTCTAGTGTAGTTTCAGGGGATGTGTTCTTTTACACTAGGCTTGTTCAGATTCTTGTGGTTACCGATATTTTGTTGAGTTTTGGGAGGATTTTGATTAGAGTAGGCTAGCGGACTATTGGCCTAATGTGTTTGGGATTGCCAGGCTGTCCCCACAAGAATTAGATAATGGAGGTTGAGATATGAGTCCAAAGTGCTATGAAAGGAGAAAATAACTGTGGCCACATGAGAAGCCACCATCCCAGAGGCCACGCCCTCCACCGCTGCTGACCTGTGGAGAAGGGGCCCCCATTGGTGCCTGTCCTGGGTTAGAGTTCTACTTCTGGTGTACTTCTGAAACTGGGGGAAGTCCTCTCTGGCCGAGGTACCCATGCGGGCATCTTAGCCGAGAAGGGGTCTTCCAGTTTGCTGTGATTGCTTGCTCAGCACATAAAACACTATTTCCACATTCATATGACTTTTCTATTCAACAACCTGCTATGATAAACTGTGGTTCAGTTTTCACAAGATCTAGACTTCATGGCCGGCTCATTCCTGTTCCTAGGTTTCTTTTGGTTTGTTCTAGCCTCCTGAACTTCCATCAGTTTATTTCAGGTAGACAAATAGAGACTGGAAGTTGTCAACTTCCAGTCCTCAAGTCTTAGCACTCGTTCTTCCTGGGTCTAGAATCCCCTTTCCTCTCATCTGCTGAAGTCAAAACATTTTGACTCCCTTTACAAAATGCTCTGTGGGCCCTCACCTGACCATTCCACCTGCAACTCCTTCAGAGATTTCTGAAATCCAAATAGCTATTATCTGTGAGCAACTCTTAGGCACAATCTATGTTTACGTCATCTGCATTAAGCCCCAAACCATGCAATATCCTGTTCACATAACAAATAGTTGATCAATAAAAGATTTCAGACAAAGGAGGAGACAATGGGGCCCAGAGGCTCTCCCAACATTTACATCACCCCACTGTGAATTGTCCTAAGTCCCTCTGAAATAGGCCTTGGATGTCATGGGAGACATGAGGAAGAACTTCTGCAAACACACCAATCCAGCCCCCATTCAAACTATGCTCTCATTAGGTAGACCTCTGAGGAGCCCAGTGCTTCTGCTTTTCGCAGGTTCTCTGGGTGAATGGAAGGCACCTCAAAATTAAGAAACAGTAATGGCTCTACAAGGTGCTACCAAGTGAAGGTCTATTTCCCTTGCAATACACGGGAATCATCCCCACAAGTCCTGTGCCCATCCCTTTTCCAGAGGAGTCATCCAACCACACAGAAACTAAGAATCTTGAGTTCTAGATTTTAGCAATCAAAGTGGCTAAATGAAAATGAAATTATATGATTCATATGCAGAATTTAAAATCTCCTTGGATTTAACCAAGGCAAATCACAGTGCCCTGTCAAAGACATTTCCAGAAACGTGAGGAATAATTCCATGTTCTGCTCAGAAAAACAAGAAACTCTGTGAGCACAGCCCATATTGAAGAGAAACTGGGGGCAGGGACCCTCGTCATACTGCTCAATCTGTGACTTCAGTTGACTTAACCTTTTTGAGGTTTTTCCACATCCGACCCCAGAGAATACTGATCCCATGGAGACATCTAAATAAACAACTGCTCTTTTAGTATCTTTTTCCTCCCCACATCACCCCTTTTCATTCATCCCAGGTTGCAGCCCAGTACAGACACACCTTACTTTTAAGCCTGGTTGTGTTCCAGGAAGGTAACACCTTTACGTCCTTTTCAGTGAAACAGACAAATATATCTTCAGTGTGTGCCCATTGTTGTACTTCCTTTTCCAATACTGCCACCACCCAAACTAGCCACTTTACACTTTGGTTTTTAAATAACCACTGGATCTTGGAGTGACTTAAACCCAAGAGGAAGCTTTCTTATATAATTACTCCAGTCCAATGCCTGCCATCATTAGAAAAGCAGTGGCTCTAGAGAAATGCTAATCAAATTATATTACATGAATATTTTTAGGCACAGAATTTAATACAAGTTGACACATTTGAGAAAGTTGTCTCCTCAGGACACCCTAGGATACATAAAATTTCCAGGCACAGAGACAGCAGCCACTGAGCAATGATCCTAAATTCACTCCTAACTAGCTGGGAAACAGTACTACTCACTGCTGTCTTCCCAGCCTTAGAACTCCTCATCTCTAAGTCAGGAATTGAACCAGACAATCATTACGATTTAGCTTTAAAATCTGTAAGTTATTAAAGAAGATGCGTGTGGAAAGGACATTCCAAGAGGGATTTGTATTAAAACAATAATCCAGGGGCTGAAACAATAGCACAGCAGGTAGGGTGTTTCTCGTGCACACGACTGACCTGACCCGAGTCCATCCCCAGCATCTCCTATGATCCCCAGAGCCCATCAGGAGTGATTCCTGTGTACAGAGCTAGAAGTCACCCTTGAGCATCACTGGGTGTGGCTCAGAAACAAACACAAATAATCTACTGGGGGGCTGGAGAGATAGTACTGAGGGTAGGGTGTTTGCCTTGCATGTGGCTGACTCAGGTTCCATTCCCAGCATCCCATATAGTCTCTGAGCTCCACTGGATGTAATAAAAAGTCTCTCTTTTTTTTAATCAATTATTGCCATTGTCACTCCAAGTGGTGCTCCAAAGCTTGGTTGTGCCTGGGAATGGGAGTGAAGATAGATGGTCGGCAACTACACCACCTCCGCTTTGCTGATGACATTGTTATAATAACACCAAACATCAGCCACGCGGCACAAATGCTGGCCGACTTTGACCGTGAGTGTGGAAAGATAGGACTACAGCTGAATCTTACGAAGACAATGTTTATGAGAAACAGCCTCGTTCCTGACGCCCCATTCGCTCTCAACGGAACGACCATCTCCGAATGCAACAGCTATGTGTACCTAGGTCGAGAGGTCAACATGACAATTGACCTGGCACCCGAACTGCGCAGGAGGAAGAGAGCGGCTTGGAACGCCTTCAAGAACGTCGAAGAAATAGCTAAGAGGACGAAGAACCTCCGGCTCCGGGCTTGGAATATCACGTTTCACTCAAATGAGTGAAAGAATCCGGAGTTCTGACATCCGTCGACAATCAAGAATCAGGGACGCTGTCTCATTTGCCAAGGTGTCGAAAATCAGATGGGCTGGTCACGTAATGAGATTTAAAGACGACCGCTGGACTAGAGCTGTTACCGACTGGATTCCACGGGATGTCAAAAGACCGCATGGCCGCCCACCTACCAGATGGTCAGACTTCTTCGTCAAGATCATGAACGATCGGTTTTAGGCTCTTCATGTTCCCGGAGCGAACAGATGCCATTGGGCTACACTAGCACGCGACAGGGACAAATGGAGATGTTACTGGCGCCCGCTCGAGCAAATCGACGACTAATGGGAAGTTAAGTGATTAAGTGATTAAGTGGTGCTCCAAAGTTTGGTTGTGCCTGGGCCCCTCACTCATGCAAGGCGTGTCCCCAAGCTATGGTGCAACAGCACAGGTCCCTATTTCATAATTAAAAAAAAATCAAAAGCATCATTTTCTAATGGGAAATTCTTGGCAATACCGCCCCTCTCGGAGATCCTGGCAAGATACCTAGAGTATCTCGCCCGCACGGCAGAGCCTGGCAAGCTCCCCGTGACATATTCGATATGCCAAACACAGTAACAACAAAGTCTCCAATGGAGACGTTACTGGGCCCGCTCGAGCAAATCAATGAACAACGGGAGGGCCTTTACCTTTTATTGCACTTAAAAATTTTTTTTCAGTCTTGGACTTTTATTAAGAACTGATATGAGGCACATTTTGTCTTTATGGCAAGCAGTGATTAACAAAGTACCAAACACACAAAAGGACAAAAATCATATCATTTGCACAAAACAATTTAGTGCTTCAAACACACACAAACCTTACTATAAGGAACATGCGTGGAAGAAAATTTTTTATATTTAGATAAATGTCAAGCAAGAATATAGGTCCTTCTGAAGCATGAAAGATTTATTTGAATAAGGTCTTGCTATATTAATTGAATCTTTTTTTAATTGAATCACCTTGAGATACCCAATTACAAAGTTGTTCATGATTGGGTTTCAGTCACACAATGTTCCAACACCCATCCCTCCACCAGTGTACACTTTGCCTCACCAGTGCCCCTGTTTTCTCCCACCAATGTCCCCAACCCCAGCCTGCCTCTTTGGCTCTCTCTCTCTCTCACTCACTTTCTCTCCTCTCTCTCCCCCCTTTTCTACTTCCTCTCTCCTTCCCTCCCGCCCCTCTCCTGTTTGCACTCAAAATTTTGAGAAACTCTTTAGAATCCCTCCAGTCATGTCACCCAAGAGATCTATCTCCCTTGGCTATTCGTTTACTCCTGAGTTTTATAAATGGCTGACAATAACAGAGTCAAAAATGTAAGTCAGGGTTAGAACATATGCTTCACATGTATGAGACCCTGGATTCAGTTCTCAGACCCCACAAAAAAGAAAAATACATAAAATATATTAATATAAGGCATATTAATGTAAGTAGTGTCTAATATACAGGTAGGATCAATTAAATTATTGTTTGAAGAAACCTTTTCTCTAAATGATAAAGCATAAGTTAAAAGCTGTAATAGGTATAGTCAACAGCTACCTTTAATAATTCTTTCCAACCAATAGAATTTGTTATGAATATCCAGCTAGTGGATATTTGCTCAAAACAGAAACTAATAAACTCTTCTTAGGAGTACTAAAATGAACTCTGTGTCCCTCCCTGGGATCTTGACTTAGCAGAAAGTAAGAGTTTAATGGCGGTGTTCCTATCGACAGATTCTAGGGCTGATCAAGCTATTTAGCAAGGTGGAGTAAGTGATCAATAACCACATCAGCAAGACTGTCAATTGTGCTTATTTCTCAGAAATGTGTTCTGGAAAAGAAAAGTCAGCTTTGCGGTCAACCAGGAGGTCTCTAGAGAAACAAAGCATTGATAACGACCAACACAGCATGAAGAGTGACCTCAAGGCCAGGACAATTGATCAGGATATCAAGTGTCCTCTCTAAATTCTTCAAGAAAAAAGAAAAGAGAAAGGAAAAGGAAGACCAGTGACACCTTTAAAATCACATGGGTGTGTAAAAGATTGGAAAGTGGTTGTTGGTTTGGGTGGGCAAGAGAAGGGTATCCTAAACAAAGGCAAACCACAATGTTCTTATGAGAAAGTCATCATACACATACATACCTTGAATTATTCCACCCACAACTGAGTTAGCTTCTCGTTGCACAGTGAAACATAACACAGAGAAGACTAGAAATGACCCTAGGTCCAGAGAGAGCTGAACCCCAGTTGAGTTATAGTCTGTTGGTTATTTTTTAGAAAATGTGTGTTTAGAGCACCCACTTAAAAATTCCTGAAGCCACATAATAAAGATTTCCAATGAGAATTAATATTGTGAATTACGCCATAAGGGGTTTTCTACCTTTATAATCTGTAAAAATTGAAGCATACCAAGTGTTCATTTCCTTGGGATTAATTCATTCTGTAATATATATCATGGGAGTTAGGGCATTTTTGAAGCTCCCCTCAAACATTAGGAAAAGTTCAACTACTGTTTCTGACGAGCTCCCATCCACTAACCTTGAAACAATCTTAATTACAGGAAATTGTTCTTGATTTCTTGATATCAAGAAATTTCTTTCAGTGCTGTGTTTCATCAAAATATTTTTCAGTGGTCAAAATCAAATATTGTAAAATGAAACATTTTTATTTTCCATTGAGATGAACTAATAACAGCATTTTATATTGGAGCAGCTAACCAAGGTATACAAGTAAATTCATAGCTTTCCTCCCAATTAACCTTTACAATCACGCTTAAATATAAGCCTGGAAGTCTGTATATATGAAAACATTTCCCAAAGAATAATCCAGAGTAAAAATTATACCAAAAAGCCCACATTGAATTTAACAATGTTTAACAATATATCCTTATCACAAGGCCATTCAAATATTTCCTATCAGCTTATTGTAATATCTCTCTCTCTCACTCACTCATTCTAAAGGTGAGGCAGTGAGGAGACAATTCACCATCTTTCTGGATCATAAAAATCTTGTTCTATTGTACATCTTAAGAAATAAAGAATGAGATATTTCCTGAACCTCTATTTTACTTGGGACATGATAAAGGCCTACTGTTTAATTTAGCTATGCAATATTCAACAACAATGCTTATAAATAAGTCAAATGCTTTGTTCACCATCAATATGATAGGCATTATTTTAGATTTCCTAATACAACAGATGAAAGTCCCTGCTTATAGCTTATATCAAACGAGGTGAAAATTATTTTTAAAAATTAAGAATACATAATATTTGAAATAGAAAAAATAATATAAAATTATAACAGTATAATTTTGTTGTTGGAGAGGAATGTTTGAGAAGGACATAGCAGAAGTCCTGCGGTGACAGTTAAGTAAGGTCCTAAAGGAGAGGGGGGAAGAAATTTACACTATCTAGAAGCAAAGCATTCTGGGAAAGGGGTACATCAAAACCCCTGAGGTGGAATTCTCGCTGCCATAGTGGGTTAAGGATTGTCTTTATATTTATATATATATATATATATTTTTTTTTACTTAGGTTCACCCAAAAGAATTTAAATTTTTAAACAAGTTCTGTTCCTACTTTCTACTGCAAGTACCATATGCTCTTTTTGTTTTCGTTTTGTTTTGGTGGAGGGTGCCCAGGGCTGACTTCTGGTTCTATGCTCAGGGATCACTCCTGGCAGTGCTCAGGGGTCCAAATGTAGTGCCTACTGGAATTCAGGTTAGCCCATGCCTGCCCACTGTACTATCTCTCTGACCCTTCTCACATCCTCTTTTAAGAAAGCAGTTTGTCATTTCTGAAAAGTATGCATGTTTTTTACTTTGCCCTGACAAACACCAATGTGAATAGGATTTATCTGTTCTGGCCATATCATCAAATTGGAATTGTAAATGATGGTGTTTTATAACAGGATTCGATCACTTTACATTTGTGAGTTTCTTCCACGTTATGCGTGGATTTTAAATCATGCATCATCACATATTCTGCATTTGAAGGACACACAGATGACCTCTTACTAGAAACCTCCATAGTGCAGGGGCTTGGTGAGAATCCAACATCCTCCCACAGTGGAGAGACAGAACTGGGTAATGGGAGGAAACCAAGTGGTCTGGAGGAGCGTGGCTCAGTGTCACCTCAGCACTGAACAGGGAGGGAAGGGGGTGAGGTGTGCTTTCTGCAAGGTATCCCAGAATCCCAGATTTCTTTCCACATTCACTCAGTGAGAATGCCAGTGACTGGGAGTAAGTCAGAGGCAAGTGGCCAGGGGACTCCATGTGAAGGTGAGCAAGCTATTCGATAAAGGATACTTGCTCAGTCAAGACAAATGACTAGGGGCTGGAGCGATAATACAATAGGTAGGGCGTTTGCCTTGCACGCGGCCAACCTGGATTCAATTCCCAGCATCTCATATGGTCCCCTGAGCACTGCCAGGAATAATTCCTGAGTACAGAGCCAGGAGTAATCCCTGTGCATCGCCAGTTGTGACCCAAAAAGAAAAAAAAATAGACAACAGACTCAGCCACACCCAGGTCACGGTAGTTGACTAACAAGCAGCTGAGGCCTCTGTAAGCACCAGCAGCAAACAAGGTTCACATCCGAAGCTGTGGAACACAGCAGGGCATGCGAGCACATGCCAAGCTCTGGTAATAGAGAGCGCCTAATTGCCAATTATGAAGTGTTTGGGCACTGTGAGACATTTCTGATCCACGGGATGGTCCCCAGAGGTTGAATGGGTTCAGAGCTATCCCTGGCCAAGGACAAGTCTAAATTCTCTGATCACTACTCTCCAACCATTCAGTAGCCCTGTCTTCTAGAAATCTAGTCCACTAGGCAATTCAAACACCATATCCAAACTCGACAGAGACCTTTGACAGGTTACAGGGACTCTGCCCCTCCGATCACTGTCCAGTCCAGTATTAAATGCTAAATGTAACACTCAGGTATATGGGGACACACCTGAACTACCCCAACTAGCAACAGTATATAGACACTCAAATTTGGCGCAATAGGCCTACCCAAACAATCATAGATCACCCTGTAAGTTGCTATCTAGCCCTGTTAAACTTTGACACTATAATTAAAGCCAGGTACTGGCAAATGCAAACACAACAGTAGCTATGAACAAAATTGCTAACAGCTGTAATTGGGTGCATGTGTCCACTTTCCCCAGTCACTACTCAGACTCTATATGTGTTGCATGAGCATAAATTAAGGATATAGCACTGTAGCACTGTCGTCCCATTGTTCATCGATTTGCTCAAGTGGGCACCAGTAACGTCTCCATTGTGAGACTTGTTGTTACTGTTTTTGGCATATCAAATACGCCACAGGGAGCTTGCCAGGCTTTGCCGTGTGGCAGGATACTCTCGGTAGCTTGCCGGGCTCTCAGAGAGGGGCAAAGGAATCGAACCCGGGTCAGGTGCATGCAAGGTAAATGCCCTACCCGCTGTACTACCACTCCAGTTCAATGATATAAAAATCAAGAAAACAATACAGAATGTCAACAAAACCTGCAGTTGTTATTTTGAATAAATAAATAAGATAAATAAACCCTTAGGTAGCCTCATGAAGAAAACAAGAGGAGCTAGAGTGATATAGTAGAGTGGGTAGGGCACTTGTGTGCCACCACCACAAGTTTGAGCATCCTTTCACCATATATAGTCCATGAGCCCTTCCAGGAGTGATCCCTGAGCACATAGCCAGGAGTAAGTCCTAAGCATCGTCAACATGCCCCAATTCTCCCCAAAAGAAAGAAATTACTAAATTGTATCACATGAAAGGGAATAGTTATAACAGATACTTCAGAAATACAAAAGTTTGTAAGAGATTTCTATGAAAAAATGTAAGACACTAAGGTGGAAAACCTAGAATATATGGGTGAATTTTTAGAACCATATACTTTCCAAAACTCAATCAGAAGGGAGAACCAAATCTGAAAAGACCAGTTATTAGCAACAAAATTGAAACAGCAAAAGGTATTCCCAGAAAGAAAAGTCTAGCTTAAGCTGGGTTTATTAGTTAGTTCTACCAAGCCCTTAAAGAAGACCAATTACCTATAGTTCTAAACATCCTTAGGAAAATCCAAGAAATGGAAATTCTTCCTAACAGTCTATGAAGTCAATATTACCCTACTACCAAGAACAGACATAGACATTAGTAGACAAGAAACTAAATACCATTATTTCTAATGATCATAGATCCAAGGATACTAACCAAAATCTTTGCAAACTAACATCAACAATGCATAAAACAGGTCAAACTATATGATCAAGAGGGATTCATCACAGGAATACAAGTATAGTTCAATGAACAGAATTAATGTGATACACAAAAAAGAAAAGATGGTTATCATTTAATCACATCCATAAATGCAGATAAAGCTTTTGACAGGATTAAACACCCATTTCTGATTTAAAAAGTAATAATAACCCTCAACAAAATGGAGACAGAAGAAGCTTACCCCTATCAAGTAAAAACCATATATAACAAGATCTAACATCACACTTAATAGAAAAACTGAAAATCTTTTCTCAAAGATCAAGTTATTCAACATAGTACTAGAAGTCCTTGTCACAGCAGTTAGGCAAGATAAAGTAAATTAAAGCATTCAAAATAGAAAAGAAGTAAACTGAAACTATAAGCGCAAGACATGATACTAAACATAGGAATTCCTTAAATATTTGAAACAATAAAGCAATATTGTAAAGTAGCAGGCTAAAACATTAGCACACAAAATCTTCTGTACATCTCCTTGCAAATAACTAGGAGAATTTTTTTAAACTACTACATTTATATTGTATTAATAGTGTATTCATAAACATCTAGGTTTCAGTTTTTAAAAGTTAGTGAAAGATGTACATTTCAAAAACTGTATATCTCTATTAAAAAAGTAGAATGGGGGGGGCTGGAGAGAGAGCACAGTGGGTAAGGCATTTGCCTTGCATGCAGCCAACCCGGGTTTGATTCCCAGCATCCCATATGGTCCCTTGAGCACCGCCAGGAGTAACTCCTGAGTGCAGAGCCAGGAGTAACCCCTGTGCATCGCCAGGTGTGACCCAAAAAGCAAAAAAAAAAAAAAAGTAGAATGGGACCCAAAGATATAAAAAGAAATTCATGGTTTTGAATTATAAGAATAGCTTGGTTAGAATGAAGTTGACTCAAAACATATAGATTCATTTTAATCTCTATCAAAATGGCATTGGCTGAACTAGGAAAAGAGTTCAAAGCCTACAGTGCGTGTTTTACATGATGGAGCCTCAGGGTCCATCCCTTGCACTGAATGTCCCCTGAGCATGGCCAAGGAGTTCTCTGCCAGAACTGTTTATGGGGCCTTATTCCCTATGCTACGTCTTTGGTCCAGCTGTATTATATAGTCTTGCTCTTTTATATAAGCAAATTTATTTCAAAATAAAAGCTATACATTCAATGAAATGTGGAAAGCCAGTGACACTTGCAAATAGAAAAATTTTATGAAATGATCCCAATCATCCAAGTATCTACATTATATCCTCTTATTTTCTATAAAAACATTCCCCCTTTTAACTAATATTGACATTCCTTTTCATGCATCCATGATCTAGTGACTTGCTAAATTTTAGAAAATACATATTGTTACTCATTCTCTTGCTTGGAGAGGGTTGGTGGAAATATTTATAGCTTAACTATTTAGTGCTTAGTAGAACTTGGAGATAACAGATAAGTGAGATGTTTAGCTTTAGGGGTGTTGTGAAAATGAAAGCCCAAGTGAATTCAGATAAACACAAATTTCCCCAAATAGTTAGAATATGATTTTGAGTAGACCAAAGAATTGGACCCCATTTTGGTTGTACTGCCTCTGAGACTCAGATGTTAGGAGGGACTTGACATCTGACCACTCTTCTCTTGGACACTGGAATTTCTCTGAAGAAACATAACCTTCCCTACTATTTATACTGCAGGAACTTCTGCAGACCTCCCCTTACCTGCATTCCTACAGTATATCTTTGCAGCTCCTCCCATCAAAAGGAGGGTGGGGCCAGTCTATTTCTCAATCTTTTGAAGTTGAACAAGTCTTGTGACTTGCTTTAATCAATAGACATTAAAACTTTATACATGATCAAAAAGTTAAAAAGAGATCATGAATGCAACTTATTTAACACAATATCTAGAATCAGAGACTATAAAATTCAGCTCCCAGACAAGAACAGTGCAGTCTTCTGCCCCTGCGTCGGGCTGTTCCTCGCCGAGGCCCCTTGGAGGGGAGCGGGTTGAGCTTTCCTCCCCGCCCCGACCAGGGCTCTGGCAGCCGAAGACCTCCAGGACCAGCCACCACCATGCTGAGGCACACATGAAGGTACTGGCAGAGGGACAAAGCCACGTGGGTTCCAGGGCCGAGATCTCCAAGCCTACTCGGATTGGAGTTGAGCATCCTCCACCCAAATCCTCCAAACTCCAGTAGGCGGGGGTCACACCCACCACCTGGCCCCCTGGCGCCATGTAATCCCATCAGCGGCCAAGACTCAGAGACTATAAAATCCAGCTCCCGGAACGCGACATCTTATCAGGACATCTTTTTATGACATCTTATTATCTCATCCCTACTTTGGACAAACTGGCAGGCTACCGAATGTAGACTGCACACAGGGCAGAGTCTGGCAAACTCCCCGTGGCGTACCAAATATGCCAAATACCAGTAACAATGATGGGTCTCATTCTCCTAAAGAGCCTTGAATATAATCTCAGGGCTAGGATGAAAGAGACGTTACTGGGGCCTGCTCGAGGCAATCAACGAAATCTAGAATGTAGGAAGTCCTTGTTATATGATAGCAATGATCACTTTACAGTGTACGTGCTGTAAATAGCATACACTAGGAATAACACTTCTATTACAGAAGCTTTGGCCTCTCTATGATTCCTGCCCTTTGCCTTTCATCTGCCCACTCACCTATTTCTGTCCAATTATCAATTGATAGCATGAATAGTGGCAGGGTTTGTACAAAATTCTTTGGTAACCGTTTCAGAGGGTGTGGGAATTTACTGGCCCACCCTTGAGTTCAAGAGGCCCCAAAAAACTTCAAATCCACCCCAGAGTCAAAGACATTATCATGACATTATCTAATGTGGGATTAGTTAAAACTAAAATATATCCTTTGAGTAATTTCTAATCCTTTTTTAAAGAACTCCCAAAACAGGTATAATTAATTGAGTGCCATTATCTAAGTGCTTCATGAACACCTATCTCATTTAATCCTCACAGCAATTTTCTGAGCTTCCTGAGATAGATTTTAAGCATTCCCTATTATACAGACAAGAAAATTGCACTTAGGAGGTGGACTTCATTGGCTCAACAAAATGGTGCAGGCAACTAGACAGGGTGTCTCTGGAAATGTGGATTTTTAAATAGTTGCAGCAGGGAGTCAGAGAGATAGTACAGAAGAAAGGGCATTGCCTTGCATGCAGCAGTACCAGACTAGATTCTCAGCACCTTATATGGTCTCCCAAGCCTCACCAGGAAGTGATCCCAGAGCACTGCTGGTATGACCCAAATGCCTTCGCCCCACAAAAAAGATCACTGTGTCTAGAACCCCAAATAGCCCAATGATCAAGAAGCCTTTCAAATGCAGAAATCCCAGTAAGAAAGCCAGAGACCCAATGAAATACAGAAGTATATATAACCCAGAGCATCTGGCTGGACCCCACAAAAGGAAACAACAGCAGAAACAAAGGTCATCAAAGGAAAATTTGCAATTCCAAACTCTTCTCTTTGGCAATACCCTAACAACAGAATTGTGGGTTGAAGTTTAAGAAAACTTTATAAAAACCAACTTCACAGAAGCAAATACTCATTTCCCTATTCGGGCTGTTGCCTGCACATCCCTGATAAGGTGTTATTCCTTTCTTGTGCATTATAGCATGTATTCTCCCATAATTAGAATCTTGAAGATTCACTCACCTTTCTGCTGGGGATGTGTACTTGGTTCTCTCCACTCTGGAGATGTCCTTGATCTCTATGTCCCTCCCCTCATATTTACCAGGTAAACTTATCTCAGTTCCACTATTTCAAAATTTCTATGCTGTGAGAGTAGGTGAGGAGCCTGTGAAAACCTCTGCAGCAGTCAAGACTGACAATTTTTCTCCTGCAAAGAACAAATTTCTCACTCCAGCCTTAGTTCCATGCTTCCATAGGAACTGGGTGGTGATGATTCATTCCTGCATCATAAAAACCAAGTAAATTCAGGTGTAGTTAGCTGAAAGGCTAATAGAGCTGGTAGGAAGCAGGCATCCATACCTCATAGGTGCTTGGGGCAGACTTGATCAACCCAGACCCTCCTGTTTCCCCAAGAGACAGCAGTGGGTGAAGAGTAAAGTAGAATCCTCTCTTCTCCCTACCTCACTTAAGTCATCTGCAACATAACTATATTTAAGATGATTTTTGAAAAATAAAGGATTCTGTTCCCCAGCCTCTATTCATCTAAGACTCCAAAAATTTTTCTCCTCTATGGACTTCATATTTTGAAGATTTTAACTTACCATTCAGCACCATGATTCATCTTGCAGTATTAAAATGGACAGCTGCATGTTGAAAGTAGACTATGAACATGTTTGCCACTCAATGCCTCTTTTGCTGACCACAACATCCAACAGGAGAGAGAGAACAAAAGGGAATGCCCTGCCACAGAGGCAGGGTGGGACGGGGGGAATGGGGGTGGGAGGGATATTATCCATGGTGGTGGAAAATGGGCACTGGTGGAGGGATGGGTGTTTGATCATTATATAATCGAAACCCAAGCACAAAAAATTGTAAATCTACAACTGTACCTCATGGTGTTTCACTAATAAAAATTTAAAAAAAAATAAAACTGTATAAAAAAAATAAAATGGACGGCTGCTTCGGAAGAGCTCAACAAGCCTGAGTGCAGGCTGAAACCACTGAACTAAACCTCAGTCCCTCATTTTGCAACTGAAGAAACAGGCACAGAAAGAAAGTTGATGTGTCAAGTCACCCTGCTTCCACAGAGAAAGGAAAGTATACTAGAATCTAAGTCCCATTATTCTCTGTAGTCATTTCTTTTCTCAGAACAAAATGTGGTCTCTGGAATATCCATTAGTCACAGGGACAATTTGAATCAAATTCCTAGCAGCACAGAATGTAGGAGTCTATTTATTAAAGAGATTTGGCCATGAAGACGGAATCTTCACAGAACCTCTACTTGAAGTGCCACTCCATGACTCCAGGTCCCCATCTGATGTTTGATGTAGGGAGGGGGTGGAAGCAGGCTTTTTTTCTTTTTACATAAGTGGTTCCCAAGCATTGCTCAGCCTACAAGGCCTGACTCAGTGCCAGAGGCTGAGGGTGCACCATTTCTGGGCTCTGTAAAATCTGGGAATATCTGGAAGTGCTTAGGGTATATGAATTGCAAGGGATGGACCTGTGGGCCCACAACTATGTGCTCTCTCCCCAGCCCTTCAAGTGACTTTTAAGTTAGCAGATGTTGGTCAGAGCAATGCCTCTCTCTACATAGCCAACCACTGTTCGATTTCTGGCATCTCATATAGTCCCCCGAGCACTGCCAGGAGTAACTCCTGAGTGCAGAGCCAAAAATAAGCCCTGAGCATTGCTAGGCATGGAGGTATGGCCTGAAAATAAAATAAAACAAAAAACTCATAAAACAAAAAAAAATTCTATAATTAGTAAATGCCCAAAGCAAACTAAAACTGTATGGGGGCTGGAGCAATAGTAGAGTGGATGGGGCATTTGCCTTGCACACAGCTGACCTGGGTTCGATCCACAGCATCCCAAATGGTTCCCCAGCACCTCCAGGAGTAATTCCTGAGTGCATATCCCGTAATAACCCCTGAGAACAAGCACTCCCTAATGTGGCCCAAAAATAAGCAAACAAAAAATTACAAATGCATGGGCACTGGAGAGGGATAATGGGCACTTTGCTGGTAACGAGAAGCAGAAACTACATCAGATCCATCAGTGTTCATAGGGTTAGAAGCATGGTTACCTACATTATAATAATGTCAAATGTCCACAAAGATTATAAAGTTAGAGGATGTGAGTCAGAGCGATGCCCAGGACACAGCCCATGAGGGTTCGATTCCTGGCATCCTATATAGTCCCCCAAGCTACTGAAATCAAGGACTGTCATATGGGAAAGTGTGATATGTGGGGAGAACTCAGAATAGTGCCAAGATTCCTTTCACTGACCTAGACCCTCCGGCTGAGTGGAGGCAAGGAAGGAGCTGTGAGAGAGTACTTCAGACTATACAGGACATCGGTATGACTTTAACGACAAAGTAAGCATTTAAGCACTGAACGGTCTTGCCCAGGGAAGAAACGGGGCCAAAGACCTCATGCTTCATTCTCAGGCACCCACTAATTCTGGTTTTTCCCTGGGATCTTCCAAGACTACTAGAATGAAAGAGGGGAAGAGAAGGGGGCAGAAATAATCTGCTTAGTCCATGACAAGCAGTAGACTAGGACTGAATGGAGAGGAACAGACTTTATCCCGCAGAGCCACAAGCCCAGATAAAATCATTACTCTCCTAAAAATAGCAGAGCAATGGCGGCTATCCTTGTCGCCTTGACAGCAAGACTGCTTGAACTCAAAACCCAGTTGCTTTGTGACTTCCTGGCTGTGTGAGTACATTCAATCTGCAAAAAGCATACAATCATATCACCAAATTCACTTCTTATAAAAGTGCAATATTTAGTGCCTATTGAAAGAACACAGATGATGCTCCTCTGTATGATTATGGTAAGAAGAATATTAAATAGTATTGCAAGACATCGTGTAAGTAATAATATCATATAAATAGCATAGCAACTGAGAAAGTCACTGAACTTGAAATTCCGCTTCCACACCCTCGCTCTTGTATTTGTCCCTTGAGATTCCACAGGTTGAATTAGTGGAATGTGAGACACAAGCAATCAACCAGGTCAGAGTTCTCATTATGTTACCTAGGAATGCGCTAGCTTGCATAGCTTTTCCATTTCCCCCAAGATGCAGTCCCCTTGATCCAAGCCACCAACTTCCACAGCAGTCCTTGTGTCTCTGCTCCTGGCTCATGTTTCCACATAAGCCAGCAGAGTGTTTCGCTGTCATGGGCCACAAATGCCCTGCAGCCACCAGTTGAACCTTTATGAACAGCTACTTACTTGTTTTACAGTGCCAGGAATAGAGTGCAAGGGCATTTAAAGAGTTTTCAGGACACACTTTCATGGAGTGAATGTTCAAACTAGGAATTAATTTCCTTAAGAGAAATTAGTATAGTCTGATCAAGAATCTATTTCCCTATTTTTGTGTTTATTTCTTTAGAAATAAGTCTTGAACTCAAAAAACATCAATCGGATTGTTTATCTACTCTAGAATTGGTGATTTGGAAATTTCCAGTATGCTTTCCAGGGGTTTAAAGACCAAAAGAGATGCCAGTAGAGGGGTTAAGGCACTGCCTTGCATGTGGCTAGCCCCAATTTAACCCAGGACCACAATTTAATCCCAGAGCACTACCAGGAATGATCCCAGAGCACAAAGGTAGGAGTAAGTCCTAATCAAGTCAACTGTGGCCCAAAATTCCCCACCCCAAATAAGTAGCAAAGTGGTAGCAACCATCACAGTCATCCTCCTCTTCCTTATCAAAGTCTCAAATATTTTATGTATTTCTAGCTATATAAGTGTTCTCAGATTGTCACATCTAGAGCCTAATTTAATTCTCAAGACTCACTAACAAAGGAGGAATTTGTTATTCCCAATTTATAGATGAATAAACAAAAGCATAAAAGAATGAAAGGATTTGCTAAAGTGATCACATTCCCTAAAAGATGCCCTGGTCATCAAAAGGCATCAATCCAGCTTTCCCAATTCCATATTTGAAACACAGATTCAGCCTAAAGTTACCCCAAAAGGGACATGAAATAACGCCTACAAATCTTCATCTGAAAACCAGTGGTGATTTTCATGTGTTCATAATGTTAAAAACAGCCAAATAAACTTATTCATCGGGTGTTTATTATTTGGTGATTAAATCTTCCCATTAAGATGATCTTTTAAGGAATGTAAGTAATCATTAGGCATACTTACTGCCTCACAGAAACAAAGTGCTGTAAATCAGTTATACAAACCCAAGATGAAATTATTAAGAAGACTCCAGGATCTCAAACAAAAAGCTACTATTTGATGCTTGAATATCTATATCATTAAAACTAGGAAAATAAACTGCTTAAATGACAACCAAAAAATTATATAAGCAGGATTGTAAATAGAGTCTACATGGCAGAATAAATTCCAGTTTTGAAACATGTAATAGACAGCAATATTGTTAATAATTAACTTTCCTTTCTATGGAAAGATGATAATATGTCCCTATCTGGTACTACATAACTTACAATATCCACTGAGAGGAATGAGCTTTCTGTTCCACTAAAATTGGGGTTGATCACAGGACCTCCTTTGGCTGATGAAAATGAAGTGGAATGATTTATTCCAGTATTGAGCAGAGGCTCTGAGAACCACTGCTGGATTCTAGCAGCTCTCTCTTTTCTGCCCCAGAGCAGAGTGTCCCAGACAGCTACTGGGCATTAAGCCCAAGATGCAGAAGACATTAGGAATTACAGTTGACTCCCTCCTACCCCCCACAACTTGGAACAGGAGCAGAAATGCACATTAGTGGTGGAAATTCACTGACATGAGGATTTTGCCACCAAAGCAGAGCTGGTTGATGTACAACAGAAACGAAAATGATGACTGAGCATTGGATGATGTCTACTGATTATCCCAGAACTTCCCCAGGATCCTTACTGTGTTCAGGAAAAACAAAATTTCTATTAAGGGAAAAAGCGCTATAAGAAATAGCATGGGCCAGAAAACACATGGGGGAGCAGGGTGATTAAGCAGAGACCCTCAACAAAAGAGGAAGACCATGTATAATAAAACAATAGCATCTGTAACAGAACATCACATCCAAACACCTCAGAAAGGCAAAAATAAGGAAAGAAAAAGGCAAAAAACTACCCAGTCGCCAAGCCCATATCTAACAAACACAAGACAAAGTTTTAATTATCGAAACAAAGAGTTGTGACCCAAGAGTGGTGAGGACACTGAAGAGACTGGTTTTAAGAGAAACAGAAGTTTCATTCAAGCCCTGTTTCCCACAGCAAGATTTGGGGAAAGACACCACAGATGTACCTTCCTCTTTTGACTCAAAGCAATTGGGTAAGAATCCTGAACTCTCCTGCTTAGGGCACCAGACACTTTCACAATATCCCCAACCCATTCCCTCCCTAATGCTCATACCACCACCGAAAGACCTTCCCTTCTCAGATATGGGATATTGATACACATTAAGGGAGTAACAACTGGCCAAAGGCATCAGAATTGGAATGCACATCTACAAAACCAAGCTTACCAGGAAGTGGGGAGGAGTGTGAGCTGAAGAGGTCTTTTGGGATATTGGTGGAAGTGGGTTCTCTGGAGGTGAATGTAGAGTTGGAATGATATATGCACGAAACTATCATAAACAGCATTATACATTGTGGAATATCAATAAAAATGAGGAATACTTCCTTTACCTTGGATTTCTGATATTCCAGCAGACATCAGCACCAACTCATCAGGCATCTCCACAGAGAGATTAGGGGTTGCTAGAGGTGAGTGTGATCCGGCAGTGACCCCACTCAACACTCCTGGAGTAAAGGTTTTGCACACTGGAGACAGCCCCTTCCAGATTCTAAAGCATCCTTGCAAATAGTGCCCTTCCTGTCAGTAACTTGACACTTTGTTTTGCTTTAATTTTTTTTTATTTTTTATTGAATCACCCGAGACACAGTTACAGGGCACTATTCAATACCGATAATGAAAGGTTATCTACTTTCAACACTCAGTTCCTGTCCAAAATGATAATTTCCAACTATTATTGTCATGTTGGCCCTTCTCTATCCTAACTGCCCTTTACCATACACACAATCTTGCAGCAAGCTTCCAACCATTGACTAGTCCTCCTGGAGTACCAGTCCTCTTGGCCCTTATTTCTACTCTCCTTGGGTAGTAGTTTCAGAACATGCTTTCTTACATCCCACAAATGTGGCTCAACACTCTGAATCCCCCTGTTCTATAAGAGGTTCAAGAGGCAACAGAGACAGCAGTATCACCTGAGCACTTATTAAACATGCAGACTCTCAGCCCTACCCCAAAGTGTCCTGAATTAGATTCCGCACTTTAACAGGACCCCCGGTATCTCCTGAGCAGGGGGAAGTTTCAGAAGTTTCAGAAGGTGCTAACTAGCAAAGCAAAAGCAAACACTGAGACAGAAGGGTTGGGCCTTACGAGAAGATATGGAGGCAGAGTGGTGAGTGGACTCAGTAAAGGGGATAAATGTGATGGTGACATACAGAAACAAGCCTGTAATCAGTGAACACGATGTAATGTTTGCAAAGACCGAATTACAATGCCAAACATGAGAGATTAATGATATAACCCAGTGTTATCTCAATAAAATTATATTTATTACATTTATTTTAAAATTAGAGTGTGTCACACTGCAACCACAGGGCTAAGAGCAAAAGTCCAAGAACGGAGTCAGTAGTCTTAAGCATGGCTCAGAATTTTTTAAATTATTTTAAAATAAAAAAATATATATTTTAAAATATATTTATTAAAAACAGAAGAAAAAGAAGTGCTGCAATAATACTTCCTCTTTCTGAAGTATATTATGTCCCTAGATATGTTGAATTGGAAAACTAAAGTCTCAAGTATAACAACTCAGAAATTCAAAATTGACATTCATTAGCTATTGCCTTTGAACAAGCTATTGCTTGGCCTCTCTGAGCTCAATTTCTCCCTTTCTATATCAGGTAAAACAACACCTGTCTTAGAAGACTACTTTGAAGACAAAATGAAGTGACATGTGTAAGCAGCAAAGTAAAGACCAATAGATGCTAATTCCTTTGTTTGCTGGTCAAGAGAAGTTCGGCTGATGTGAGTACCAGGGATGAGAAGCAGGGGAAAAGGTGTTTTGAGAAAATTGGCACAGATCAAAACCAACAAATAATGCTCATAGCAAAATATTGGCTGAATGCTCCTGCTTGGCCTCTGAATTTTCTGCACTATATCTTTAAAAAGCACACGTGTATTCTGAAGGGAGGGAGAGAGCTAGGAACTATGGCACACAAGGATTTACTTCCAGAACCTCCTGCCTCACAGCATGCTAATTATTTAGCAGATGTGCATGATTTAACAACTACACAGCCAGGTCTCTGAGAGTCAGTGATTTCTACTCCCTTCCCAACACTTACAAGAAAACATTATCCCAAGTGTATTTCCCTTGGCATATATTAAAACTTCCCAACATAACATCTGCAAAAGAATTACCATACTGTCTACAATTATCCTGGAGAGTTCTTCCCGAAAAATCATGTTAGGTTTTCAGAACCACTAGTGTCCTAAGAACCTAAAATGTTCGTTAATATCAGAATTTCAAGCCCAGACTAACTCAAGCTGTCTCCCTAAATTAACTTCCAGTTACACTGGCACATTTTGCTTTTCTCACCAGTGGCCTTGCGGACCCCTACCGCTCTCTGAAGTGACAGTACAGGATATATGTAGTGTCATACTACAACCAAGGGACTGAGAGTAAAAGTCCAACAAAGGACCGTAGTCAAAAGCATGACTTAGTGCTGGGGGGCTTCATCAAAGCCATCTTGTAAGAGTCAGCTTGTGAGACCCAGTGAGTGAGAACTGACTTTCATGGAGAAATCAAGGTCAATCTGAAGGCCATTTTGGCAAGCATTGCTTCCAAGAAACTAGAGGTACATTTCCTCCACTAAAGTTCAAAGTGACCAAATGCTTTGGAGGATTCATGAATTTTTCAGAATGTCTTAAAAGCCATTTGGGGAACGACACATTCATCTGTGTCCTCCACAAGAAGTCTAGATTTTTCTGGAGACTAGAGTCCTAAGTGAGTGTGCATCAGGTCACAGGGTAAGAGCCAAGAAATAGATGTAAGATAGGGCACAATGACGTTACATTCTTTTCTACATTAGTATTATTGTCTTTCACTTTGGAGCCATATCTGGCAGTGCTCAGAGCTTAATCCTCCTGGCTCTGTTATCAGGAATTGCTCCCGGTAAGTATCGGGGGACCATATGTGGTGAATTTGAACCCAGGTCAGAAACAGGCAAGGCAAGTTCTATACCTGCTGTACTATAGCTCTGGCTCTCACCTCCCCACCCCAAAGTTACTTTGTTTGGCTTTGCTCAAGGCACTGTATTAGAGTCTCACAAAAATACATTCAGTACTGAGTAGCAGATGAAATATTCAGTCTGGTGGGGAAAAAATGCCATCTTATTCATATTTTTGCCTGCAATTGTTTCCTTTCATCTACCCACCTTCAAAAAAGCAAAACAAAAGAAGAAAACTCTCCTGGAGATCTTGTTAAACACAAACAAAACCCAAGCGAAAGATCCAGGCTTATGCTGATTCATAAGGGACCCACTGAGACATGGCTTACCTTTTGCTGGAACAATCCAACCTTCCTAACCCCGCTGTCTCTGGAAATCGGCTTCTATTAGAGCTGCGAAGAACAAGAGAATCCTGCCGCCTTTCTCACCCAGAGGATGGGGCTACACAAACCACAGCAGCTGCTTCAGACCAGCGAAAATGTTAAGACAGTAGAGAATGGGGAGCAGAGAGCAACCTGCTCCCCTGCCTCCCAGGACACTGCCTTCCCCTGGGAAGCAGCCAGCTCCAGTCTCCCCAGAGTCATGCTCCAGCCAGGAGAGCAGCTGACCTGCCACCTGCTGGTGCCCTTCTGTCTTCCCAGAGCCAGGTGTGGTCTGACCCACGCTCTGACCCTGGACAGGAGGAACTGGATATGGAGAACACAGTGAGAAACAAAGCACTGCTACATCCAGACTGACTTCGGCCTGGGCTCTGATTCCATCTGGAAGAGTGAGAGGCGAGCACGCACATTTCTCTTTCTGTACCCCTAGATGCATGAAGAGCTCATCTTACAGCCCAATCTTGGGGCCCTCTTGAGATAATGGATCTATAAAAGCCACTCATTCTGAAAGTTCTGTCATGATTGTCTCTCTTGCTTTCTTAATGATGGAAAGAGCAGGTTCCTAAGTGGGACCGCTTCCATAAAACCTTTCAGATCGTTCAGAGTCCATCAACGGCCACTCCTCCCTTGCCCAGCTTTTCTCGGGCATCTTGTTGTCCGTGGCCAAGGTCATTGCTATACTTTGTTGTGCATCCAGATTCAAGTTCAATACTCAGAACCAGATTCAATTTTCTACTCAGGAGGAGAGCCTGGAGGGGCTTTTGCACACACTGTATATGCCATGGGCCAATCTCTCTCCCCATATCACGTTCACCATTCTGGCACTTTCCTGCCCATGAGTCAGAAAACACTGCTCAAAGATATAACTTCCCAGGCCCCTGGATTCCCTTAAGACTAAGATCTC
Organism: Sorex fumeus; assembly: GCF_029834395.1. Taxonomy (NCBI): domain Eukaryota; kingdom Metazoa; phylum Chordata; class Mammalia; order Eulipotyphla; family Soricidae; genus Sorex; species Sorex fumeus. The sequence continues at coordinate 5,713,114 of NW_026606095.1, read as the reverse complement.
CTATGCAGGAAACTTTGCCAGAGCACTTCCAGGTGACAATTCCACCCTTACTCTTCTATATTTTAAGGTTCCGAGTTGAAAAACAAACAAACAAACAAAAACCCTCCTGAGCTGAAATGATTTTTCTATTCCAGGTCGATGATTCCTCTGAATGACAGTGATATAAGTCATTAAATGATATAGCTCCCAAAGTCTCGGTAGACATTCACAGCTATTTACACCAGAGAATGACATTTATTCAGGATCTGACTGTTTTGTAATGACTCTCTTCCTTTTAGCCTTGTTTGTGCAACCCTCACTATAAATTATCCACAATACAGCCTCTAGTAACTACCTCTCTTCTATGACCTAATCCTGAGAAAATTAAACTTGGGAATATTGTGTCAAATTAAGGAATGATGATCATGATGATGCTGTTGATGATTCTCCTTATCTTAGTGTGTCAACAGCTACAAGATTCTAAGAGGAGGATGCTATTATTCTCGTCATTTTATGGTGACAACACTGAGTTTCAGTGAGGGGCTGAGTAACTAGGCTTGCCTGACAATTCACGTAAAGTCAGCTTTGAAGCAGGCATCTGGCCCTAGAGTCCACACTACTAGTCACCGTGCCTGCTGCATTTAGGAAAAGAAAGTGAGAAAGAAGACAAAGGGGAACTGTATGGTTAGTTCACTTCCAAAACAGATCTCAGGGACCCTCTAAATCTCTCTGTTTCAGTTGGCACATTCTGTTACCAGCACCTTCATGGGATCCAGGTTTCTGTTACTCTCAGGGAGGTCACCAAGCATAATGATTATGTCAAGTCTAGAATCAGCTACTTGGGGCTGAAGCAATAGCACAGCAGGTAGGGCGTGCCTTGTATGCGGCTGACTTAGGTTCTATTCCCACATCCCATATGGTCCCCTGAGCACAGCCAGGAGTAATTCCTGAGTGCATGAGGCAAGAGTAACCCCTGTGCATCGCTGGGTGTGACTCAAAAAGAAAAAAAAAAGAGATAGAATCGGCTACTTGTTTTGAAGCTCCTGTATCATACTCTTCTGCTGGTTTTCTTGTTTTTTAGTTACGCCCAGTGGTGTTCGGGCCTTACTCCTGGCTCTGTGCTCCAGGATCACTCTCAGAGACCATATGTGCTGTTGGAGACCAAACCTAGGTCAACTGTGTGCAAGACAAGTGCCCACCCCAGCGTACAATTGCTTCAGCCCTGAAATATTTGATTGCTTAAAAAGCTGATTTGAAAATGTCAGTAAGCAAAACCTCAGGTAGACTTGTTGCCCAAAGAAATTCAAGGACATATACGTCATTATAAAATCTATTTTTATTCTTTCCAGTGGACACAAAAGATATGCCTCTTTCAATAAGAGCCAAATATACCTTAACATTAAAAAGTCAATAAAAACAAGTATGGGGCTGGAAAGATAATACAGCGGGTAGGACACTTGCACACGGTTTATGCAGTCCTTGGCTGCATATGGCTCCCTTAGCCCCACCAGGAGTGATCCTTGAGCAGAGATGGGAATAAGCTCTGAGCACTGTGAGTGTAAGCCAAAACTAACTAATAATAATAACAAAGTATAATAAATAGAAATTAAGCAACAACCCTCCCCCCAAAAGTGTGTTACAAAAACCTTATCTCAGAAATGTCAGGCTAAGCTAATTAAGCATCATCCTAACTTTCACTTTCTTGCCAATCAAAACAGGAAATAGTATCAAATACATTGCACCAAAGGTACATTATTTCTCTAAACATCCACCATTTCAGAAAGACTCTTACACTGCAGATTAATAAAGAGAATGAGAAAAATCTGATCATATTCTGGAGAGTTAAATGAGGGGAGAACCATGATATGCTCTATTACAGTCTTGTTGTTCAGACAAGCTGTCTGATTCAGATCAGGTTTAGCTCATGAATGCCTTCACTTTTCCTCTCAAGGACTCTAAAGGCTTTACTGCCCATCTGTTTCAGGATATTAGGTCCTGGAACTTCGAATAAAGTCAAGATCAGGGTGGGGTGCAAACTTGGGATAGTGGCTAGGATCAAGAAATTCTAATTTTTCATTTTTGAACCACAACAGCAAAATACCTAAATTCTAACTGTTGTACCTTTTACATCTACCAATATGATTTTTCAGAGATTTGAAAAACCCATTTCTTTGGCCTTTTACTAGTTCACTCACACTTTATTTCAATGTATATAGACTCCAGTCAGTTGTGCATAAAACTGTCTTCATTATTTTGCATTCATATTTTGTATGCATAACACATCTTTAAAGTCTTGACTTGGGCCTGAAGTAATAGTACAGTGGGTAGGACACTTGCCTTGCACACAGCCAACCCAACTTTAATTCCCAGCATCCCTTATGATCTCCCAAGCCTGCCAGGAGTGATCTCTGAATGTACAGACAGGAGTTAGCCCTGAGCACTACTGGGCATGGTCCCAAAACTAAATAAATAAATAAATAAATAAGCAAATAAAGTCCCAACCTTACTGTTTCTCATAGCTAGTAAAGCAAGTTGGATCCCTGCAAGTTCACTTTTATTTAAATAAGCTCTCTGGTAGTCTGGACTTGTCTTCCCATCTATTCATTTTTATTGAACTACAACAAGCATTTTTATTATAGCTTTTTGTAAGACACTTACGGCTTCATGACTTCTAGAAACTCTGAGTTCTTTTTCTGTTTAGTACAGCATAGCTCATGGTCCAGACTGCAAGGTCCCAGGGTAACACTAAGCCTGTTCATTCTCCTAACAGCTGTTACTATTTCTGAGTTTTAAGGAGAATAGGTAGAAGAGGTGTAAAGGTGCTTTCACAACATTCTCCCTGTCACAGTGGTTTGAAAGGGGCTAGTTTATCACCAGGAAGACTTAGTGATATCTGGGACACACTGACTGGGAAAGGGAGAACAAGGGAGCGCCAGCTGGAGGAATGATAATGCCATCCACTTGAGATAAAGAATTTGCAGGAAAAAAAACACTTGATGGAAAATGGAGTTAATTTCTTCAGGTTGTATACTAAGAGTTGTAGTTACATTTTTAGTTCTACTTTGTCACCAACCTGTCAAATTGGTGCCAAGATCACCCCATTTTCAGATTATAAAAAACAATGCTTAGGGCCACAGAGACAATATAGCAGGTATGGCCCTTGCCTTGCACACGGTCAATCCGGTTCGATCGCCAGCATCCCATATGGTCCCCTGAGCAACACCAGGAGTCATTCCTGAGTGCAGAGTGAAAAGGAAGCCCTGAGCATCACCACTAGTGGCCCAAAACACACAAAAAATAAAAATTTGGGGAGCTCGAGCAATAGCACAGTGGGTAGGGTGTTTGTCTTGCACTCAGCCAACCTGGGTTCGATTCCCGGCATCTCATATGGTCCCCTGAGCACCACCAGGAGTAATTCCTGAGTGCAGAGCCAGGAGTAACCTCTGTGCATCATGGGTGTGACCCAAAAAGCAAAAAAAAAAATTAAAAATTTTGAGAAACATAAATAAATTAAAAACCAATACTGTTTTTATCAGATTTCTAATTCAGAGTTTGTGAATCTAATTTCAGGGCATTTTAGTATCCAATTAGCCTCTCAAGAATTCTTAAAGAAAATACCCTTTGCTAGAACCCAAAGTCCAAGGACTCAGAAATGAATCTGAGTCACTGCCAAATTTGAGAGTTTGAATAAGGCAGTGTGGCAAGGCAGACTGAAGACAGTGCAGCCACGTAAGGATGAGCAAGCTGCAGGTGGCACAAAGCCAGAGACATGAGTCATGCCAAAAGCCTTACAATGTGTCCTTCTGAGTTCATGAGGCCTCAAACTTCAAAACTCTATGGTGTACCCATAAATCTCAGGGTTCAAAAACCAATGACCGAGGCAATACATCTTGGGTTCCAAACATTCTTTCCTCTTTTTCAGCCTTTATCTAGACCCTGGAAGAGAACAAGGCAGAGTCTCCTGAACCCGCGCCTGGCTGTCCTCACTGGGGCCCCTTGGAGGAGGACGGGTTGAGTTTCCCTCTCCGCCCCGAGCAAAGCCCCCACAGCTGAAGACTTCTGGGACCCAGCCAAAGCCATGCTGAGACCATTCTCCACATGCTTCGATGAGGTACCAGCAGAAGGAACCCAGGTGTGCAGGACCTGGGGCTGAGACCTCCAAGCCTGCTCAGTTTGGGACAGGGCCTCTTCCACCCAGCTCCCCCACCTTCCAGTAGCTAGACAGTTACACCCACCAACTGCCGTGTAACCCCATCAACAGCCACCCAGAGACTATAAAACCAAGCTCCCGGAAGATAACCTCTCTCAATCTCAGAGAACCCGGCAGGCTACTGAGAGTATCATACCCGCCTATATGCCTGACTAGGAACACCTGTAAAGGTGATTAGAGGCTGCCCCAAAAGCTTCCATCTGTCTCAGAGAGCCCAGCAAACTACTGAGAATATCCCACCCACATGGCAGAGCCTGACAAGCTACTCATGGTGTAGTCGTTATGTCAAAAACAGTAACAATGAATGGTCCTCATTCCCCTGACCCTGAAGGAGCCCTGAATATGTCATTGGGCTATACTTGCACGTGACGGGGATGGATAGACATTACTGGGTCTGCTCAAGCGAACTGAAAAACAATGGAGTGATAGTGATAGTGATAGTGATATCTAGACCCTGATATTTTTCACCCTTTTCTCCCCTTAAGTGACTTCCAGGGAGGGTTGTTAGAAAGGAAGTGTAGTGCTTCCTTCACCAAGCTATGGTCTCTTACAAGAGCTCCTCAGATAAAGTAATGGGTAAACAGGCATCAGGGCTTCAGTTACGCTGGTGATATGGGTGAGGGGTACAGCCATATATCCAAAACACAGACTCAACAACACTGAAAACATGAGTTCTAATTGCAACCACTGGAACTTTGTTACGTGCCCATCAAGTTCACAGATGGGAAAGGCGTGGACAGCTTGGAGGGAATATGGAAATACTGATGGAGGGAAGTTGACACTGGTGGTGGGACTGTTGCTAAAATATTACATACATAAAGCTGAAATATCAATAACTTTGTAAATCACAGTTCTTTATTTTTTAAAAAAGCATCTCAGGCAAGTACACCAAACTCAAAAGCGATATGAAAACTATAACAAAGCTGCCATCTTTTTTGCCTCATTAGTTTAAATGTTCCCCCCATCCCAAGATTAAATAAAATGTATCCTTCTCCATTTAATCATAAGACCCACAGTGCAGTGAGAAAGGCAGTGAGAAGGTGCTTCCTATGAGGTTGAAAGATTCCTTCAGAGACTTACACTGTGGTAAGGGCAGGCTGAAGCCCTCAGTCGGATGCTTAGGCAGTGAGAACGAGAGTCAACTCCAGGACTGAAGTGATCCCGGCTCCTGTCTCATCAGTCCCTAGCTGGGGAGAACCACATTCACGGAAGACCTTTGGCTTCCTACTCACAAGCAAAAAGGCAAGACTCGTCTGCACCTTCTCTCCCCAGGATTGAGAAAAACGCTGAGCCCAACATCACCCATCACAATGAGCTCAGCTCCCTACACGAACTGCACCTCCAAAGCCTCCAGCACTTCTAGTCCTTCACATAGGCACCTTTAGAACTTATACATTATTCCCTTTGAAGACATTTTATAATGGCCAGCACAACCTTCTTCCTGTAAAGGAAGTCAGAAAGAAGATACTTCTCCAACTTTTTCTCAGGAAGTTTACTCTAAAAACATATATATATATATATATATATATATTTTAAACCCATCTGTACTTCTTAGTACTCCTGTAATCCTTAATACAGTGTGCATTGCACACAGTGGATGAGGGTTCAATTCCCGGCACCCCCTATGTGCTCCAAGAGTGATCCCTGAGCACAGAGCCAGGAGTTTAACACTGTCAGGTATAGTTCCCAAACTAAAATATAATCATAAATAAAATAAAATCCATCTCCTCTCTCAACATCAATGTCATCATTATTTATTTCGAGTCTGGAATGTGTTTTCTTGACCCCAGGCTACATACCATAGAGTGTGAGCTGGCATTTAGGTGGCCCAGAATGCCTCTTCTAGCCAAGTCTACACCTCAGACAGTAGCCCTGGAGGATACAGTCCTTGGGGAGCAGCTGCTCCTACTGAAGTGGCAGATGCATTCTCCACACTGCAGGGGTGACACTATGCACCCCAACTCTTTGAACTCAACATTCCTAGGCCACTGGCATGCAATGTGTCCTTCCAGGACAGCTGACACTTCCCCTTCAACCACTAGGTGCTGACAAATGACCTACATGTTGGAGCATGTGGGATGCTGTGACACCCACCCCAGCAGCAGCTGTTTGAAGGCTGAGCAGTGGGAGAGGTTCAGTTCAAGATAACCGGCACCACGGCTGCCATCATGAGGATGTCTAGGCCTGAGAACGTTTTTGCTGGCCACTGTGAAAAGGCAGGCAGGGACCTTCACTGTCTTCCCTCCTTCATCATATCTCATCACAGAAACGTTGTCACTAAAACACCAAGGTACAAATGGCCTCACTAAAACCCCCATGTATGGCTGAAACCTAATGACTGACCTGAAATTGTTGAATTCCATCTCTGCCGGTGTGCTGCTCTGAACCAGGAGTAAGCCCTGAGCATGGCTGGGTGTGGCCCCAAACCCAAAACAATAAAATAACATTTAAAAATTCCTTTTGTGGGGCAAGGGAACAAACCTGGTGGTGCCCAGGACTTGCTCCCATCTCTGCACTCAGGGATCAGTCCTGGTGGGGGGAGGGGGCGCTCTGGGGTGCACATCTGGTGCTGGGGATGAAACCCAGGCAAATTGAGTGCGAGGCAAAGACCTTACCTACTATACTATTTTTGCCTAGAATTAATATAACTTTAATAAATTAACATAAACATAACAAATCTTGTGTTAAGATTTTGAAAAAACTATTTTACACTATTAAAATAAAATATAAAAGGGCTGGAGCGATAGCACAGCAGGTAGGGCATTTTCCTTGCACACAGCCGACCCAGGTTCGATTTCCAGCATCCCATATGGTCCCCTGAGAACCACCAGGAGTAATTCCTGAGTGCAGAGTCAGGAGTAACCCCTGTGCATTGCCGGGTGTGACCCAAAAAGCAAAAATTAAATAAATAAATAAAATATACAAATAAAGCCCACAAAATATCAAAAGAAGCAAATAAGTTTTTTTTTTTTAAAACCTACCATTTATACACTCTCTTTTGTTTTGAGGCCACACCCAGCAGTGCTGAGTGCTTATACTTCTGGCTCTGCATTAAGGGATCATTCCTGGTGTTGTTCAGAGGGCTATAATAGGATACAGAGGATCCAACCCAGAGGTGGGCTCCCTATAAGGCAAACTCCGTACCCTCTGTGTTATTGTTCCTGCCCCTCTCTTTAGGTGTCATTTAGATGATTCCTTATAATAAGTTTTTAAGCTAAATATAACACCTAGATTATAATTATGGCCCAAGACTTAAATAAAGCAAGCATATTTTCCTCTTTATGATATTTTCCAGGGCTGGAGCGATAGCACAGCGGGTAGGGCATTTGCCTTGCACACAGCCAACATGGCCGACCCGAGTTCATTTCCTCCACCCCTCTCGGAGAGCCCGGCAAGCTACTGAGAGTATTCGATATGCCAGACACAGTAACAACAAAGTCTTCAATGGAGACGTTACTGGGCCCACTCGAGCAAATCAATGATCAACGGGAGGGCCTTTACTTTACTTTACTTTTACTTTATGATATTTTCCAAAGGGTTAGCATAATTTTTAAAAATCCAACCATATGTGGGCCAGAGTGATAGAACGGCAGTAAGTGGCTTGTCTGCACACAGCGGACTAGGGTTCAATCCCTGGAACTCAGTTTCTGAGCTGACCAGGAGTAATGAGTGCAGAGTAAGGAGTAATCCCTGACTATTGTCAGGTAGGAGCCCCCTTCCCTAAAGCAAACAAAAAAAGCATCCAATCATTTTTTAGGAATAAATGTCTAAAAAATGAATGCCCTAGTTGTGGACTTAATAATATCTGCACTCCAGAGTAATAGGTTTTCAACTACTGTACTTGAATGTTGCTTATTCACTAAAGAAGCTTATTTACATAGGCAATGCAAATTGTCAGAGGGAATGCAACACTAAAAATGACCAAAACAACTTCACCATGGCTGCCTCTGACAAGCTAATTGAGTTCTCTAACAAGAAACCTACATCAAGAAAATATATAAAATCTGCAGTAATGATGCTGTTTGAGCAGGAAACTAGGAAGCAAACAACCTTCTCTGGTTCCTGCCTTTATTTATTTCTTTTTTTAATGATGTAGGAGCAATTGCTCTGCTAATGAAGGGACTCGGTAAATAAACTTATACATTACTTTAAACTGATTACTCTAGAAGGGAAATTTTCCCAAACCAGCAATCACTCTTAGAAAAGGAGACAAACTTCTTGTTCATCTCAGAGGTCCTATGATTTGAGATTTGATGTCTACTGTTAAATTAACGTTAAGGGAACGGGACAGAGCGTCTGTCTAAATCTGTTTTTCTCACCCATCAACCTTCACTTTCATTCACACACAAAAATACCAAGTTGCCAAGATCACTTTCTTTTGTGACCATGTATCACACATTATTATTTCCTTAGGAAAGAGCAAATTGCATATTGCAAGCGTCAGGAATGCAAGTGGGTTTCTGAAACAGTCATTTCCTTCATGTGTTCCCGTAGAACTACCAGGAGATCAGCAATAAACACAAAAAAAAGATCACAAAAAAATTGTTTTAAAAAAGAGGCAGGGTGGGATGGGGGGATGGGGGGTGGGAGGGATACTGGGATCCTTGGTGGTGGGAAATGGGCACTGGTGGAGCGATGGGTATTTTATCACTGTATAATTGAAACGCAAGCACAAAAATTCGTAAGTCTACAACTGTACCCATGGTGTCTCACTAATAAAAATTAAAAAAAAAAAGATCATAGACTTTTGTGATTTCCATAACCCCCCCCCCCCATGCATTCAACGGGCGTTAAAGGAGAAAACAAAGTACTTATATTAGTCATTAATCTGCGAGCTCTAGTGTCTCACAGTCAAAGATACTCACAGTTAAGCCAATGTGAGAAGCGGCACACTTCCCTCTGAGCTCCCTTTGTTGTGTGAGGGTAAATGAGTTACAGTAATTGTGACAGAGACATCCTGCCCTGGCAGTGAGACGTCACTTTGATGCAGACTCTCTATGTGGGCTTCTAAGGTTTAAAGGTTAAAGGCATCATAAATTATGCATTTACTCCTTTGTCAGGCCCATAAAAGGTTTCTTTCGCTGCTCATTAAAGATATTGCTTCTAAATGAGCCGAGGCTTTTGTTTTTTTTAAGTGCTGAAATAGAAACATTTCCATTACGTTTAGGACTGCCCTGCTAGCGAGCCAAAACATTTTGACATCAGGAAACTTCGAGAAGCATTTTGGATTTAGACGGCGGAGCGATCGTCAGTACCATAGTTCCCTCTCTGGGCAGGGGGCGTTCGGGCAAGCCCCACCGACCTGCCAGGATCCTCCCGGGCACAGTCTGCCAAGCGCCACCAGCAACAGATGAAGCGTCCCTTTGGGCCTTAGCAGAGTGACAGGTCTGAGGAGGGCTCAGAAAGCAGAGAACTGACGCTAGAACATCTCGGAGCGCACAGAAGTAGCCGAGCATGGATGCGCGCCCCGCAAGCCCTCCTCGGCCAGGACCCCCAGCGTCCCCCCCCCCCCCAGCCTAAACACTGCCCTAACCATGTTCCCTTTAGCGTTCCCAAGACTGCAGCTGCAGGAGGCCCGAGAGCACCAGCCCCGTATCCTCAAGCCCCCAGCACCAAATTGCAGCTTTGCCTCGTTCAAGTCTCTCTGAGTTGGGGACCGCGGGTACCATCAGCTTCTGCGGTGTCGGGGGAGGGCAACCACCCCTCCAAGACTCCTCAGGCCCTGCAAGCACCGGGACGCTGGAGAGCGGCGACGTGGAGGGGTGTGGGGGTGGGAATCGTGGGGATAGTGAGAGCCTCCGAGACTCTTTTGCAAGGGAAAACGCACACCCAGACAACAACTTTTGTGCTCAAGTTGTTTCTTCCCTTAGCTTCTGCAAGCAAAGTCTTTTGAGTTCCTGAGTGCGCACACCCACGCACACCCGCGCGCGCACACATCTATACACGCACATACACACACGCACACAAACACACGCTGACACGCCCACGCGCACGCGCGCACAACACAGCTCGGTCCCGCAACTCACCAGTTTAGACTTGGCGCGTTGCAGAAATTCTTCCATGTCGTGCGCTCCTGGAGCAGAGCTCCCCGCAGTGGCGCAGCGAGAGCTCCCGGGGCAGGGAAGAGCGGGGGGCTCCGGCCTGCGGCAGCGGGGCGCGAGGTCCCGCCGCTCCTCCGGCAGCTCTGGGGCCCGAGTCCCAGCTCCCTGGCCCGCCCAAGCCCGGGGCACCCAGGGAGCCACCCTTTGCCCTAATAAGGAAAGTGGGTGTGCCGCCCGGCGCGTTGGCACGCGCTCTCGGGACCCGCTTCCCGGCCTGAAGCCGTGCGGGCGGGGTGTGGGGATGGCGAGGGGCCTCCTCGGCCAATAGCAGAGCCCCGCTGTGGCCTCCTGACTTGGCGCAGCCGAAGGATGCTGCAACCATGGACAGCGCCCAAAGCGAGCCGACCAGAGCTGAATTCGGTGCAGGAGTCCAGTCAAGAGTTCGGGAGCACGAGCACAGAGCTGGGATCCCCAGGGCAGCTTAGATCAGAATCCTGCCAGGAGAACAGTCCAGAAGCCCAGAGCAGGAGAACAGTGCAAGACCCCAGAACAGGAGGCCGGAGCAGAACAGTACAAGAGCCCAGAGCTGGAGCCCAGAGAAGAAACCCAGGCAGGACCCAGAACTGGAGGCCAGGCAGGGGCCGAGCACAGAACAGTACAAGACCCCGAGCAGGGACCCAGTTCAGGAGCAGCCCTAGTGCAGTGACTAAAGCAGAGGAAGCTTACTAAGTTCCCCTGCAGACAACTCCACTGTTCGAAGCAGGGGACAGGGGTGGGAAAGACAAGATACGACAGAAATCCTTGAAGAGGGCCCCTCCTCCTCCGCCCACAGCACCCCCATGGCTGGCACATTATTTCCAGAGGGCATTACCCGAGCTGACTGCCAGTGGCTGTTCGCAGTTGTGTCCTTCCGAGAGGGGAGGGTGTTGGGGGAGGAATAAGAAGAGGAAAGCAGGCTGGGAGGTCTGCTTCTGTCCTTTGCCCCGGAAGCAGACCCTCCCTGCAAGAGGCTTCAGGCCTCAGAGTCAGCCCAAAGATTGCCCTGATGTGGCCCTCGGCTGCTGCCTCTTGAGGCACACTCATGCATAACTTCATGCAGTGACTTCCTCTCTCCCTGGTCTGCCTTTTCTCTGACCCTCGCAGGTCCACAGTTCTCATCTTCCAGCCACTTCCAGACTCTCTCATACCTCTCCTTACACAGCAAACTTACCCTCTTTGTCCTCTCCCCATTTCCTGCTACTGGGCTCACTCCGGCCTCAGCTTACAGAAAGTCGTCAACCCTGACTACACATATAAAGTCACATTATCATCACCACAGAGCTTGAAAGTCAACTAACTTCGGGGCTGGAGAGATAGCACAGAGGGTAGGGCGGTTGCCTTGCACGCTGCCGACCCAGGTTTGATTCCCAGCATCCCATATGGTCCCCTGAGCACCGCCAGGAGCAACTCCTGAGTGCAGAGCCAGGAGTAACCCCTGTGCATCGCTGGGTGTGATCCAAAAGAGAAAAAAAAATAGTCAACTAACTTTTACATTCTACCCCAGACCACCTGAATCAGTATCTCTGGGGCGGGTCACCCTCTCAATACTCCTTGAAAGTGCTTCAAGTGATTTCAACCAGGAAGATCCTTTGGTTCTTGTGGGCCCCCAAACTTTAGCATATACCAGAGTTACTCAGCAGTTTCCCAACATCCCATGTGGTCCCACAGAGCACGCCAGAAATGATTCCTGAGTGCATGAGCCAGGAGTAACCCCTGTGCATCACCGGTGTGTGACCCAAAAAGCAAAAAAATAAATAAAATAAAATAAAAAAAATAAAAAACTTTAATATCTCACCCCCCAGAAATCCAGACTGAACTGCCATGGCTCTAAGTACTTGGGAATTTGCATTTTACAATCTCCTGGGGTTGGCTGATGCTACTTAACCTCTAGGAAACTTGTTCCTCCCTTCCCACCCCACCCTGAGGCAGTTTCCTCTTTCCTGGTTTTTTATCTTATGTGTTGAAGCCTGTGTTTCCTGTTCCACTAGAAATCCCCTGGCGATTTGTCTCTGTTCTCCACCATATGTGAGTGCCACGGAGAATGCTGAGGTCCATGAGACCCTGCCAATGTCAGTCATTGATGGGTCCCTAACATAGGTCATATCACAATAAATTCCCAAAAAATATACTTTAACAAAATGGCTCTATGTGCAAAATGCTTTGCTCTGTCTTTCTGCATATATGAGTAATTACCCAATTAATTTTTGTTCAGAAGGACCTAATCAAAAGACATCAACAGGGGGCAACAGATCTGATTTGACGAAAGGGACAGGAATAGTAAACACTGGTTTATATTCGGGTGATGCGTCTTGTGGAAACTGCAGTTTTAGTCTCATTGCTGACTTGAGTCATTTAAAACCATGTAGATAAAACAAGTGTTTTGTCAGCCTTTACACCTGAGAAGCTCATCATAATTCAAGTTTCCTAGGGAGGAAAAAGAAAAATCTCAGGAAGTCCCACCTCTGACTCCTGTGGGGATTTTAGTGACAATCACATACTGCTGTTTTAGTGCTTGATAATTTTTTTTTGTTTGGGGTGGCCTCCACTTCAATGCTGTTGTCAATCAGGGATATGCCCATTAGTGCTCCAGAAGTCTATAGGTACCAGAGATGAGCCTAGAGCTTTGTGCATGCTAAACAGGGGCTCCATTCCTTTGAGCTATTGGGTGAACATTCTACATAAGATCCAGCAAAGTAACACCATGACAGTTTCTGCAACTTGGACTTAAGATACTGGCTGTTTCTTCTGCTTGTTGTGGGGATGGAATCTAGCTATCATGCTCTGATCAGAGCCAATGGACACAGAGGAGCACTAGGTACTCCACCAGTTGTCAGACACATGGATGAACCACCTTTTGTCTATTTTTCTATTTTGGGTCCTCTAAGAAATGTTCAGGAGGCCCATGAACCACTCCCTGAGATACTGGGCCAACCAGGTCAGAGGTTAGTTAAGGGAGCCATCCAGGCCACCCAGTGGTATTTGAAGCTCTGAAGACCACCAGAACCTCATCCAAACATGCTTGGAGAACCATCTGGATTGGGCACAAGCAAGGCATATGCGTTAACCCCTGTAAGATCTCTCCTGCCTTGTAAACCATACTGGGAAGAGACTGTTCAGCTCCCATCAGACCACTCAAACCACTGCCACAGAAAACAGAGTTCAGTTATCTCTGTGAGTCATTCCTAAGTTTCTGACTCATTGAACCATAGGCATATAAGGTAATTGCTATTATAAGCATTACGTTTCTGTGCAATTTGTTATGCAACAATAGATAAGCAGAACACTCAGCCCTTAACTAAGTTACTTGGGGAAGCTGTCTTCTCTAAGCATAAAACATCTTCTATAAACTAAGAATAATCTTTTGCTGGCATTGATGAGACCATGACATGTAATAGTAAATGCAACACCCAACCCCTAATTCATAGCAGCACTAACAAATTGTCTGTATGGGAAAGAAGAACCTTTGTACAGTAGCTTAAAGTAGAGAGGAGGGACCGAAGGAAAAAAAAAAGACAGAGTCCAAAAAGAGAGGAATCTCAGGATTAATTGTAGATGACCCAGAATTACAAAAAATGAAAGAAAATGTTACATTCTATTATATTAAACAAATCAGTTACATATTAACATGGGATAAATAGGATAGATAAGACTGAAATTTGCGTTTCTGCTACACCAAGTACTATCACACTGCTGGGGCAGGCAAGACTGCATACACTCTCCCTCCCTGCATCAGGGACCTGCACTGCAGATGCTTCAGCTTCTGGCATCTCTGCAGTCTCTTCTTACACCTCTGCATGTATCGCTCGTTACTCATCAAAGATCACATCCATACAGCAAACTCTATGCTTCCACATTTCCAGATTGCCACTCCCTACCCTGCCTGACCCTCACCCATCCCTGTATTTTTTTTTTCCCGTAGGGATACTACAGTTCTGTATTCACCTCCAGTCATGCAAACTGCTAACCTGGTGCTCCGACAAGCAGACCAGCAGAACATCAGAACTGTGAGCTGAAAGACTTGGCTGTGTGCCTTCAGGCAAGATCACCGCTCCCTCTGATCACTGTCCTTAGTGAAGCGAAGAAAATAATTTCGAGCTGGCTATTTCACAGGATTCTCTCTCTCTCTCTCTCTCTCTCTCTCTCTTTCTCTCTCTCTCTCTGTCTCTCTCTGTCTCTCTCTCTTTCTCTCTCTCTGTATCTCTCTCTCCCTCCCTCCCTTCAGTCTCTCTGTCTGTCTATCTGTCTGTCTGTCTGTCTGTCTGTCTGTCTCTCTCTCTCTCTCACACACACACACATGCACACACACGCACTCATACATGCGTGCACACCAGAATGTGCTAAAAGTAAAAGAGAAAAGAGAGACTTGTTAAGTGTTTGGCATATTGAATACGTCATGGGTAGTTTTCCAGGCTTTGCCATGTGGGCGAGATACTCTCGATAGCTTGCCGGACTCTCTGAGAGGGGTGGAGGAACCGAGCCCAGGTTGGTCTGGTCGGCTGCATTTAAGGCAAACACCCTACTGCTGTGCTATCTCTCCAGCCCAAAGGGAAAAGAATTTTTTTTAAAAAAGTTTGGTTTTTACAAATACCTGGCGAATGTGTTTTTTTTTTTTTTTAAACAAAAGAAAGCATGGGGATAGAGATGAAATGTATAGCACAGCAGGTCGGGTTCGATATTCTCAATCCCACATGGTTCCCGAGTTCACCAGGAGTGGTTCCTGAGTGCAAAGACAGAAGTAATCCCTGAGCACTGCCAGGTGTGGCCCAAAAAAATAAATAAAAAGAGAATGCAGCTAGGGTGGCAGATTCCACGTCATTATTTGAGCACATTTTCATGCTCATTTGACCAAGCACATTTCCTACAGAAGTGGACTCTTGCTATAGATGCATTCTATTGGCTGGACTTAAATTATCTGATGCTGAGATGAATAGATTATGAAATGTGGTATATGTACACACAATGGAATACTATGGAGCTACAAGGAACAATGAAATCATTTAATTTGCTGTAACATGGTTGGAACTGAAAGACACCAGGTTGAGTGAAGAAAGCCAAATGAAAGACAAACACAGAATGATCTCATTTCTCTGTGGTATATAGAATATGGATGAGGAAATATATTGAGTAAAGGGGATGCCTAGATTACCCTTGACCCAAGGTTTAGAGTGTAGATAGAAGCAAAGAAATCCAGGGGGAACAAGATAACAGAAAGTAATGGGTGAGCAGGCATCAGGGCTTCAGTTTTACTAGTGATATGGGTGAGTGGTATACCCAAAACACAGACTCAACAACACTGAAAACATGAGATTTAATCTACAACCACTGGAACTTTGTAATGTGCCTGTCAAGTTGACAGGTGTGGATAAGGTGGGGTTTGGGGCTGGAGAGGAATATGGGAATGCCATGGAGGGAAGTTGACAATGGTGATAGGATTGGAATTGAAACATATGCCTAAAACTCAATTATTATGACTCTGTAAATCACAGTTCTTTAATTTAGAAAATGAAAAATAACTATCTAATATCAGGGTCAGAGAGCTATTACGACAGGTAGGGAGCTTAGTTTTGCACTTGGGCAGCCTGCATTCAATTCCCAGCATCTTATATGGTCCCCTCTGCCCACCAGGAGTGATTCCTGAGTTCAGAGCCAGAAATAAGCCCTGACACTACTGGTTTTGTCCCCAAAACAGAAGTAAATAAATCGTCTGAGGTCATAAAATAAGTTCAAAAACTGTGTCTCCCACGGGGACAGAAAGATAGTACAGGGGTTAAGGCACTTGTCTTGTTTGTGACTGGCCCTGTTCCCATCTATGGCATCATAAATAGTCTTCCATAGACCTCCAGGAGTGACTGCTGAGCACAGAACCAGTAGTAATCCCTGAGAAATGCTGGATGTGGCCCCCTAATGAACAAATAAACTCTCATATGAAAGAAAGAAATTGTGTCTTTGACTTGCACTAGAATTGAAAGCATGTCATGTGATGTCAAAGACAAGAGACCAAAAAGAGATGAACGTGTAATAGCTTGCTAATTAGTGCATGTAAATAAGTGTCTCCCAGTTAGCTTTTCAGCAGCTATGAAATGCTGGATTTTCACACCGTGAATGATCAAACACTATCATCCACTTTGGATAATAATATGTAACGTCATTATTTCTTAAGTGTTTTGACAAGGAATAACCAAATTTCTTAAGTGAGATTTTATAAACTTGTTTTGTTGTGGTGATGGTGTTTTTAATTTAAAGAGCCCTTATAACCATGATCCTCCAGAGCTTCTACCATGAAAAAATAAACAGGGGTTACTGGAAATGTCCATAGTTATTGTAGCCAGTGACAAGGCCCGGATCTCTGGGGAGAATGCTGAGAGAGTCAAACGCCCAGGCTCTGGATAGGGTAGACAGCACTTGCGTCATTTCTGGGAACTGCAAGCATCTCACAGAAAGAACAGTGAATTTAATTTGAAAGGACAGCACAAGAGAGGGGAAGTGCTCTGTCACGAGTCATCAGGACAAAGAGACAGTGGCTGAGCTTTCAGATCTGTGTCCTGCTGAAAGATGACAGGGGATGTTCTTACTGACTCTGCTCCCTCTCAATGTCCACTACCCAGGGTGTGGCTTCTGTCTTTCTTACTCTCCTTACAAATATTGCTGCTTGATCCAGAGTTACAGTGTCGATTTCAACTTGGGTCCTGTCGTGCCGTTCCACTGGGAAAGGGTTTGAATTTGTCAGTAATCACTTAGACCTGAGAAGCTGACTGAACGTTCTCTCATCATTTTCATAGCTCTAGGAGTTTTAAAACAACAGACATTATAATTAACCCTATTTTATTTTTTTTTAATTTTTATTAGTGAGACACCATGAGGTACAGTTGTAGACTTAAAAATTTTGTGCTTGGCATGAGAAAATGCTCTACATCATTAATCATCAGGGAGATGCAGATCAAAACCACAATGAGATGCCATCTCACACCTCAGAGACTGGCCCACATTCAAAAGAACAAAAGTAACCGATGCTGGCGTGGATGTGGCGAGAAAGGGACACTCCTTCACTGTTGGTGGGAATGTCGACTGGTTCAGCCCTTCTGGAAAAGAGTATGGACGATTCTCAAAAAATTAGAAATTGAGCTCCCATTTGACCCAGCAATACCACTCCTGGGAATATATCCCAGAGAGGCAAAAATGTATAGTCAAAGTGACATCTGCACTTGTTTGTTCATTGCAGCACTCTTTACAATAGCCAGAAACTGGAAGAAACCTGAATGCCCAAGAACAGATGACTGGTTAAAGAAACTTTGGTACATCTACACAATGGAGTACTATGTAGCTGTTAGAAAAGATGAAGTCATGAAATTTACATACAAGTGGTACAATATGGAAAGCATCATGCTAAGCGAAATGAGTCAGAAAGAGAGGGATAGACATAGAAAGATTGCATTCATCTGGGGGATATAAAGTAACAAAGTATGAGATTAATACCCAAGAATAGCTGAGATCAGCACCAGGAGGATTACTCCATCACTTAGAGGCCAGCCGGGTATCCTAGAGGAAAGGGCAGTTCAGATAGAGAAGGGAGCACCAAATAAAGGATGTTTGGAGGATCCTCCCAGGAGGGGAGATGCATATCGAAAGTAGACTATAGACTGAACATGTTTGCCACTCAATGCCTCTTTTGCAGACCACAACACCCAAAAGGAGAGAGAGAACACAGGGGATTGCCCTGCCACAGAGACAGGGGGGATGGGGGGATGGGGGTGGGAGGGATATTATCCATGGTGGTGGAAAATGGGCACTGGTGGAGGGATGGGTATCTGATCATTGTATAATTGAAACCAAAGCACAAAAAATTGTAAATCTACAACTGTAAAAAAAAAATAAAATAAAATAAAGGGAAAAAAATTTTGTGCTTGGGTTTCAATTATACAATGATCAAAGACCCATCCCTCCACCAGTGCCCATTTCCCACCACCACGGATCCCAGTATCCCTCCCACCGCCCCCCCCCCCCATCCCTCCCATCCCACCCTGCCTCTGTGGCAGGGCATTCCCCTCTGTTCTCTCTCTCCTTTTGGGTGTTGTGGTTTGCTAAAGAGGCATTGAGTGGCAATCATGTTTGGTGTATAGTCTACTTTCAGCATGCTTCTCCCATCCTGGGAGGATCCTCCCAACACCCTTTATTTGGTGCTCCCTTCTCTATCTGAGCTCCTTTTAACCCCTAGCGTGTGTGGCTGGCCTCCAAGCCATGGAGCAAAATTCCTGGTACTAATCTCAGCCATTCTTGCAATTAACCCCATTTTAGAGATAGCAAAACTGAAGCCCAAAATTGTCTTTGATACACACAAGATTGAAATTCAAGTACTGAACTAAAAATGCCAGCCTGTTTACCTTGACAAATGAATAATTATTGAGTAGTTACCTTACACGAAATATTATCTTCTAGTTAATAGTGTTATTTACTTTGTTTGTTTGCTTGTTTGTTTGGGGACCATACCCAACTGTGCTCAGTGTTAGCTCCTGACTCTGTGCTCAGGGACCACTTCTTATGGATCTCATAAAATGACTCTATGCAGTGCCAAGGATCAAACAGTGGTTAGCTGCATGAAAAGCAATCACCTTATCTGCATGCTATCTCTCCAACCTTGATTTAATAATATTTAGTCATCATAACAGATTATGAAGTAGGCACTAATATCAGTCACGTTTTAACAATGTGCAAACTGATGCAATTTGCCTAAAAGTACTCTAGTGAGTGGTCAACCAGGATCCTAACACAGGATCTGAAGTCCAAGTGTTGCTCTTCAATTATATGTAAGAATGAGGGTTTGGAGAGATAGTACAGCGGATAGCGAACTTGCCTTGCATGCACCAAAACAGGATTGAGCCCCAGCACTCCATATGATCTCCTAACCCCTGCCAGGAGTGATCCCTGGGTGCAGAGCTGGGTACCACCAGGTGTGTCCCCCGTCCCCTCCCCTTCCCAAAAGAAAGCTAGTTGGTCACTTGATTCTACTCTCATCTACCCAATACTACCTGATCACATAATATGGTAATAGGACACTTTGCAGATGCACCCAAAATTTACGGGGAAAAAAAAAGGATCAAATCACAGAAGTTTGGGTCTCATAAATCATAAACATTCCTTGGTTCATCTAAGCAGTTGTTTCTATGTTGTACACTTCTTTCTCAGGACCTATGTCCAATCCTTCCCATCCCCTCCCCTCAGTAAAGTGGAACATCTCAAGCTCTAGTGGTCACAGGCTTGGGTTTTAATCTTTTGGATAATGATTTTTACATTTCCAGACCTTTGTTTCCCAGAAAAATGAAATGTTAAGTGAACATTTCCAATAAATTTCTATGATTACAAAAATATTTAAGGGACTGGAGAGATAGTACAAAACCAAATTATACAATCAAATATCTATAATGAACATTAAATATGTTATAATTATCTTATTATCAATAGAAAGTCTGAATATTTTTGTAGTATTAAGTGGTAACATAAAGCAGATAAGCAACAAGAATGGTGCTTAAACATCAGAAAATGTTTTTTAGCAAACATTAATGTGTTTTAAAGAACATCAACTTATATACCTCAGTAACTAAGAGGCATAAACCAGCAAGCTCCAAAAAAAAATACAAAGTAGCAGGATTTATTAAAGGTATCTAGTTTCTTATATTTTCAGTGCTGACATCTTCAGAATTTTCAGTTCATGACAGGAAGTCTAAAACAGAGACTCACATTTCACATTAAAGGATGCTACTAAATTGTTTAACAAAGGTTATTGATCTCTCGTAGTGGTGATAATGCACTCAGGGAAAAAAATTTAGAATTCAGTGTTAAATGTATGCCAAAATGCTGTTTGGCAAAACAGGAATAGATATTTTTCAAAGTCCAATAAACCATCAATTGAAATCAGGACCAACAATCATTTGCTTTTCATGTCTCTACTCTAAATCACTGAGTCTATGACCACTATAATTCCAAAAGGAGGAAGAAAATTCATTAATGAGGAGCAGTCATGGCCAGCTACAATATTCATTTTGGCTGTATTTTTTTCAGCATAGGCACCACAGCAAAAGAACTAGCTTCATAACACGCATCTTTATCAAGCTCTCGTTGGCCCTCTCAGTGGGTTACGCCTCTTAGAATTAAGCACCTTCAGAAAAGTACCAATACAAACATCTCTTAATTTGTTATTAACATCACAACTAGACTTAATTGATATTGAAGTTAAGAACAGATATTGCCTTTTATGGATTCTGTCCACCAAACTTACACCAGAGATTTGACTTTCTGTTGATGAAGAAAAGAACGAAAACTATCTAAAGCAATTATAGACTACAAAGTCAGTAGTTGGGAAAAGCCTAATCCACTACCATTCCAGAACAGCAATAATAATTGAATTTGGTTCTTGGTCCATCTAACAAGAGATTAATATTGATCTATTTTATCCCAACAGTGGAGTTTATTGAAAACCTTACTAATGGGCTCCAAGTGAGGGAATTGCAAAATCCTGTATGCCCCAAGACACAAGGAACCTACATGCAGGTAGGGGCAAGAGACCTTGGAGAACATGAAGAAGGAGGGCTGCAGGATGAGCATCTTCACAAGGAAAAGGTAATAGAACCCATTAGGAATAAAATCTTTTAAAAGGTACCTTACTTCCCAAACATATCAGAAGAAGCACAGAACGGCAAAAGAATAGAGTTTTATAAGATCCAAGAGATCAAAATCAGTCCTAATCCCTGACTTAAGAAAAGCTTGAGTATTGTTGAGTCAGAAACTTGCTCCCAGTTTCACACTGAAGTCATGGCAGAGGAAAGCAAACCTACTGTGATAATCTGCTATCACCCACTCCTTATTAATATTGATGATACACTTTAAAGGTATAAACAGACTGTCTTCAATACCTTATTTATTTATTTATTTATTTATTTATTTATTTGGGGCTTACTCCTGGCTCTATACTCAGGGATTACTCCTGGCGGGGATCAGAAGACCATATATGTTGCCAGGGATCCAACCCTGGTCACACACATGCAAAGCAAGCACCGTATCCACTGTACTATTGCTCCAGTCCCATACCTATATTATTTAATGCTCATTAGTAATTTAAATTTTGTACTGCACCCCTCATGGTTCAGGTGCCCATGACCCTCCACAACACAGACATTTCTAATTACAGTAATAAAGGTATGACTTTCTTCAATCTATTCTTTCATTTTGTTTCCGAAGGGTATAATTCAGACAAAGTAAACAAAATACTTCTAAGCTGCTATTCGTAAAGAATCCCAACAGTATAACACTGCACTTTAGCACTGTCCTCCCAACAGTGTACTCTTTTATTTTAAAATATGAGTGCAAATGAGTAAAGAGTAGTGAATAAAAAGCAGTGTAAACAAAGCTTCATAATAAATAATTAACATGTGTGCCTTAACTTTTAATTAACTAAATGGGTGCCTACATTGCAAACCAAAAACTTGGACTCACTCAGGAGATACATGTAGAAGTTAAGGAAATTTTCGTTTTTCTCCAGCTTATAGAAATCTTAAATTCTATTACAGTTCTATTGAAAGACAGCATTGATTTGTACCTGATTGTCAATTGTCAGATTGCTGCATGACCTTTTTTGAAAATAAGTCATATCTTTCTGGGGGATAAGACAAATCCCACAGTAGTCAAGGATTACTCCTGTCTCTGTGCTCAGGCATCACTCTTAGTGGTTTCCAGATGAACAATATGCATTGCTTGGGTTGAACCAGAGTCAGCTGTATGCAAGGCAAGCATCTTAAAAGATTTCTTATTTGAATTTTTTTGAAAACTTTATTGATGCACAAACCACAAGAGGAAAGTCATTGCTGTTTGGAAAAGGTTAGGACAATCACCGAAACCATTTTATAATGGTTGGCACTTTTTTGTGACAGCAAATATTTCATGCTGAATGCTATGTCATTCGCCAAATGCCAACTTAAGGTTATTTATCTTAGATTAATTAAAGTTATTAGTTTCTACATCTTCACTTTCCTAAGAACAGTAAAAGCCCAGAAGTCAGATCATTACCCTCAGTCCTTTCTATATCTCCCTTTACATCCAACACAACTATTTCCACAGTAAGTACTAATAGTACTTAAAAGTAAGTAAAAATGATTGCTGGGCCTGGGATATCGCTCAGCTGAGAAACATTTGCCTTGCATGTGTGAGGAATTGGTTCAATCCTTGCACCATATAGTTTACCAAGAACTTTTGGAATGTTTCCTGACTTGGCCCCCACTCTTTCAAAAAAGAATAAATAAGCACTCTCAAAAAAAAAAAGAAAAATAATAACAACTGCTGACCAATTCCTCTCCTGCTAAATCATTAAAGAGGCAAAGACTTGATTTTTTGTCAAATAGAAAGAGTAACAAATGCCAGTAGTTCTGGAGTTTTTATTAGCTTCTATAAGATACCAAAATGGTGATTTTCAAAGACATTATCTTCCAGAATTCAGCTTAATGTAGACCTGAAAATCTGCCGGAAGGAGAAACACAAAATCCCTAAAACAAAATGACTACTGGGTTAGAAAAAAAACAGGAGGACAAAAATATTTTTTTAGATCATCTCAAATGTAAATTGGCTAATCACCATTTTAATTTCTCAAATATTTGCTCATGCAAATATGCCCATTCAACACTGAATAATAAGAATTGAGGCAAATGGTTGAATTTCACACATGGCAGAGGCAGCCTGCAGCAGAGCAAAATGGTAGTGGGGAGAGCATGACACAGGAAACCCCAGTTTCTTCTCTGCAATGAAGGAGGGTGGGATGACCCAGAGAGAGGGAGTTCAGGAAAAGCACCATTTCCTTCTCTCATTCTTTTTCCCTTTCTTCTCCCTCCCTCTCTTCCCCGCTCCCTCTCTCCTTCCCTCCTTCCTCCCTTCCTTCCTTCTTTCCTCCCTTCCTTCCTCCCTTCCTACGTTTCTTCCTTCATTCCCTTTTTCTTCTTTTTCTGACTCTCTTTTCTTCCTTCATTTCTTTCCTACTTTCTTTTTTCCCTTCCTTCCTTCCTTCCTTCCTTCTTTCCTTCCATCCTTCCTTCAATCCTTCCTTTTCTTTTTCCTTCTTTCTCTGACTTTCTTTTCTTCCTTTCTTTTCTACTTTCTTTTTCTCTCCTCTTTCTTCCTTTATTCTTTCTTTCTTCATTCTTTCTTTTGTCAATTTTTTTCTTTCATTCCTTCTCTCTTTTGCAAAACAGCTTACATCTATGTATCCCTTCTACTTGTTAAAATAACATAAGAAAACAAAACGCAAACATTAATATAGGTATATATATAATCATATATATAATCACATATAATATAATCATATATAATCATATATATAATCATATATAATATAATCATATATAATCATATAGTCTTATTATGACATCTTATTATCTCATTCCTACTTTGGACAAACTGGCAGGCTACCGAATGTAGCCTGCTCATACGGCAGAGTCTGGCAAACTCCCCGTGGCGTACCCAATATGCCAAATACCAGTAACAATGATGGGTCTCATTCTCCTAAAAAGCCTTGAATATAATCTCAGGACTAGGATGAAAGAGACGTTACTGGGGCCTGCTCGAGGCAATCGACGAATAACAGGATGATTTGTGATTTTGTGATTTCTGATATATAATCAAATATACATATCAGATGCTTCAAACACTGACATAATTATCAGGACTAGGGAGGGGCTGAAATGCAAGATAGCTTAAATAGTATTTGTGATCTTTCTGCTCTAATAGAGTTTATTGAATAGATTTTTCACAGTAACTAGTATATTAACTATTATTTACTTGAAATTTTTTGAATTATTTATAAAGTTATTAGTTTATTTTTCCTTATTAATTGTTATAGTTATAGATTTAGTTTTTAGTTCTCTGAAAGGGCTGGAGCAATAGCACAGCAGGTACGCGTCTGCCTTAAACGCGGCCGACTTGGCCGACCTGAGTTCGATTCCTCCCCGAAAGCTACCAAGAGTGTCTCGCCACACGGCCATGCCTGGCAAGCTACTTGTGGTGTATTCTATATGCCAAACACAGTAACAACAAATCTCACAGTGGAGACGTTACTGGGCCCACTCGAGCAAATCGATGAACAACAGGAGGACAGTGCTGCAGTGCTACAGTTCTCTGAAAATGTGACATTTTGAAAGAGAGTTAAATCCAACTCTACCATTTTAATATTTAAGAAAGACAGTAAATTCTTTTTACTTTATTTTAAATGTTTATCATTGTTTTGATAAGATGGTTCAATAGTATTTTAAATTTATAGTATTAATATACTAAGTTACTGAACTTGTCCTATCAAAGTGTCTGTGACGCTCTCACCTGCCCTGATGTCACTTCTGGTTGAATCTTCATTTCCTTTCTCCCATCCTTCTTCTACTGATAAATTTTGTAATCCAATGTCAGGAATTTGTCATTGTTTGATACTGTCCACTCCTTGTTTTGTCTCTCTTCGTTTCATAGAATAAATAATGAGATCATCTGGTATTTCTTCATCTCTTATCACCTATTTTGCTTAACATGATTCCCTCCAGTTACGTTCACATTACAGGAAACTGTCACTGTCACTGTCACTGTCCTCCCGTTGTTCATCGATTTGCTCGAGCAGGCCCAGTAACGTCTCCATTGGAGACTTTGTTGTTACTGTGTTTGGCATTTTGAATACGTCACGGGTAGCTTGCCAGGCTCTCCGAGAGGGGCGGAGGAATCGAACTCGGGTGGGCCATGTTGGCTGCGTGCAAGGCAAACGCCCTACCGCTGTGTTATCGCTCCAGCATGATTTAATTTTTTCTTACACTTGCATTAACACGCCATTTTGTGCATATACTACAGCTTTTTTTTTCCAGTTTCTTTTTCCATTCATCTTTTATTGTGCATTTAGATTGTTTACAGATCCGAGCTATTGGAAATACATGCTATAACATATCTAGGTGTGAATATGTCATTTTGAATCAGTGCTTTTGTGTTGGGGGTGTAGGTGCCAAGAAGTGGAATCTCTGGGTCTTATGATAGTTCTATTCTTACTTTGCCTTAAGGGATCTCCATGCTGCTCTCTATGGAGGTTGAGGCAGATGACATTCCCACTAGCAGTGAATGAGTTTCTCTTTTGCCTCATTCCTGCCAATATTGGTCGTTTCCAGGTTTGTTTGTTTTTTTGGTATATGCAGCTGTCAGTGGTGTGAGATGATTTATCATTTTTTTTCTGCTATTTGGGTGAGACCCAGCATTGCACAGGGGTTACTCCTGGCTCATGCACTCAGGAATTACTCCTGGTGGTGCTCGGGAGGCCATATGGGATGCTGGGAATCAAACCGGGTAAGCCACATGCAAGGCAAATACCCTACCCATTATGCAATCGCTCCAGCCCCTCATTGTTGTTTTGATTTGCATTTCCTACTAATAAGCTATGATAATCACTTTCTTATGTCCGCTGGCCTTATTTATGTGTTCTTCAGAGAATTCTTTGCACATTTTTGAAAGAGGTTGGCTTTTTTTGTTGTTGAAATTGGTGAATACTTTGAGATATTGGATATATCTTTGATATATTCTGTGCAAGTATTTCATCCCTTTCAACAGGGTATCATTTAATGTTACTCCCAAAGAAACTTTTGAGACATAGAAAATATTTTTGTTTGTTTGGGTGGAAGCATACCTGGTTGTGCTCAGAGCTTACTCCTGGCTTTGCACTCAGAGATCACTCCTGCTGGGCTTAAGGATCATATGTAGTGCAGGAGATCAAACCTAGATCAGTCGTATACAAGGCAAGCACACTGCCTGATGGACTATCTCTCTGACCTTTGATATAGCCCAATTTATTCATCTTTGTTCTCATACCTTTAGAGCGATAGCACAGCGGTAGGGCGTTTGCCTTGCACGCAGCCAACATGACTGACCCGAGTTCGATTCCTCCGCCCCTCTCGGAGAGCCCCGCAAGCTACCGAGAGTATCTCGCCCACACGGCAGAGCCTGGCAAGCTCCCCGTGACGTATTCGATATGCCAAACACAGTAACAACAAAGTCTCCAATGGAGACGTTACTGGGCCCGCTCAAGCAAATTGATGATCAACGGGAGGGCCTTTACCTTTACCTTTACCTTTGCCAAAAATCCAATCGATGAAGATACCCCTATGGTCTATAACCTGGAGAGTTGTACCTGTTTTCTTTCCATGTGTTTTATAGATTTTGGTCTAATTTTAAAGTCTTTAATCTACTTGGAATTAACTTTTATGTGCAGCGTAAGATACAATACTGGTTTCATATTTCTGTATGTGGCAATCCAGTTTCCCCAGCACCACTTATTAAAGGGGTTTTCCTTGCTGCATTTCATGCACTCATTTTCTTTGTCATAGATCAGCTTTCTTTGTCATAGAGTATCTTAAGCTCTCAAATCTAGACCATTGAGTTGATTCTATCCATACAGTTTTGACTACCATAGCTTTATAGTATAAACTGAAGGCAGGAAATACAGCACCTCATTTTTTTCCTAGATAGCTTTGATTATTTCGGGCATTTTATGATTCCAAACAATTTAGTAAATTTGTTCTAAGTCCTTGAAAAATGTCATCGTAATTTTAATAGGGATTTCATTGAACCTGTATGATGCTTTAGGTAGAAAGAACATTTCAACAATGTTCATTCTTCCAATCCATGGATGTGGAATATCTGTCCATATCCTGGTATCTTCAATTTCTTGCAATAGAGACATCAAGTTTTCATTGCATAAGTCTTACACAGTCTACATAAGGTTGATTCCTACATATCTGATATGCTGGGGCACTGTTTATAAATGGGATTTGTCCATCTGTCATATTGCTATGAACGTTCTTAGTTCCCCAACACTGTGCCGAGAGCTTCTAATGTCTAATGTTTTTGTTTCTATTTATTTCCTAGTATTTAAATTTTTTCCTTGAATTTTCTCATTAATCTAGCAGTTATTCAATACCATCTTTTTTAGACTCTAACTATTTGAGATTTTCTAATATTTTTTGAGTTGTGGTTTACATTTTAATTACTTGTTTTTATTTATTATAATTTAGGTAGTTATATAGATTGTTGATTTAGCATTTTGTACTATAGTGATAACAAGCACTGTAGCACTGTCCTCCCCGTTGTTCATCGATTTGCTCAAACGGGCACCAGTAACGTCTCCATTGTGAGACTTGTTGTTATTGTTTTTGGCATATCGAATACTCCACAAGGGAGCTTGCCAGGCTCTGCCAATGATAACAAATAACCATTAAAATAGTTTCCATTTTTGTTACTCAATGGGAAATTTTTTGTGTCTCACACATGTTCTTTTCTCAAGATTGTTCTCTGTGCACAGAGAAGAATATGTACCTTACCCTTTTTTTGGCAAGAGTGCTCTGTGTGTTAAGCCTATCTTGTTCTATTCCTGATTTAGGGCTGTTGTTTCCCTCTTGATTTTCTTCTTAGATGATCTATCCACTGATGGAGCTGGGCTATTTCTGTTGTGTTGTAATCCATGTCATTGTTTAGAACTTTTAATAATCACTTTACATATTTTTGTACCTTTAATTGGCACACCAAATAAATCACAGTCCTCCCGTTATTCATCGATTTGCTTGAGCGGGCTCAGTAACATCTCCATCATGAGACTTGTCAGAGAGCCCAGCAAGCTACCGAGAGTATCTCGCCCACATGGCAGAGCCTGGCAAGCTACCCGTGACGTACTCAATATGCCAAACACAGTAACCAAATAAATATAACAAGTGAAAATTAGTAAGAGTTGTTTTCTTGAGGGATCGATACTTTGATCATTATAAAAATGACTGGTCCTTTCTCTTGTTTGTTATTTACTTGAAATCTGTTTTATCTCATAATGCAATGTCTGTCCTTGACATTTTTAGGTTATCATTTGCTAGAGGGGTTATTTTCCCTTACTTTTACTTTGAGTCTATATTTATCTTTGTATCTCAAAAGTGTCCTTGTAGTCAGCAGAAAGTTGGGCTGTGTTTCTTTTTTATCCATCCATCTTTGTGCCTTACTTGGTGGGCTCAGGCCACTCACATTATAAAGACCATTGCCATAGAATTACTTCCTGTCATTTTGCCATGTGTTTTCTTTGAGATTTTTCTTTGTTTGATGTTTGAGTAGTCCTTTTTTTCTGATGTATTTCTTCTGCGTATTTATGTTCTGAACTTTTCTTGATGCTTATACATAAAATTCTAAGCTCATCATATATTTTAAATAGAAAGCTAGTTAATATCCAGATCATTTGAGGACATCCATTATCGTTCTCCGTTTGACCATATATATTTTTGTTTCTTGCTATTTCTAGGCAGCATTTCTTTTTATTCTACAGAAGTTTCTTTGGTACTCCCTGTAAGATTGGTGCAGTGGGAATGATTCATATAAGTTAGTTTTCTGTTACGCTGTTTTGTTTTAATTTTTTCCATAGAAGCCACATGCATCAGTATTAGAAAACGGGGACCAAGGCCACATGTTGTTCTGCCTAGCAGTGACAGACTGGTGGTTTGGTGCGTGAGTCTGGCAGTGTGGCACTTGGGCCCAGTAGTGCTTAAGGGCCACCAAGGTCACTCCAGCATTACTCTTGGAGTTCATACTTATCCATGGACTAAAACTAGGGACTTCACAAAAGCTCTACATGTGCCATATGTAGCTTCTGTGAGTAGATATGGCTACTCTTGAGCCATATCTCTGACCTCTTTGTTCAGTACTCTATCCTTCCTTCAGCAATTAGTGCCAGGTAGGAAATTTGTGTTTGAAGTCTATTTTATTTAGGACTTTGAGTATATTATATCATTTCCTTCTGGCCTGTACAGTTTTGACTGAGAATTCTAGCAGTCGATTTATGGGAGATCCTTTAAAAATGTGATGCTTTGTTTTCTCAGGTGGCTTTTAGGGTTCTCTCTTGGTCTTTGATTTTTGCCATTTTAATTAGAATGTGTTAATGTTTGTGTCTATATTTATTTAGTTTGGAATTTTTTGAACATACTGCAACTGAGTATTCTTGTTTCCCCAGTTTGGGGAAAGTTCTGCTGTGATTTCTCCAGATGAAATTTCTGTCCCTTACTACAACCCCTTCTCATTCTTCAGTGCCTGTTACGCATAGACTGATCTTGAATTTTTTAAATTCTTTTCCCTTGGATCAGAAAGATAGAGCAGTAGCTATAGCTTTTATCTTGTGCATATCCCATCTGGGCTCAATCCCTTTTTGAATCCTTCACTTATGGCCTCCAAGCAGCACCAGAAGTGGTCCCAGAGGACAGATTCAGGAGTAAGCCCTGAGCAGAGTCAGGTATGGCCTAAAAACAAATATAAACCCAAAAAAAAGCAAGATAAAAAATACCCATCGTATTTATTTTTTAATTGAATCACAGTGAGATACAGTTACAAAGCTTTCATATTTGAGCTTCAATCATAGAATGATAAAACACCCATCCTTCCACCAGTGCATGTTCTTCACCACCAATGCCCCCAGTATACCCCCCTTTCAAACACTCCCCCTGCCCCCATTATATTTATTTTTTAAAGACACAGCTCAAATGCTATTGAAATATGTACGGAATAATAACATCCCTCTGTCTCAATTGCCAAATCAGTCCTAGGAGGAGACAGAAGGCTTTCCTTTTCCCAACTTCAAACTGTATTATGAATCTGTAGCAACTGAAACAATGTGGTATTTGAATAAGGACAGATTATCAGACCAATGGAATAAGATTGAGAGTTCAAAGACATATCCTCAGCAATATGGGCAGTTAATCTTAGCACAGTAGCACTGTAGCACTGTCCTCCTGTTGTTCATAGATTTCCTCGAGCGGGCACCAGTAATGTCTCCATTGTGAGACTCTACTGTTTTGGGCATATCAAATACATCACGGGGAGCTTGCCAGGTAATCTTAAAGGAATGAAAAGAATAAAGCAGGGAAATTCTCTTCAATAAATGACATTGGAATAATGGTCAGTCACATGCAAAAAATAAAACGAGTTCACACCTTGCTCTAATAATATATACAAAAGTCATTTTCATTCATTCATTCATCATCCTGTTATTTGTCGATTGCCTCGAGCAGGCCCCAGTAACGTCCCCTTCATCCTAGCCCTGAGATTATATTCAAGGCTCTTTAGGAGAATGAGACCCATCATTGTTACTGGTATTTGGCATATTTGGTGTGCCACGGGGAGTTTGCCAGACTCTGCCCTGTGGGCAGGCTATATTCGATAGCCTGCAAGTTTGTACAAAGTAGGAATGAGATAATGAGATATCATAAAAAGATGTCCTGATAAGATGTCGCGCGGTTCCGGGACCTGGATTTTATAGTCTCTGAGTCTTGGCCGTTGATGGGATTACACAGCGCCAGGGGGCCAGGTGGTGGGTGTGACCCCCGCCTACTGGAATACAAAAGTCAAATCAAAATAAATTAAAAACCTTGACTTCAGCCCTGAAACTATAAGTTATATTAAGGAAAAAACATAAGCATAACACCCCATGACATTGAAGCTAGAGAATATTCAATGACTCAGTGCTGCTGGCCAAGCAAAGGGACGTAAAGATAAATAAATGGAACTACATCAAACTAAGAAGCTTCAATATTGCAAAACAAGTGCAAAATAAGCAAAAATCAGATTAAAAAAACACCCTAGAGGCTGGGATAAAATATTTTCCCACCACCCATTTGATAGCAGGTTATTATCCAAGATGTATAAGGCACTGGTAGAACTTTACAAAAAAAAAAATTCCATCAAAAAATGAGAAAGTAGGTGAACAGAAACTTCCTCAAAGATGTACAGATAGCCAAAAGGCATATGAAAATGCTCTACATCACTTACCATCAGGGAAGTACCCATCAAAACAACAATGAAAATACAGTTTTTTAAATCTCACTGAATTCTCAGTATCTTTACTAATTGGCATTATAGGCTTTAAAGGAGAGAAATTCAAAGCATCAATGTTTACATGTTCAAGACCGTATAGCTAGTAATTAGCAACATCAAACTTCTCTATTCAAACGCTGGCTAATTATAGAATTTTCTGTATGGGTTTGCTTTGTGCTTTGTGGAAGGGGAATAGTCAAGAAAACCGTTTTTTAGGGATGGTGGTGTGGGAGAAAGAGAGAAAAATAAACCCATGTATTTTATTTGCATTTAAAAAGGGAAGACATTTGAGATTAAAAGCATCTGCAATGTCCCAGCCCGCCTGCCAGGCTGACTTCACTGGGGCAACTTGGAAGGGGTCAGATTGAGTTTCCCTCCCCACCCCAGAAGAACCCAGGCAGCCGAAAACCTCTGGAACCCAACTGCACAATCATGTTCAAGGTCACTCTCCACAGGCTCACACAAGCCTCACCTACAAGGGAAGCTGCAGAAAAACCCAGGTATGTGGGTCCATTGACTGAGCTCCCCAAGTTAGCTGGGCACGAGACTGGGCCTCTCCACCCAGCTCCCTGGTTTTCCAGTAGTTTGGCAGTCACACCCACAAACTGCCTCTGGTACCATATAATCTCATCAACAGCCAAGATCCAGAGACTATGAAATAAAGCTCCCAGAAGAGAGCAATACAGAATGTCCTTGACTGCGCACGTGGCCTCTTATACTCTAGCACACTGTTGTACCAAAAGTAGCACACATTTGTTTGGGTTTAACATACTTGCTTGCAATCTCTTGTACGCAGGATTAAATGGCTCCAGGATGAAATACAACAATCTTTTTTTTTAATTTATTATTATTATTTTACTTTTTATTAGTGAAACACCATGAGGTAGAGTTGTAGACTTACAAATTTTTGTGCCTGGGTTTCAGTTATACAATGATCAAGTACCCATCCCTCCAGAGCTCATTCTGCCAGCCGCACAGGCTAGGGGAAAAGGCAGCTCAGATAGAGAAGGGAGCACCAAGTAAAGGGTGTTGGGAGGATCCGCCCAGGATGGGAGAAGCATGCTGAAAGTAGACTATAGACAGAACATGATTGTCATTCAATGCCTCTCTTGGAAACCACAGGACCCAAAAGGAGAGAGAACAAAAGGGAATGCCCTGCCACAGAGGCAGGGTGGGATTGGGGGCGATGGGGGGTGGGAGGGATACTGGGAAATACAACAATCTTTACTCACTTTTCTCTTATCGTGGTGGGAAGGTGCACAGTGGTGGGATTGGTGTTTGACTATTATCTTTAATGAACTATTGTGAACAACTTTTAAAAATAAAATCAAATTTAAAAAAATAAAAGCATGTGCGGAAGAATGAAAGAATCATCAGAACACAGACAAATCATGAAAGTGTTCGCAGAATTTTAAGGAACAATCAGTGGAAATTTTTTAAGTATTAAATGTAAGATTTGTTGGAAATAGATGTGAGAGAAGTGATTTTAAGAAAACATGATGCAGGGGCTGGGGCGATAGCACAGTGGGTAGGGCATTTGACTGCACGTGGCCGACCCGGGATTGATTCCCATCATCCCATATGGTTCCCAGAGCACTGCCAGGAGTAATTCCTGAGCGCAGAGCCAGGAGTAACCTCTGTGCATCGCTGGGTGTGACCCAAAAGGAAAAAAAAAAAGGGAAAAGAAAAAGAAAACGATGTGGAAGAATGTTCTGACGCTGCGCCAGGCAGTCTTCACCAGAGCACCTTGGAGGGAAGCGGGTTGAGTTTCCCTCCCTGCCTCAAGCAGAATCCTGGCAGCCAAAAATCTCCAGAACCTAACCACCGCCTTGCCCAAGGCCACTCTCCACATGCTCAGATGAGCCTCACCCAAGAGGGTATGAACCTCACTCATGAGCAAACTGGCAGAAAACCCCAGGTATGCAGGAACCCGTTACTGGGTCTTCTCCTCCCAGCTCCCCAGTTTTCTAGTAGCTTAGTAGTCACACCCACAAACTGCCCCCAGCGCCATGTAATCTCATCAACGGCAAAGACCCAAGGCAAAAGGCCCTCCCGTTGATCGTCGATTTGCTCGAGCGGGCCCAGTAACGTCTCCATTGGAGACTTTGTTGTTACTGTGTCTGGCATATCGAATACTCTCGGTAGCTTGCCGGGCTCTCCGAGAGGGGCGGAGGAATCGAACTTGGGTCGGCCATGTTGGCTGCTTGTAAGGCGAACACCCTACCGCTGTGCTATCACTCCAGCCCCAGAGACTATAAACTAAAGCTTCGCAGAATTTCCTGGAGCCGACCTCTTACACTCTATCTCACTTACTTATCAAAAGTGGCACATATTTGTTTGGTTTTAACATACTTGCTTGTATTCTCTTATATTCGGGCTTAAATGACTCCAGACTGAAATACAACAACCTTCACACACTTCCCTCTTATTGTGGTGGGAAGGTGCTCAGTGGTGGGATTGGTGTTTGAATATTATCTGTAATGAACTATTGTGAACTACTTTTATGAAAATAAAATATATATAAAACAGCAAAAAATAAATAAAATAACACATGATGCATAGCACGTATAGATGACTCCATTGGCGAACCTTCAGGAAATTTTAGTAAAATTTAAACTATTTTCAAAACTGTGATAACCATTGAAATGCAATATGAGAGTGAGGCATGTAATTCAGTTGTAGAGCACAAGTTGCGCATGTAAGAGGCCCTGATTCAATCCCAATCACCATAAAAAATCATGAGGCAAACCAATTGTTTTGTAATTTTCAGAAGTCTCTTACATAATATCATGCAGAAAGGAGCAGCTGAATTTTACCTCAAACCCTGTCTTCCTTTACCTCAAACCCTGTTTTCCTAATTTTTTTCCTTTAAACTCAGTGAAAGGAAAATAAGACAACTGAAACAATGTTAGAAATAAGTATATCATCCCTAGCTCGAGTTCCATTAATCATCATTTTGTGACTGTTTATTATATTCAAACCATTTATTCAGAGAAAACCTTGTAAGTGTGCTCTAGTAGATGTTATTAGGAGTTTCCAAGGGTAATTTGAACTCTATTTAATTGTAATCTTAAGGACTGGCTTGGCAACTTCTCTGGATGCAGACACCAATAGGATGTAAACAGAATCCAAATAATAGATCTGAGAAAGAGGTACAACTATATGTTTATAGAGCCTAATGCTTATTAAATGTTTTGCATGGGTAGATGATAAAAAAAATACATGATTGAATGGTGAGTCAGAAAAAAGCAGCACTCACAAAATGCTCATTTCTATACTCACTTCCTGGTTCCCTACCAGTACCAATAGCATCAGGTCCAATGATATGTCAGACTGAAAAAAAAAATTATGCATTGCCAACCCATCAAAAGTAAAAAGAAAATTACTTTTCATTTATAGCCTTTCTCCTAATTCCAAACTAGACTTTCATTTTTGCTTTTTATAAGATATCTTGTTGCCATTGTTTTCTATCACCCAGATGGATGCAGTGGGTTAAATACTGTCTCACTCCATGGAAGCAGTGGGTTGAATATTGTCTAACACACTTTTCAAAAAGGTATGTTCACATGTGAACACCCCAGAGTATAGAAATGTAACCTTACTTGGAAAAAAGGGTTTTTGAAGATGTAACTAAGTTAAGAAGCTTTAGACAGATTCATTCTTAATCTAGGGTATCACTGTATCACTGTCATCCCGTTGTTCATCGATTTGCTTGAGCAGGAGCCAGTAACATCTCCATTCATCCTAGCCCCGAGATTTTAGCAGCCTCTCTTTATTCGTCCTTCCCAGCGGTGCCTCATTAGAGGCTCTTTTAGGGTCAGGGGAATGAGACCCATTATTGTTACTGTTTTTGGCATATCAAATACTGTTTTGGCATATCGAATATGCTACAGAGAGCTTGCCAGGCTCTGCCGTGCGGGCAGTATACTCTCGGTAGCCTGCCGGGTTCTCCAAGAGGGAGAACTAGACTATAAGACTAGACTATAAGAGGTCATGCGACTGGTGTGGCCGTGCTTCTGGGATCTTTGTTTTATAGTCTCTGGATCTTGGCCATTGAGGGATTACATGGTGCTGCACCATGGGCAGTTTGTGGGTGTGATTGCCTAGCTACTGAAAAATGGGAGATCTGGGTGGAGGAGATCCAGTTCTGATCCGATCAGGCTTGGAGATCTCAGCCTCGGGTCCCGCACACCTGGGTTCCTCAGCCAGTTCCTTCATGGGTGAGGCTCATCCAAGCATGTAGAGAGTGGCCTTGAGCATGGCTGTGGCTGGGTACCGGAGGTCTTCAGCTGCTGGGGCTCTGTTAGGGGCCGGTAGGGAAACTCAACCCTCCCCCCTCCAAGGGGCCCCGGTGAAGACAGCCAGGCATGAGGGCAGGAGACTCTGGGTGCGTCAGGTATTTTATAAAGGTTTGAGGACACAGAGAGAAGGTAATGTAAACATGAGATCAGAGATTCGTGTGTCTATAAGTCAAGCAACACCTAAAATTACTAGCAACCACAAAAACTAAGGTAGAGACATAGAAAATAATTTCTTTTTAGCCTTCAGAAAGAAACCAACCTCTGGATGCCATGGTTTAGGATTTCTAAACTCTAAAAGATGACTGCAGATTCTAGCTGTTGTACACACCATGATTACGGCAACTGTCTATGGCAGTCATAGAAAAGTTAAATGCATAGGATGACAGTCACACTGCCATCTCAGGCCAGTGTTAAGGATAAATTTATATTGCGCTGTTCTTTGCAAGAAAATTCTGGAAAAAAGAAATCCTAGAGAAAGGATTTCTCCATCTCAAGGGCAGACATTTTAAAAATATCAATAGAAAAGACATTTTGGATGTGGGTGGTGATTTTAGTTGTACCTTTTTATTTAAATGGACAACTGCCACTTACCCTTATGAGAAAAAAATCTACCATTTGGAAGCTCCATAAGTTATCAGTAGAAGGGTAGCCCTGACCAAGAATTTGGTCTTACTTTATATTTCTATCATTTGAAAAAAGAAATGCATTTTACAAATGGCTCTAAGATAGCATTTTGTCGATGTCTTTGTCATAACATTTAATGTCTGTGTGTAAATGAACTACAATTCTGATGATAACAGGGTATGAGAACTCTCCAATAGCATAATCTCATAAGCACCTTTTAGACCATCATGATTGTTTTCTAGTGAGAACCAATTTATAGCAATATTAATTATAAAATATGATATTTCAACATTATGTGCTCACATAGCATTCTGTGGAAGGTCAGTCACTTGCTTCTTTCAAGGAGGTGAGTTTCAGGACCAAAGAGATAGTACAGGAGGTATCTTGTTTACCTTGCATGCTGTAGACCCAGATTCCGTCCCAGGCATCCCATATGATCCCTTGAGCACCTCCAGGAGTGATGCCTAAATGCAGATCCAGGAGTTGGCTTTGAGCACAGCCAGATGTGACCAAATGAAAAAAGGTGCTTAGTTTCTGTTGGTAAGGCTGTTTTGATTTTAAGTCATTTATTTCATCAGTGAATTGATTTCAGAATCTCTGAACGTCAAGTATCACATATTGAACCCAAACACCCACAGTTCCATTCTACTACAGACAAAGGAGGCTTCCCTATGACCATTTAGTTAGCTGAAGTGGCCACTCCTATACTCTGATAATGTAGACAGCTATTACTCTTCTATATGGAAACTTTGTGGATCACTCTTTGAAGATGCTTTTAGAAAAGACCGAGAAGGAGTGGCAAGGGAAAACAAAACACCACTCCAGCTGATGTCTGTTGTTCACTTGCAAATGTTGGAGTTCTTCCATTTTCTTTTTATGGTTAATTTCTACCTTCATATCTTAGATCTTTGTTTTAGAAGATACTTGATATAATTTCTATTTTTATAATGTTATAGATAATCAAATCATGCCCCATCGTATGATTTGTTCTGAAGAATGTTCCAGGTGCATTGGAAAAGAAAGTGTACTTAAATATTTTTGAGTGCATTTTCCTGTATATGTCTATTAACCCCAGTTCCTGGAAATCGTCACTTAGGGCTCCTAGTACCTTACTGGCATATTGTCTGGTTGATCTGCCCAATGATGAGATTGGGGTATTAAAGTCTCCAACTAGGTCAACCTGTACCTATGGGGCAAGTGCATCAGCAGCCTGATGGTGCCTTCAGGTTTCCTGTTATCCCCAAATTGCCACTATGCCTATGGCCAGGACCCAACAACTTGGGACCAAGTTTACCAAGAAATAAAATGGTCAAAAGTTAGGTATGCGGAAGCCATTACCCACAAACCACCTCTGGCTCAGCTATTCAAGCTCATTTATTGGCCTTATTTCAGAGACCCATAGATAAATCTCAAAAGATATCAAAAGCCACAGTTAATCTCATACCCAGACATGGCAGAACAGACTGGGGGAAATCGGAGGGGGGCAGGTTGGCCTGGTGGCCCGCCCAAGCAGAGCCCCCAGCAGTGGCTGGCTTCTTCAATCCAAAATCACAGCCATATTCCTTGAGCTGATCTCCTAGTAGGAGATCTTTGTATTAGAAGAGCTTCCCAGGAAGGAAGGGAAGGGCTTTACATATGCTGATTATGCTATCTGATCTAGGTGTAGTTTCTACCCCCAACCCTTGGAGAGAGAGCCCACACACACTTATTTATTGGATACACACTAGAACAGTGCATAAATCTCTCTCCTCGATGAAGACTGTCTGTCTGTCTGTCCTCCCATTGTTCATCGATTTGCTCAAGTGGGCCCAGGAATGTCTCCATTTTTTGACACTTGTTGTTACCGTGTTTGGCATATTGAATATATATGAGAGATACTTTGGCCAGATACTCTCGGCAGCTTGCAGGGCTCTCTGAGAGGGGTGGAGAAATCGAACCCAGCTTGGCCGGACTGGC
Organism: Sorex fumeus; assembly: GCF_029834395.1. Classification (NCBI taxonomy): domain Eukaryota; kingdom Metazoa; phylum Chordata; class Mammalia; order Eulipotyphla; family Soricidae; genus Sorex; species Sorex fumeus. Next base: position 5,675,084 of record NW_026606095.1, on the reverse strand, counting down.
TGCATGCAAGGCAAGCGCCCTACCTCTGTGCTATTGTTCCAGACCCAGATGAAGACATTCTCGGCAATTATCACTTCCACTAGCAATTTTTCACCTGTTTTTCCTCTCCTGAAATTTCTATAATTTGGAAGTTGTTTCACTTGCTGTGTTTCACTGTATATCTTTAACTCTCTTTATTAAAATCTCTTCTCTATTTTTTCAATCTTCCTTCCTTCCTTCCTTCCTTCCTTCCTTCCTTCCTTCCTTCCTTCCTCCCTCCCTCCCTCCCTCCCTCCCTCCCTCCCTCCCTCCCTCCCTCCTTTCTTTCTTTCTTTCTTTCTTTCTTTCTTTCTTTCTTTCTTTCTTTCTTATCGATGCCCAGCAGTGCTCAGGGATTCTCCAAACAGTTATCAGAGGACAAGGGGCTGAGGTTTGAATCTGGTCCACCACATATCAGTACCTTACCACTGTACTATCTCTCTGGCCCTAAACTTTTTTTCCCCATTACCTCTCCTTTATTTATGATATATCATAAATAGTAATGTAAGTAAAGTAAAGTAAAGGCCCTCCCGTTGATCATCAATTTGCTCGAGCGGGCCCAGTAACATCTCTATTGGAGACTTTGTTGTTACTGTATCTGGCATATCGAATACGTCACAGGGAGCTTGCCAGGCTCTGCCGTGCAGATGAGATACTCTCGGTAGCTTGCCAGGCTCTCCAAGAGGGGCGGAGGAATCGAACTTGAATCGGCCATGCTGGCTGCGTGCAAGGCAAACGCCCTACCACTGTGCTATCACTCTAGCACAGCGGTAGGGTGTTCGCCTTACAAGCGGCCAACATGGCCGACCCGAGTTCGATTCCTCCACCCCTCTTGGAGAGCCCGGCAAGCTACCGAGAGTATTCGATATGCCAAACACAGTAACAACAAAGTCTCCAATGGAGACGTTACTGGGCCCGCTCGAGCAAATCGACGATCAACGGGAGGGCCTTTACATTTATATCATAAATAAATATCATAAATGAAAGTATCGTACCTTATCTTTAAGTTGATGTAGACAAGCAAGCAGATAGGGAAGGCCCCCCTTCCGAGGCAATGGCAGTAAATTTCCTGTAAATAGCCCTGAAGTTGCAAAGGCCAATCTCGTAGAAAACAAGAACTAAGACCTGATAAGACTCTAATCTGGTGTCTGCAAGACCCAGAAAAGCTCCAGCAGAAAGAAAAGGCCAGGAAAGGAATTTCAAAGAAGACCATCACCACTCCCAACACCGTGGTAACCTCCTTAGCAACAGAGAGATAACACAGCCATAGGGTGTTTGCCTTGCAAGTGGCCAACATGGCCAACCTGAGTTCGATTCCTCCGCCCCTCTGAAGAGCCCGGCAAGCTACTGAGAGTATCTCGCCCGCACAGCAGAGCCTGGCAAGCTACCCGTGATGTATTCGATATGCCAGACACAGTAACAACAAAGTCTCCAATGGAGACGTTACTGGGCCTGCTCGAGCAAATCGATGAACAATGGGAGGACAGTGACAGTGACAGTGACAGATTACCTAGGTAGAAGCCCCACGTAGAGGCAGGTTGGAGAACCCTATAAAAGTCACCTTGAACAAAGAAAGGGCTTGCATATACTACCAGAGCCCATGTGCTGCTTGTGCCCACATGGCGAGCACATGTGGTGCCCGAGCACATGTGTCGCCTGCATCTCCCCGCTTGAGATGTGTACTTTTATGCTTTCATGTCTAATTCTGGGATGTGTGCAGGGGCTCTCTCTGCCCTTAGAGAAGCCTACGTTCTCTCTCCACTATCTCCCACATTCTCTTCTTCCTCTCCTTCAAAAACCTCCAAATAAAATCTGTTTACTTCGCTGTTTGTCTACTCCTAAAATTCTTTTCTGCAAGAGGAGACAAGAACCCAGCAACCCTGGGTCCCGAGTAGCAGAGGCAGATGGAAAGAAAGTGACTGTCTTTCTCCTTCCCACTTCACATAAGTCACCGGTGGAGCCCACTGACATCAAGGACACTGATTCAATTTTTGCCTTCTTCCGTTCTGCTACTGAGTGCTGCTAATAAATTCGTAAGCTCCTTCAATTCTATTTGAATGCATGAGTTCCCTTTGTTTTTTCTTTGAGTTATTAAATTTCTTTTAATGATTTCCTCAGCTCGGTGAACATTGAGAGGACTGTTGCTCTCTGTTGCTCTTTTGTTTTGTTTTGGTTTGGTTTAGTTTGGTTTTGGACCACATCCATGGTGCTCAGGGCTTACTTCAAACTCTACACTCAGGGATCTCTTTTAGTTGGCTTGAGGTGGAGGGCATATGGGATGTCTGGAATTTAAGCCAGGTCAGCCGTGTGTAAGGCAAGCTTTTTACTTGCTGTGCTATATCTCTGGCTCCAGGACTGATGGTCTTAAGTCATCCTCGGGCAGCATTGAAAGTTCTTTAACGGGGCGTTGGGCAGAAAAAAACAAGTAGTACTTAGGGCGGGCTTACTCTTATCTTTGTGCCCAGGGAGCATTTCCTAGTGGGATGGGGAGACAATCTGGGGTGCTGGGGATGGAACCCAGGTCAGCCACATGCAAGACAAACTCCTTACCTGCTGTACCATCTTTCTAGCCCACCATTGAAAATTCGGATGTCCTTGAGGATTTACCTGAATTTCTGCCCCTATCTGTTGAAAAAGCTGAATTCTTTAACTCTTGCCCCCCCCCCCCAGTATTCCTGGTATTGATGCATAATTTATGCATAATGAGGGTGGAGGTCTGAATTCCAGGAGTTCTGAACCATGATCTGGTGCTTGCACTCAAAATATCAGGCTAGTGCTCCGGACTCTACTAATGTATGCCAGCAGCTGCTCCTGTCTTATAAGGATTTCTCCGCCAGTCTGGCAGGGGTGGAGCTTGGTCCCAAGTTCTAATTAGAGCAGAAAAAGGCCAGGGGCACAGCAAGAACTTGCAAAAACCAAAGGGGTTTTTGTGAGGAGTGAGAAGTGAAGAGCTGAGAAGTTTTTTTGCAGGATGTATATGTGTTGTGGCTTGGCTAGAAAGTCTGCTTGTTCCTGGTAGCTTTTTCTCAAAGACCCATTCCAACCCTGTTCTCCAGCATTTCCAGTGATTTAATAAGCAGTTAATTCTTTTCATTAAGTCTCTTTCTGCAAAAAAAAAAAAAAAAAAAAAGGTTACTCTTAGTTGCAACTGAACCTCCCTGATTGAGACAATTTCTTATCCCAGTGGAGGCAGAAGATCCCAGCTGAAAGATGACTGTTCTGAGAAGTTTTGGTGTGTGTGTGTGTGTGTGTGTGTGTGTGTGTGTGTGTGTGTGTACACACGCGCGCTGTGGTATGGAGTGGGGTTATCTGCCTGGCTGTGCTCAGAGCTTACTCTGGCACTGCCTCCAGGGTCGGCCAGATGCAAGACAAGTGCCTTACCCAATTGACTGTCTTTTTGGCCCTTGTTCTGAGCTAGCCAACTGGTAAGCAGCTATTGTATTGCAGCCAATCAAGTTTTTCTCCTTTGTTGTGTAATATTCTTTACTCACCTTTATTGAGCCAGACCTTTTAAAATTATCAATTTTCACCTAAACTGAGTCAATATGAGATTGTAAATTTGATGAGTCTCAGAAATAAGGACTGTTTTTAAAAACTGTAAAGGCATAGTATATATAATGATTCTTAGTTTCATTAAAAGAATTCTAAAAGTTACCTACAGCAAAGGAGAAATATGTAATTAGCATAGCTGACCTAAAAAAATAAAACCCACAATATTTTTAAAGATCAGAAAATATTTTAGCAACTTATTTATGTTAATTTGGATTCCTGATTCTGAAGTTGGTTTTTTTTATTTGATTTTTCTATCATATGTCTGCTTTCTTAAGTGCATGTCAGCCACAATTATCAGCATAATATTTCCAGATTCCTAAAAATTCATTTTCCATTTAGATGTCAGTGTAATCCACATCTCACAGTAAAAAGAAAAAAATAGCATTTTCTTAACTTTCAAAAATGTTGTAAGAGAATAAGTTCTGGGGAAATGATGTTTGCTGGAATTAATAAAAATAATTGACGTGTTTTGTGGACTAAGGTACAAAAAATTTAAGTTATCTTTCTAGGGCTCCATTCTGGTATGGGTTTCCTCTTTAGCATTCACTCTTTTGTTTTTGAAAAGCCTGAAACAAGACTCAGCAATTTTTTTTCTAAACAGAGCCAGATAGTAAATGTTTTTGTTTTTGTGGGCCATATGGTTTCTGTCAAGACTGTTCCGTTCCATCCTTACAGCAGAAAAGCGCTCAATCCATAACAAATGAGAATACATGTGTTCCAATGAAACTATATTTGTGGACCTTGAAACTGCAGTTCCGTGTAATCATTTTTAAATGTAAAAAGACCCATTCTAAAAGGGTCCTATGGTGTAAAAGCACACCCGAAGTTAGATTTAGCCCATAGGCTCTGGTTTGCTGTATCACTGTAGCACGGTCGCACTGTCCTCCCGTTGTTCATCGATTTGCTCCAGCGGGCACAAGTAACGTCTCCATTGTGAGACTTGTTGTTACTGTGTTTGGCATATCGAATACACCACGGGGAGCTTGCCAGGTTCTGTGTGTGGGGGTGATGCTCTTGGTAGCTTCCCGGGCTCTCCGAGAGGGAGAGAGGAATCGAACCCGAGTTTGCTAAACTGCTGCAAATGGGGCCATGTCCACCCCAACTTATCTTTAAATCTTTACCATACTGAAGGCTTTGTGACACCCTGGGGATATTGCCCCCGAAGTTCACTGCTTCCTGGGAGAGGAGGGAAATGATTCTCCTCTATCTAGTGCCCAGCGCTTAACAGTCTGCTGCCCCCTACTTGCCCTTTCAGCTCTTCCTCTTTCTCCTACTCCCATACAACCACATAACCAGCCTCTAGCCACAACCAACCAAATGTGTTTTCAGCCAGGGAACTGAAAATCTCCATAGTCTTATTGCCAGTTTTCTTTGTATCATAAAGTGATCTAACTTCCCTACCTCGACCTTTTACTTATTTCTTAATACTCAGTTCAAGGTCATTTTTACCTTCCCCAGTAAAGTGAGGCCAAGAGAATAATCGACACTTAGTGAGCATGCAAATAAGTGAGCAAATGAATATGCCGCAATCATGAGACCTTCAAGGGCCCCAAATCGATGGGTTTTTACGCTTTACTAGGATAGAAATCACAAATGCAATGTGGAGAAAGGAGCAGACTTTTCCCCAAAGAGTCACAATCACGATCTCCTGTTGTTCGTCGATTGCTTCAAGCAGGCACCAGTAACGTCTCCTTCTTCCTAGCCCTGAGATTTTAAAAGAGCCACATTCAATGCTCTTTCAGGGCTAGGAGAATGAGACCTATCGTTGTTACTGGTATTTGGCATATTAAGTACAACACGGGAAGTTTGCCAGACTCTGCCATGCGGGCAGGATACTTTCAGTCGCCTGCCGGGTTCTCCAAAGTAAAAACAAGATAATAAGATGTCGTGCGGCCAGGAATGCGGCCACATGCTTCCGGGAGCTGGATTTTATAGTCTCTGGGTCTTGGCCATTGATGGAACCACCTGGCACTGGCAGCAGCTGGTGGGTATAACACCTACCTACTGGAAGATGGGGGATCTGGGTGGAGAAGGCCCAGTCCCGATCTGAGCAGGATTGAAGATCTCAAGCCCCGGGACCCGCATGCCTGGGTTCCTCTGTCAGTTCCTTCATGCATGAGGCTTGTCTGGACGTGTGGAGAGTGGTCTCAGCATGGCTGTGGCTGGTTCTGGAGGTCTTCAGCTGAGAGTGTGCTTGAGAAAAAGGGAAGCAACTACAGAACAGGACCCACATGGACTCCCCAAAAGAGAATCGGTGAATCTTGATTTGGATGAAAGAATTCTGGGGAGAGCTTGTAGAGACAGTCTATTCACAGAGCCTGCGTGGTGAGTTGCCGTGCTCCTTCATGCGGCCTGTGTTTAAAAATGGCATTTATTTCCCTCCTGCACGTGGAGCTGTCATGATGATAATGAGAGGAAAGGGAGAAGGCCCTGAGACATTCCTCACAGGTGTCAGTCAGGTCAACAGACTGATGCTCAAGAGACAGTTGTCAGTGGAAGCAGCTGGTTCTGGCTCATGCATATCTCAGTGCTGAAGGGCTTCACTCCCCAGCTGCTTCAACAGCAAAGGCTGACTGGGGTACCCTAACTTTGGGTAGTCCCAGGTACAGTACTAGGCACTCTACCTGCCCAGTGGCAATGACAGCAATCAAGGGTGAATACAGGTTCCTGAAGATCACGATCACGATCACCCTGTTGTTCATCGATTGCCTCGAGCAGGCACCCAGTAACATCTCCTTCTTCCTAGTCCTGAGATTTTAAAAGAGCCATTTCAGTGCTCTTTCAGGATTAGAAGAATGAGACCCATCATTGTTACTGGTATTTGGCATATTGAGTACGACACAGGAAGTTTGCCAGACTCTGCTGTGTGGGCAGGATACTTTTAGTCTCTGTGTCTTGGCCGTTGATGGGACCAACCTGGCGCTGGCAGCAGCTGGTGGGTGTGATGCCTACCTACTGGAAGATCAGGGGTCTGAGTGGAGAAGGCCCAGTCCCAATCTGAGTAGGCTTGGAGACCTCAGCCCTGGGACCTGCATGCCTGGGTTCCTCTGCTAGTTCTTTCATGCATGAGGCCCATCCGGACGTGTGGAGAGTGGTTCCAGCATGGCCATGGCTGTCTCCGGAGGTCCTCAGCTGCTGGGGCTCTGCTCGGGGCGGGCGGGAGAGAAACTCAACACTCCCCCCTCCAAGAGACTGAAGATCTTGAAGATAACCAGTTTATTTCTCAGTATTGCTACACTCTGTCCGGAGGAGTGGGAAGAGTTTTTCCTCAAAAAACAAGATGTTTTCCTGATGCTGATGATGTAGGCATATGCTGTTGCTGGTAGCCATCTGCATCTTAGACTCACTTTCTCGTTGGCAAGAACTTAATCAGTGTCACCACAAGGATATCATAGGCAATCTTATGGAGCTGGCCTTGAACATTTTCAATAAAAATCCAAATATCTTTTTCCTTTTGTGAGAAAACTAAAATTAACTTTGAGTGTAAATAGGATTGTTTTAATGATCAATAACTCTCAAGAATGTAAATGGAATGGAAAGATTGATTTTTAGGAAGGATAATAAAAGGGGAAAATCACACCCAAAAAAGTAAAGATAATGTCTTTCTTTTTTTTTTTTAATTTCATAAAGACACATGGTAACATGATGGAATCACAAAGAATGTCAAGTTTCAGCTGTTACATCAGCAGGAGTCATCTTTATGTGACCACTTTGAGAATTTAAAAAGCAAAATTCTATAACTCTAAAGGTTTTTGTTTTGGGGCCATACCTGGCAGAGCTCAGGGGTAACTCCTGACTCTAAACCAGAAATCACTCCTGATGGGCTCAAAGGACTATATGGGATGCTGGGGATTGAACCCAGGTTGGCCACATGCAAGACAAGACTACTACCTGATGGACTATCACTCTAGCCCCTATAGCCCTAAAGCTTTAAGTGGACTGGAGAGCTATAGATTCCATCACCATGCAAGCATATTTTTTACCAAAATTTTTTGCCTGAAAAAGAACATTTTCCAAATATTGACTGAACATAGCTACTTAAGTAATATTTAAATCTTACTCTATTTCATTTTAGCCCATTTTTTTCCTGCATAAAATACCTACTGAGCTATACCAGCGCTTGATTTCTTGAATGTTTGTTATAAGATCCTGAAGATTGTAATAAGATAAGAAGGCAATTGCAGAATTTTTTCCATTTATTATCTGCATTTATAGCTTTGTAGTTTGCACTCACAAAGAATCTCAGCCAAGAATTTCTGATATAAATCTAGTAGTCTGGCCATTAGTGATCATTAGTGTCACATTGAAGAAACAATTCTGGATGGCATTATTTATTAAAAGCAATCAAAATATGCCATTATGCCTAATTACAATGTTTATTCAGATGGCCTAATTTATCCAAGAGCAAAAATATTGTAGGAAGCTGCTAGAACTTTTACATTAGGCATATAAGAAACATGATGTTCTTACTACAGTAGAATGGTGTCCTTGAAGAGAAATGTATTCATAGAGCACTATCTTGGCATCATAAAGCCTGATCAGTGCACTGGTTCTAGTTTCATACATATGCAGCAGGTTGGATGAAATGAAACTAAAAGAACCTTCTGTTTCTGACAAAATGGTGGAAGAGCTGACTACATTTCCATTGCCACGTGAACTCTGACACAAATAATTTTGCTGACTCATAATATTCCAGTGCTACTTGTCTTTGGTTCTGTATTTTTTTAAATTTTTAATTTTTTTAATGAATCACCGTGAGGTACAGTTACAGACTTACAAACTTTCATGCTCACGTTTCAGTCATGCAATGATCGAGTACCCATCCTTCCACCAGTGCCCATTCTCCACCACCAGTGTTCCCAGTATCTCTTCCACCCCCCTAACCCCCACTCCCATCTCTGTGGCTGTATTTTTCTTTAATTCAGGATTTTCCTTATTCTCCTTGAGATTAGCAATGAATTTAAGATATATGTAACCTGGGACTGAAGCGATAGCACAGCAGGTAGGGCTTCACCTTGCACATAGCTGACCTGGGTTCAATTCCCAGCATCCCATATGGTCCCCTGAGCACCTCCAGGAGTAATTCCTGAGTGCAGAGTCAGGAGTAGCCCTTGTGCATCACCAGGTATGACCCAAAAAGAAAAAAAATAGATGTAACCTAAAACTCTCAGCCTTTGGATATTTTGTAGTGGGAAGATGTCTCAAAGTAGTCTTGAGCCACACTTATATCCCTGTCAAGCCTGTAGTCAGACTCCAATGCTTCACAACTGAGCTCCAGAGAGATGCCAAACTGCTGATAATTTCAGGTACACAGGGGGCTTGAGGGTGCTCAAAGCTCTGGGCCTTCTCAGAGTCGGGTTGGTCACCCTCCTTTACCCCCATATTTTCAGAAGCCCCAGCAACTACACCCATGTTTTACCACCACCACCATCTAAGCTCACTGCCCGGTTAAATATTCTAAATTTTCTTGCTCATGCAACATCTCCAAACTCTACAATAGTAATATCCCAGTAGGGACACACAAGATCATATGGAGATGCAATGTAGAAGCCAACACAAGTTTGATTAACAGAAACATTAACACAGAAGCCTCAACAACAGTTTAGTAAACCCTCGATAAAAACTTGTGTCCCTATGGTGAAATATAGCAATGAATAGAAAAAATTTCAAATTCCTTCCATTCAAAATCAAAGTTCACAATAACCAAGGAGTTATTATACTATGTATACAGGGATATACTTCAGATATACTATTCAAATCAACAGAAGTTGGGCTTTCTGAAGTTATATAATACCAAGCTTTCCACCCCATTTCTAATGTTGGGGTAATAAAAAATACATTAATTCTGGGGGCCAGAGCAATAGTTCAGCAATTAGGTTGGTTGCTTTGCACATTGCCAACCCAGGATTTTATCCCTGACACCTCATATAGTTCCCTGAGCCCACCAGGATTGATTCCCGAGTCAGAAGTAAGCCCTGAGCACAGTGAGGTGTGGCCCAAAAGCAAAAGAAAAATTGCATTAATAATTAAATATCTGTTATACATCTAGTTCTTTGGGGAGGGACTATAACAGTGTGGTTCCTAGGAGAGATAAAATGAGGGATGATACTGGAACTCAGTTGAAAGAAGAGTTAAACAAGATTATCAGGGGCCCTGGTGGCTTGAGAAAAGGAATATGAAGATGCTCTCAAGGAGTAATATTATCATGCATGGATTATGCCCAAGAATTAGCAAAGCTTCTGATAAGGTGTGCTGGTGTGTTTACTGGAGGGGCAAAACAACAATCATTACAGTTTGGTATAGAAACTATATAGTTTGGCATAGTGCACATATAACATTATTTCACACTTGGTATAGTTTAGTATAGTGCACATATAACATTATTTCACATAGTGCATTATCTCACACTTGAAATAGTCTAACAAACAACTTACCTTTGTTAGACCTTAGAGGTTTACACTAAGAAATTCCAGTAGCAACCATGATAGCCCTTTCCTAAGTGTTTTTATTGACATACACTCTGATAAGAGAAAGTAGCCCACAACATTTCTCAATATGGGGTGTCTTTTCATTCTATTGAGCAAATAAAATTTTAAAAACTCTGCTGTAACTCAGTTTCAAAAGTTAAGTAGTATGTTATTTCTCTTACCTCAGCATTGTTAAACAAACCTTGCATTTTGCTATGCTGTTTGATACAGCTATTTGAAATAGAAAGTGTTGCTCTTCTTTAAATAGAAGAATAAAGGGTAGAAGTGCAGAGGGGTAAGTGGGCTTGTATAAACAAAGGGTCAGGTAACGGGTACTCACCGTTCACTCTGAAGGCTCCTCTGAATGCAGGTGAGAGAAAATACACTTGAACTTTTACAAATAACCAAGGAAAAGTATTTATACTGACAAGTCAGGCTTCAGACCACAGGGTTGTTCAAAGAGCTCCATTTAGTGCCCCCAGGATTTTTTCTCTCCCTCTTCGGAATCTATTCTGATGTGTTTCTTCATGCCAGGCTTTATGTGTAAAAATATGCTCGTTGTAGTTTTAATGAAAGTGAGATTCTTTAAGTGTAAGCACTGCTTAAAATGTGCTGTCTCTTTTACAAGAGTTCCATAAAAAACTTTTTGTTCCTTCCTGGGTCACATGCTCATCATTAAGTTACCCTTAAGGGATTAAATGTCTCTTTTTGCTGAGCCAAATCATATACTAACCTTGGACCAAGGTGAAAATGTTACATGTGCACTAACTATAAAGTATCTAGGTGGTCTCCCTAGAAATGATCCTTATGTATTCAATTGAATAACACAAAATTCTTAATTGATTTGAGTTCAAAATAGGTAGATTGACACAAACAACTTAATAATAATCAAGATTATCTGTTGTCTCTCAATGTAAAATAGATCTCTATAACGTTAATATATTTTTAGGGACTACCAAAACCTCAGACTACAAAACCATATATGTTTCTGATTATACCAGTCACTAAAAGCGAGTATCTTTTCAAAGGCAAAGCAAAAATTATTTGAGAGGGGGAAAACCCAGGGAATTTAGGATTAGTCAAAACTGAAATTCTAATGCTACTTGAGATTCATTTGTTGAGTAATGAAAGATGTGAGGCTGAGATGCACATCCCTGGTCATGCATATTAACTGGTTTTGTCAGGAGACTCCCTGTGTAAGTCGGTGGGTGACCTCTAAGAACTGAAGAAGATTATTTTTGAAAAATGTAGTCATTACCATCAAGCAAACACACACAAACACATCTAACTCATGCATTAATTAGTCAACAAGTAGGTGACCCATTTGGTTCAAAGGGGGAATTCAAGGTACCACAAATAGCTAGTCAGACAAGGAACGTTGAAATTAATTTACATATAGATGAAAAATGTGTCTGTCTACAAGGCAACATCCAATAGCATACTCTACAAACAATTGATTGCAAATCTATAATAGAAATCAATGATAGAATCAATGATAGATGAATATCTATCATTGTATTGATATCAGTTTTGCACAATTTATTTTTTTTTTCATTTCATCATCCTGTTATTTGTCGATTGCCTCGAGCAGGCCCCAGTAATGTCTCCTTCATCCTAGCCCTGAGATTATATTCAAGGCTCTTTAGGAGAATGAGACCCATCATTGTTACTGGTATTTGGCATATTTGGTATGCCACGGGGAGTTTGCCAGACTCTGCCCTGTGGGCAGGCTACATTCGAGAGCCTGCAAGTTTATCCAAAGTAGGAATGAGATAATAAGATGTCGTAAAAAGATGTCCTGATAAGATGTCATGCAGCCGCACAATTTATAGAACTGTAAAATAGCTCACAGATGATGAAGAGACAAAATCTATTTTGTTTTTATACACTGAAAATGAACTATCAAATATTCAAAGTTAAGAAAACAATCCTACCCCAAATATATGACCACTTAATCTTTGACAAAGGAGCAAGAAATGTGAAGTGGAACAAGGAAAGCCTCTTCAACAGTTGGTGTAGGGAAAACTGGATAGCTACCTGCAAAAAAATGAACTCTGACCTCTGTCTAATGCCAGGAACAAAACTCAGATCAAAGTGGATTAAAGACCTCAATATCAGACATGACTCCATAAGGTACATAGAGGAAAATGTAGGCAGAACTCTCCACGATATTGAAGCTAAAAACATCTTTGAACATGAAACAGCACTGGCCATGCAAGTGGAAGCAAACATAAACAAATGGACCTACATGAAAATAAGAAGCTTGTGCACTTCAAAAGAAACAGTGACCAAATTACAGAAAGAGCCCACAGAATGGGTAAGGATATTTACCCAATACCCATCTGATAAGGGATTAATATCCAGGATATACAAGACACTAGTAGAATTGTACAAGAAAAAAACCTCCAACCCTATCAAAAAATAGGGAGAAGAAATGAACAGAAGTTTCCTCAAAAAAGAAATACAAATGGCCAAAAAGCACCAGAAAAAATGCTCCACGTTGCTAGCCATCAGAGAGATGCAAATCAAAACAACAATGAGATCTCATCTCATACCACAGAGACTGGCACATATTCAAAAGAACAAAAGCAACTAATGCTGGCGTGGATGTGGGAAAAAAGGGACACTCTTTCACTGTTGGTGGGAATGCCCACTAGTCCAGCCTTTCTAACAATATGGACAGTCCTTCAAAAACTAGAAATAGAGCTTCCATATGACCCCACTGTGTAAACACACAAAAAATAAAAAGGCCGGCGGTCTGGCCATTTCCCCACTCCAGGGAGGTCGATGGCGATGGTCAGGCGAAGGAAGGAAACGAGGCCAAGCTGGTTGGTCTTAGTAGCCGTTTATTACATGGAAGAGATGTATGTCATGGAGGCCTCAGGAATCCTCGAGCACGTGCGCCTTTGTTCTCTCAGCTTCTGTCCTCAGCCCCATCTTCCCAGGTTCTCTGATGCACGTGTCCCCCTAGAGAGCCCTGAAATCTCCCTTATATAGATCATAGTACCTCTAAAGGCGCAATATAATGATGTCATCAAAAGGAGTTACAGAAAGAACATTGAGGCAGCAAACATACATTGTTTCCTTACATCCTCAGGCCAGTAATCCTGACCTCACCTTTTCACAAGCTACAAGCACTTAGATTAGCACAACAAAGACCAGTCTGCTAGAGCTTGGAATCTACATCTCCAAAAAAGCAGTCTCATCCAAGCTAGTCAGGACACACAGGAAACTGCTTCTAGGACATGTTTCTCCTCTCCTTGTCCAACCAACATATAAGCATACATAATATTAATCATTTCGTATGGACACAGTAAGAAATACTTTGAGCTTATAGAATTGCTCTCCTAGGGCCATCTCGATCTCAGACTACAGTGCTCAGGCCAGATATCTTTCCTATTCCTAGCAGCAGGGCCCTAGTCTTGTCGTTACTTTTGGATCATGACATCATTTGCCTATGATCAAACTCTTAACTTATAGTTAAGAACCGTGGCACCTTGGCCTGGCCCATCGCGATGCCAGGGTAGCACATAACTTACTAGCTTGCCCTGGTTCCATCCAGTCCCACGTCGGGACCCTGCCCTTGGTGTGCTAGGAAGTGAGGGCAAATGAGGCTTAAGTTGAGAAGGCAGATGCCCAGGAGTGAATAATATTCAAAGCCAATCAATTCCTAAGTTATAAAGCATAATATTAATTAATTGTCTTCCTGTATCTATACAAAAGGACATTGCATTAAAGTAAACTGCTCAAAGACATAAGGAGAGGAGAAAGGCAATATTAACTTACAGTACAGCTTCAGTGTCTAAGAAGGATGAGACCTTACAAATTGGTTGGGGAAGAGAGCATAGAAGAGGTCACAGACAGACAAAGTAATGGGAGTGACTCGGGAGCACTGTGATGGGTACAATCTGATAAACCCAAGCTCCGTGTACTCCAACACCCACAATACCAGTTCTGGGAATATATCCCGAGGATGAAAAAAAGCACAATAGAAACGACATCTGTACCTATATGTTCATTGCAGTACTATTTACAATAGGCAAAATCTGGAAACAACCCAAGTGCCCTAGAACAGATGGCTAGTTAAAGAAACTTTGGTACATCTACACAATGGAATACTATGCAGCTGTCAGGAGAGATGAAGTCATGAAATTTGCTTTTAAATGGAAGACATGGAGAGTATCATGCCAAGTGAAATGAGTCAGAAAGAGAGGGACAGACATAGAAGGACTGCACTCAATTGTGGAGTACAAAACAACATAACATGAGGCTGACACCTGAGGATAGTAGATACATGGGGCAGATAGATTGCTCCATAGATGGAAGCCTGCCTCATGAGCAAAGGGGAGAAGGCAGCTGGAATAGAGAGGGGATCACTAAGAAAAAGATGACTAGAGAATTGGTTGGGATGGGAGATGTGTGCAGAATGTAGATAAAGGACCAAACATGATAACCTCTCGGTGTCTGTATTGCAAACCATAATGTCCAAAAGTAGAGAGAGATTATGGGGAATCTTGTCTGCCATAGAGGCAGGGGGAGGGGTTATAGCAGGAATATTGGTGATGGGGAATGTGCACTGGTGGAGGGATGGGTATTTGATCATTGCGTGATTGTAACCCAAACATGAAAGCTTGTAACTATCTCATGGTGATTCAATGAAATTAAAATAAATAAATAAATAAATAAATAAATAAATTTTAAATGTTAAAAATCAAAAAAAGAAAAAATTCTATTTCTAATTATATTGATAAGGATAAAGTGTCTTAGAATTAATTTAGCTAAACATCTGACACTAAAAATCATAATGTGCTACTGGCAGGAATTAAAGAAGACACAAATTAATGGAAAGATATTTTGTGCTCATGAATAGACAGAACTAACACTGTTAAAATGTCCATACTTTCCAAAAGAGTCTATTGAATCAAGGAAACATCTCGTAAAATTCTGATAATATTTTTCAAAGAAACCAAACAATCTTAAAATTTGTAAGAAAGCATAAAGGACCCCAAACAGAAAGGGATATAGTTCAGTGATAGAGCACTTGCCTTGCATGTGTGATTCCCTTAGTTTGAACCCCAGGACCCCAAAAATTAAAAACCAAAAAGCAATCAAACAACTTACATTGAAAAGAAAACCCATATGATTCATAGCAGATCTATCAAATGAGACTATGAGCCACAAGAAAATAGAGGAATCACGATCATCCTATTGTTCGTCGATTGCCTCGAGCATGCCCCAATAATGTCTCCTTTGTCCTAGCCCTGAGATTTTTAAAAGTGCCATATTCAAGGCTCTTTCAGGGTTAGGAGAATGAGACCCATCATTGTTACTGGTATTTGGCATATTGGGCACGCCACAGAGTTTGCCAGACTCTGCTGTGTGGACAGTAGCCTGCCAGGTTGTCCAAAGAATGAGATAATAAGATGTCGCTTCTGGGATCTGGGTTTTATAGTCTCTGGGTCTTGGCCGTTGATAGGATTACACAGTTGGGGGGGGGGGGGGGTGGCGGGGGCAGGGTGTGCGGCAGTTGGTGGGTGTGACCCCTGCCTACTGGAAGGTGGAGGATCTGGGTGGAGGATGCTTTGTTTTGGACCAACAAAACAACAACCAAATTAAATGTCAATTCTCACCATGGCTAGAGAGACAAATATTGGCCAACTTCGCTGACGCGAGGGACCTGGAAGAGTCAAATCCACAGAGACAGAAAGTAGAAGGGTGGCAGCTGGGGCCTACGATGGGGACATGGGGATGGAGAGTATAAGGGTACAAAGTTTGGGTTCTGCAAACAGAGGCATTCTAGAGATGGAGGGTGGGGGCAGACGGAGGACAGCACAGCAGTCCCTAACGCCACTGAACCACACGTTTTAAAATGGTTAGAAGGGAAAATCTGGGGGCCCGAGAGAGAGCACAGTAGGCAGGGAGCTTGCCATGCACACAACCGCCACGAGCTTGCTCACCGGTACCCTATATGGTACCACCGCCCCCCCCACCCCCGCCAAGAGTGATCCCTGAGTAAGAGTAGAGCCAGGAGTAAGGTCTGAGCACTGAAGGTGTAGCCCTGAAACAAAAGAAAAAGAAGAAGGCGAATTTGATATCATGTGCTTTTTGAAAAGGCACAATTTCTCAAACAAAAGCAGTGTTGGCATGGACGTGGGGAGAAAGAGACTCTCCTTCACTGCTGGTGGGAATGCTGACTCGTCCAGCCTTTTTGGAAAACCACATGGACATTTCTCAAAATTGAGCTCCCATTCAACCCAGCAACAGCACTTCTGGGAATATAACCTAGGGGCCTGAAAACACACAGCAGAAATATCATCTGCACTCCAGTGTTTATTGCAGCACTATTCACCATAGCCAGAATCTGGAAACAACCAGAATGCCCAAGAACAGAGGAATGGATTAAAAAAAAAAAAACTATAGCACATTTACACAATGGAATACTATGCAGCTGTTAGGAAAATGAATTCATGAAATTTGCCTATAAATGGATGAACATGAAGAGTATCATGCTGAGTGAAAGAAGTCAGAAGGAGAAGGACAGATATAGAATGACTGCATTCATTTGTGGTAGATAAAAATATATAGTGTTAAAGACTAATACCCACGGCCAGGGAAAACGTGGGTTAGGAGGACTGGTTAATGGTTGGAACTAACCACAAGTGTGTGTGGGACTGGGGATAGGTGAGATAGAGAAGAGACCACTATGACAATAATAGCTGGGAATGACCACACTGGACAAGATCTGAGGGTTAAAAGCAGGTAAAGGGAGATTCTTGATAACCTTTCAGTATTGATATTGTGAACCACAATGCCCAAAAGGGAGGAGGGGGGGAGGGAGGGAGGGAGAGAGAGAGAGAGAGAGAGAGAGAGAGAGAGAGAGAGAGAAAGAGAGAGAAGAAACCAGGCGGAGGTGGAGGGTGATGGGAGGGAAGAACCTGGGGGGGCACTGGTTCTGGGAAATAGGCCCTGGTGGAGGAATGGGTGTTAGAGCACCGTATGACTGAAACCTAATCATGAACAACTTTGTAAGGGTCTAGCTTACAGTGATTCTATTCAAAAGTTTTTTGAAAAACACAATTTTTTTAAAATTTTTTTTTATTAGTGAGACTGACGCGCTGCCTACTGCGCTAAGAGGGCTGCACAGCGGGTAGGGCGGGTAGGGCGTTCGCCTTACAAGCGGCCAACATGTCCGACCCGAGTTCGATTCCTCCGCCCCTCTCGGAGAGCCCGGCAAGCTACCGAGAGTATTTGATATGCCAGACACAGTAACAACAAAGTCTCCAATGGAGACGTTACTGGGCCCGCTTGAGCAAATCGACGATCAACGGGAGGGCCTTTACCTTTTACCTTTACCTTTTATTAGTGAAACGCCATGAGGTACAGTTGTAGATTTACAATTTTTTGTGCTTGGGTTTGATTATACAATGATCAGATACCCATCCCTCCACCAGTGTCCATTTTCCACCACCATGGATAATACCCCCCCACCCCCATCCCCCATCCCCCCCTGCCTCTGTGGCAGGGCAATCCCCTGTGTTCTCTCTCTCCTTTTGGGTGTTGTGGTCTGCAAAAGAGGCATTGAGTGGCAAACATGTTCAGTCCATAGTCTACTTTCGACATGCATCTCCCCTCCTGGGAGGATTCTCCAAACACCCTTTATTTGGTGTTCCCTTCTCTATCTGAGCTGCCCTTTCCTCTAGAATGCCCGACTGGCCACTAAGCTATGGAGTAATCCTCCTGGTGCTGATCTCAGCTATTCTTGGGTATTAATCTCATACTTTGTTACTTTATATCCCCCAGATGAATGCAATCTTTCTATGTCTATCCCTCTCTTTCTGACTCATTTCGCTTAGCATGATGCTTTCCATATTGTACCATTTGTATGTAAATTTCATGACTTCATCTTTTCTTTTTTTTTTCCCTTTATTTTATTTTATTTTTTTTAATGTTGTAGATTTACAATTTTTTTGTGCTTTGGTTTCAATTATACAATGATCAGATACCCATCCCTCCACCAGTGCCCATTTTCCACCACCATGGATAATATCCCTCCCACCCCCATCCCCCCATCCCCCCTGTCTCTGTGGCAGGGCAATCCCCTGTGTTCTCTCTCTTCTTTTGGGTGTTGTGGTCTGCAAAAGAGGCATTGAGTGGCAAACATGTTCAGTCCATAGTCTACTTTCGACATGCATCTCCCCTCCTGGGAGGATCCTCCAAACATCCTTTATTTGGTGCTCCCTTCTCTATCTGAACTGCCCTTTCCTCTAGGATACCCGGCTGGCCTCTAAGTTATGGAGTAATCCTCCTGGTGCTGATCTCAGCTATTCTTGGGTATTAATCTCATACTTTGTTACTTTATATCCCCCAGATGAATGCAATCTTTCTATGTCTATCCCTCTCTTTCTGACTCATTTCGCTTAGCATGATACTTTCCATATTGTACCACTTGTATGTAAATTTCATGACTTCATCTTTTCTAACAGCTACATAGTACTCCATTGTGTAGATGTACCAAAGTTTCTTTAACCAGTCATCTGTTCTTGGGCATTCAGGTTTCTTCCAGTTTCTGGCTATTGTAAAGAGTGCTGCAATGAACAAACAAGTGCAGATGTCACTTCGACTATACATTTTTGCCTCTCTGGGATATATTCCCAGGAGTGGTATTGCTGGGTCAAGTGGGAGCTCAATTTCTAATTTTTTGAGAATCGTCCATACTGTTTTCCAGAAGGGCTGAACCAGTCGACATTCCCACCAACAGTGAAGGAATGTCCCTTTCTCGCCACATCCGCGCCAGCATCGGTTGCTTTTGTTCTTTTGAATGTGGGCCAGTCTCTGAGGTGTGAGATGGTATCTCATTGTGGTTTTGATCTGCATCTCCCTGATGATTAATGATGTAGAGCATTTTCTCATGTGCTTTTTTGCCATTCGGATTTCTTCTTTGAGAAAGTTTCTGTTCATTTCATTGCCCCATTTTTGGATGGGGTTGGATGTTTTCTTCT
Source organism: Sorex fumeus (assembly GCF_029834395.1). Lineage (NCBI taxonomy): Eukaryota > Metazoa > Chordata > Mammalia > Eulipotyphla > Soricidae > Sorex > Sorex fumeus. Next base: position 5,656,048 of record NW_026606095.1, on the reverse strand, counting down.
TGTGGAGTTTAACCAGTATTTTGTATATCCTGGATATCAACCCCTTGTCAGATGTGTATTTGGTGAATATCCTTTCCCATTCTGTAGACTGTCTTTGTATTTTGGTCACTGTTTCTTTGGAGGTACAGAAGCTTCTTAGTTTAAGGTAGTCCCATTTATCTATCTCTGAAAAACACAATTTTTTTAAAGAAGATCTGTAAGTTGTATTTCGAGTGGGGTCTAGGGAGATCCAGGGGGCAGGAGCGGAGAGACTGAACGTGCAGCGGGTCCACTCGGCTCCACTGTGGCAATCTCCAGGACTCCCAGGGCCAGGCAGAGCCTTGGGGCAGAGCAGGCCTCTGCCCGTTTCTGCAGTCAGCTGGCCATGATGCCTCCTCTCTCTGCAGTTCCCAGCAGGGGGTTTCCTCTGCCCTTGCCAGCGGCTCCCAGCTGGCTGCCCGGGAGCTGGAGGATCCAGACAACATCCCAGGCCTCTCCTGGACCAAGGAGTCAGGGGTGTGCTGCCCAGTATCCTCCAGCTGGCCATTAACGGAACTGGGCAGGGACAGGAACCTCCCCCTACAGGTGACAGCAACACGGCTCACAGGGCAGGAAGTGCATGGGACCAGATTCGGGAGGCAAGTTCCTCCTTGAAGCACCAAGGAGACACCCGGGGAGCTGCCCCCGAGGGAGGGAAACCGAGCCTAGCCACACTGGTGAACCCAAGCACCCCAAGACCGCAGAGTCACAGGCCAGGGCTGGCTGCCCTGTCTCAAGCAGGGCAGGTGGGATGTTGGCCGCTGCACTTGAAAGCTCGGAAGGGAACACACAAGCACAGGGCAAGTGGTCAGCAGGGCCTTCCCAGGGGCCAGGATGAGAGAGAGAGAGAGAGAGAGAGAGAGGAGAGAGAGAGAGAGAGGAGAGAGAGAGAGAGAGAGAGAGAGAGAGAGAGAGAGAGAGAGAGAGAGAAGCACTTGGCCTTACCTGCTGTCGACACACTGACGTTATACTGAGGTAAGATAAATAGGAAGGCAGTCTTGGCAGTGAAGTCGAACATGAACTATATAGAGGGCTATAGTACAAAAATTCAAATGAGAGAAAGAATCCGGAGTTCTGACATCCGTCGACGATCAAGAATCAGGGACGCTGTCTCATTTGCCAAGGTGTCGAAAATCAGATGGGCTGGTCACGTAATGAGATTTAAAGACGACCGCTGGACTAGAGCTGTTACGGATTGGATTCCACGGGATGTCTAAAGACCGCGTGGCCGCCCACCTACCAGATGGTCAGACTTCTTCGTCAAGATCATGAACGATCGGTTTGAGGCCCTTCATGTTCCCGGAGCGAACAGATGCCATTGGGCTACACTAGCACGCGACAGGGACAAATGGAGACGTTACTGGCGCCTGCTTGAGCAAATCGACGACTAACGGGAAGTTAAGTGATTAAGTGTGATTAAGTACAAAAATTCAATGAAATGAACACCACACCAAGAATACTCAATCTAGCTAGATTACCATTCAGATTGTGTCCCTAAAGTTTGGGCAGGCCAGTGCTCTATTGCAGAATACACAATTATTGTGTTTGACAGTATCAAAAGTATTGATACCTGCCAGGGGATTGGGCAGCAAAAGAGGACCTGCAGTCAGGAGTGCCAGGAGTACCAGTAGCACCATGAGACAAGAGAGATCTTATATCAATCAGGGTATTTGCATGTGCTCATGCCATGTTGTTTGTGTTGGCAGACTCAAGCCAACCTGAGAATCATGTGTTGGTCCCACCTAAAATTTGACAGCCAGATCTAGGCTCCAACAAAATGTTCAACTCTTCAAGTAAGTGCTGAATGTAGATACAAGTAAACATAGTGGTGATGCTAGCTCTTTCTTCATTTTTTGGCTCTCGGTTTTCAATCCACTACCTTCAATTAGTCAGATATGCCTTGAGAGGGACTATTTTTGTTTGTCTGGGAAAGGTAAACCTCACCCTGTCCACTACTGCTCCACCCTTGGCTTGAAATTGTAGAACCTTCCCCAGGGTTGCTTCTTGTTCTGAAAGGATCCAGAACTCCCCGTCGACTTGCTGAAGATTGCTAAAGGCTGTGACCCTCTTGACGGTTTATTTTTAATTTTTTTTTAAATTTTTATTAGTGAGACACCATGAGGTACTTTAGATTTTGCTTCTAGTGCAGGTTTTGTAAGAGAGAACAAAGTCTGAGCTCCAGCTACTGATTCCTCTCCTCCATTTTCTCAGGACAGAGTTCCGTGCATTCAAAGTGTCTTCTTCATTCCTTTCCCAATCTGGAGTCATATTCCTTGGCTTTCAAACCAGTCACAGCTTCTCATTACACAGTAGGGAATCTTCCAGATATGGGGGTTAAGTTCATCAGTGAACTTTCTCAGTGAGACCTCCCCAGTGGTCCTGTTTCTGATTCAGTGTTTGTGCATCCTTCACTGTGAAATGTGGCAGACCTCTCAGATTGTCCCCTTTTCTGGCTGTGTAGGATCTGCCTTACTAGGTCATGATCTACGGGAGAGAAAAAGAAAATATCTACAACAAGGAGCTAAATAGATTAAATCAAAAAGCAAGACATTTTTATGAGGTGACTATATATGTAATTCTGTTTTATTCCTAATAGCAAAAAAAACCTTCAAATTTTAATGATATTTGTATTATATTGAAGTGGCATAGTTATGGTGTTACTACTAAGGCTTGTGCTAGACAAGGCTCTGCACCACTATGACCACCAAAGTGTCAAAAACCTTCAATATTATGTTTATTTCTCTTTAGTTTGTCTTGTCTTCCACAGCCTGGAGTGCGCCCCCTCCCCACTTCATGGTAACCCCAGTTCTATAAAGTCCAAGGGTTTCTTTTTTATTGGATAATATCCATTCCCTTGCTTTGTTTTTTTATATACCACATGTAAGAGAGATCAGCTGGTATTTGTACCTTTCTTCCTGACTTATTTTGCTTAATTTGATGCCTCTAGTTTCATCCACATTGTAACAAAGAGCTACTCTTCCACCTGAGTAGCATTCCATTGTGTGCCTATACCACAACCACTTTATTCACTCAATTTTTATTGGATATTTGGATTGCTTCCAGATCTGGCTGCTATAAAAATACACTGAAGTGAAAATGGGTATGCATATATCATCATATTGGTGGCAGTGTTCTTGGGATAAATGTCCAAGAGTGGAATTACTGGATTATATAGGAGCGCTGTTTTATTCTAAATTTTTGAGATATCTTCATACTGTTCCATATAGGCTAAACCAGACTATACTCTCACTGATAGAGAACATAGTGTTTTGTATGCCATTTAAAACCCACAGTGTTCTACATATCTATTTATAATAGTGAATATAGTATATTCACTGTTATAAAATATATACAGTATATATTAGCCCTGGGGCTGGAGCGATAGCACAGCGGGTAGGGCGTTCGCCTTACAAGCAGCCAACATGGCCGACCCGAGTTCGATTCCTCCGCCCCTCTCGGAGAGCCCGGCAAGCTACCGAGAGTATTCGATATGCCAGACACAGTAACAACAAAGTCTCCAGTGGAGACGTTACTGGGCCCGCTCGAGCAAATCGACGATCAACGGGAGGGCCTTTACCTTTACCTTTATATATTAGCCCTACGTCATATTTTGTTGTATGAATGTTTTCTTCCATTCTATAGTGTGTTATCAAAACTTCAGATGAAGTATCTCTGGAAAAGATAAAGCCATTTGACCATCAGACTAAGGAGCTGGATTGGATTTTTTTTTATCGAGCAGGCCCAGTAACGTCTCCATCATGAAACTTTATTGTTACTGTGTTTGGCATATCAAATACGTCATGGATAGCTTGCCAGGCTTTGCTGTGCAGGTGAGATACTCTTGGTAGCTTGCCGGGCTCTCCGAGAGGGGCGGAGGAATCGAACTCGGGTTGGCCATGTTGGCCGCTTGTAAGGCAAACGCCCTACTGCTGTGCTATGGCTCCAGCCCGGATTGGAATAAAATTACTAATTAATTGAATGGGATAATTATAAGAAACCTGGGACTAGCTCGAATACTCTATTGTTTCCTCTTAAAATAATTGTGTTTGATTAGACTAAACAGCTACAACACAAGCTGGGTGAGAATTGTGAAACTGTTCCTTGATTCCTACTGAAAGGTTTTTGTTGGAAGAAAAATAGGTATGTTTTTATAGTATATGAGTACATGACAAGTTTCATAAATCCAGGATCTAGAGTTGGGTAAGACACTGTGTTCTGGGATTGGGAGACTGGAGAGCAAGAAGGCAGCGTGGACTTCTTCTGGGACCCAGGTAAGAGAACTTAAAGGAGGGGCATTGGAAATCACACAGACATCGACACATGCCTAGCATGCACCAGATTTTTGGTTCACAGCACCACATGGTCCCCCAAGTATTGTCCTGTGCAGCCCTGGAAGTCCCCAGCACCATCACTGAAGTTTCCCAGGTATCTCTGGCAGCATTGCATCCTCGGACATGTCCTTCAACTAAGCCAGTGGGTCACCTAGATCTTCTGAATAGTGCTTAAGAGACTCCAAAATAAAATAGAGAGAGAAATTAAAGGAGAACCGGAGAAATGAGGAATAGTGCCTTACGGCCAGTCCTAGTTAATCTTTATATGATGCACACTGAAATGTACTCATCCAAGAGATTTAAAAATCTAAAAGTAGTCATATAAATATTGAACATTTTTTTTGGCTTTCTGGATCACACCCAGAGATGCTGAGGGGTCGCTCCTGGCTCTGCACTCATTAATTCTGGTAGTTCTCAGGGGACCATATGGGATGCTGGGTCAGATGCATACAAGGCAAATGCCCTACCTGCTGTACTATAGCTCCAGTCCCAAACATCTTATACTAACAATGTTTATACACTAATTATATCTCAATAAAAAGAAATAAAAACCAAGTTTTTAAATAAATAAATAAAGTGAGATTAGATTAATTTGCTCATAACCAGTTCTTTTCCGGACAGCCTTAAATATCTGTTGGCTAAAAAAGTGAGGAAGAGTGAATACCTTTATAATGCGGTAGGGCATTTGCCTTGCACGCAGCCAACATGGCCGACCCGAGTTCGGTTCCTCCGCCCCTCTCGGAGAGCCCGGCAAGCTACCGAGAGTATCTTGCCCGCTCGGCAGAGCCTGGCAATCTCCCCGTGACGTATTCGATGCCAGACACAGTAACAACAAAGTCTCCAAAGGAGACGTTACTGGGCCCGCTCGAGCAAATCGATGATCAATGGGAGGGCCTTTACTTTTACATTGCATATAAAAACTTAATTTTACTTTTTGAATAAAATCTTATTTAGTATTGGTTTACAATACAATATAGTCCTGGAGTACAGTTTCATACATCTATATATGTGCAAACCTTATCGCACCTACCACAAAGTTCTAGCACCATTCCTGTTAAAAGTTTTTTAATAATAGCACGAGATTATTATCTTTTTAAGAAAATATTATCCAAAAGACTAACACCTCTTTTTTGTAGCAACAAGAACTTAAAAATATCTGAGTTTGAGCTGGAGGTTTATTTCGCTTCACTCACTTCTCCAACAAGTTGAATTAAGAACATTCTCGGGGCTGGAGAGATAGCACAGCGGGTAGGGCGTTTGCCTTGCACACAGCCAACCCAGGTTCGATTCCCAGCATCCCATATGGTCCCCTGGGCACCGCCAGGAGTAACTCCTGAGTGCAGAGCCAGGAGTAACCCCTGTGCATCACTGGCTGTGACCCAAAAAGAAAAAAAAAATAACATTCTTACTTGATCACTTGGCTTCCCTTTAATCATTGATTTGCTCGAGCGGGTACCAGTAACACCTCCAATTGTCCCTTTCGCGTGCTAGTGTAGCCCAATGGCATCTGTTCATTCTAGGAACATGAAGAGCCTCAAACTGATCGTTCAGGGTCTTGACGAAGAAGTCTGACCATCTGGTAGGTGGGTGGCCATGCGGTCTTTTGACGTCCGGTGGAATCCAGTTGGTAACAGCTCTAGTCCAGCAGTCATCTTCAAATCTCATTACGTGTCAGGCCCATCTGATTTTCGACACCTTGGCAAACGAGACAGCGTCCCTGATTCTTGATCATCAACGGAGGTCAGAACTCCAGATTCTTTCTCTCATTTGAACATTCTATTGAAAGAAAAAGTATCCATTTCTCCTTGCCAGCTGCTATGAGTAGCTTCATTTTCGCTACCTCTATTCTACATTTTAAACATTCTTGCAAATTCCTTTCCAATATTTTTCACTCGGTGGGTGTCCAAAACTGAAGAGGGCAATATGTGCTTGTTAAGCTATGAACTAGAGTAGTTTTCTGTCTTTCTGGCACTGCTCTGGGAAAATATAACCATGCCTGAACTAGAAGGGCTTCTTTAGCCTTTTGTATGCATTAAGTCACAAGTCATTTCTGTTCTTTTCCATACTATTTTACTACTAGGCTCAGTACCCACCTCGCTGATGAGCAAAAGGCACAAGGTTAACTTAAAGTGCCATGCTATCTAGCAGTTTCCTTTACTTCACTCATTTCTCCAATAAGCTGAATTTAGAATGTTTTATTGAAAGAAAAAGTTTCAATTTCCCTTTACCAGCTGCTGTGGATAGCGCCATGTTAACTGCCTCTAATCCACATTTTAAGCATTCCTGCAAATTCCTGTGATCTTTCTGAGGATGGGAAGCTAACCATTTCTCAAGATCATAAATTCTGCCCCAGATCTTAGGTTCCTAGAAAACTAGAAAAAAATGGATAATATCTAGGCAAACAGTCAAATAAATAGCTTGAAAGACCCTAAACTAGCCAGACTGTTCTCAGAATCCTCATATTTTCTATAACATTCTTGTCACTCAACAAGTAACACAAAGACCAAGTTTTCCTATAAACACACACACACACACACACACACACACACACACACGCACGCACAATAAGCCATACTTAACTTAGTCCTATGCTAAGTTCATCCCCATCTGGGGAGTTTCTTTCTCTTTTCTTTTCCAATAATTTTTCTATTTTCTGAGTATAAGTCTGAGTATTATTACTTGATATTTTCATTCTTGAAAATATTGAAGAACTGACATAAAGTAACAAAACAGGAGACTAACACCCAAGAATCACGATCATGATCACGACCATCCTGTTATTCGTTGATTGCCTCAGAAAGATCCCAGGAATTTGCAGTAATGTCTCCTTTGTCCTAGCCCTGAGATTTTTTTTAAAAGTGGCATATTCAAGGCTCTTTCAGGGTTAGGAGAATGAGACCCATCGTTGTTACTGGTATTTGGCATATTGGGTACGCCATGGAGAGTTTGCCAGACTCTGCCGTGTGGGCAGGTTACATTCGGTAGCCTGCCAGTTTGTCCAAAGTAGGAATGAGATAATAAGATGTAGCGTAGCCGCAAATGCTGCCGTGCGCTTCCCGGAGCTGGGTTTTATAGTCTCTGGGTCTTGGCCATTGATGGGATTGCACGGCGCCAGGGGGCCAGTTGGTGGGTGTGACCCCTGCCTACTGGAATATGGAGGATCTGGGTGGAGGATGCTCAGTCCCGATCCGAGCAGGCTTGGAGATCTCAGCCCCGGGACCCGCATGCCTGTATTCCTCTGCCGGTACCTTCGTGCGTGTGGAGAGTGGTCTCAGCATGGTGGTGTCTGGTTCTGGAGGTCTTCGGCTGCCGGAGCCCTGGTCAGGGCAGGGAGGGAAACTCAACCCGCTCCCCTCCAAGGGGCTCCGGCGAGGACAGCCAGGCGCGGGGGCAGGAGACTCTGCGCTATTCTCTTCTGGGAGCTGGGTTTTATAGTCTCTGGGTCTTGGCTGTTGATGGGATTACACGGCGCCAGGGGGTCAGTTGGTGGGTGTGACCCCTGCCTACTGGAATATGGAGGATCCAAGAATGGCCGAGATTAATACCAGGAATTTTACTCCATGGCTTGGAGGCCAGCCACACATGCTAGGGAAAAAGGGAGCTCAGATAGAGAAGGGAGCACCAAATAAAGGGTGTTGGGAGGATCCTCCCAGGATGGGAGAAGCATGCTGAAACTAGACTATAGACCAAACATGATAGCCACCCATTGCCCCTTTTGCAAACCACAATACCCAATAGGACAGAGAGAACAAAAGGGAATGCCCTGCCACAGAGGCAGGATGGGATGGGGGGGATGAGGGGTGGGAAGGATACTGGGATCAGTGGTGGTGGGAAATGGGCACTGGTGGAGGGATGGGTACTTGATCATTGTATAATTGAAACCCAAGCACAAAAATTTGTAAGTCTACAACTGTACCTCATGGTGTCTCACTAATAAAAATTTTAAGAAAGAGAAAATATTGAAGAACCAAGGAACCGTGAGCACAGATATCTACCCTTGCCACCTCTGCATCATTATGAGCTGGAATTCTGCATGTGCAATGAATAAAAACTAGAAATACTTGCAGCTTTCGACAGATTAAAGTCTAGTCAAGGAGAAACAAATGCTTTCAGTATCCAGGCAATATGATTGCTAGAATTTATTCATTTCTTTCATAATTTTAAAGCTACGTGCCACATACTTATTTATGCCCTAAAAATAAATAGAGATATACCGATAAAGTCTGCCCTGACTGAGCCTACAGCAGGTTAAATAAGTAATTCTGCTATAGGTAATTACAAAAGTCTCCCTGGAAGAAACTTTTATGTTGAATGATTCTGTTGAATCTTTAATGCTTAAAGAAGTCTCAAGAAAGAGACATGGGGAAAACATTTTGAGTATCAGAATTAAGACAGCAGTAAAGGTACTGGAGTGATAGCACAGCGGGTAGGGCGTTTGCCTTGCACACAGCCGACCTAGGTTCGATTCCCAGCATCCCATATGGTCCCCCGAGCACCACCTGGAGTAATTCCTGAGTGCATGAATGCATGAACCAGAAGTAACTCCTGTGCATCTCTGGGTGTGACCCAAAAAGCAAAAAAAAAAAAAAGGGGGAGTAAATTAGAATGTATGAGGCCTTTGGTGGGGAGGAGCAATTAGGGAAAAGGCTAAGGAGTACACACAAAGAATAAGTATATAATATCAAGAACTTAAGCTTTACTCCAGAATCCATGGTAAACTCTTTAAAGATTGGAGGGGGAGGGGTGGGGGCAGGGTTTTAACAACAGGATTGGCTGCCCATCAGATAGACCATTCTGCGACAAAGGAGAAGTTGGCTTTGTGTTGTGCAAGGCTAAAGCCAGGAGTTCAATTAGAAGCTCAACACAATAACTCTGACCAAAGTATCCCAATCACAACAAGACATTGGTACTGAGAACTAAACAAGGAAATAGGATGAAGTCGAGAAATGCTTAGCAAGAACAGAGAGAATTTGGGTGGTTGGTTAGAGATAAAAGCTGAAGAATCTGAAGAGTCAAGGATGGCTTCCTGTGTCTATGTAGTGCCAGGTTATAGCGTTGTTACAACAGCAATAATCCAACCACAACTGTCGCAAATAAAACCAACAATGCTCAGGGATTACTCCTGACTCTGCACTCAGGAATTACTCCTGGTGGTGCTTGGAGAACCATATGGGATGCCAAGGATCAAACGCAGTTTGGCTGTGTGCTAGGCAAGCACGTTAGCCGCTATACTACCACTCAGACTCTGAATTTTCTCATTTTTAAGTCTTAGTAAAGGTTTATCACTGTTATCCTGTTGTTCATCAATTTACTCGAGCAGGCGCTAGTAACGTCTCCATTCATCCCAGCCCTGAGATTTTAGCAGCCTCTCCTTTCTCGTCTTTCCCAACGCTGCTGTATTGGAGGCTCTTTCAGGGTCAGGGGAATGAGACCCGTTATTGTTATTGTTTTTGCCATATTGAAAATGCCAGGGGTAGCTTGCCAGGGGTAGCTTGCCAGGCTCTGCCATGCAGGTGAGATACTATCGGTAAAGGTGTATCAATTTTTATTCTTCAAGTAACCAACTCCAGGTTTTATCAGTCTTTTGTATTATTTTATGTAATTTCTAGTTCATTTGTTTCTATTCTCATTTTAGTCAGTTGTCTGCAAAGCAAACACCCTATCTGCTGTACTATCTTTCCATAACTCTTTAGCTCCTGATTTTTTCTTCTAAATTTGTTCTTTTCTCAGGTTTTCCTTTCTGATTTTTTTTTTTTTGCTAAATTTGTTGTTTTACTCAAGTTTCTTTAGGTGTAAAGCTAGAACTGTGTATTTGAGATATATATTCTTCCCTGATCTAGGCCTGTATTTCTTTTTTTTTTTTAATTTTATTGAATCACCGTGAGATAGTTACAAGCTTTCATGTTTGGGTCACAGTCACACAATGATCAAACACCCATCTCTCCACCAGTGCACATTCCCCACCACCAATATCCCTGGTATAACCCCCCTTTCCCACCCTCCCCCTGCCTTTATGGCAGACATGATTCCCCATAATCTCTCTCTACTTTTGGGCATTATGGTTCGCAATACAGACCCTGAGAGGTTATCATGTTTGTTCCTTTATCTACTTTCTGCACTCATCTCCCATTCTGACCGACTCCTCCAACCATCTTTTTCTTAGTGATCACTTCTCTATTCCAGCTGCTTTCTCCCCTTTGCTCATGAGGCAGTAGGCCTGTATTTCTATAAACTTCCTTCATAATTTACTCATAAATTTAATATTTATTTAATATTTATAATAATATTTATTTAATAATAAATTTAATAACTCATAATTTAATCAGCACTGAGGATTAAACCTAACAAAGGAGCTGAGAGACCTGTACAGTGAAAACTATAGCTACACTGGTATTTGTTCTGTTTTGCTTTTATTTTTGCCACATCTCCACAAACTATATTGTTAAACAAAATAAAAGCAGGGGTGGGAGAGATAGGACTGTGAGTGAGGTGATTGCCTCTCACATGCCCGACCCAGGTTCTATCCCCAGTACCACACATGCCTCTCCATTCCCCTTCAGGAGTTATCCCTAAGCACAGGGCCATGAGTAACTTCCTGAGTATTTCTAGGTGTGTTCAAAAAAAAAAAAGGAAAGAAAAGTAGACATTTTTAAGGACTTTAAGAACATTTTCTCCTGGTGAAAACTGAGTGAAGAGAAGGGGCACACAGGATCCCAGTCCTTCCAAACTTCTCGTGAATCTGTAATTGTTTCACAACAAATAGGTTTATATAAAAATTCATAGACAAAATGTGTGTGGATATAAATATTTATGCTAAAAGTTATATATGTAAAAGAAAGAGCAGCTATTAAAGTCTGGTCCTTGAAGAGACACAAAAGAGTTGATTCTAAGACATTGCTGAATGAAGCCACATTATAGAAGGATGATGCTTCAAACTCATAAAAGAGCAGATAAATCAGCCAAGATTCAGGGAAGTACATAGAGGAGATTGAAGCTCAAAGAGTCTTAATGTCTCCAGCTAATATCTACTTTCTCCATACAATATAAAAGGTGAAGTTGTTGAAGCCATAATACAGCAGATAGGGCACTAATTTTGCTTGCAGCCAATCCAGATTCAATCCTTGACATCCTATTTGGTACCCAGAAAACTGCCAGGAGTAATTCCTGAGTGCAGAGCCAGGAGTATTATGAGACCCCCCCCTACCCCCTGTCAAAAGACAAACAAACCAAAAATCAACTGTCTGATTAAAATAAGGAGTGGGAGAGGAGACGTCACCACTTGCCTGTGTCTAGTTTTGGAAGAATCACTAAGGGAAGCAGGATTAGACATTTCCATAGTCTATGGCATTGCCCTGTCTTCCTTAATATGTTTCCACGCTGTGCTCCCTCGTGTCATAGCTACCGTGATAAAAAAAATGGTCTCTGTGTTGCCTAATCCAAGAGCCACTAGTCACAAGCCACACATGGCTAGCAGACACTGGAAATATGGCTAAGTTGAATGAAGAAGTGATTTTTTTTAATTTCTATTAGTGAAACTCCATGAGGTACAGTTGTTGACTTACAAACTTTTGTGCTTGGGTTTCAGTTAAAACTCTACTACAAAGCAGTAATAATTAAAACAGCATGGTACTGGAACAAAGGCAGAGATGTAGACCAATGGAACAGGGTTGAATATACTGACATCTCCCCCCGAGACATATGACCATCTAATCTTTGATAAGGGAGCAAGAAATGTGAAGTGGAGCAAGGAAATTAAACAAATTGTGCTGGCAAAACTGGGCAGCTACATGCAAAGAAGTGATTTTTAACTATTTTCATTTTCCATTTAAATCGCCCCTTGTGCTTCTCAGCTCCCCTACTGGGTAGTGACATTAACAGGCATCTGGAAAGAGCAGTCAGTCTCCACACACAAGCAACCCTTGGGGGGGGGGGGGGGGGGGTTAGTGAAGGTGTAGACCAAATAGCCAAAGCAGCCACTTTCTTCTGTTTCTGTGCTTTCGATGAATCAATTTATATTGAAGCTACAAAGTATGAAATCCTTCCTCCTAGAAGTTCCAGAAACTAGCTTTCAAACAATCCCAAATGCTATTATTTCTGAATTTGAAAATCCCTCCATCAAGCTTCTGTCCTAAAACACCTAGCAGCAAAGTTTTATTAAAGCATCTCATCTTAGTAGGTCTAAAACTACTCTACATATATTCTTTCGAGATTCTTACAGTTCAGCTGGTCCCTGAGCCTGTCTCTGCTGAGAGCACCACTGACATACTGAGATTGTTCTACAGGGAACACAAGTCAGTTATACTCACCAGGAACTGACTTCCCCAACTTCAGCTCATATCACTTTCCCCTTGTCTCACTAAGTTTCAAATATACCAGCTGCCTGGCTTCCTGAGAAGTATGACAAAAACTTTATGACCTGGGCACTGTAGCACTGTAGCACTGCCCTCCTGTTGTTCTTTGATTTGCTCGAGCGGGCCCAGTAACGTCTCCATTGTGAGACTTGTTGTTACTGTGTTTGGCATATCGATTGTGCTTGGCATATCGAATACGTCATGGGTAGCTTGCCAGGCTTTGCCATACGGGCGAGATACTCTCGGTAGCTTACCGGGCTCTCCGAAAGGGGTGAAGGAATTGAACCTGGGCCGACCAGGCTGCCACTTGCAAGGCAAACGCCCTACCTGCTGTGCTATTGCTCCAGCCCATGACCTGGGCAAAAAATTACTTGAATAAGTAAAGGAACAGAATGGACAAAAGAGAGCAAACAGAATTCACAGTGGATGCTCCTTCCCACCATTACCACCCTTGTTCCAAATCAGCCATCCTGCTCCTGACCTCCCCCTGGCCCCTGTTCATTACAAATCCACAATCTACATAAGGATAGAGGGCAGGCAATGTGCATCCATGGCTCTACTTACACAATTACCACAATTGACTGTTAGTCAAGATACAACTCCTCATTCAAATTTTGCAGAAACTAGGGGCTGGAGTGATAGCACAGCGGGTAGGGCGCTTGCCTTACACGCGGCTGACCCGGGTTCGATTCCCAGCATCCCATATGGTCCCCCAAGCACGGCCAGGAGTAATTCCTGAGTGCATGAGCCAGGAGTAACCCCTGTGCATCGTTGGGTGTGACCCAAAAAAGCAATAATAATAATAATAATAATAAATAAAATAAAAGTTTAAAAAAAATTTGCAGAAACTAGTGCCAGAGCAATAGCATAGCAGATAGGGCACTTGCCTGGCACATGGCCGACATGAGTTAGATTTGCTGGTATCCCATATGGTCCCCTGATCAGCATGCCAGGAGTGAATCCTGAGTGCAGAGTAGGGAGTAACCCCTGAACATAGCTGGATGCGGCAAAAAAAAAAATTTTTTTTTTTTTGCAGAAATTAATCAGACGACATGTTGCAGTGGGATGGGGGGGGACAAGGATATGATTTTCACTCAAGAGATTTTCTAAGGCCTCAAATTTCCCCACTAAAAACTGCTGTGTTGGCATGTTCCCTTCTGTCAGCAACCCTTTGCGAAAGGTAAGCCCTAAATTTTGTTGACGGAAGAAGTTCCTGCGGTTGCAACTTCCTGAGGAGATGACTGGTTAAAGCAGTTTTTGAAATGGAGGCTTTAAGTGATTCAGAGCCAGCCTCCCTTCGGCTTATATATTGGTTTTTTGGAGACACTTTGAGAAGGGTTTGCAGTAGAGAAAGCCTTTTTCCTAGAAACCTGAGAGCTTGGCTAATGACCCTCAGGCGTTTCTCTGATAGGGAAGAGCAATCTAGCAGAACCTCTCAAGGAGAGCTTGCACATTAAATATTGATGCGGCACTTTAAAGTTTAATATTTAAACAAAATGCTTAGTGTTTACTGGTACCACACATTTTCATAGGTACCAAATGTGGGGAAATTATCTGTTGGGCTGGGGGAACATTACTAAGATAGAAGTTTTCTTCATATTCATGTATTTTTTTCCCTGAAAGTTTATTCAAGTTAGCCTTGGACTATTTTTGAATAGTAGTTTATCTTCAGACTTCATTCAATATTTAGATTCATAAAACTTTACTTTCAACTTTTCCAATGGGCCTGAATATCTGAAAGCCACCATATCTTGGCTCCAAAGCAGCTGTTGTGACCTTTTCTTCTGCAAGACATTGAATACTGCCATTTGCTTTAAATAATATGAAAATCCGATAAATTAAAGGATCAAACAGAAATATTTCTGGAAAAAAAGGAAAATAAGGTCTATATCAAAAAACAATTATTAACCAAATTTTTGAAGAATAGGGACTATGTACCTATATGCAACAAACCAGGAAGATATTTGGAGAGCTAGTTCAGCAGGTAAGGCAATTGCCTTACTTACATGATTGCTCTGGTTTTAATTCCTGACACCACATAGTCTTCCAAGGTCTACCAAGAGTGATCCCTGAGTGCAGAGGCAGGAGTACGCCCCGAGCACTGCCAAGAGTGGCCCAAAAATCAAACAAACAAAAATAAGCAAGGAAGAGATGAAGTGAAACAATAAGCAGAGAGGGTGATAAAATTGTGTATATTCAGTTGGCATTTATAGGGCAAAATATTAGCATGAGCTCTGATGTCATAAGGGTGATTCCATAAGCTACACACTTCAACATATTCAGTCTCAAAATATTCTCTTGTGGCACCTTCTGCATGTAACAGTGGCTGACTTGCAGTAGCAACTGCTGCCACTCACTGTTCCAGTGTCTTTACTTGAGTTAAAAGTCTGGGGAAGGGCATGATTGGTCAAGTTCTTTAGAGTATCCTTAAATCAGTTGCCCATCCTAATTGCCAGCAATATCTCTACTAAAGTAGTGAGGAAGACGTTCCTTTTGTTCAAAACTCTCACATATTTTGAATCTATACTATAGAAAGCACTGTTCCAAATACCGGAGACAAGGTGATGGACCAAACAGAAAAAGTCTTTGGTCTTGTGAAACTTCTGGGACACATCGCTTTAGGCAAAGAGATCACTAATGATCAAGATTCAGAAGCCAGAGTAAACTTAGCCTTTTAGAGGAATTAGAGATATAAAAGCGTGTGTGTGTGTGGGAGGGGGGGACTTTGCGTTAGAATAACGGTTTCCTCTCTGGATGTTTCTTCTGCATAGCAGCAGGCCCACTAGCATTGCTCCCATCACCTGATGAAACTTACTCAGCCATTCACAGTGGAGGAGAAAACGTCCCAGTGGGCAATCAAGTCATGGAACGGAAGAGTCAATCTGCTCTTCAATCAATGTCCAGGAGTTTACATACCAATGTAGCATGGTGGGCAACCTTCAGAGTCCTGAAAGGATTCTATATTTTAATGTCCTGAAAGGACTCTATATTTTGAAATTCTATATTTCACAACACTCTCTCTGTACCACTCTTAAGAAAATATATTCTTTTATGAAGTCATGCAAGTTTGCAGCAAAGTGAATAAAACTGGAGGGGATTGTGTTAAGCAAAATAAATTAGAGGAAGAAGGACAAATGCAGATTACCTGGTTCATCTGTGGGCTAGAGATAATCAAGGGAATAGAATATATAGAACAGTAACAAACCCTTGCATTGGATTACAAAATTGATTTACAGAGGAGGCGTGGATTGGAAGGGGGAAAATTAAGATGAGACTAGAGATGACATAGTTGCCAGTGTGGGGAGGTTGTGGGCACTGGGGTAGTGATGGGGAGTGGTAACCTAGTTCATCAGTGCTGTAAACTTTGCCGCCATTATAACCATGTTAACTAAACTATAATTTAGAAAAAAGAGTTATTCTTTCACTTGTACAAACAAAATAAGAAGCGGGGGCAGGGGGGATACGGGTCAGAATACCTAAGTACCAATATCATTTAAAATATTTTCCTATTTTTTTGGTTATCTGGCTTTGGCTTGAATTTTGAATTCTATGAAAATGCAACAAATATACTGGAAATTATAGACATCAGATCTTTCTTAGGTTGTTGTTTTTTTTAAAGACATGAGAAAACTCACAGATGCTCTTGTCCTCTGAGGTTCAGTGGTGCTAATCAGAAATAAAAGACGGCAGATTGCTGTACTGTCCAGGACTCAGCTGTCCAAAGTTTCTGGTTGCTCAATTCCTCTGTGTGTGTGCGTGTGTGTGTGTGAGAGAGAGAGAGAGAGAGAGAGAAGAGAAAGACAGAGACAGAGAGTCCACCGCAACACACAGAAGCTCTCCAACACCAGCTCACTATACCACTATTCAGTTTCATTCTGACACCGTTGATGTGAAGTTAGCATCATTCCAATGGTTGAGGGTTCAACCTCAAGCGGTTGTTGGTCTACAAAATTACCTGTACTTCTGACAGATCAGATATAAATCCCATAATCTCTTCTTAGGCTTAATTGATTTGTTGAAATTCAGAAAATCTATATACTCGGTAGATTACCCATGTAATCTACCCATGTAAAGGGGCCAATCAATAGCCAGAAGAGATATATAAAATAAAGTAAAAAAAAAAAAAGGAATTTCCTTTCTCACAAAGCACAGGTCCCCCAATGTGACATGTGGAAGCCCTAGGTCAGCAACCTAGACACTCTGCCATTCTTTTGGAGACCTTATTATTACGCTTGTCTGATTAATGATGAGCCATTGGTGACTTACCTCAATCATCAAATCCCTCTTTCATTCCCTAGATATGTGGGGAAAGCACAACTGACACTTCTTAACCTCAAATCATATAGTTGATTTCTTTGGTAATCAAGTCCCATCCTTTGGTGCTTTCCGAAAGCTCTTTTGTCCTTTGTCTTTTTGTTTCTGTTTTTTATATCACACCCAGTAGTACTCCATGCTCAGATATCATTCCTGGCTTTGTGCTCTGAGGATCATATGTAGTGCCAGGATAGAAACAGAGTTTACCACATACAAGGCAAGTGCCTTAATCCCATACAACCTCTCCAGCCCAAATTAGTTACGTTCTAACTCTAGCTACCGAGAGTATCTTGCCCGCACGGCAGAGCCTGGCAAGCCACCGTGATGTATTCGATATGCCAAACACAGTAACAACAAAATCTCCAATGGAGATGTTACTGGGCCTGCTCAAGCAAATCGATGAACAACGGGAGGACCTTAACTCTAGCTACCAATTTGCAGAAAAAGTAGAGAACAAAATATTCTCCAAGAGGCATCAGATGTGAATATTTAATGACTTTTAAAAATAAAATTGTCATTTTCCCCTTCTATGTTCTAAGAATACTAAGAATACTAAGACTAAATGCATAGAATGCCTATGATATTCATTCAATGCATTGAACTAAATTAAATTTCCTTCAAAATACCACTTTATGTCTTTGCAGTGCCCTAAAGGCTGGTGACGACTAACTTTACAATTGGAATGTTAATTAACATGGCATATTACGAAGTCTTCTCCTGTCTAATCGTGAGGCAACACCATTTTAGAATTTATGCTTTAAGACTCTTCATATTTCCTTTAATGAGGTGAGTATCCTCAGGTATTTATCAAGAAACTGAAATATTTTTAAATGGCCAGGTAGTGACTTGACCGTGAATATATCGTTTCATATGACTTTTCATACATCTTACTCTTTTATTTCAATTTTATACTGTAGTTTCAAAAAAGGAAAATTATTTTCCCAAAGGGAAATCCAGCAAAATAAAACGCAAGCCATAAATCCCTGAGTGATTCAAATAGATAACGTATTTTATGTGTTTTTCTGGGCTGAGGTGCAATTGGGGTCACACCTTATGGTGCTCAGGACTTACTCCTGGCTTTGTACTTAGGAATTAGTCCTCGCAGGCCTCAGAGATCATATGGGATGACAGAGATCAAGCCTGGGATAGTCACATACATGGCAAGTACCCTGCCACTTTACTATGGCTCTAGCCCCTGCAACGACATTCTTTTTTTGTTTGTTTGTTTGTTTGTTTATTTTATTAGTGAGACACCATGAGGTACAGTTGTAGACTTACAAATTTTGTGCTTGGGTTTCAGTTATACAATGATCAAATACCCATCCCTCCACCAGTGCCCATTTCCCATCACCACGGATCCCAGTATCCCTCCCACCCACCCCCACCCTCCCATCCCACCCTGCCTCTGTGGCAGGGCATTCCCCTCTGTTCTCTCTCTCCTTTTGGGTGTTGTGGTTCCTGCAACAACATTCTTAACCATACTGGCTGAGGCTAATTCAACCACCACCACTGGACTAATATGAGAGTATAATTAGTCCTGTTGATTACTATCTGGTGCCAAATGTCCCAAATGCTCCACCTTCAGGCTAAATAATCTTGAAAACTCTCCAACTATTTCCCTACCTTGCCTGCCTCAGTTCCTGCTTCAGCACACACAGCATTGCACTCAAATAAACAGAGCAAAAGGACTTCATCACTAACCCTTGCACACAATGTGTGCTCAGTAAATGTTTGTTTACTCAAATAGCTGCTCCTTCATAACAATAAATCTCATTCGAACACAAAGTCAAGAGCCAAGATCAGGCTTGTTCATTTTAACTAATGGTGACTTTTAGGGCTGTGGGTTCACATAGTTGCTGAAAGCAATGTTTAGAAACTGCAAAAAAGAAAATCCTCACAAAGATGATTTGGTGGTTAACACTGCACGTTTGAACTTCAAGAGATGATGGACTATAGCACTGTACTGTAGCACTGTAGTCCTGTTGGTCATCGATTTGCTTGAGCGGGCACCAGTAACGTCTCCATTGTGAGACTTGTTGTTACTGTTTCTGGCATATTAAATACACCACAGGGAGCTTGCCAGACTCTGCCTTGCAGGCGGGATACTCTCAGTAACTTCCTGGCCTCTCCGAGAGGGACAGAGGAGTTAAAACTGGCTCGGCCACAAGGCAAATGCCCTACCCACTGTGTTATTGCTCCATAATAATGATGGGCTATATCATTAGGAATGATATATAGGAATTATATACAGGAGTTATATATAGGACTCAAAACCAAACCTAAAAGAAGGGCTAAAGGGGCTACTATAAGACAAGACAAGCCCCTACAAGCACAACAAACCCTTACAGAAAGTTGACACAAAATCCCATGACAATGATCTCTCTCAATGTCAATGGTCTAAATTCACCAATTAAGAGACACAGAGTGGCAAAATAGATTCAGAGACAGAAGCCAACATTCTGCTGCCTACAAGAAACACATCTGAAAAATCAGAACAAACACAGACTCAAAGTGAATAGAAAACAATCCTGCAAGCAAAAAATCCCCTCAAAAAAGCTGGAGTGGTCTTACTAATATCTGAAAACATAGATTTCAGGTTGAAACATATTATAATGGACAGTGAAGGCCAAACACCCTACCCGCTGTGCTATCACTCCAGCCCCATAAAACTGATTATTTTAATAGATTTGAGTACTCTATTAATGGGCTGGAGCAATAGCTGGTAGGCAGGGTCAAACACACCAAATGACCCCCTGGCGCCGTGTAATCCCATCAACAGCCAAGACCCAGAGACTACAAAACCCAGCTCCTGGAAGAGAACAGTGCAGAGTCTCCTGCCCCTGCGCCTGGTTGTCCTTGCCGGGGGGCCCCTTGGAGGGGAGTGGGTTAAGTTTCCCTCCCCGCACCGAGCAGAACTCTGGCAGCCAAAGACCTCCAGAACCAGCCACAACCATGCCGAGACCACTCTCCACACGCATGAAGGTACCAGCAGAGGAACAAAGGTATGTGGGTCCTGGGACTGAGATCTCCAAGCCTGCTCGGATTGGGGCTGAGCATCCTCCACCCAGATCCTCCATCTTCCAGTAGGCAGGGGTCACGCCCACCAACTGACGCCCTGGCACCGTGTAATCCCATCAACGGCCAAGACCCAGAGACTACAAAACACAGCTCCTGGAAGCGCGCCGCAGCATTTGTGGCCGCGCGACATCTTATGATCTCATTCTTGCTTTGGACAGCCTCGCAGGCTACTGAATGTAACCTGCCCACATGGCAAAGTCTGGCAAACTCTCCATGGTGTACCCAATATGCCAGATACCAGTAACAATGATGGGTCTCTTTCTCCTAACCCTGAAAGAGCCTTGAATGTGGCACTTTAAACTAGGACGAAGGAGACGTTACTGGTGCCTGCTCAAGGCAATTGACGAACAACAGGATGATCCTGATCGTGATTGTGAAGTTGATTTTAGATATGAAGGTTTTGAAAAGTTAGATTATAACTTACTGTAAAACAAACCATTATAAAACTTAGTCACTTAACATATTAACAAGGCAATCAACAAACAACAGGATGATCATGATTGTGATGTACAGCAGGAAGAAATCACACTCCTAAACGCACCCAATGAGGGACCAGCAAAATACCTACAACAACTGCTAGCAGACCTTAAGAAGGACATTACAAGCAATACAATAGTAGTTGGAGACTTCAACATCGCCTTATCATCCTAGATAGATCAAGAAAATTAAAACTCAGCAAGGAAATAATGGCTCTGAAGGAAGAAATAGAAGACAGAGGGCGAATAGATCTATACAGGACTTTATATCCCCCCAAAAAAGAATACACATTTTTTTCCAGTGCACATGAAACATTTTCTAGAATAGACCATATGCATACCTCAACAGAATCAGGAAGATAGACATTGTATCAACTATCTTTTCAGAACACGATGCACTGAAGATAGAAGTTAATCATGTACAGTCGCAGAAAACCAAATCAAATATCTGGAAATTAAACAACTCAATGTTGAACAAAGAGTGGATCAGGAAAGAAATCAAGGAAGAAATCAAAGGATAGCTGGAAACAAATGAAAATGAAGACATGAGCTACCAGAACCTCTGGGTTCTGGCAGCTAAAGCCACGTTAAAGGGAAAATTTATAGCTCTGCAAGCATTTCTCAGGAAGGAAGAAAGGGCCCACATAAACAACATAACTTAACAGCTAAAGATCTTAAAAAAGGACAACAAAAGGAGACCAAACTAGGCATAAGGAAAGAGATCCTAAAACTTAGAGCAGAAATCAACAACATGGAAACCCAAAAAACAATCTATAATATCAATGAAACCAAGAGCTGGTTCTTCAAGAAAATAAACAAGATAGATAAACCACTAGTGAAACTCACAAAGAAAGAGATTCAGAATATCATTCAAATCATTCAAAGATCATTCAAAGAAATTCAAATTCCAAAGAAATTCAGAAGATCATCAGACACTACTTTGAAAGTCTGTATGCCACGAAACAAGAGAACCTAGATGAAATGGATAAATTCTTGGATTCCTAAAATCTCCCAAAGTTGAACAAAGAAGATCTGGAATACCTGAATAGACTTATTAATATGAAGGAAATTGAAAGTATAATCAAAAGTTTTCTCAAAAACAAAAGCCCAGATCCAGATGGATCCACAAGCAAATTTTTCCAAACATTTAAAAAGGACCTATTTCCAGTACTTCTCAAGCTTTTCCAGGAAATTGAAGAAACAGAAATTCTCCCAAACAGTTTCTATGAGGCTCATATATCTCTAATACCAAAAGGAAACAAAGACACCAAAAGAAAGGAGAACTACAGGCCAATATCCCTGATGAAAATGGATGTGAAGATTCTCAACAAAATACTAGCAAATAGAATTCAATACCTCATCAAAAAGATCTTATACCACGATCAAGTGGGATTCATCCTGGGGATGCAAGGATGGTTTAACATTTGGAAATCAATCAACATAATCCATCAGATCAACAAAAGAAGAGATCAAAACCATATGATCATATCAATAGATGCAGAGAAAGCATTTGACAAGATCCATCACCCGATTATGATGAAAACTCTTGCCAAAATGGGTATGGAAGGGACTTTCCTCCATATAGTTAAAGCCATATAACACAAGCGTACAGCAAGCATGATCCTCAATGGGGAAAAACTAAGAGGCTTCCCTCTAAGATCAGGGACGAGACAAGGATGTCCACTCTCTCCATTGCTGTTCAATACAGTACTGGAAGTACTTGCAATGGCAGTTAAGCAAGAAAAAGATATTAAGGGTATTCAGGTAGGAAAGGAAGAAATCAAGCTCTCACTATTTGCAGACCATATGATACTATACTTAGAGGAGCCAAGACCTCTACCAAGAAACTAGTAGAAACAATAGACTTGTATAGGAAATTTGCAGACTATAAAATCAATACCCCAAAGTCCATGGCTTTCTTATATAGAAATAATGAGATAGAAGAAAGTTACATGAAAAAAAATCCCTTTCACAATTGTGCCCCA
Source organism: Sorex fumeus (assembly GCF_029834395.1). Classification (NCBI taxonomy): domain Eukaryota; kingdom Metazoa; phylum Chordata; class Mammalia; order Eulipotyphla; family Soricidae; genus Sorex; species Sorex fumeus. Next base: position 5,633,495 of record NW_026606095.1, on the reverse strand, counting down.
GAAAATCAAGTACCTAGGAGTCAGCTTAACTAAGGAAGTAAAGGACCTGTACAAAGAAAACTACAAAACGCTACTTCAGAAACTTAAAGAGGACACGAGGAAATGGAAATATATCCCCTGTTCATGGATCAGGAGAATTAACATTGTCAAAATGGTGAAACTCCTCAAAGCATTATACAAATTCAATCCGATTCCTATAATGATACCCATGACATTCTTCAAAGAAATGGAGCAAACACTCCTGAAATTCATATGGAACAACAAGTTCCCAAGGATAGCTAAAGCAATTCTTGGAAAAAAGAAAATGGGAGGAATCAACCTCCCCCAACCTCAAACTCTACTACAAAGCAGTAATAATTAAAACAGCATGGTACTGGAAAAAAGGCAGAGCTGCAGACCAATGGAACAGGGTTGAATATTCTGACAACCCCCACCCCCCAATATATGATCAGCTAGTCTTTGATAAGGGAGCAAGAAATGTAAAGTGGAGCAAGGAAAGCCTCTTTAACAAATTGTGCTGGCAAAACTGGACAGCTACATGCAAAAAATGGGCTCAGATCTCTACCTAACACCATGTACAAAAGTAAGATCAAAACGGATTAAAAACCTCAACATCAGACCGGAATTCATAAGGTACATTGAAGACAAGGTTGGCAAAACCCTCCATGACACTGAAGCAAATGGTATCTTCAAAGATGTCACTCCACTGGCCAAGCAAGTAAAAACAGAGATAGACTAATGGGACTATCTTAAACTAAGAAGCTTCTGCACCTCAAAAGAAACAGTGACCAAAATACAAAGACAGTCTACAGAATAGGAAAGGATATTCACCCAATACCCATCCGATAAGGGGCTGATATCACGGATATACAAAGCATTGGTTGAACTCCACAAGAAGAATACATCCAACCCCATCAAAAAATGAGGCAATGAAATGAACAGAAACTTTCTCAAAGAAGAAATCCAAATGGCTAAAAGGCACATGAGGGAATGCTCTACATCATTAATTGCCAGAGGATGCATATCAAACAACAATAAGATATCATCTCACACCACAGAGACTGGCCCACATCCAAAAGAACAACAGCAACCTGTGTTGGTGCAGATGTGTTGAGAAAGGGACCCTCCTTCACTGCTGCTGGGAATGCCGAATGGTTCAACCCTTTTGGAAAACAATATGGACTATTCTCAAAAAATTAGAAATTGAGCTCCCATTTGACCCAACAATACTACTGGGAATATATCCCAGAGAGGCAAAAAAGTACAGTTGAAATGACATCTGCACTTGTTTGTTCATTGCTGCACTGTTCACTATAGCCAAAATTTGGGGAAAAACCTGAGTGCCTGAGAACAGATGACTGGTTAAAGAAACTTTAGTACATCTATACAATGGAATACTATGCAGCTGTTAGAAAAGTTGAAGTCATAAAGTTTACATACAAAGTGGTTCTACATGGAAAGTATCATACTAAGAGAAATGAGCCAGAAAGAGAAGGACAAACATAGAAAGACTGCAATCATCTGGGGAATATAAAGTAGCAGAATGGGAGACAATCACCCAATAGTTGAGATAAGTACCAGGAGGTCTGCTTCATGGCTTGGAAGCTGGCAGCACATGCTGGGGGAAAAGGTAGCTCAGATAGAGAAGAGAACACCAAGTAAAGGATGTTGGAGGATTCACTAGGGATGCGAGATGCGTGCTAAAAGTAGACTATAGACTGAACATGATGGCCATTCAATACCTGTACTGCTAACCACAACACCCTAAAGGAAAGAGAGAGCAAAAGAGAATGCCCTGCCACAAAGGCGGGGTGGGGTGGGAGAGGATGGAGTGGAGGGGTGGGAGGGCTACTGGGATCATTGGTGGTGGAGAATGGGCACTGGTGGAGGAATGGGTACTCCATTATTTTATAACTGAAACCCAAGCACGAAAGTTTGTAAGTCTACAACTGTACCTCATGGTATTTCACTAAAAAATAAAGAATGAGTCCATGAGGACTATAGTGTGGGACATTCTAAAAGACAGCAGGTCTGCTAGGCTCAAAAAAAAACATTTTGTTAAGTAGGAGGAGGAGAAAATGTGCTCACTTTGATGGACTCTGATCAAATGGGACAATCAATGCCACACATTATCTTCGATTGACTTCAGTTTATCAAAACCAGTGATTACATGAGTGAATTTCAGAAGTATAGAGATGAAAAAAATTAAGCAACTGGCAAGTATGTTGGATCCATATAATAAGAAGGGAAGATAAAGAGGAAAACTCGACAAAATCCTAAAATATATATTAACTTGACTATATTTGTAAATAGGACCTTCAAAGAGGCAATTAAGGGGCCAGGGTTGTGGTTCGATGGTAGAACACTAACCTTGTAGATTCAGGGTCCTGCATTCAATCCCTGGTATCACAGAACCACCCTACCCAAGCACAATGAGGATAACTCTCATAACAATTTTTTTTAATAATTAAGGGGTCAGAGGGATAGTACAGTGGCTAGGTTACTTGCCTTGTACTTGACCTAGCAGGAGTCAATTACCCCAAGCATCACCGGGAGTGATTCCTGAGTGTAGGGCCAGGAGTAACCCCTGAACATCACTGTGTGTGCTCCTCACCCCACAAATAGAAGTAATCAAGGCAAAATGAGGTGTTCAGGTCAATTCCAATGAGACTAGTGTCCACCGAAGAAGATCAGATCATGAGGAACAGTCTCAAAAGGAAGACAACATGTGGACAGAGGAAGGTGAGACCAGCAGATAGATAGAAGGCTTATGGCAATGACATTCTGAGAAGTACTAAATCCAACAGTCCTGACGCTGCGAGAATTAAGGCCTAGGCCTAATTAGATCTTCCTGGTGTCAGTGACAGACCCTGAGGAGGCTGGACCTCTCAATTAAGGATCTGAAGGAGATTTATGACACCTGAACGACCCCAACTCTGCAGAGAAATGTCAGACCAAGGCAAACCACCCCTTGTCAACCACAATAGTTCACTTACTCTTACCTAGATAAAAAAGTCCCATGGGGGAACCTTGGGGGAAAACCTATAAAAGCCACCATGAACAAAGGAAGGGCGCATATATGCTGTCCAAGTCCATGTGCTACTTGTGCTCACATGATCAAGCACATGTGACACCTGAGCACATGTAGCACCCACATCTCCCTTCTTGAGATGTGTACTTTCATATCTAATGCTAGGATGTGTTTAGGGTCTCTCTCCATCTTTGGAAAATCCTACGTTTTCTCTTGAGCACGTGGTCCAAAGTCCACTCTCTCTCCCTTGCTCTTCCCTTTTTCCTTCTTAAAAACCAACAAATATAATATGGTTTTTGCTTCTGCTGCTTTTACTGCTAGTCGGCTCCTAAAATTCCATTCTTCGAGAAAGATAAAGAACCTGCCAACCCTGGGTAAGACCTAGGGCTGACTTTCCCTTCCTGCGAGAGCAATTGGTGGGGTTCTGATACGTGCTGTGCAGGGGACTCATTCCAGACTTTATCAGTCCTAGCCTTCCCAGCTGGTCCTGGGATGGCAGAGGTGGATCAGGAGAAAGTGACCATCTCTCCCTTCTCCACCTCATGTAAGCCACCCATGGGGACCCATTGATTTCAAAGACAGTGAATCCTCAGCATGCCTAGGAGCTAGACTGCAAGAGTGTCAACCCTGCGGGAACATTGATCACAGACTTCCATCCTCTGGAACTGGAGCTGGATCTGATTTCCAAGGTCCCAGGCTACAGCACACTACAGGGGCTCCTAGAACAGGAATGGAGATCCACCATCTTGTTCACAGACATGGACAGTGAGGAAACAAGACAATATCAGGGAGTCATTCAAAAGAAAAGCATGGATGCTTAATGTTCCTCCCGGGGACCCAGACAGGATGGCTCCTGGTGGATTTCTGAGGACTGCTTTAGAGTGTTCCCTTTCACATCACAAACCCTCTTTCTTGCCTCAGATGTAAGGTTGAAAACTTGTGTTTCATCTCTGAGTTGGAGAGCATGACCAGTAATTGAAATGTTCACTGTCCCTTCTATCGGCTGGAGTGATAGCACAGCGGTAGGACATTTGCCTTGCATGCAGCCAACATGGCCGACCCGAGTTCGATTCCTCTGCCCCTCTCGGAGAGCCAGGCAAGCTACCGAGAGTATCTCGCCCACACGGCAGAACCTGGCAAGTTACCCATGATGTATTCAATATGTCAAACACAGTAACAACAAAGTCTCCAATGGAGACGTTACTGGGCCCGCTCGAGCAAATCGATGAACAACGGGAGGACAGTGATACTGTCCCTTCTATATTAAGTGACAAATATCATAGGTTGCAGAGCAACATGGATGGGTATAGAAAAGGATATCTTTCTCTTTTGAGTAAATTGCATTTTTTTCTTCGTTTCTAATGTAAAGGTAAAGCATTTTTGTTCTGAAGTCACACTCAGCAGTGTTCATGGTTTACATCTGGCTCTACGTATGCCCAGGGATCATGCCTGGTGGGGCTCAGGGAACAATTTTTGGTACCAGGGATTGAATCCAGGTATGTCACGTGCAAAGTAAGCACCCTAATCACTGAATTCTCTCCCTAGGCCCTATAAAGCATGCTTTATCAAAAGTATGAAAGACACAAAGTGCAGAGGAAAACTTTTAAAAAATCACCCAAAATTCCTCTACAGAGACATCTTCTACTAACCTGTTTTATTTCACTCTTTTCCCATGCATATGTTTTACCAAAGGAGATTCTTATGTAAAGTTTTCTATTCGATCTTTTGACTTAATATACTGATTTAAAGAAGTTTTCCACCCAATGTGATTCTCTTCCCCATTTGAGGATGGGGAGACATCAGTCTTCCCAAGGGATCCAGTTGGGGGTGAAGAGATGACTCAAAAGGTCAGAGCACATGCCTTGCATAAAGGAAGTCGGGGTCCAATCCCTTCACTGCAGGGTTCTCCAAAAAGCAATAAGAGGAACCCCCAAGCCCGGAGACAGAAGTCCTTGAGCCACGGGGTGCAGTCTCCAAAACAAAAACAAAAGGGAGGTCAGTGATGAAAACCCAGGTTGGGATGTCCAGTTCCCACTGCTTCCTGTAAGACGGAAAGTTCCTAATGGAGAAAACATAGCTGCCAATATCTCTCCTTTCTGCCCGGGTCACTGATAACACCGCCAATCCCTGTAGACACCAGTGGCTATTGTGCAAGTAGAGACAGAGCACTGCTGCAAGCAAAGTGTCTCTTAAATCAGTTCACTACCTCAAGGTCGAGTCTCCTTTATTCCACTCCCCCTCCCCTTCCCTTAGTCGCTGCTGCTGTGACTGCAGTGGCATGCACAGAGGTGGGCTCACATATGAGGAGTGCTCGCTAAGGGGCGCGTAGCAGCCCGGAGCCACCACATACAGCGATGGGACTCACCAGAGCTTCCCTTATCCCTTGCAGCGCCTGCACACAAACTCAGCGGGCTGACACTCCTAAGCTGTGTTGCTCACCCATTCTGACTGCCGTGTTCACTGAGGCTCCTGCCCTGATGCGCGCATCTTTCGGGGGTGCCCAGCACCTTTTTGTCATGGTACTCACCTGGCAATACGGCGCTTGGGGAGCTGGGAATTCCCAGATCGCAAAACTGCCAGGGCTGCATTTTGCCTTACCCTTGTGGGGAAGTCATTCTCAGCCACAGGGATGGTCCCCTGCCCTCCAGCCCCACACCTCAGGTGCCAAAAATAAGTCTAGCCACTTGAGTATGTGAGCGTTGAGTAAGTACGCCCAACCTGTGAGCTGGCCTGGGACTTTTAAAGAGTTTTAAATGGTTCAGCAGAATCGCTGGATCTTTAAGGCTCTGTTTTCCTCACTGACTTTGTCTTTAACGATATTTGTATAATCTCCCAGGGCGGCTAGGAAGAGAGCCCCAGCAGCTCTCCCCTTGCCTCCCACGTTCGGGGGGTCTCGGACTGCTTGCCCAGCCGGGGCTGCCCAGCCATGGGGCAGATAGAGGAGGAACCTAGGGCCAAGCCAGTTGGTTGATCAGTTCTCATTTATTCCATTCTCCCCACACGCCTGACCCAGTCTCTCTGAGCCCCGCATTCTAGTTTCACACTGCCCCTCATTCCAGTCTCCTTCTGTCTCTCCTGCTTATCTCTCTGCGTTCCATCTTGCTCCCTTCTCTCTCCCTTCTCCTCCAACTCCCTCATCTCTACTCCCTGCTAGCATTCTTCCTTCCTAACCCCTCTCCGGATTCTGACTCTCTCTGACCTCTAGAGTCTGACTCTGACTGCTTCTCTCTGACCTCTGGATTCTGCCTCTCCCCAACTCCCCTCTCCACCCCAACTTGTCTCTCTACACTTTGCCCTCTGGGCCCATGCTATACCCAGTCTGGTAGCAAAATCAACATAAGAAAGCCCTTCCTGACTGCCCATCAGGCTCAAGGGCGAAAACACAAGGGGGTGGGTGTATTCCTCTTTTCCTAACATCTTAATTAACATCTTTTTTAAAAAAATTTTATTAGTCAAACACCATGAGGTACAGTTGTAGACTTACAAATTTTTGTGCTTGGGTTTCAGTTATACAATGATCAAGTACCCATCCCTCCACCAGTACCCATTTCCCACCACCACGGATCCCAGTATCCCTCCCACCCCCCATCCCCCCCATCCCACCCTATCTCTGTGGCAGGGCATTCCCTTTTGTTCTCTCTCTCCTTTTGGGTGCTGTGGTTTGCAAAAGAGGCATTGAGTGGCAATCATGTTCTGTCTATAGTCTATTTTCAGCATGCATCTCCCATCCTGGGCGGATCTTCCCAACACCCTTTATTTGGTGATCCCTTCTCTATCTGAGCTGCCTTTACCCCTAGCATGTGTGGCTGGCCTCCAAGCTATGGAGTAAACCTCCTTGTACTTATCTCGGCTAATCTTGGGTGTTAGTCTCGTATTTTGTTACTTTATGTTCCCCAGATGAATAATTAATTAACATCTTAATGCTAGTTATTTTTGCATGGACACAATAAGAGATACATTGAGGCTTGTAGGGCAGCTCTCTCCTGGGAACATCTTGCCACAGACTCAGCCTACAGCGCTCAGGCCAGACTAATCATTCCTAACCCTAGCAGGGTCCAAATCTAGTTATTACTTTTTGGATCATGACAGCATTTGTCCATGACCAAGCTCTTAACTTATAGTTAAGCATTATGCCACTTTGGCCGGGCCCATCTCGATGCAAGGATAGCACATAGCTCACCGCTTGCCCTGGGTCCATCCAGTCCCTCGTTGGGACCATGCTTTTGGTGGTGCTAGGAAGTAAGGGCAGCTGAGGCTTAGAGTGAGAGAGCAGATGCCCAGGAGGAAAATATCATTTAGAGTCAATTGACTCCCACCTTACAAAAGCATAGCATTAACTGTCTTTTTGTGCCCATACAAAAATGGACATTGCTCTGAATTAACTATGCAAAAGACTCAAGGAGAAGAGGAAAACAATATTTACAAGTCAACAGAGCACAAAGAAAGAAGTTTCAAATAAACACAAAGGAATGCGAGCACTGTGATGGGAGTAACCCAATAAACCTAAGCTCCCTGCAGCAAGTCAGAAAGCACAAACCAATGTTATCCTATAGTTGTTCACATCCCTTTCCCAAGAGTTCACCTTGGCCTTGAATGCACCTGTTTCCTCTGTTTCCTTGAGCACTAGAGAGTGTTCACCTGTTTTCATCTAGCTCCTACGCCCATCAGGTGGAAATTGTTCCTAAAAGGATGGTTTCAATCCACACCACCTCAAAAGATCCCCTGAGCCTCACCAGGAGTGATCCCTGAGCAGAAACCAGGAGTAAGCCCTGAGCTCGCTCCCCAATAAAGACGAGATAAAGGTTCGCCTGAGAGCATCTTCAGACTTTGTTTTTCTTGCTGATTTGTCCCATTCATCCAATCTGTATCAACCCTTTGACAACATAGACCCATGCCAACTGCATGCAATATGCTCACACAACCCTAACATAACACGCACTCTTCACTTTCTCTGACTCAAGGGGGCAGCCAGATTATCTCCAGACTCCGCTCCCCACACACACATCTATCTCACACTTTGCATGTACTAGCTTCCATAACCTTCCCAGTAAGTCTTTGGAGTGGTCATGTCCACATTTCCCAGGTGATTGCACTCTAGGGAGCAAAAAGCAAGTATACTGACTTACCCAAGCCACCCAACTAGCGGTCAGGTTGAGGTAGAGAAGTGCGTCCTTGACCCGTAGATTATCTGCTTAGTGACTGACTTTTATTATGAGTGGTGGTTCTCCTCCATGGACACCTTGTTCTGTGCCAGACGCCCAGGACCAGCACATCGCTGGGACCATTAAGGTGGAGCCCGGCTTGCCAATGAGTCTGTTGACTCACTTCTGGCTCCCTCTGCTGGTTGCACTGCTCAGAGACCTTCCTTGAACAATTGACCAGGTCCCCAGAGCAGATAGTGTGTAGCTCCTGAGTCCCCCTGGATGATGGTCCATGGTGCTCAAACTCCCCAAATCAGTGATGAGCGAAGACAAGCTCCGCCACCAGCATTGTCCTATCACTTTGCGTGGACCTCACACTGACAGAACAGGCACAGCGTCCCGAGTATGTGAGCATGCCTTAGTGCTCCCGACCCAGGGTCTGTCTCAGGGTGTCAGTGTACAGGTAGAAACATCAGCAATCTATAAAGACATCTGGAAAGACAGAGGCCACCAAAACAAACTGTGTGTGGTCAGGTGTGGTCAGCAAAACAGGCAGCCACTCCAAGGGCGATGGGTCCTGCAGTAAGGACAGTGGTCCTTAGTGTGGTGACATACTCATGAATAGATGTGCCATTGTAACCCTAAAGCATAAACAATAGTATCCACTCATATTACCTCAATAATAATAGCTCATGGTACACTGTTGATTGGCCGACAATATAAGTGGAATAGCTCACACTTCAACAGATATAACAAAAGGATTTGGTCTGATTTGGGTTTCAGAAATTGGTTTGTTTGGAGTGTTGGGGGTGTTGTTTTTCATTTGGAGGCAACGCCTAAGAGTGCTGAGGACTATTTCCAGCCTAGTGCTCAGGGTCTCACGCAGCAGTGCTCTGGGGACCATGCAGCGCCAGAAAATAAATTCAGGGTTCTCACACACAAAGCATGCACTCCAACCTTTTGAGCCATCTCCATGGCCCTGGGATGTTTTTATTTTTTCCAAGGTTTTGTTACAGATACTAGTGAAACAAGCAAAAATAATAATTCTTAAAAGCACTAGTGCTGAGCCAAACAAGCCAGACATAAAAGAGTTCCTTGTGGGGATAGAATGAATGATATTACAGCAGGTATGACATTGACCTTGTACACAGTCAACCCAGGTTTTATCCCCAGGACCCCCTAGGGACCCTAGGCTGCCAAAAGTGATCCCTAAGCACAAAGTCAGGAGTAAACCCTAAGCATTAACAAACGTGCTTCCTCCCCAGAAAAAAAAAGTTCATTGTGAGATTCCATTTGTGTAAGTTTCAATTTCCCAAACATATGTGATAGAAAAATCAACTTATCAGTTACCTGAGGCAGGAGAATCTTCAAATGGGTAATGTTTTGGAATGATGGAAATATACTTGTTTATAAAGACACATATTTGTCAAGACTCATGAAACATAAACTGCAGCTGAATAGATGTTATTCCCCAGTGAAAATTTATTGAGTGACAAATATTTAGAGAATGCATTTGTATGTCAGCCGTACTGCAAATAACTTTGAATCCAAAAGGAAAAATTCTTTATGGTCCAATCCTAAACTTTCATCTGCCCCTTCAATCTGTATATACCTGGACCCACTTTTTGAAAAATTGTTTATTATTATTATTATTTTGGTTTGGGAACAACACCTGGCTGTGCACAGGGCTTACTGTTTGTTCTGTGCTCAGGAATCACTCTTGTCATGCTTAGAGTATCATATGAAGGGCTGAGTTGGCCTGGTTCAAGGCAAATGCCCTGTCGTCTACTATATCTCTGACTCCCTGGACCTACTTTTAAAAAATGTAGAATTCCTATCTTAAACTAAGAAGCTTCTGCACCTCCAAAGAAACAGTGACCAAAATACAAAGACAGTCTACAGAATGGGAAAGGATATTCACCAAATACACATCTGACAAGGGGTTGATATCCAGGATATACAAAATACTGGTTAAACTCCACAAGAAGAAAACATCCAACCCCATCCAAAAATGGGGCAATGAAATGAACAGAAACTTTCTCAAAGAAGAAATCCGAATGGCAAAAAAGCACATGAGAAAATGCTCTACATCATTAATCATCAGGGAGATGCAGATCAAAACCACAATGAGATACCATCTCACACCTCAGAGACTGGCCCACATTCAAAAGAACAAAAGCAACCGATGCTGGCATGGATGTGGCGAGAAAGGGACACTCCTTCACTGTTGGTGGGAATGTCCACTGGTTCAGCCCTTCTGGAAAACAGTATGGACGATTCTCAAAAAATTAGAAATTGAGCTCCCATTTGACCCAGCAATACCACTCCTGGGAATATATCCCAGAGAGGCAAAAATGTATAGTCGAAGTGACATCTGCACTTGTTTGTTCATTGCAGCACTATTTACAATAGCCAGAAACTGGAAGAAACCTGAATGCCCACGAACAGATGACTGGTTAAAGAAACTTTGGTACATCTACACAATGGAGTACTATGTAGCTGTTAGAAAAGATGAAGTCATGAAATTTACATACAAGTGGTACAACATGGAAAGTATCATGCTAAGCGAAATGAGTCAGACAGAGAGGGATAGACATAGAAAGATTGCATTCATCTGGGGGATATAAAGTAACAAAGTATGAGATTAATACCCAAGAATAGCTGAGATCAGCACCAGGAGGATTACTCCATAACTTAGAGGCCAGCCGGGTATCCTAGAGGAAAGGGCAGTTCAGATAGAGAAGGGAGCACCAAATAAAGGGTGTTTGGAGGATCCTCCCAGGAGGGGAGATGCATGTCGAAAGTAGACTATGGACTGAACATGTTTGCCACTCAATGCCTCTTTTGCAGACCACAACACCCAAAAGGAGAGAGAGAACACAGGGGATTGCCCTGCCAAGAGACAGGGGGGATGGGGGGATGGGGGTGGGAGGGATATTATCCATGGTAGTGGAAAATGGGCACTGGTGGAGGGAAGGATATCTGATCATTGTATAATTGAAACCCAAGCACAAAAAATTGTAAATCTACAACTGTAAAAAAATAAAATAAAATAAAGGGGAAAAAAAAGTATTGTATAGAAATGCAACCTTTAGATGAAATATATTTAATTCAAATTTTCTAGAAAAAAAATTACAAAATCGGTTATAAAGTGAAAAGCCTTTTAATCAAACTCTTCAATATAAACTGTTTAATAGATATGTAATATTTCTCATGTTCATAAATATAATGAAAATATTGAATCTTTATTTGTACTTCTGAAATTTTGTTCTTTTAATAAACAAGTCAGAATATAAAAAAAAATGTAGAAGTCCTGATATTTATTCAGCCACTTATTAAACTGACTGAAGCGGGCATGAACTCCACCATCACTTTTTTTAATTGAATATCCATGAGACAGACCATTATAAAGCTGTTCATAATTGGGTTTCAGTCATATAATGATCCAACATCCATCCCTCCACCAGTGTACGTTTCCCACCACCAATGTCCCGTTTCCCTCCCACCATCCTCCAACACTCCACACGCTACCTGCAATGTGCTTCTATGTGTCTCTTTTCTTCTCTCTCTCTCTCTCTCTCTCTCTCTCTCTCTCTCTCTCTCTCTCTCTCTTTCTCTCTCTCTCCCTCCTTTTACTTTTGTGCATTGTGGTTTCCAATACAGGTAATAAGAGGTCATCATGTTTGTTCAGAGCATTCAGTATTTTTATTGGAAGATAAGGTTAGAGTAAGTTTTGAATGGGGTGGCAGCTTTGGGGTGTAGATGTGACTGCTGTGGCTTCTGTAAGTACAGGGAAGTGGGGGGAGGTAGCCCATCTCAACTCAGAGGAAGCCTGGAGATTTCAGTCACAAAACTCGCATACCCGAATTTTCAGCAGTTTATATCTCAGTGAGGTCTGTCCTGAGACAGTGAAGTCCAGCCGGGGGCATGGTGGCAATTTTGGATTGCAAGAGCAAGCAGTCACCAGGAGCTTCGCTTGGGTGGGCACCTGGCTGACCTGCCCCCCTCCGATTTACTGTGGTCTGTTCAGCCTTGCACAGGTTCAAGATTAACTGTGGCTTTTGATTTCTTTAGAGATTTATTTATGGGTCTCTGAAATAAGGCCGATAAGTGAGCTTGAGTAGCTGAGCCAGAGGAGGTTTGTTGGCATGGTTCTCACATACCTAACTTTTGGCCATTTAATTTCTCAGGAAACTTGGTCTCAAGTTGTTGGGGTCCAGCCAGAGGCACAATGGCAATTTGGGGGTATCAGGATGCCTAAAGGCACCATCAGGCTGCTGATGTACTCACCCCGCAGGTACAGGTTGACCTGCTGGCAGCACCCCAAACCACTCCCCCAACACCCCCAACCCACTTTTTTTTTATTGAATCACTGTGAGATATAGTTATAAGCTTTCATGTTTGAGTTACAATCACACAATGATAAAACACCCATCCTTTCATGGGTGCACATTCCCCACCACCAATATCCCCAGGATACCCCCCTCCCACCTCCCACTGCCTATGTGTAACATTTTGTTACACATGTTACACATCCCATCTCCCACTGCCATGTGTAACGTTTTGTTTCACATTAGAATATCAAAACATTACATGTTTACACATGAGTATATTAAACCACATAGTTAAATGATATAATTACTATATTTATGTACGATCTGTATAAAGAGAGTTGAGAGAAAGACAACAGACTCCAGGACAAAGTGCTACTCAACCAGTTGCAGAGGGAATAAATCAGTCTTTTACAGAAAACTGTAGAACATGAATTACTCACGAAATGGGATTAAAATTATGAAAATCTAGGAAATTTTTCATTCTATCATCCTGAGTCTTCGCTAGTGGCATTCAGGAAGAGAAGACTTTCCAGTAACCAGAATTGCCACATATATTCTTGAGATAATAAATTCTAAAATATAAGGTTCAAGCAATTACCATATGTTGACCATATGTCGAGAGGATCCTTTTCCCCAACTTCATCTCCCTCTTCCTTGATCTTTGGACACCCTATTTTAGTTTATTCCACCCTAAGTATTGGGAATACTTGTAATTTAGCTTTAATCATATTTGAAATAAGAAGTCAAAATGTAGGGGACCAGAGAGAAAGTACGGCAGAAGAATCTTGCCTTATATGTAGCCAATCTGAGTTTGATCTTGACACCACACATGATCCCCTGAGCCCCTCTAGGAGTGATACCTGAGCACAGAGACAGTAGTAAGCCCTGAATATAGCTGAGGAAGAAGAAGAAAGGAGGAGAAATAAAAGGAAGAGGAGAAGAAGGAGAAGGAGAAGAAGAGGAAGAAAAGGAGGAAGAGAAAGAGGAGAAGGAGAAGGAAGGAGAGGAGGAGGAGGAGGAGGAAGAAGAAGAAGAAGAAGAAGAAGAAGAAGAAGAAGAAGAAGAAGAAGAAGAAGAAGAAGAAGGAGGAGGAGGAGGAGGAGGAGGAGGAGAAAGAGGAGAAGGAGGAAGAAGAAGAAGAAGAAGAAGAAGAAGAAGAAGAAGAAGAAGAAGAAGAAGAAGAAGAAGAAGAAGAAGAAGGAGGAGGAGGAGGAGGAGGAGGAGGAGGAGGAGGAGGAGGAGGAGGAGAAGGAGAAGGAAAAGGAGAAGGAGGAGAAGGAGGAGAGGAGAGGAGAAGGAGAAGGAGAAGGAGAAGGAGAAGGAAAAGGAGAAGGAAAAGGAGAAGGAGGAGAGGAGAGGAGAAGGAGAAGGAGAAGGAGAAGGAGAAGGAGAAGGAGAAGGAGAAGGAGAAGAGAACAAGTGGAGGAGGAGGAGGAGGAGGAGGAAAAGGAAGATGAGAAGGATAGAAAGAAGGAGGAGGAGGAGCACAAGCAGGAGAAAAAGGAGGAGCACATTCAAGAGGAGAAAGAGAAAGAAAAGGAGAAAGGACAAATATACATAAAATAAGTTCATTAGCATTAAGGCAACTTTATTATATTTATCTTAAATCATTTTTTGACTACTTGTTCAAAGAAAAAAGCAAAATTAACAGTAGTTTATGCAAGAGATTTTTTTTTTATCCCCACAGATGTGGGCATTGTAGAGCCAGAAAAGCAGCTCTGTGGTCATCTAGAATGCATGTTCTTCCTTCTGCTCCAGCCATGCACTCTGCGTGCGACTCCTGTCGTCAGGACTGCCTGTGTTTCCAAATACCTGCTGGAACTTCAGTGATCATGTTAGGATTCTATGCAGAATTTGTAAAAGTTAAAGGAATGGCACAAAAGGCACGCTTCACAGTCAACTCAACCCCTCAGGAAAACTTTCTTGGAAAGACCCTGAGAAAACTTAAGATTTTTTTCTGCACATTGATCAGAGAGTCTAATAGTGTCATGCTATAGCTAACACAGGGCCGGACTGAGGAAGACAGGAAGAATAGTTATTAAGTAGAAAATCGTCAGCGACAACCCTAAATTATTATCCTGGTAGAACATTCTAAAAATCTACTTCTATAAACACCACAATTTTCTGACTATCTAGAGAAAGGAATTTACTGTTTTGCATCTATTGATCTCTCACTTTAGAAAAATACTCTTTATTTCCTACTGCTACACTTTAAGCACCATGAAGAAAAGTTTTATGCACTCTCTCTATGTGTTTCTATTCACACACTAGTTTCAGCTACCATCTCAAATTCAGGCAGATGCTGCCACCATGAGCAGAATTCCATTTACACAAAGGCATAGTTTGCACCCTTACCTCTGCAGCTGTGAGCTTTTACAAGTCCCTATCAAGTCCATTTTATTCATTTTTGTCAATAAATTGCACTTAAAAGTAATGGACACTCTGAGCAGGCAGCAAAAAGTAGCTGACTAACTTCCAGTGTGGGTTTCCTCCACTTTCTTAGTTTTCTGTATTCAAGAAAGCTGATACCTTTCTACATGGACACAGTATAAACATGGACACAGTGAAGACATTATACATGGACACAGTGAAGACACACATCTTCAGTATCCAGTTCAACATTTAATACTGCGTGTCTCGACCTCAACTGGAAACAGAATTCACCAAATATTTAAAAGTTCTGTCTTTGTTAAGGGGCATACCTGTCCTCAAAAATTTGAGACCAAGTAAGGAAAATGAGATGTTCAAAACTGATCATGGTATTAAAAAAAAAAACTTGGAGAGATTTTTGAAGGCCTAAGTTTTCCTTCCTTCTGGTAAATTAATCTTCGAAAAAAGCCCCACCCACAAGGGCTATTCCTTCCCCAGATCTGACCTGCAGGCTCCACCTCTATGTGGGAAAACACAGGTTGTCTTGGTCTTTTTTATGGGGCATTAAAATCTCATTTGTCAAATAGTAGCAGCACTAATCCCTTTGATTACATTTAATCAATTTTTCCCATACTCTATCTCCAGTGTTTCTCTCTTTATCCTCCGTTGCCAGGCACTACTTACCAGTCACAAGACCTTACTAGAACTAGAGAGGATTGGATCACTCTGGCTTCCCTGTTAGGCAGAGCTGTGGTTACCAACACCAGTTCCAATACTTAGCAACCACTGACACCCATTTTCACTGCCACATATGGCTTTTAGATGTGTAGCCAGATGGACACAAACATTCAGCTGCCCTTAATTCTGCTCTGCCCCACTCCCTCACAGACACTATTTCAAAATTAGGTAATAACATATGCTCCAGTATCCCTACAGTTTCACCCATCCCAAATTCCAGATTTCTGAGGATGGGGAAATGCCCTTTCTTTTGTATTCCTGTTTGCAGTGATTCTTCCCTTCCTATGCATTGAGGTTATGCGACCATTATTCCCAATGAACATAGTAGCTCAAAATTTCTGGATTACTTGTGCACACAAATTAAAATGCAGTACAAAAGAATATAGTCCATATTTGAACAGATACTAAGATAAATGTAAAGGAAGAAAATATGATAGGTATACACTAAGGTACCTGAGCAAACCTATGTAATTTGTTTTTCCATCTAAAACATATTTTCCTAAATAGTCACCTGTTAGTTTCTCATGAGCTCTGCACCATCAACAGGGCAAAGGTTTTCACCACCTTTAAACATCAAAAAACAGAGTCCCAGGATTGGAGAGATAGTACAGTGGGTAAAACTCATGGCTCACATACAGTAAACCTGGGTTCAATTCCCAGTGTCCCATGTGGTCCTCTAAGTACTGCCAGGAATTTCTAAGTGCAGAGACAGGAGTAAACCTTGAGCATCGCTGGCTGTGACTAACAAATGAGCAAAATAAAAAAAGAGAGCCCCTGAAAGCTTTATTTTCTCAGAATTTTACAGACAACACAATAGAAGTTTAACCCTAGATTTTTCCATCCTTGTATTCTACATTATCAGCTAATAGTATTCTGATAATGTTTAGTTCATTGTAGGGTAGTTTTCACTGAGGGAAAAAAATTAAGTCCCCATCTTTTTTAGCATTGAGGGTTATGATGTGAATTTACAAGTCTTCCCAAAAGATTTCTGGTGTTTTTCCTGGAGCGATGGTGTTTACCCATACCATTGAATCTGCATTGACTTTGGTGATTAGCTCAGCCAACAGACTTTTTCAGAAGTGACCTTCTGAAATCACAGAGGCAAGGCCACAAGAAGCCTTTTAGCTCTGTCTAGGCTTTGAGGAAATAACTCTTTGGAGTCTATTGCTAAGCTGTGATGAAGTCTGAGATACCCCGAGACCCATGAATATGGAAACTGCCACTGTCACTGTCCTCCCCTTGTTCATCGATTTGCTTGAGCAGGCCCAGTAACATTGTGAGACTTGTTACTGTGTTTGGCATATAGAATACGTCACGGGGAGCTTGTTAGGCCTTGCCGTGGGGGTGAGATACTCTCGGTAGCTCGCCAGGCTCTCCAAGAGGGGCGGAGGAATCCAACTCAGGGAGGCCATGTCGGCCGCATGCAAGGTAAATGCCCTACCCGCTGTGCTTATCTAACCCCCAGAAAATAGTCCTTGTTGAAGTCCCAAACACAATCAGCACCAACTCATCAGTCCCATGAGTCCTCGAGCAATGGATCATCCAGTCTAATGATGAGATGGGCTCTCTCCATCCAGTCCTACCTATTTTGCATAGATTAAGTAAAATAAATTATTGTTAATATGTTAAGTGACTAAGTTTTATAATGGTTTGTTTTACAGTAAGTTATAATCTAACTTTTCAAAACCTTCATATCTAAAATCAACTTCACAATCACGATCAGGATCATCCTGTTGTTCGTCAATTGCCTTGAGCAGGCACCAGTAACATCTCCTTCATCCTAGCCCTGAGATTTTAAAAAGTGCCATATTCAAGGCTCTTTCAGGGTTAGGAGAATGAGACCCATCATTGTTACTGGTATTTGGCATATTGGGTACGCCATGGGGAGTTTGCCAGACTCTGCTGTGTGGGCAGGTTACATTTGGTAGCCTACCAGGTTGTCCAAAGTAAGAATGAGATGATAAGAATGTGGCCACACACTTCCAGGAGTTGGGTTTTATAGTCTCTGGGTCTTGGCGGTTGATGGGATTACAGCGCGGGGGGGGGGGGGGGGGGGGGGGGGGGGGGGGCAGTTGGTGGGTGTGACCCCTGCCTACTGGAAGATGGAGGATCTGGGTGGAGGATACTCAGCCCCAATCTGCGCAGGCTTGACAATCTCAGCCCTGGGACCCGCATACCAAAATCAATTTATGGTAGCATAAATCAAACTGGTTATTCACTCTTTACATGCTGGTTTCACTTATAGATATCTATTATATATAAGAAAAGGCAAGTGAAGACTATTTCCTGATTTATACAAGCAAAGAGAAAAAGCAATTAAATTGCTTTTAAATGCCTTTAACTCTAAATAATAAAAATCTTATTATGAATATATTAGTATTTGGTTCAAAGCTCTGTGGAAAGAATTAGGCCCTCAAGCTTGTACAGTTCCATGAAGACCTTCTAAATATAGGAAAGTAAAACTGAAATTTATGTCAATTTGTTAATGGTATCACTTAAAATTATAATAGTTAATTAACTAATTAACAACTTAATTAACTCAGCACTTAATTTACTTACTTGAGTTCACTTAAATTCCCTAGATGTGATTTAATGAACTTCTGCTGTAATTCCTGACTAACCACATAAATTGTGTGATGTATATTTCTTCTATTTTAAAGATATTTATTGAAAATTAAATGACTTAAGGCAGAACCTTAAACCTTGAAGTGAGTTTTCATTTCTTCAGTAAGAAATGTCTCTGGATTTCTAGAATATAGCTGTTATCCCCCTCTCCATTTTCACTTTTAAAAAGAAAATCATTGGGAGGCTTGTTTGTTTAAAATTTGTCATTATAAGACTCATATATTATCATACCAATGTGAGAAAATTTCATCATGGCTTATTAACAATTATTCTATACTGAAAGAATGAATCTGGAAACAGATTCATTGAGAAGTACAGAAGAGAAGTTGGGATTATACTTCATAAACCTTGTTTTTATTTTTCTAATCATTCTTTGGGGGGGAGTTGCAGGTTTGGACCACAGCTGATTGTATTCAGGGCTTACCCATGGATCTTGACTTAGGGATAACTCTTAGCACTGCTCAAGGAAATATTCATGGTGTGAGGATTAAAACTGAGTCAGTCACAAGCAAGGGAAGCACCCTGGCCAGTGTACTATCTCTCCAGCCTTTATCATTCATTTTTACTATGTTTTGCAAACATCCCAGTCTACAAAAGACCAGTATTTCAATTGGGTTCTTCTTCACAGATATTTTGGAAAAACTGATTTTGCTATGACAAATAAAAGTATAAGTGGTCCCTGATCTCACAGAGCTTTCGTATTAATGAAGAAAGGTAGGTTGTGATTACTGCAGAATTGGGGCTTAAAATTATGTGTTCGACTTCCTTGGAGGAGGGAGATCATGCAAGCTGGAGAAGTACAAGGGACAGGGATTGTTTTGGGTAAGGCATTTCTTGAAGACAGGTAGAGATGGCGAGGGAAGAGTGGTGAGCCACATGGATGTCATTCTGAGGGTGAACTCAGCAGGGGAAGAAAATGTGGGTTAGAAAAGGCATACAACTGGCTCTATCTTGTGAGGACAGAGCAGAGAGAACATGTCAAATCTAGAAAAGGTAGATCCCAGACCCAATTGGGGAAATCCTTTTCAGTTAAGGAGTTCACACTAAATTAAGGTGAGCTGGTTCCAAGCAGATA
Source organism: Sorex fumeus (assembly GCF_029834395.1). Classification (NCBI taxonomy): domain Eukaryota; kingdom Metazoa; phylum Chordata; class Mammalia; order Eulipotyphla; family Soricidae; genus Sorex; species Sorex fumeus. The sequence continues at coordinate 5,614,181 of NW_026606095.1, read as the reverse complement.
AGTTCTTTGGGTCATGCTTAGAGAACACACATTGTTTTTTAATTTTTTAAAAATTTTTGTTTTTTATTATTATTATTATTATTTTGATTTTATTGAATCACCATGGGATAGGTACAAGCTTTCATGTTTGGGTTACAATCACACAATGATCAAACACCACCCTCCACCAGTGCACGTTCCCACCACCAATATTCCCAGTATAACTCCCCTTTCCCACCCCCCCCACCTCCATGGCAGAAATGATTCCCCATACTCTTTCTACTTTTGGGCATTATTGTTTGCAATACAGACCCTGAGAGGTTATCATGTTTGGTCCTTTATCTACTTGCAGCACACATCTCCCATACCGACCAATTCCTCTAGCCATCGTTTTCTTAGTGATTTCTTCTCTATTCCAGCTGCCTTCTCCCTTGTGCTCATGAGGCAGGCTTCCAGCTATGGAGCAATCTATCTGTCCCGTATATCTACTATCCTTAGGTGTCAGGCTCATGTTATGTTGTATTATACTCCACAAATGAGTGCAGTCCTTCTATGTCTGTCCCTCTCTTTCTGACTCATTTCACTTGGCATGATACTCTCCATGTCTTCCATTTAAAAGCAAATTTCATGACTTCATCTCTCCTAACAGCTGCATAGTATTCCATTGTGTAGATGTACCAAAGTTTCTTTAACCAGTCATCTGTTCTAGGGCACTTGGGTTGTTTCCAGATTTTGACTATTAGAGAACACACATTGTTGAACTGTTGAATTTAAAGCATGAACTCCAGGGCCTCTGAGAACATTCAGAAAAATGAGAACACTCCAAATTCTTCAGGTTGTGTATTTACATACATATTATATAATATGTAGCACTGTAGCACTGTCCTCCCATTGTTCATCAATTTGTTCGACTGGGCACCAGTAACGTCTTCATTGTGAGACTTCTTGTTACTGTTTTTGGCATATCAAATACACCACGGAGAGCTTTCCAGGCTCTGCTGTGCAGGCTGGATACTCTTGGTAGCTTGCCGGGCTCTCCAAGAGGGGCGGAGGAATCAAACCCGGGTTGGCTGCATGCAAGGCAAAAGCCCTTCCCACTGTGCTATTGCTCCGGCCCATATAATATGTATAAATACATATATATAACCATATATCCAGATCATCTAAAGGTCATGGCTTGCATGCCTTGGGTTCAGTCCCCAGGGCAGAGGGGAAAAATGTCTACACAGGTCAAGATTTCAATAGATGCATTTTTAACTTTTCCAAAGTAGTGATCCCCAGTCAAATAACACCAGTGACTAATCCCATGAAAGACTTGAACAAGCAACAAGTTAACACATACTCAACATTCATTGAATATATGAATTCTGTTATTACTTATCCCATTTTGTGCAGAATAAATTTAGATTTCTTAGTCCCAGGGCTAAAATGGTTAGGTGCCATGCCCAAGGTTTTCAGTTAAAAAGAGTAAGTGCCTGACATTGAACCTCATTATTCTATGCCCTCTCTGAAAGAAACCACTCAAATATGGTAGGCTTCTCCTGCACAGAGACATAGGAGGAGGACAAATAAAATCTACATCCACACTCAATTGAGAATTAGGAAGCCTGTACATTCTGAAGGTTCATCCGGATTTCATTTTTTCTCATCTGAAAGATGAGGTGAATATGAGCCAGTGGAAAGATGACTTTTTCTTAAAAAGAGATGAACATAATTTTGTTTACAAATTCTTACATATCCTTACTAAGGAAAAGGACCAACAAATGTTGCTAAAATGTGTTCTTGTGAATACAATAAAACCAATCTGTGATTGTCCATTCAGAGATGGAGAATTAAGTTAAAAAAAAATCTAAAACGGTAAAAAAAAAATCTGTCTTACACGTGAAGATCCAGGAATGTAAACACTATGAAGTGTTATTTATTTACTTATTTGGAAAAGACAATTTAATGGAACCAAAATTAATCACAGTATAATGCTGGTCACTATCATTCCTTAGAACTGTGGATAATTCTAAGGGCACTATTTTTTTTTCTTGTTTTGTTTTGTTTTGTTTGGGGCTGGAGCGATAGCAAAGCAGGTAGGGTGTTTGTCTTGCATGCAGCCGAACTGTCCAACCCAGGTTCGATTCCTCTGCCCCCTAGGAGAGCCCGGCAAGCTACCGAGAGTATCTTACCAAAACCTGACAAACTACCTGTGACGTATTCAATATGCCAAACACAGTAACAAGTGTCACAATGGAGACGTTACTGGGCCCACTCGAGCAAATCGATGAACAACGGGAGTACAGTGACAGTGACAGTTTTGTTTTGGGGCTTCACCCAGCTGTGCTCAGGGCTTACTCCTGGCTCTGCTCAGGGACCATTCTTGGTGGTGCTTGGGATATTATATGTGATTCTATGGCATGTGCAAGGCAAGTGACCTATCTTGCCTTGCACATGCCTTCCATCCCAGTACAACTACATAAGAACCATTAAAGAAGATTGGGGGAGGGGGTAATACTTTAATTAAAATAGCTCACTTGCTTGAGACAGAAGCTCCAACAGAAACACTCATCCTCTTTATAGTCCAATTCAGGGACTTCCAGACAGAAACAGTCTCCAACACCAAAGCCCCTCTCCTCTCCCCCAACAAGAATCTCAAAGAATATAAGCATCCATTCCCTAGATCTGTTACCTAAGAGAAATATTTACAGCAAAGTGTCAAACATCTTTTCTTGCCAATCACTAAGAATCTTTATCTCAGCATTAGTGTCCTGACAAGTATTCAAGTTCCCAGGTTAGTCCATAGCAATAATCTGATTCATTACAAATGTGGTAGAAACCACTAAAGAAAAAAAAATAATGTAGGAATATTACAGAAGTTGGATGATGAATGTTAGGTTTACCATTAATTTGTAATGAAATGAAATGAAATGATAAATTGCTGTTGTGTTCCTGTGGGTTGATGGAGTATCATTAAGTCCAGAATGGTCTCTTTCCTCATCGTGCACAGCACCCGAGCTGGGAAGGTTGGAAGTGTTGAACGGAGTAGGCATCTCTATTCATCTCTGTTGCTGACCTGAGCTTCCTCATGGAAGGGAACTGCAGCAGTCCCAGATAGTCTGGCGTCTTCTCTCTAACATTGCATCTGCTCAGATGGCGAGTGTTTTAAGACAAGGAAAAGGCTTACAAGGCTTCTTAGGATGCAGCTCAAAGGTTCCAAAGCAACATTCCTGTTACATTCTGTTCATTTTCATGGGGTTAACTCCAGTACAATATGAGAGGGTACCGTGAAAACATACAAAGCAGAAAGGGAGGTTCAGTAGGTAGAAAGGAATAGCAGGTTTTTCTGGTTTGGGAGACCAGGAAGGCAAGAAAGATGGGAAACCGAACAGGATCCTTAAGAGTTGTCAGAGACTCAAAGCAACACAAAATTTCAGCTACAGAGGCAACAGTAGAGCAGGTAGGGCATTTGCATACACAGCTGACCCAGGTTCTATCCCTAGCATCATATATGGTCCCCTGAGTACTGCTGGGAGTGATTCCTAAGTGCTGAGCCAGGAGTAAACACTGAGCACAACCGGGTAGGGCCCAAACAAACAAACAAAAACATCTAACTACTTTTGGCATGGGCTGGAGCTGTGGCAGGTAGGGCATTTACCTTGCACGCGGCCGACCCGGGTTCAATTCCTCCATCCTTCTCAGAGAGCCCGGAAAGCTACCGAGAGTATCCTGCCCACACAGCAGAGCCTGGCAAACTCCCCATGGCGTATTAGATTTGCCAAAAACAGTAACAACAAGTCTCACAGTAGAGACGTTACTGATGCCCGCTCGAGCAAATCATAGAACAACAATGGAGGACAGTGCTGCAGTGCAGTGCTACATTTGGCATAATAGGCAACAGGCAAGTACCAGTTGGTTGCCTCCTGTGCGGCATGACAACAGTGGGACCTATGAGACATTTCATATTCAGAACAATACGATGGACTTGCACAGCAAAATGCTTTGTTCACAGTCATTTAGGAGTTAGGGATTGGAAAGATTGTCTTTAAACACACCACAGAGGGACTAAAGAGAGTGTACAACAGAAAAGTCACTTGACCTGCATGCTGCAAGACCCAGGGTCAATCCCCAGAACCCATATGGTCCCCCCAGCACCGCCAGGAGTGATCCCTGAAGCCATAAGCAGGCTAGATGAGTCCCCCAAACCCCCCAAAATAAAA